>NC_092186.1:20972500-21572500 GCF_043641665.1 Enoplosus armatus
CTTTAAACATAAATCAAAAACAAGCAGATACAGCACTAAACCCTGATTAATTTAAGTAATATTATATTTTGTCCCTCAGTGAGGGTGGGAATAGAAAGAGAATAGGGAGATATATCTTTACAAAAACTATGAGTTTGCCATTCACACTATAAAAACAGCAAAGAGGGAAAAGATCAAGAGATGATGACAGCCTTAAAGTTGGATTAGAGCTACAGTTTCCCTTTTAAGAAGCAGACGGGAGCTGTCGTGTGCCTCTCTATTTTTTTTTTCTTTTTATCTCCTCTCTCCACTCAGCTACATGCCCTGGAGTAAACACAAAACCCAGAGGAATCTGCTGTGCATGTAGGAATACAGGAAATAAGATTTTGCTATAAATAATTTATATTGACAGATTGATTTCTAGTTGTGAACATGTGTTTTTTTGAAGATATTTTGCTCCTCCAGTATTGACTTGAGGCACCCATGTGATGCCTCTGATGCTGATATTGAGCTTTTTAAATTCAATGTTATTTCTTGTGAAATTCATAGCAACATTTGCTCCCTGTAATATGCATGAGGTTTCATGAGTTCATCTGAGATAATCCTGTCTTAACAGTCGTGAGGAAAAGCGAAGAGAGCTCAGTGGAGGACAGCATCAGATTAAAGTACCGGCTAAATAAAGAGTAAAAAGGATGACTGATGTTATTTATGTGTTTCAAAGAAATGAGCGTCTAACAAATCGTCAACACTTCAGGCATCAGCGTTATTCAGAAAAAGAGAGACGAGAAGAATCTTAGGCTAAAATCGAACGAGGAAGAGAGGGACATGACAGAGACAGAAAGAAAGGAAAGGAGGAACCGAAAGGAGCAGTCAGTGATTGGAGACCAAACACAGTGTCACATGGAAGGTCACCAGCATAGGAAGTAGGAGAGATCATGAGCTGTCTTAATCATTTACGTAGCATCCAATCATTTGCACATACACACATACACTCACATCTGTGGACAAATGTCTACCTCAGCTGTTGATATTCTTTAAAAACATTGATGATCTGAAGTGACCCTTGTTTTATCTTGTTTTTAAATAGCAGTCCTGTGTCCCAGAAGCTGCTTGTTGTGGAAAAACAGGTGAGACAAGAACCATGTGATAACTTGCATTGTTAAAATTGTCCTAAACTGGCTAAGATAGGTGGAGAAATGTGTTTGTTTAACCCTGAGCAAGCTGTTGATTTGTTGGGGACGCTATTATAAATGGCTTAATTGTCATGTTTCACGTTGATTAAAGTAACTCAAACAGATGTGGTAAGGCTGGTGTTACATCACTGTTGAAATGCAGAGGTCAGAGGGCAAACCATGATGCAAACGGGGTTCAAAGATCAAGACCTCTGAACCTGCCTGTGCAATGCACGACTAACATACCACAGTAACATGTGAGTGTCTTAAGGGGTGTTGTGTTGTCGCTTGATTGATTTGTTCAACTTCAAAGGTCTGTGCAAGCAAATAGGACTTGACAAAATTCAGTGCAAATGTTACACATTTACAACTTTGAATTCCTCACAGCTTATTCAATGCAGGGGAAAAAACTGCTTTTTGATGATTGGGTAGAAGTAGAAACACTTCCATGTTAGATAATTAGAAACCAAATATGACAACAGGTGGGTTCTGGGCAACTAGAGAAGGAAATAAGAGAGTGAGGCCAATGCAGTATGTTAATCAAAACACACAGCCTGTTGTTTCTGAGTTAATTAGAGCACCTAGCACATTTACAGGAAGGCAGTGTGGCCTCCAGGGAGATCATTTCAGCACTAGGTCAAGATAGCAGCTCGGTGTGCCACTAACCAAGTCTTTTATTCCAGCAAAGCTTGTGCATGTGTGTGTGTTCTATTCTCACTGAACTGACCCACTTCCTCAGAGAGGAACAGACCACAGGAGGGTGGAGGGTTTGAAAAGAGTGAGTCTGAGAGGGATTTTGTGTACTTACATGGGACAGAAAGCTAGACTCCTGTGACTCTCTGACTAGGGGAGAGTCTGGCACAGTTCTGTGGGAAAGACTGGAGAGGGTGTTTGACTACAGTGAGCCTTTGTGGGTCTGCATAGTCACAATAATCAGTTACAGCACAAGGTGTTAGCTGTAACTTATCTTCTAACTGTAACTGATAGCCGACATTGTTGCCTATTTATGCAGAAGCAGTTTCATGTGTTGCAGATTGTTAAGTGGTGCAGGTTCAAATTAACAGCTCCATTTTGCCACATTTAGTTCCCAATCTATGTGCTATGTGCACGGTTCTGTGATTGAATTATTGACTGGGTTGCTTTGATGACATAATAAGCAAGCGTGTTAGGACTGTATGATGACTTTATTGGGGATGCACATTAAGTCTAACAGATGTGAACATGAATTCAAACCTCACTTGTGTCTCATTCACTGTCTATGGACCAGCTGACATCTCAAATTAAAGGGTTAGTTTTTCAACTCTTCAAAGAGTACTGCATGTTTGTAAGATAAAATAATGAATGGTGCAACATTCAGTGGGAGTGAAGCAAACATTCAGACTACACATAAGGTGCATGGTAACAAAACAAGATATGGAACGAGATACAAAACAAGGCACAAACATGTAGTGCAATACGCAGGACAACTATACAAGACTGTGTAGAAAGAAACAGACAAGTATAACTATAAAGTATTGACTGAACTGTTGCACACAAGTAACATATTTGATTTCTACACCGGGCGCCATTCTCCTTTAAGAGTCAGGAAGAAAAATAGAGGAGCACAGATCATATCTGTGTTAGCAAAACATTACAGGCTGGATTCTTAGGAAATCATCCAGATTCTCTGGAGTCTGGTGCCTCTAATGCATAAGCAGTGTGAGGTCTCAGATCTCACAGGCCACTAAACTAAAAAGACATGACATTTTCTTCACCTTTGAGCTGACCCCACTGAAAACCCACTGCCTCTGTTTCGTCAGTGTCACTGGTCTGTCATGAGAATGTTTAACTTAATGAGTTTCACAGTTTATCAGTACCTTATCAGAAGACTATATAACTACACACTCACATGGCACTGCTCTCTTTTATTCAGGGCCCCAGGGTGAGGGGTAGGGAGGCACGTACAGTTTTGATGGTCTAACTATTGAATTTACCACACTGACAGAAGAATGGGAACTACATGCAGAATAAGTGGTAAGACATCAGCAAATTCATTCAATATACTGCAAAATTAAATCATTCTCAGGACATTAAATTAATGTGGACTAGACAAGCTTTATGGTGTCACATTTTACCAAGTAATAAATGAGTAAATAGCTGGTAAGGCCGCCACTGGCATTAAAGTGTTTCTTTTAAAAATAAATAAGCAAGTTTTTCAACATGGCAGTGTTGCTCTAAATTCTTCACAAGACATAAACCTCCTGCTTGCCTCAACTCCATCCACACAGCAGTACCAGCCACGTGTTACTGCTGGGCCCAGATACCTAAAATATTCATAGTGTCCTTGTCAGAACACATTTATGTAACCTCACTGAACAAATCTCTGTGGAATGAAAGAATGAAGGGGGCGCCAGAGTTTACAAGATGACTCAGCAAAATGAAGGCTGCGTCCTTTGTGTTGGAATTAGACGACGGCAACACACACACACACACAGTTTTCTATGGCTGATTCAATATTCAATAATAACAAGTCAGAGCTAAAAGAGAGACAGAAATATCAAGTTTTCCAATAAAGATGTTCACCTTCCAATACATGATATTTCTGTTGATTTTACTGTCACATATGTATGACTTAACAGAGCCATATTGACTCAGAAAAGAAGCTGAGAATAACATTTGGAGATGAGAGGCAACAACCAACAGTATACACATGTTGTTGTATCCATTTCAGAGTGTCTGAAATCAGAAATCCATTTTTCAGTGCATGTCATGGTCCTGGAAAGTAGTAGTAGAAACTGGTGTGATATGAAAAATGTCAGTTCTGCTCCTGCTTTTGTTAGTTTGTGCTTTCGCAGTGAGAAGAGGGTTTAGGCAGCACTGATGCCGCCGTAGGTGTGCATTTAAGGACAGATGGGGAATTTTAAAGCACTCAGGACAGGAGTTTTAGCCGAATGCCTAATGGTTTATGCCACACAGCTTGTGTAGTAACTAAGAATGCCATTCAGATACAGTAAGTGTATCTGCTGCTTATTCCAATATCTTTCCAACTCTCCCTCTGTTGACAACCTCCAAATTACATCTCACAACAGATTTTTTTTTTTTAATTCTGTGCTTAGGATACAGTACCTCCACGTTTTTAAACCACTTCAGATGTATTTATTGCATTTTTTTCTGTTGATGTTGTAGTTGTGGTGTTTCTAGATTGCATTATATTTAAAGGTATTTTGTGGTATTTTGTCCATTCATATAAAAGGGAAAGAAGCAGAATACCACAAACTACCATCTCAGAAATTACCACAGTTGAATCCACACCTCAACAAAAATTGAACATTGTAAATTTCACAAAGGCAGTATTTATCGCAGAGCTATTGTGTTCACTTTCTTTATCTGCCTGTAAAATTAATCCTATTAAAAGTAAGCAATTTCACTCTGGATACCAATTTTTCCATTTGTCAAGTTCCTTAGTTTCCTTCCTACATTTTGGTCTCCATCCAAATTCCTAAAAACACTTCCATAAGAAACTAATAAGTCAGGCTGGATCAGTTGGCTGCAATCCATCAGCTGTAATCACCACTTCTCTGCCTGAGGCTCCAGACACTGGGCTGAGGAGATGGACTGACTACTTGCCAGCTTTGCAGACAGTCAGGATAATGCTGAAGTCAGAAAGCCCAAAGGAGCTTTTGCAAAGACAAAACTTACAATGATTAGTGAAAGACACCTTAAGATGAAGGACGCTGGGCTAATTTGGGGTTTGCGCTTTGTAGTTCATGAATGCAAACCATTAGTATTATACCAGCTATAGGTTTTTAGATTTAAATTTTCACAAGCATGTGTTCAGCAGTCACATGGAAATTGCATAGTGATACATGAGTGATGGCATGTACTGTCTCTTACTTCCATCTGTTTTGTTAAAAACATCCTTGGTGATATGACCTTAAAGCTGGAAGGTTTCCCAGCCCATCTGTATGGGGGTTCCTGCTCTACCGTCCAGGCACACATAGACACAGCTACAGAAAAGAAATAGAGGTGAAATATGATGCAGGTGACCATCCTTGGAAAGCAGCCATTCATTTTCTTGCCCATGAGCCAGCAATAGCTTCTTTCACCTTGTCAGGAATGTCACCCCCACATGGATGGAAGCACAACGTGCCGCGGTAATGCTACCAGCACAAGAGCTGTTATGAAGAGATTACTTTGTGTTGATAAACCTAATCTGTGTTGACTGGACCCCTGGCTTTGGTTGTTATCACCGTGGTTTTTCAACACAATGGTCAGTGTGCTTTTAAGGGTCTGGCTAAATGCTCCTGTGTTGTGTCGCCGAGTTACATTTGGTGCCAGGCTTTCACAAACAACTTCATATGCAGACAAATGCAGACACGCACACACACACACACACACACACATACACTCCTCATACAGACACAAAGGCTGGCTGACACACTGGCATTGAAGCAATTCTTATCCTCTAATCTAATTACTGACGTGCTGAGGTAGTACTAAGCTCTATTCAGTCGAGGCAGGTGAATGAGTTCTTCTTGCTGTATGACGTCTGTGTAGTAGTGGAGACAGTTGAGCCTGGATGTTCCTTCTTAATGGACATGAAGTGACTTATGGGATGGTGTCTGTCATGACTCACACACACATGTAGAGGAGAATATGACAAATGGCAAGTCAATTTGGCACAGTGGCAGCATAAATTGAGTGGCCAATGCATTCAAAAGACAGAAGACACAGAGTGTAATTCCATATAGACATGAACAAGTAAAAGGCAGAGAAGCCAAACTGGCGCCAGGTTAGACCCAGAACCATGTGGCCTTCACTCAGCAAGCAACCACCCTGCTGAAGTGTCCTACCAGGCAGACAGGGGCTCGGTTTTGTTGCTCACTCTTGAGAGCAAAGTTGGATATTTAGCACATTTAGGCGAGAAATCTACTGAACTCAAATGTACAAATCTGAGGCACTTCACTCCATGTCATAAAATAATTATATCACCCATTTCCTTCTTTTCTTCCTTTCCTTCTTCAACTGATCTGAACACATGTGAATCCCCAAAGTTGGAGTCTCAGGGCTTTTTACCAAACTACACTCTATTGTGCAATGAGTACTTTTAGTGTTGATATTTTTTATTGATACATTTTACTGTCAATAGGCTTCTTATTTAGAAACTAAACAAGGATTACTTGTGATCACCATGAGGCAAACAACAAATATTTAAAAAAATGTATTAGGTTTATATTTACATATACTAAAGTCTTTTTACATGAAAGATCTAGATGATCAAAAAACGAATGGTTTATACTTTCAGGTGATTCAGTATACCATGATGGAATGTAACAAAATACATTTACTGAAGTACAGTGCAGTGGGCTACAATTTTGAGCTACTTCCATTTTATGCGACTTCATACCTCTAGTTCACTACTTAACTATTTGACAGCTATGGTGCATTGTTATAAAGAAGGTGAAATTAATTATTTTTCCCCACTCACTATATTGCACACTGGATTTCATCATTTTCATAGTAGGAGTAGGCGTTGTCGGACCGCCCACCTCGGATTGCGTCACGGGCGGCGTGGCGGTCACACAGGGTTTGTCGGGAGCGCGCCTTCCAGTCACCAACCGGCCATTCTGTCAGAGCTGGCGAGGAGTAGACGAAGAGCGGACGTGCCTCTGATACAGAGAGATATCAAACACCTACTACTAGCCCAACAAGCCGTGCCTGTAGTCGCGTTGCGTCTTTGCTCTAACCCGAACCAACCAACTCTGAATTCGCATTAAATATGTCTAATATCGTTTGTTGTCAAACGCCTCAGGTAAGATTTTTTTTGTCTTGAAAATACATAGAGGAAATGATGGTGTCCTACGTCTTTGTCAAATAACGTTTGCTGTTAAAATGTGGAGACACCGTTAAACCTGTCATTGGTGATACAGTGGACACCAATGTGAGGGTCATTCCTTAGCGAAGTTACTGCTAGATATTTATTTTGCGCTTAGAATGAATGATAGCTGTTCTTGGCTCAGACTGGGTGGAAATAGCTGGAAATGCCTCTTGTAACGTTACGGGCGCGGACAATGTCACACTCACACAAACGGCCGTTTTCCGCATACAGCTAGCGTTAACTAATGACGCGGATATTTAGCGCATATTGCCAGCTAACGGAATAGTGAAGCCGGTTCTCGCGTTAAGCACGGACACGGGAAAACGACCATATGTATTCGCCGTGGTCCAATTTAATTAATTAAGCCGGTGTGACTGTCTCATGGCTCCCCATCCAAGCTAAGCAGCAGGTTGCCTGATTTGAAGGCTAACATGCTCTAGCTTCCGAGCATGCCAGAACTCTCCATCTCTCTTCAGGTTGCTAACGTTAGCTGCTTGGCTCTAGCTGGATGCCTAACGTTAAGTTATCTCGCTTGTAAACTAAAGTATTTGTATCGTCTGCGTTTGTAATCTGTGTGAAGGGAGGAGGGTGGGGGGCGGGGGGACTCTTTTCCCTGACCCACTTTCTGGTGGCGGGATGTATGTACAGACTGGCTATATGACTTCTGGCACATCGCCAGACATCATGGCCCCGGTACATTACTCTATGAGCGGAGGAGGCAGGCAGAATGGCTTTGCAGCGAGCAGACAAACATGAGGTACTGGGTGGCTAATTGTAAGACTAAGCCCACTGGGGGATGGCAGGGTGGGTAACGTAGCATGAGTACATCCTGTCCTTTACTCACCCTCCATTTATTGGAGCTGCCATATTGTCAGGTTTTATGGGCTGTGACCAGTCTTGACATAATATTGACGCGTCAGTGTTGCTGTCGACGTTGGGCATTATTGGCTGCCCTGTATCGATTGTCTAGGAAAAGGGAATTGTCTAGCCGATTCTTAACGTTTCAGATTTCCTAAAGGGCTTTACTATATAGTGTCTCCCGGCTGCAGGTTGCCTAATGCCGTGATAGTATTTGACCTCCTGTGCTTAGCTGGCAACCACGTGGGAAATGATCGAATAACGTACTGCAGATTAATGACTTTATGAAAACGGAGAAAAAACATTTAGTAGGCTCTTTAGGGCGTATCCAATAGATGATTAATAAAACATCCTTACTGTCTGAGGGACAATGCTCAGACATATTCTCATTACTTCAGTAAGTGGTATCAAGATGGGGTGATATCAAAATGTTTTTGAATGTGTAGGGTTTCTGATTTCTTGAGACACATTTGCTGTCTTCCACATTTTCATTGTTATGTAGCGAGTGTCGTAGCTTTCCAGGTATTATAGTATCTCAGTTCTGCTACTGCTTTGATCAAGGGTGCAGATTTTCTAACTTTTATAGACACACAACCAATACAGTGTTAACTGCCTCCTTCACTTCTTTTATTGTCACACCCTTATTAGATTCTCTTGTTCAAGATGTGTTAATTTAAGTGGTAAATTTCCACACAGTAAAGCTGGGTGAAATCTCCAGCAACGCCTCTCTTCGCCACTGGAGGGGTGTCTAACAAGCTTTGATTGTTCAGCCTCAGACCTGCACTTTTGTGCCTGACTAATCAGATGGAAAAATGGAGAGAGAAAATACATTCAGAGCCACCCTCTGTGACAAAGTTGTGAACAGTCTCACTCTTTCTCTTTTGTGCTTTTGCTTTGTTCTCTCTCCTTTTGTTCCCTGGTTTTCAAGTGTGTGCCCATATATCCAAATGTACAGCTCACTAAGCCTACCTGGCTTTTTTTGTTTATACATAAATTCCTATATGGCTGGCCACTGACTGACCTGATCTCGTCAGTTATTTCCCCATTCTCACTTAAGGTTTTGGACATGAATCTTGTGTGCCCATGTCCTGCAAGTGACTAGAAGACAACAATTCGGTCATCATTTCTGAATTTGTTGGTTCCCAGAGTAACACTGGTAGTGGCGCAAGATTGTCTTATCAGTTTACAGAAGATTATTGTTTAATCACAGCTGTGATTAAGGCGGCAACTCTGTATTAAAGAATTTTCTAGAGAGCTGAGGGTGTGACTTGCCTGGTGGTGTGTTGGGTTAAGCGTTATGTGGAGAAATTAGAGGGTAAGAAGGCAACAGGCGAGCGTGGTGGAGAAATGAGAGGGTAAGAAGGCAACAGGCGAGCGTGGTGGACCCAACCATGTGGAGGAGCTGAGCTTTTGAGCCTTCACAAGGAGTCTTCTGCCAGATGTTGCATAACGACTCAAAACTGGGTCAGTTTTTCCTCCATCCACATGCAGACAGGGTAAATTATAGCTTTCCATGCCAGCCTTGCTGTAAATGCTGCTCAGTGCAATACAAAAGGACTGTATTCTAGCATGTGCCATCGTGCTTGCGCATTTACCCATAAAATTCTCTGGCACATTTCCCAGCAGTCTTAGCTTGGTAGTTTTTTACACATCCGCCTTTCACACATCTTTGCCAAACCCAAACAGTAGTGCAGCACGGCACATCCGTATGTTCAGTGGGTATTTAACTTTCATACTGAACATTACTAGCATTTTTCTAGTTAGAACATTCTCAAACAAAACTCAGACTGACATAGCCATCATCCTCTCCTTGTACATTTTGTCTTTTTTATTTTCCCTTTGCATTGTGCTGTGAGTTAAATGAGAGGATAAGTAATCCGATCTTTTTTCCCCTTCTGATACTTGATTTGTGATTATTATATTCACACTGCGCAGTGTGGTTTTGAGGTTAGTAGGTCACTGGATTTGAGCATTTTGTTTTGTTGATCTGGCTAAGTACACATGTATTTGTGCTTTGTGGGTGGATTTTAAACATTGGTCAGTTTCCGATGACTGGCATACAAGTCATAACGTTACATAATTTGTTTCATCAGGAATTGTGTGATTTACTTGTTCAACCAGCTGCTTGACTCCTTTTTTACAAATGTTGCTGTTATTATTATAGGGATTATCTACTGAAAAGGCATAGCTCAGGGCAGTCTTATTTATAAAGTGCACTGTTGTCTTACACCTCCATCATTTTTTTCTGCTGAAGACAAATGTCCAGAGAAAAATATTATTTCAGTACAAAAGTGCCTTTCACACATGGCCTTGGGTTTGCAAGAATGTGCTTGTATACGTTTCTTCCAAACCATCTGACTGTGGAGAAGACTGTTATTATCTCAGCAGCATACAAAGGGCATACTGTTTCTCTGGTCTAATGTCAGTCTAGCTGTGTTTTACGTTGTGTGTATCGTGGTAGCAGATAACTCTCATGCCTGAAGTCTACGTATGGATTGTGCACTGTGACACCAGACCTGAAACTTTGTTTTATATTGTGCGCCTCACAAGGAGATTGTCAAATGCCTCCTAGAGTCACATGTTTCTTTGAGGAGTAGAGGCCTGCTTATCTGTTATAGGGCTTTTTGGCTTCATCGATGACTAGTGCTAATGTTGTAAGTTCTGCACACAAACTAGAGGATTTTACTTAAAAATTCTCGCACAATTAATTACATGCTGCTACTGAAATGTGCCACTGACAGCAGTTAGTCACAAGTACATTAAATGCGCAGCAGTTGAGTAAATCACAGCTTTTTCTAATGAGTTAGAATCACATGCGAATTGGATACAGAACTCTTGTGCAAAGCTAGGCTACCCAGGAAAGCCTTGTCACATGGAGTGTGGATACAATTTCAGACTACGGGGCAGCTGCTGCGGTCTGTCTTGGCCTCTCTTCCCATATGGGATGGTGATAAAACTGTTGGAATTGCAGTGTAATTTATTTACTGAGCTTCAGACTGCAGATGGCATAGTGGTGAGGTGGTTAGGCATGGAATTACGTCAGTGTGTCTCTATTGGATGTGACATGCAAGCGTGGGTGGGTGGAGCTTATGGGGTTACATGGTGTATGGAGTACCTAAAGTATGATGGCCAACCAGACTTCATAGTACAGCCTTTCAGTTGCATAAAAAAAACAGACCATCACTGTATCTCACCAGTTGAGTGGCTGTGGAATCACAAGCTGTTCCCTCTTGCATTTTCCTTATAGGTCAGTGCTTGAATGAAAGGGTTCCTATAGGGAGGAGCCAGCCAAAGGGGCTTGTCACATAAGATAGAGTTGGAGTGGCCTTGCTTCAGATAGTCAAGACAGAGCTGAAGGCAAGAGATGGATTAAACAGTGTTGCTTGTCCTGGTGGAACGTGTAGCAGCATGTGTGGATATTTAAAGCGCGAAATGGTTTATATCACATTGGGATAAAATGCTGAATTCCAGTTTTCTTCCTGAACTCAATGAGGATAATGTGATCGCATGAAATGACCAGTGCATCCTGAATCTGATCGTCTATTCTTGAATTTTATATGCGTGTGGGGAATATGGAAAAATTGTGAGCTCTACTGGATGTTTGCAAATTGGCTTGTGAAAAGGACACTGAAAGAGTGGAAGAGCAGAGGGGAGGGCAGTGTTCTTAACTGCCACCCCGTGCTCAAGGTTGCCTTGATTTACCACGTGGAACTGACTTGAGCTAGCATTGCATGGGTGCCAAGAGCAAGTGGCATCAATTTCAAAATGAGCCATTTGCCCTTTCTAACAAAACTCATGTCCCCTTTTCCCTTCTCTCATTTTCTTCTAGGTTATAATGTATGACCAACACAGAATAAGTACAACTCTATAGCCAACGGGATCCCGAGGACTTGATTACAGTCGCTTCAAGCCTGATAGTTTGTCCGTGCGGCTGCTCCCCCTCTCCCTTCTGCTCACGCCCGTTTAGTCAACTGGCATTTCTTCTAACAACTTCCCATCCCTCTCCTCGGGTGAAGAAGATTTGGGTTCCACTGTGATCTCTGTCTACTTTGCCTATTGCTTACCTTCGGTTACTGTTCTACTCTCAGGAGTGGTGCTTCCCTGGATTTGCATTATTCTCTTATTAGGTAAGGCCATGACTAATGCATAGGACAGATTATAATACACAATGCACCTAATCTTAATCCTCTTTCTTGTCATCAATTAATAAAGCCAGCTATTACAGTGTTGCACAGCTGAGAGTGCAAAAGACAAATATGCTGGGTATTATTGCTTTACTGGGCCAAAAAATTTTTTTTTACCTTTCCTCTGCAGACATACCATCAAAATTCACCAAGATGATTCCAAACGGTTATTTGATCTTTGAAGATGAGAGTTTCCTGGATTCCACCGTGGCCAAAATGAACGCTCTGAGAAAGAGTGGTCAGTTCTGCGATGTTAGATTGCAGGTATGCTTAATGCAAACACACACACTCACACTTTTTCAGGGAAGCCACTGAGTCATTCTGTCAAACATAAGAGCCAGGCAACGAGGTTCACCGTAGGGGATAAAATGTCAAACAGGTTTGTTGAGAATACAAAACTGTTTGGTAATTCTACAGCATATTTGGGTCATATGAGTGATGTTATGTATTTTGTTAAACTCATCTTGAGTCAGGCCAAACTTGGAAACTATAAAAAGATTTGTGTATATACTTCAATGTTTCCGTTGCTCTCCTATCTCAAGAGTGAGAACCTGTTCCCACCATTTGTATAATACAGACCTCTGAGAGATTGGTGCAGCCAATCAGGAATTGACCTTTAGATATTGCCATTGAGGCACAAGGGAATCTAATGGCTTTTTATTACTGTTGATCATGTTGCTTTTTTATTAGACATTCTCTCAATCAGTATCTGGGGTTTATCTCTTTAGTTTCCTTTTAATGTTGAAACACTAAAATAATGTTTTGCAGCAGTTGTTTCCCTTTAACAGGTATATGTTCTGTAATAGGTGTTCTTTTAACAAACTCTTACACACCCTAATTGTTTTTCATCCTCTTTCTCTTCATTTGTCCAGGTGTGTGGTCATGAGCTGATGGCTCACCGTGCCGTTCTGGCTTGCTGCAGTCCCTACCTGTTTGAGATCTTTAATAGTGACAATGAGCCTCATGGAGTCTCACATGTCACTTTTGAGGACTTGGACCCAGAAGCTGTAGAGATCTTGCTCAACTATGCCTACACTGCCCAGTTAGTAGCACCTTTGGCCTTTGACCTTTTCCCTTTGATCTTATCTCAACTTTTGAAGACGATTGACCAGCTCTTTTTCCTTTTGTCTTCTGTGTGTAACACAGACTAAAGGCAGACAAGGAACTGGTCAAGGAAGTTTACTCTGCAGCCAAAAGGTTCAAGATGGAGCGAGTCAAACAGGTATGTTTCCTCATCTTACTTCCCCTTGCTGCAGTTTTGGTCAAATGTGATTTTCACAGGTTACAAAGAACTTGACTTTTCATTGACTTTAACATATGCCACTCACTCCTCAGATTTGTGGTGACTACCTGCTGTCTAAAATGGATTCCCAGAACGCCATTTCTTTTCGTAACTTTGCCAGCTCTATGGGAGACGCCAGAGTTTTGGCCAAGGTGGACGTCTTCATCCAGGACCATCTACTGGAAGTTTCTGAACAGGAGGACTTCCTCAAACTTCCCCGCCTCAAGGTACTAGCTTGAATGTACAAATATGCCTCAGGTACTAGCTTAAATTTAGACATATGCCATGATGTTTTTAAGAGTTCTATAAAATTGTTTTATAGTCAGTTTAAGTGGTACCAGTAAGTTATGGATGATTTGACAGAGTTGGGGCCATTCTCTGATCATGAAGCTACAAGGCAACACAGGTTGGAAGTTTTTGTCTTCATGGTAAATTATTCCAGTCCCCCTTTGCTCCTGTATTAAAACTAGCCAGCGTTGGAGGTTAAATAACCTTAAGTTAAATAACGCATACTGGATTAAGCTTTGTATTTTTACCTTTCTGACTTTGACATGAGATTAACAATATTGGCAGTATGAAGGTGTGCCTCTTATAGATTTCCCTATGGCTAAATCCTGCTGAGAATGTATTTAGGTCAGGGGACTTATGAACATATGCAATAGAAAGACCAAGCGTAGGTGGGTTACAGTGTGTAGGCCTTTGTTCAACATGAGGACTGCACTAGGTACTTTATGAGTTGACTCTCTGGTTGAGGTTGTGCAAGTCAGATTCATCAAATTTAAGTTGTGTTGGAATACAAACATGTATGCTGTTTGGCCTCTATTGTGCTTTACTGTACATTAGCTGGGAGTAGTGCTGAAATGATTAGTTGATTGGTCAGAAAATGAGTCAGTATTTATTTGATTGTTAATTATAGCTTCCCAAATGTGAGGATCCAGTTCTGTGTCATTGTACATTTAATACATTGAGGCTTTTTGACTGTTAAGCTCCTGGATACAAAGTGATACCTTCAAATTGTGTATTTTGTTAGTTTGTTATCAACACTGGGCATTAAAATTGATTTGTTGCAGCCCCAGTTGGGAGTTAAAAATGTAATGGGTAATATTTTAATTCTCCTGAAGTGAACCACAAACTTGACCTGTATTGATCGTTATGAGAAATATTGATGACTGGTAGCTAGTTGGCACAGTTGCTGCTGTCCTACTTGAGCCACAACAACAACCAACAAAGGTTGTTCAAGACATGAATTTAAAAAAGCAACCTGAGCCTATAAAAGTTCTGTTGGGACACTTAAGATTAATCCAAATGTGTTTTAAATTTTGCACCAGAGGCTTACTGGTTTAATGAGGGGTGTGGGTGGTTCCCAAGCAACTTAATATGACACTAATGTGAATCCTGTCACTACAGCAAAATTAAGCTGTTAGACGAAACGAATCACATGTACCTAATTTTCAGATAAATTAATAATCAGCAAGTAAGATCAAGTTTTCCAGTGAGCAATGAGACATGGTATTAATTTCTTCAGTTAAGCAGTCACTTTATTCCTGCTGTGTGTAAATCTAACTCCTGTTTCGTCCCCATTGTGTGTTTACAGTTAGAAGTAATGCTAGAAGACAACCTGACCCTGCCCAGCAATGGCAAGCTCTACTCGAAGGTGCTCAGTTGGGTGCAGCGTAGCCTTTGGGAGAATGGAGACCAACTGGAACGACTTATGGAGGAGGTCAGTACACAAGGGCGTGCAATCTCTACTCTCTGGCTGATCTTCGTTCCTACCCTGCCCCTTCCCCTCCCTCTGACTCCTCCTGTTTTTGACATTAAGAAGTCATTAAGGGGGCTGAAATAGAAATGGCATGCCACTGTCATGCTGCTATGTCAGGATTGTTGTTTTTTTCCCTCTGATTTGTTGAGGTTTTTGCAGTAAGAAACTCTGTACCCCTGAACCATACTACAAATTAGAGGTGAGCTGAAAAGAGCTGCTGTTTGCTCTGTTTTTTGTTTCCGCTGTTCTCTTTTTGGGTATGTGGTTGGTTTACATGCAGCCCCATCTGAGTATTACAGTGCTCCTCTCCTCTGAAACACAAAAACACAGGTTCTCAAACGTCTGACCCTTGATTCTACTGTCTCACTGCCACTTTACTATCTGAACAGGTGCGCGTTTGTTGCTCCAGTACTAACAGGCCCTCCTCCCCGTTGATTTATCTCTCCTGTAGGTTTATTAGCAGCAGCAGGAGACCAGACTGAGGAGCCAGGACTGAGCCACCAGGGTAATGAGTCAGAGAAAAGAGAGGGAGGAGAGGAGCACTACTGCCTCTCGGCTGCCTATCGGCTGCCTCTCTTTGCAGCCAAGCAACACTGTGCTCCCATCTGTCCATGCCACATATACAGATGCATCCCATCTCTGCATTTACCAGAACACATTGCTCACAAACCTTTAGCAATACATACATCTAATTGAATGTCACTTTACTGCACATAGCAGTATATTCTCAAACAGGCCTACTTATCCACCGACACGTTCCAAGAACCACTCAAATTAGGCATTGGACAGAAAACAGCATTGCAAATATGCATAGTGATTTGCTCAGTATGAATATTGAATTTCACTGGATTACAAATGAATTATTAACCTTCCAGGTGAAATTATCATTTACAGCAACTTCTCACACTTATATAAAATTGTAGGAGCCTTTTGCTTTTTCCTCTTTTTATAAACTGTCCTTCAGATGGGCAACTGAGTGACTTCAAACTTCAACACATTCTCATTGAATTACTCAACAGAACATACATGGTTTTGCTTTAATTTTGTGATGGATTTCATCTATCATTGGGTAATGATTAAGAATAGCTTGATAGTTCTTACAACAGAACTACGGTCTGTAGTCATCTGGATTTGACTGCCTATTGTGGCTGCCATCACAATGACCAACTACTTCAGCTAGAGGACCGGTTTCCAAGCAGCAGAGGTGAAAAGAGGGTGACATGCAGCCCCTCCTCCTCCTCCTCCTCCTCATTCTCCACAGAAGATCTTTCCAGATGCAGCCTCTCATTCTTCACCAGCTCCCTCTTTTTTTAGATGCAAATTAAGGAGAGCCACTGTCGGATACCTTCTTGAGCTCAAACACTCTATGCAGTGGCAGCAGAGTGTGTGTCTTTTTAAAGGAAGCTTTCCATCCAAGCAACTGAAGATCCAGGCGTCTTCGTCCCTTTCCCCTCTTCCTCTTCACAGCACTGCCCCCCCTCCTTCCTCCTCCTCCTTCCTCCCTCCTCTCCCCCTTATGCTGGGGCTCTCAGTGTGTTGCCATGGAGACAGCCACATGGGTGTGTTGTTCCTGTTTGTCTTTCAGGTGCAAATGCTGTACTACTCACCTGACCATAAGCTGGTGGATGGAGGGCTGGTGATTGAGGGGCACAGTGAGGTGTTTGGTGGCGAGGAGGACCACCTTCAGTTTGTGCAGGTACTCAACAGCTTGTGCCTGGCTTCACTGTGATGAAGTCTCTACCACATTTTGCTTGGCAGTGTGTAGCTTTATTGTACAGCTTGTGCCTGGCCATGCATAAAAATACTACACAGCCTGTGCCTGGCTAGAAGTAGATATGGCTCATTTAATACCACAATTTAGCCACAATGAAAAGACTAATGTCAGTAGATTAGCAAGATGAGCTATGATGCCTGCCTGGCTATGCTGTTGAGCATACATCAAAACCATATTTAGATTTTAAGCTAATCTCAACCAGTTGAGCACTGGCAGTGATGGCTGTCTCAGCCTTTACCCTCTATTTTGAGTTGTGACTGAACTGTGTGCTGTTAGATCTGACTGTTGCGTGGTCTGAGACTGTAGTTTGCAGTGTTGTGTTGTTGGCTTCAGATGGTGTGAGATTTGTCAATACATACTCGGACAAGATTAATGCAGGTTCATTATGTCATGTCTACATTAGACCAGCTGGATCAAAGCGTAGTTTGGGGTATGATTAGCTGGTGTTGGCCACTGGTTGGCCTGTGAAGCTTGGCTTCTGTAGCTGCACTGTGCTCTTGCAGAAGAAACCCGTACGGGAGAGCACCCAGAGACAGATGAGCTGCAGCTCCTCAGGAAGCCTGTCGCCCTCCAACCAAGCAGCAAATGCCCCGAAACAGACTGCCAGGAGAGAGTGGAAGTACATCGCCTCTGAGAAGACCACAAGTAAGTGCGTCTAAGAACTACGTGAGATTTGTCCCAGTACATACAGAGATGTTTTACTTTAAAATATGTTTGTGCACAAGTCTCATAGATGCTGCACAATAAGAATTGGTGAGATTAAAGTCAGAAGTCTTGGGGACTTAAAAGACTTAAAAGCTCAACAACTTTACTTGAAAGGACAAAGAATCTGAATTCAGAAATTGTTTCTCTTTCTCCAGAATTCTGAGCTTAATCTCAAAACTTCTTTCCCTTGAGTGACTCTAACAATCTCTAATTTTACCCCTAGACAACACCTACCTGTGTCTGGCTGTGCTGGACAGTGTGTTGTGTGTGATCTTCTTGCACGGCCGCAGCAGCCCTCAGACCTCTCCCTCTGCCACCCCCTGCCTGATGAAGAGCCTCAGCTTCGAGGCCCAGCCCGAGGAGCTGGAGGAGCAACCGCTCTCACCCATGCATTATGCTCGCTCTGGCCTGGGCACCGCAGCTCTGAACGGAAGACTCATCGCAGCAGGTTAGAAGATGAGAGTATTATATCATGTGTAGTCTGTATATAATTGGAAGTTACATAGGAAGCTACGAAGACAAACGTACCTTGAGGTGTTTCTTTGTGTAGTGCCATCAATGCTTAAACCACATACTGTCTTTGTGGGACTTGAACTACTTTAGTGAGACTATCCTTAGATAAATGATGGAATGCGAGCATCAGTGTCTCAAATATTTATTGTTCAATATTAAGTGTACGAAAAAAGTAGGACCACGGAGCGCCACTGTAACCTTGATGCATCTTGATGTTCCTGTAGGAGGCTACAACAGAGAAGAGTGTCTGAGGACTGTGGAGTGTTATGACCCCAAAGAGGACCGCTGGACCTTCATTGCTCCCATGCGGACTCCAAGGGCTCGATTCCAGATGGCTGTTCTCATGGTACACGTTACAATTCATCTTTATCTCAGATTTATTGACTCTACAATAAAGTGACATTTTGAATATTGGCCGAGGAGGGCACTTATCCAGTGTTTGAACAGTTTTCAGTTGTCTTGTGCAAATACTCACATACTCCCTGTCCAAATAGTTGGGTTTCTAAATTCTGTTCAGGTGGATGTATCTTCATCTAATGACTTGTGTATTTACACGTCACAGGGTCAGCTGTATGTGATTGGAGGCTCAAATGGACATTCTGACGAGCTGAGCTGCGGGGAGAGGTACGATCCACATGCTGATGAATGGGCTCAAGTGCCAGAGCTGAGGACCAACCGCTGCAATGCAGGTGAGCCCCACACACACACACACACACACACACACACACACACACACACACACACACACACACACACACAGATTTCTAAACTGATCGTTGAATTTGATGATTAAAATCTCTGTTACTGACTTCAGGCTGGTTTGCCTTTGAAGCTCATTCCTGTCCTCTCTGTTTAAAGGTGTCTGCTCATTGAACAACAAACTCTACGTTGTGGGAGGGTCGGACCCCTGTGGGCAGAAGGGCCTGAAGAACTGTGATGCTTTTGACCCTGTGACCAAAACCTGGTCCAATTGCGCCTCCCTTAACATCAGTACGTGTCTGCAGTGTCCCACATACATTCAGAACATTCCATTGACATTTGATACATATAACATGATCGAACCTCAAGCATGAAACCGAGTAATATCTTTTCAGATTGCTAACAAATGTCTTTCTTTAATGTAAAGCGTTAATTATACCCTCTGGGAAATAGTTCATTATGTTTAAGAATGAGACCAAAAGTAGGGTAACAATTCCTCAGAACAGCTAGTGGTGTTGAGGGGAAGTTGTATTCATCAAGCAAATGCGTTTTCAGGGAGGCACCAGGCAGCGGTTTCTGAGTTGGATGGCTTCATGTACGTGATTGGAGGGGCGGAGTCGTGGAACTGCCTGAACACTGTGGAACGCTACAACCCTGAGAACAACACATGGACCCTGATAGCCCCCATGAATGTGGCTCGTAGGGGGGCCGGCGTTGCTGTCCATGCAGGTGAGCCCACGACCACAAACGGGTGAGAATAGTGGAACCAGAGATATCAGCTCAGCAGCAGTTGTGTAAGAACATCCTGTTGTGTGGAAAACTGTGACTTCTTATCAACATGTTGACAAGAAGCAAACTAAGTGTGACTGGGTGATTCAGTTTTAGTGTAGAACACAATCATTTTGTCATATTAAGCTGATACTAAAGTCTCTCACTCTTCCCAGGCAAACTGTTTGTTGTTGGCGGCTTCGATGGCTCCCACGCGCTCCGCTGTGTGGAGGTGTACGACCCCGCCCGCAACGAGTGGAGGATGCTGGGTAGCATGACATCTTCCCGCAGCAATGCAGGCGTGGCCATGCTGGGCGAAACCATCTACGCTGTGGGCGGCTTCGACGGAAACGAGTTCCTCAACACGATGGAGGTGTACAACCCCGAGACGGACGAGTGGAACGACTGCACCAAGGCCCTGTCTCCCCTCTCTGACTGAAGAAGGGGGAGACAGGGAGGTGGGAGGGAAGGGGTTGGGGAGTTTCACAGTGCTTCACCGTTTTCCAAACTAACAGGCTTAGTGACGTAATCGTGTTTCGTGATGTTCTGTGTGTATGAGTGGATGGGTGGGGGGGTGGGGGTGGGGGGGTTGTTGGGATGAGGGGTCTTCAGTGAAGACTGGCTTATATTTGGCGCGTGGGGGAGTGGGGACGGAGGGGTTGTTGCCCAAAGCAACATGACGCCTTTGCATATTGCATACAATGTTTTTCGTGCTGTATATATTTTGTTTCTTCCTCATTTTTTGTCATATGCCAACATTTAATACACATTTAGTGCTTTTCTTTTTCTCTTAGAGTTGAAAGGTCTGTCACTTTCAATGAGGGTTTTCAGTTGAGCTAGCATTGTTGGTCACTTGGAAGGTGGCAGTATGGAGTGGTGACGATTGACTTGAAAGTTCAAAGTTTATTTAAGAATATTTCTGTTGTGGAAATGTAATTTTGCTCACATATTTAAAGGTCAGTGGTTTGAAGCCTTACTCAGAGTGCAAGTTGATAAACACCTGTCATGGCTTTTTGTGTCATTTTAAACAAGCTGGATTGCTTTTTGAATCTTAAATGATGGCCTTTTTTATATTTTTTATACACTGCTGATTTACTGATAAAATAAAAGTAGTAGCAGACAGCTTAAGTCAATGAATCTAACCAGTGCCAGTTTTAGTTTTTTTTTTTTTGTGCACACACCACACATGCACAACCATGCTTCTGCTAACCAAACTTTTGTTATTGTGATTTAACTACTTGATGTATGTAGAGAAGCAGTTTACTGAAGATCCTTTTTTTTCTCTTTTGTGTTTTAAAGTGTCAGGCATTGGCAGATTCTTCTGGAAGGAATGTTAGAGCGAGAAAATTATCACATTTGTAACATTTCTTAATTAATAAATCATTTAAATCTGATATTTGTCTTCGGTCTACTTTCTAAATATATGTTGTTAAGTGATGTTGGGCCATAACTCGGCCACACTCTTTTACACTGTTGGTATTTAGGTTTCTATCTCGTGCCAGGACTGACTGCTTTTTAACCAAGGAGAGCACTTGGAGAAGTTTTATTATGCAAGTCATAGATCAGCAGCTGAAGCAGGTGCTGCAAGCCTTGAATAAAACGGCCAACAGCCGATTTGCTGATCCTAAATTTAGCCTTTACTGCCACCTTGTCCCCCCTTCTTCCTGCTCTTTCCGTTGAGTAATTACTGTCCCGGTCACTGCTGTCTAAGCTTTCATTGCCACCATTTTCCTCAGGGACTACCACACTAAGCCAGCTTTTTTTCTCCTGCTCCTCTTAAGTGTCTTTTAGGGGAGATTATACTAAGCTGGCTAACAGACCTCAGCAGGAAGGAACGACGACAGTCACTCTGGGAGCGCTGAAAGGGGACCAGCTGAGCAGGCTGCATCTGCATGACCTCAGACATCACTGACTGCCAGTCACGAGTTTGTTAAATCCCTCCCCTACCCTACGCTCATTCACAAGCTAGCCTCTGTTAATCTCTGCTGACACACCTGACATTCACAGCAAGAAAAGGCATCATGTGGGCCACGCGCTACAGGAAGCAGGGACTAAATACTGAGACACTGATGAGTCTGTCCTTAGTTTTTTGCCACATCTATGTATGCTGATGTCCAGTCACCCTTCATTCGGAACAAGTTTCCTTTTCACTTTGGATTTGTACAACCCTTGAAGGACAGAGACGGAACCAAAGAAGCATTGAATTAAAAAAAGCATCATTTACTGTAAAAATGGAGTCACTTTGGGTCAAACCACAGGATCTCCACAGAAAACCAAATTTAGACAAAAGAATTCTGAAAAACAAAAATGAAAGAGGAGATAAAACTGGTGGTTCCTTTGTGGAAATTAAGGGAAATTTCCATCACATCACCAATCCAGGATAAAGGCTGTTTCACATGAGCCAGGTGCGTGATTATACCGTATCTGAAGACAGAAAGGGTCACTTTGGGTCAAGGTGAGCTTTTAAGTTACACAGTTCCTGCCAGAGCACAAACTGCTCTGGCATGAAAATGGTTTAAATTTAGAAATGAAGTAAAAAAATTGGAAATTCACTGCACACTTTTATTAATGATTAAGTGGGTTTTTCTAGGACAGTCAAAAACGCAGGAGGTACAGCTGGAACAAAAAAAATCAATGAGTCCAACATGACAACTGAACAAAATGTTCAATAACTTCTGCGCCTGCGTAGCGTTCAACTCTGCAACGATTTAATGAGACGGGAAGTTCACTGACTTCAGATCTCCATTGGCCCTCGTTAACTGTCCTTCCCCACCTGCTCCTGTGTGACGTCTGATGCTTTAGCCTGTGTGTGTGTGCAGCAGCAGCAGCAGGTGTAATCTCAGCCCGTCTGCTGGTGTCACCTGCCCTCTAATCCCTTTAGTCACCATACACACACTCACACATTTAGCCACATGCGCTCACACTCAATCAATTGCAGCACTCGTACTGTAGCACACAGGAGAGCCTCTGCTACAAACTGCTGGAAATACCACAAGGAAAGAAGTTGGACATGATCACTGAGGCTAAAGCCCTTCTTCTCAAAGTTCAATGGAAGCAAAGGATGCAGAAAATAAAAAGAAGTCTCCAACAAGACAATGCTTCAAAACCTTTAATTCGTTGTTGTAAATATTTAACTCTTTCACATAAAATATATTTATTTCTCAAATTATTTACAAGTTTACTTAAAAATCAACCAAAACTACACATGCTGAAAATGTTTTTTTTTCTTCTAGTTTTAAACTAGACTATTAAAATGTTGTTCCTTATCATTTATCATCGTCCACATTGCAACCTCAGCAATAGCTTTGGTTTTCAAAAACCAGTCACAGCCTCTCACTGGGACACGTGGGACGAGTCCAACTGCACAACCTGTGGGCAAAAACCATGCTTTGAAAACAAGAAGCTCAACGGAGAGTCAGGCATGTCCACATGTTCATCTGATTAAAAAAAGGGGGGGGGGGTGTCAAACCATACTGTCTATCAGGTTTTAATGCTGTTTCATTCCCTACATTTGCAGTTAGTTTTGGTTTGTGAGTATTTCATTCGGTTAAACAGGAAGTACACAGTGAATTTATCATGTCTGTAAGCTAAATATGAAGACATTCAGCTTAGCACAACGACTGGAAACAGGGGGAAACAGTTAGCCTGGCTCTGTCCAAAGGTAACAAGCTCTGTCTACCGGCACCTCTAATGCTCATTGATTAACATGTCATATCTTGTTTATTGTACTCTAACTTGTACAAAAACCAAAGGGTAAAAAGAGTGAGAAGCCACTGTAAGCTGTTTTAAACTGAAGCTGTCTGTGATAATAATGAGAAACAACTGTTTAATAGGGTGTAGGTTGAAAAACACACATTAAAATATAGTTAAGTATAGTCATTAAAAAAAAAAGCTGTCAGTTCTCACAATGGCCAGGGGGGGGTACCTAGGACTTCAGACATTATTGCACATTACACATTCATAAGGTCCAAAAATATCACTTATTAAATTTCCCAAATTCTACGTTTGCACACTATGTAACTGTGTTTCAAAAGCAGATATGACGTGTTAAATAATAATAATGAAAACCAGTGCTGTGATTTAACTAATACAAAAAATACAAGGTCTGTTTAACAAATGTATTCAACTTCAGAATGATGGAGAACATCCATAGACATCCATGTATTCAGGGAGACAGAACAACAATGTGTCTGTCACAACAAACATGTCTATAAATGGGAGTTTAAAAGGTAAACAGGTTCAGTCACCAGACACAAAGTGTGGGCAGACGTTCTTTCAACTTCAAGTAAAGGATATCAGTTTATTCAGTGCATCTGTTTGGCTGATGTGCAGACTCCCTGATTCTGGTCCAATCAGGACTGTGTGGAGATGTGTTGCCCCGTGGTCCCAACACAACAATCCAGGGCCTCTTTCAGCTCCATTAACTGGTTCCCTCCAACTCTCAGCTTCTCCCTGTGAACACAAGTAAAGAGATAAATAAGATATGAGGACGGACGTTTTCTCAATCATCTTGTTACTATAGGCGACCGGGTCCTACATGAACACATATTTCTGCTAAAGCTGGAACAGTTTTGGTTACTTTACATGAGAAATGTATATATCTGTGCCATTTGCTGTGTTCTTTCTAGATTTAAAATGGGTGGAAAAAGGTGATGTCACATGCTTTCACACCCCCATCTGAATCAATTTGAATGTAAATCTGCTGACAATTGTGGGACTGTTTGCACAAGTTACCCACACAATCCTGATTGTGTGCAGATTAGCCGAGTTAAACTCTTAATAATAACTATTGTTACGATTGTTGCTTATTTAGTCATTATCCTCTCTGTGTAGGATTTTTGTCCTGAAAGCTGTGTTTCTTATTACTTCTGAACCCTGACTTGATGTGTTTGCTCTTCTATGTTGTCATGAATTTATGGAGCTATTATTTGGTTTCACCAATGTACATTTCTTGCTGCATGTCACAGGAGTCAATACTCCTTTTATGCAGTCTTGCAGGCGGGCTAAACTTTGCCACAGAAATGTTGCGTATGGCACAAATTCTCCAGTACAGAGATATGGTTTCATAACGTGCATGTTTTACTTTATTGATGAAGTGATTTATTTGGGGTTTTGACAAAGGCCAAAGCCTGTTGGTTGAGGAATACCAGAGGAATCCATTCGTATAAGCAGCAAAACATTTTAAACGTTACAATAAAGTGTCCAGTAGACAATTGTCCAGCTTGACATTGTACGATCTGGTTGAACCCGGATGACTCTACACGGACATCTTGATGAGAGAACCTTCTATGTGCTGATCATGTTCAGCACAGAATGTCCACGACAGACAAAAGAGCCTCTGTGTGTGCTGCAGCTTCCAGAGGCCCTGGGTCTCAATGGCAGCTATTTACGCACACTTCTCTCTAGTTGAATTACATTTTTCTGGTTACAGCACCACATATATCCATGCAGTTACAAATGCACAAACAAAACACACGACCAGTCGTCACCGTGAGCACAAACACATACTCAAATTGGCTGCTGCAGTCTTGGCAACGGCTGCTTAGCAGCAGAGACACTGAGGGAGCTTGTTGCTTGTTTGTTTCCTCCTCTGCTTTGTTTCCATTGGAGCATTACGTAACTGCTGGAGGAGAGAAAGAGGAAAGAAAGAGCCGAATGCTGCTGTTGACGCCCCCTGTTTTCACCCTACATCCATCCATCTACTTCCCCTTCTTCATCCAATAGTGCAGCTGTGTGTTTACGTAACGTGGAGATCGCAGGTCGTGTTAGCGACTATTCACTCTTGCTGGGTTTAGGGTACTGCCAGAATGTGTTGCTCTGTCACAAATGATCTGGTTCTGCATTCCAGCATGCTCCACGGACAGAGGGACTGTGTGAAAGGCCCCCTGTAAATGTGTTTACATTGACAACTAATGGACTCATTACTGTGACACACCGGTCACGTCTAACAGCATCAAGCTCTTGCATGAAGAATCTCTGAGCGCAGACACGCAAAGTTAGTGACGCGCAGAGTCACTGACCCACATCCACAATGTATACACAAAGAAGGAGGACTGTGCCGCTCCTGTGTGTTACATAACTGCCTGTGTGTGTTTGACAGGTAATTAATGGATATCCCCAGGAGACATTTGCACTGAATTGAGCATAGAGCCACATGATACATTGAGATGACATGATTGCTGTTCTCCTCAAGCCGGTCATGTTATGATTAACAGAAAGCCTCCGATTGGATTCACTCTCCTACCTAACCAACATGCTGCTATGGACACATGGATCATCTCCATGGTGACCGACTCTCCACAAACTACTGGTCATTAACAGGCAAAAATGTGCAGAAGGATCACCTTTTACTGAAGATTATTAATTGGCTATCCGGAAACATTGGTTGTATTTTTGTTGTTGTTGTTTTTCTCTTTATACTTTTATTTTCATCAAACTGGATGTAAACAAACTGCCACTAAGCACAAGTTAACATTAACAGTGTTTTCCCTTTATCCGCTGTACACCAATTATGCTGCCATGGCTCTCGTGTTGAAATCTTATCGCACACTTTGATAATATGATTTACATAAAACTAAGGCTCAGTCTGTTTTTCCATTTGATGCTCATTTGAAAGCAAAAACACTGACCTTAAAAATGTGGCTCAGTCTTACAGAAACGCTTATGAAGGAGTGCCAGTTGGTGATAACAAGGTGGCACTGGGTTTGCTTATAAAATGTTTGACGTACAAAGACTTGCAAGGGGCATTTGGTGCAGTCCAATTAGTAAATGATGAAATAGTATTATACTTCAGTAATATTATGGAATATAATAATAATATTATAATATATAATAATGGAGGGTGAAAGAAAGGCTGCTATATGTCTCCCCCTCTGTTTTTATCATGGCATCAATTCCTTTTTCATTTGTTTTGATTGACTTGGTGAGAAACAAGTGAGAGTGAATGATCTGTCTTATCAAACACGAAGCAGTTCCTCATCAGTGCAGCTTCTGGATAAAAAGAACCGAAAATAAACTAAAGCCTTTCTTCAATTCAAATGTGCTGCTCCCTACAGGGTGGTTAGTTTTATGAAACAGCACTATGTTGTTCCCCCGGGTCATTCTGTCTTCTTTAGTTACATGAAGTTAATGTGCAAATATTATGATGTAAAACCGCTATGGAGATAAGGAGCTGGAGTTTAAGGTTGCGTGTCAGAGTCAATGACTAATGTAAGAAATGATACGCAAGTTAAACACTGATGCTACCACGTGAGCTTGGATTCACACACATGCAATGTAAGAGAGGCGATATCTTACAACTGAGGCATTTGTTCTCACCTATCAGCTGTGATAAGCGGCAGCTAAGCTCTGTCGTATTAAAAGCCATCAGGCATCCACCCTGACGACACACCCACGGGTGAAAAGAACCCAGGTGTCGCAAACTCCAACACACAAATAACTCGCTTCCAAACAACACCAGGAAAATCACGGACAATTGGGAGCACCACGCGTATACAGAAAACATCACAAGCAGGTAGAAAGAGATGCAAGGCTAAATATATTCAAATAATTCTTGGACCTGAATGTAGTCTAGCAGAATGCAAACTGGGATAAGAAACAGAAAGAAATTTGTTTTGTTCCATTCCCTCCCACTCTCTTAAAAAAAAACGTCAAATCGAGGGGGCATTCAGAAAAGGGATTATGTAAACACACAAGTGCATGCATGTCTTTCCCGAGAAAAAAATGTGTTGCAAACCATTTACATATATCCTTCCCACTAAACACATTACAGCTCTCCTTCTGTATGCAGACATCCTTCCAAATGCAACAGCAAGTTCACCGCTAAAAACTGCAAGAAACATGCATAGAAATGTGAAAAGTGTGTCAAGACAGACAGTTCAGTCATAGACTCTGATTAAGAAGTCTACTGTTGAATAACTAGCGCTTCTACGCCAGTGGGTTTTTAAAATCTCCGATCTCACATTGGAAATGTTATAGTGCTTACTTTTTAAATGTGTTTTTACTATAAAGCCAGCAGGTGTTTGTTACAGAACCATTTTTTTAAATCTGACATTTCTAAAATCTCCTCCTTATCTTCTGTTGAAGTCCTTGTCCTGAAGCTGCCCATCAATGACCGAACATGCTCCTGGAAAGGGGCCTCCCCAAGGCCTTACATAACTCATGACATCATACCACAGCACTGAGCACAGAAATCAAATATTTAACACCGCGGATAATGCACTCGCTAAGTAAAGGCCGACACCGCTTCACGGTGAATGTAACAAATAAAATATTTACAATCACAACACAGTCAGCTTAACTATATCTGTCAGTGGTGACCTTTCGTAACAAAAGCTGGAGTGACGCGACTGCTAAATGCTTGCAAAGCTCTTCCACGAAGTGACACAGCAGATGTTGTCTTTAATACTAAGTAAACCTTTGCTTTCATCATGTAAAATTCGTAAATTATTCATTTTAATTATCCGCTGATCATACTTGCTGGCTATGATAAAAACAACCACAGTGCTAAATCAAGATGATTGATTTCAAGTGATTTATAAAAGAATAAATGACTAAAAGAGCTATAACATCAGTTCTATGATTAGTGAGAGTCAGTGTCTTATATGGGATTATGAAATCATCAGAAACAGCGGCCTGACAGTCAGGTGGCGACATTAAGAGAGGACGCATAATAGCTGGAAAATAAATAATCTGTTGAATACATAGAACCGTGGCTTGTTTCCATGGCAGCTGCTGGGTTCAACCTGCAGTCATAAATGCAGCAGCACTGTAGCTTCCGAACCACATAATGATGCGGGATTGGTGGTTCGGTTCGTCCCTATATGTGTTCATTCTGTTGCTGATATTTTGGGGACTGAGGGTATAAAATGTAGCTGTTTACACATGGATGCTATGTAAGCAGATATTTAGAGCTGTAACTAACTATTATTCTTATTATCTGTCAATTTGTTTTGATAAACCACTTATTTGCTAAGTCTATAAAATGTCATAAAATGGTGTGACGACGAAACAAGAGTCCCAAACCCAAAGATATCCAATTTTTATGTCAATTACAATGACGTAAAACACAGAACAACGACAAATCCTTACATTTGAGAAGCTGGAATGAGCATTTGTTTTATGCTTTTTCTTGATAAATGGTTAGCTGATCATCAAAACGGTTGGTGATTGATGTTCTGTTGATCGACTAACCAATAATCAATGAATCACGTCAGCACTACAAATGTTATAAAGTCTAATTATAACAGTTTAATAGCATTTCAATTAAATTATCTCTAACGTTTAAATAAATAACATGTAGTATGTTAGCACACAATGTCAGTCAGTGTCAGTGACACTGCTGTTAACAAATCCAGAAAACATCAGTTGTAGCTTCAGCAAAAGTAGCGTACAGTTTATGTTAAACCATGTCATATTACGAGTGACGAGCAGAAGAAAGCAGCCAAGAATAAGCAGGATAAGTAAGTAGGATAACTGTGTACTTGTGTGTGTTAATATTTAGTCTTAAGACGGGCAAGATAATCTTAGAGAAGCTGTAAATGTAAAACCTGCGTTACATGAGCGAATGAGAGAAAGGGTAGAGGTTACTTTGTAGTTCTAAATTCAGCCCTTCAGGCAGCTCTTCTTCTTCTCCAGCTGCGTACAAATGCCACCTCCTTAAAGATACTTATATAGCCACAGGTTAAAATAAGCAGTTTAAGATTGATGACATCGACAAAAGCCTGAAGAAGTGACACATAATCTGTGATCCCGGCTAAATTTACTAAGTCAACACTTCCTTTACTTTATGAGAGTTTATGGGAGTCCACGTACTGTCTAATCTCACTAGTTCAAATTAAGTCACCTGGTTACTAAACATTTATCTCCAGTTCACACTGCCATTTGAAAAAAGAAATCTTAGTGCAGGACCAGCATGACATTCTTGTCCATGCAATAGACAAATCCTGACCCTTCAAGACAATGTGTGTGTGATTATGTTTCAGCAGCTGACAAAACAACCAATTTGTGAACCAGGCAACTGCATGCGGACATCCCAGTCCCGTGATATGCCAGCCTGGTGATTAATGTGGTGTGCGGTAGATTATTATAAGTACAAAGATCTATTCAGCATTCCTTCAAAGAAATACGTTAACAACGAGTGTCACAATTGTTGACATGGCCACCGTTATTGTGAGCGCTCTGCTGGGGATATCTGTGAGGGGGGGGGGCTATTGTGACAGAGTAATGGGCATGACGCTGGAAACACAACACACATACCTGCCTGGGCATGCTGCAACAAAGAGTGCAAGAATTCGGAGAACTTGAGAATGTTTGACTGCGATGTTTGGTCAGAAGAAAGTCAGTGCTAGATGCATGCATCAAACTGAGCGGGTACATGTCAAATCAAGGCGCTGCTTGATCTATTTCACTCGTTTTAATGCGCTTAACCTCCAGAGGAAAGTGACTAAAAGTTATTCTGAGCTTGTCCTGGATGTTAAAACGTACTTAACTACTGTCATACATAATAATTAAGATAAGAGATTCCAGCTGTAGCGACTGTGTTCATTGAGTCGTGAAATCCATCGGAGATACAAGAGACATACTCTGTATCAACAATATACATATGCAATTATCATTATTATGTGTGTGTGTGTGTGTCCTACCTGTAGTCTTGTTGTGAGAAACAATCAAGAAGGTCTTTGGCGGTCAATCTGGAGTCCACATTAACAATCTGAAACACAATGCATGTGAGCTGAGCTAAAGATGAACAGACCACTGCGACGGAAAAAAGGTTACGTGACTTTAATTAATGGCAGCCATCTAATTTCATACCAATAACTGTGAAGTGGCACCAACCTTATTAGAGTGGATGACGCTGAGCAGGGTCTGGACTTCCTCTAAACCAGGGGCTGAGGACAAGACACTGGAATGAACAAAAACACTTTTTACTCAGTGAATCTGAACTAAATAACCCTTTGTTTTCCCCATGGGAACAGCATTTTTTTTTTAAAAAAGAGCGCAATAAGAATTCCCTTCTTTCAGATTCAACCATTTCTTTCATGACAATCATAATGCGGAATTACGTAATTTTTAGTTTACATGCAATCTTTTAGAATCTTTAATCAGAACACATTGAGAGCTGCAGACAAAATGAATACACAGCACATCAATGCTTTCTATATCTATTCATCCATCCATGCACCATGCACCCAACCGAAATGCACGCACACCAGCACACACCACGGTCAATAACTTCATTATAGAGGGCTACCCTGAAGGCCTAGGGAAAAAAACAAAGTAACAGACAAAAAGAGAGCAAGTAATGACGGTAAAGCAGGAATATAAAATGGTCATTTGAGGAGAGACCTAAATTATCCATATCTAGTGTCCAAAGAATGAGAAAAATCAGGGAGACGGAGACAGAGAGAGATAGCCTGTATGGAGTGAGTCATAGCTCTGCTCAAACACGTGAAAATGAGTCTGGCTGTCTCCTAGGCAACTGCACTTGAGCAGCCCGATACACACACATGTGCATAGATAAGTGCTAGGACGCACACACATTAAGTATACACAGCGAAGCAAGATTCCTGCAGTTAAGGACTAATGTAGCATTGTATTAAAAAGCTTATTCTAAAACATTCAATTTACACAACTGCCATGTTTATATTGTGTGCATGTGTAAGCATTATGACTGTTGCTGTTTATAACCATTATTTATGATCTGATCTATTATTTATGAATGATGAAACTCTGCATGCACCTTCACCAGATTTAGGTCCTGAGTGTGCTTAAGATATCAGTGTCAGAACAATAAAGTCTGCACACTTAAAGCTCTACATGCAAAAACCCCCCCAAAAAACATTATAAATGACTGAGTGACATTTTAAGGACACTGCTCCTCTTCAGACTGATTAACATCACACACAGACCTACTTAAGGAGCTACAGGTGTACTGTCTGTAACATGACATCGTCAACAGGAAATGACAGATAAACATCGCCTGACACACATAGTAAGTACATGCCATCAGATCAAAACATACACCTTCCAGATATGACAAAAACATCTGGCAACGAAGTAGCACCATTCTAGTCATCAACGATAAACAGGGGAGCAATAGAGGCCTCGTGAGTTGAAGTGGTAATAAAGTGCACTTGGGACACATTTAGTGCTTAGTGCCTCTTGTCAGCTTTATAGCCACTGAGCAGAGAAAACACTGCACGGCTTAAGCATCATTTTTCTTTCCTTCTCTAAAAACAGCCTTGTCTTGTAGGTAAAAGCATTATTGTCTAACATTTTTAATTGGTTGTACAGGTTTGGTGCTATGAGCCGTTTCCTGTATGAAGCAACATGTTACAGAGGGGCCGACTGAGAGGTAACAAACAAAGCACAGCAGACACGTAACACAGGAAATAATGCAAGCCGGGACACATAGAATCAGGACTATTATGATCAATTCCAAACCACAGCATGAAAAAACTGGAGGCACAACCATTTAACTGCAATATGTGGCAGGTAAGATCTGGATGGAAGGATGAGTGGTGAGCTGACATCTCTCTGACTGAATCTGTCCTGATTAAAGACAGACTGATTACATTTACTTCACTGTTGTTCACACAACTTAAAGGTTATTTTCAGGAGCTTGTCACAATCAAAGGAGAGGTCTTCTGCAGTATACTGGTTCTGTAGACCAAGAGAGTAGGAGTTCAGAGTTCAGACCTGGATGAAACAGAGGGATCAATAGACGCTTTGCCCTTTGGGTGTCAGGAGTTTACTGTTTCCTGAACCTCAAAGAGACCCAAATGTCAAAGTGAATCCCATCCAGGCAATGAATAATGTACTGACTCTGACTGGACCTTGTGTTTGTGTGATGTGGGGATACATATGTATATATGTGTGTGTGTGTGTGTGTGTGTGTAAGAGAGAGAGCAAAAGAGAGTGAAAAATAACACTGAGTAACCACATCAATAACGTCTAGCCATCTTCCTAAAGTATTCATATTATATTAATGATGATGCTGATGAATTGTGGGATGTTTTCTTGCACCTGCCGTGACAGCAACGCGAATCATCACCAACTTACCGGGAAAAAAACTGACTGACTGACTGACTGACTGACTGACTGACTGACTGACTGACTAACTGACTGCAGGCAGCTGATGTCAGCTTGAGAAACATGGTGATATCATCAAAGAAGATAGAAGAGCACAAAACCCATTTAGAGCTCCACTGATATCTTGCAGTAACATCAGTTCTGTGTGGTGGAAATTCCTCATTACACTCAACCAAAGAACAACGCAGCCTCTTGCCACCTTGTGATTACCATTGTGACTGCTGGATGATATCTTCAAATCTGTGTGAAATGTAAGCAAGTACAAATATTTTTAGATGCCACTGCAGGCCCAAGTATACACTGGCAAAGCCTACAGGAGGTGAAGACGTCCCAGGGATAACTGTTAGCATTTTTCTTCTCGAAGACACGGTGAGAACCGAAACAGTGCTACAGTGGAGAGCTCCGTTGCATCATGGGAAAGGTGATAAGACAAAGCTACAAGGTCAAGCAGATTACAGCCTGACCAACACTATATGCCAAATAGGGCCTGAGAGCTATGAGAGCATACAGCACACACATGACACAGGAAGGACACAGGAAGGAGCGGGCTGGTGAAGGACAGGTGAAGGACAGTTCAAAGGGGCTTCTTAGAGGGACTGGCTGTCGAGACAAAGGTAAGGCAGATCTATGAAGGCACGAAAAGAGCTTAAGTCAGAAGGTTTAGTGAAGATGGACATGTGGGGATGACGAGTAGAGACTGACAGAATAGTTATGGAGGGTGTTACAGGAGAACCATTCAGAGGTGCCACCTGCTCAGAAACTTCTTTCTAGACCATTTATTCTCATGCTTAAGGGCCCAGGCTCTTAAAACATATTAAGACTGCTATGCACGGCCCACCAAGGATTAAGTCTGTAACACATTTTGCATATGGACAGTTTTCACTACGGCAATCAAGTTTAGGTTTTGTATATGAGGTATAGGAGCTGTTTACAAGCTTTAAACCTGCAACAGCTGATTTTTTTGGACACTTGGGGGCAGCAGAAACAAGCTGTGAACACAACACTAACATATCACCTTTTAAGTTGATAGGGCGATAACTTGATAGCAAACAGGTGACTATTTATACATCCAGCAACATTATCATCCACTTAGAATCGTGTTTCTATCCAAGTCAAATATTCGCTCTCCTTTTTGCTCTGTTTTTGGTCTCCACCAACTCCTGAGGGAAATGTCTGCTTCTTTAGCTGCTAATTGCTCCACTATGTTCACCAGCTGCGTCACTAACTTTGATGGGCATGTAGTGTGCAGTCGGTTTGTAGAGCTTTTGCTGAAAACAGCTGCCCTTTGCAGTCACAAACGACACTATGAGACAGATAAGAGTGAAACAAAACAGTAAAATTGCCGGCCGGAAAACTAAAACAATGAGCTAAAAGTCGCCGGAGAACTGCAGAGTAGGGTGATAATTCTTTGTGGGGCTAGACTGAGTATAGCCTCTTCAACACAGGTGACCAGAGTGAGTAGACTGAATATAAAACTTCTACAGAGGGAAATGTGGCAAACAGACAGAATGTCTGGCGCTATGTTTAGACTGACAGCAGTGATATGAGTTGGCTGAGATACCTGCTGAAGGCTTGGAGCAGCTGTGAGACCATGGAGGACAGTTTGTGCAAATAGACCCAGGCGTCCTGTGGTGGCGGAGGACCTCCCACTGGCTGGGCGCTCTGCATAGTGTGAGGGTCAAAGCCCAGAGCTTTGAACACTTCCAAGCTGAAACATGACAGAAAAAAATGACCTTAGCGGGTCAGTGGAATGGAAAAAATAAGTATCAAAATAAACAAACAATTTTCCTCTCCACTTTCTATCAGGAGAAGCATCATCCGAACTTCGCTCGGTGCAAGAGACCTCATTCACTGTACAGAACGGTGTCTTCGTGCAGCAGGAAACAACAACTTTTGAATGTAAGGTGACATAAAGTCCAGGTGAAAACAAAGTGCTTTGCTCCTCCAAAACATCAAGGCATTGTCTTTTGCGAAAATCTGTAAAAACGCATCGTCCTCAGCTGTTCTCTGCAGTATAATCATCCCAGCACTGCATCAATCAAGTCCCCGTTACACCCACCTTATTTGACACACATTAGACCAGATGTTCTCAAACAGGGCCCACACGTCCTGATGAGAGACCTGAGCAGACGTGGGTTGTTTGTCTTCATCGTCATCATTCATGACAACATCACAGGCAGGAGATTCCCCCTACACACACACACACACACAGATTTACCAATTATACAAATATAAAAATATCATTCTGAATATTACTCATTATCAGCTCTATCAAATCTAAAAGAGAACAGACTTCTTCAAAGTGCTATCTGGATATAGACACAATGTACACACAACAGAAACGGCTATAACGATATCTTTGTGTATTTTGGAATAAATTTGAGCGCCGATTGCAACAAGGACACTTATAGTTCCAATTTGCTCCCAGCTGACCTGTGGTTGTAGCTTATAGAATATGTTGTCCATCATGGGGATGGCACTGGGAACACGGCTTGAACTTCTCCCAAACGTTTTCACAAGTTCCTTAGCTTCTTGGAGGGCTGCTAAGGTAGCGCTACAGTCCACTGTTTTACCTGAGCAAACACATGAGAGATATATATGAGCCATCAGATGTGTCCAGGAAGACGCACTTGGATGTATACATACCACACCAGTTCTTTTGGTTCAACGAGGCAAAAGGTAAGAGGTGCTGCTTGAACAGCAGCCACCTTTTTCATGAGAGGATGTTTTGTGTGTGTAACCTTGTGAGAAGGACTGTTGTGAATACAAAGATGGAAAACTAAACAGCCAGGCGGCAAGACACTGTGGCCAAAAACATGTCAGCTCAGCTTGTGTGTGTGTGTGTGTGTGTGTACGTCTTTTGTTCAACTCTGTTTTGAGACTTGCAAAAACCTGTACACAAAACACACATATTACAGTGACACATCCATGTACTCATGAATTCAGGTGTACAGCACTTCAACATGTTGCATTATACACTGAATACTGGAAAGGACATTGTAAGGACTTAAATTAATTCCCTGGTGCATTACAGTAACCTTAACCATAGCAAACACATACCTATCCATAACCCTTACCCTCGCTGTGACCTAATTAGTTGTCAATACTCAGTAAAATGTGCCAAAAGTTGGGTGAGCATTCCTATGGAAGCCCAGTATTCTTGTTACATGATGTATTGACCAATCACTTGGACCTGCAGTGGGTATCAGGCTGTGTCTATGACAGACGACACTTTTCTTTAGCCCTGACCAAACTTACCTTTCAGCAAATGCTGCCCTAAAACTCAGCTTTTGTCACTTTTTAAGAGGCTGTACAAGGTGTGTCCTCACAAGTACAGCTACACACACACACACACACACACTCACAGCCTGCACACGGGAGAGCAGAACATCGCATGCAGTACTTTTCCACTCCTAGATTTGTTCTTAGCCTCACATACAGTCTATCCCTCCTCCTCCTCCTCTTCCTCCTCCTCCTTGCACTACTCTCACAGTCTTGGCACAGAGCCAGGCTGCGTGGTACCAAGAAATCCAAAATCATGCTAGTGCACCAAGGATACACAGGGCAAGGGCAAAACTCTGTTGTTTTAGCAAACACTCTGGGACGGATTAAAAAGCATTGTGCAGCCACCCCCACACAGGTGGACGGAGAGATTGAATGAGAGGCTGAGACGCACACACACACACTCAGCATTGTAAGCATAATGTAATTAGATCCAGCGATGAGATCCAAAGCAAGAAGTGCTGCAGTGGGCGACTCAGCATCTTTCTGACACACATTTGAGTGTCCCGTTTTAGCAGATGACCTGATTCTTTGTGTAGTTCTGTAGGGTTCTAGCGCAGTGCAGGGCAGACAACGTCATACCCCAGTGGAGTAAGCGCTTTATCTGGGGGATGACTCAGTACCTCAACACCGCTGTCCACGCAAGAAGAAAGTCAAGAAAATGCTCAGCTTATAGTCTAAAAACTGTTACAGTGGAACAAAGAATATCTTTGTATTTAGACACCTCAGGGAGCTCAGCTTGGCCGTTTCCACAGAATTGTTATGCTCCTGTATCTCATGTTTATTATTGTTTGTTTTTTTTCAAAATCTATTGTTCACATTCAAATGAAGATTAAAATCAGCTCCAATGGAACTGGCATCAAATGTTTTCATCCACAGTATATGTCGTTATCAACTCGATAACCCGAATCCCAGCAACAGACTATATGCTAAATGGAAGTTATCATTATATTGATGATGTATGATTCCATTCTTATAGAGTGTAGCTGCACAAAATGTGGTGCTTTTGTTTCCTCCTGACATTTCTAGATGCGAAACCTCTCTATGAGCTGCAGGTGAAGCTTACTCACACACTCACTTACTCGCGCGCTCCAATACGTTGTTTGCAGTCTCTTTACTCATTGTGTCGTCCCAGTCAACATGTGTGTGTGTCTGGATCTGGAATTGCCCAATTCATTCTTAAATTTGAGGTCACTTTGACCTTTGAGTCAAAAGTGTCATCTATTCAGTGTCCGTCCAACTATGAAATATGTTATGAGTTATGGTGTTGAATAATGGCCGTTTTTCCAGGACATCATGATGTCACAGTGAAGTTGACCTTTGACCTTTTGAGTAAAAAAGGTCATCAATATTTTTGTTGTATCCCATTAAACATCTGTCTGAAATTTTGTCATTATTACAGCATCAGTCCAAGTCGACGGTTGTGCCAAATTTGAAGAAATTCCCTCAAGGCTGATAACACCGAAAGCATAATTCCTCTGGCCACAGATATCGCCGGTGGAGAGGCATAATAAAACGATGTAAGAGGCAGACACATTGAGAACTTTGAGTTGATGTATTGCACACAATGTAAGCCATATTAGAAATGACAGCGTATGGAAACACAGCTAAAAAGAGGAGTTGATTTCTAAACTTACTTGATTAAGCTGTCTGAACAATGTGGAATCAATTGCTCATTTCTTCACTGAGTTATATTTTAATTTTTAGTTTCTATGTTATTTTGGTTACAAGTTATTATACAACTGTACACTGGGTGCTTAGGCGTTTGGACTATGGCCAAGAAAGACAAAACTGCTTACAGTAACCTACATTTGGAGACATCTGCCTGACCAGATGATCCACTATTATATGTTTTAAGCATTATCTGTTTGTTTGGAGCGGTTGTTAAACATTTAGACATTATTCTTATATATAGTCAATTATTCAGTTAACCTTGAGGATTGCGCTAGTCTTAGTTACACTCAAAACTTGAAGAGTGTACTGGAAATCTTACTGTGGTAAAATAGAATTAAATAATAGCACTCCCCCCTCTCCACCTCCATACCTGAGTTGAAGAAGTTGATGAGATTTAAAACAGTTTGCAGCTTCCTCCGTGGGACAATGTGCCCAAAAACAGCAATCCAGTGCTTTTTCAAACACTGCAGGACATCTAGAAGAGTCCAAGGTGGTTTTAGATAAACTATCTGTTAACAGAAAAAAACAAACAGAAAATAGACAAAATGTAAAATAAATAATATTGCAAGGTTCAAAATAACAGTCAATCTGGCCCAGTAAAACAGTAATTAAAATATAGTCCAAGAGATAAAATTTAATTCCAAAACACAATTTCACCTCTAGCCAAAGATCTTCATAAGCGGCCTTCATCTCCACCTCTAACACATCAGACAGCACCTCTCGCAGGCAGTCCTCTAGTTCAGAAACACAACTGCCAAGGTCCCATCTTGTCTTCTCTCCATCCTCTCCTTTGCTCAGCTGCTTGTTATCTGTAATCAGTTACACACATATTGTATAAACACATATTGCAGGGCAGCAGCTATACACAAGAGTATACTGTGAGTGTGTGTGTGTGTGTGTGTGTGTGTGTGTGTGTGTGTGTGTGTGTGTGTATTGCTTGTTAAAACTGTCAAAATGTCACCTTCATACAGATGGACTAAGTGAAGCAAAGAAAACAGCAAAATTGGAAGGGATGGGCAGACATGGAAAGTGCATGAACATTATGTGCTGTTAACTAATAGACCATGGTGGAATATGCCAAGTAATTTCCTGTTTTGCAAGAAGAACACATTAATCCCTGGCTCACCTTTCTCTATGAGTCCTACAAAGAGGCCTGTTCTCTCTTGACTATGTGGCTGGACTGGTGTGTAGCTCCTGCTCAGCGTTGACGATGAGACCTGAGGGCTGATGTGAGGCAGCGGGAAAGTCTTAATGTTTTGCAGAGAATGAACGCCATGTCCGGATCTCCCAACCTCTGCCTCCAAATCATTCTTGCTGAGGGCCTTCAACCCACTCAGGAGGCCCTTACTGCATAGGTTCTTATCATTACTAGAGAGGAAAGAGGGGATGCCATGTTTGTTTTTGTTTTTAATCAGTCTATATGGCAATGATAACACAAACAACATGAAGACAATTCAGTCACATCTATTTTCAAGCAGCCTGAAGGTTTGGTGGCAACAGTATCCAGAATCTGCACAGCAACACCATCATATCCAAATCCAATGTCTACCCACTCATTTCTCCTTGAATTTAGCAAAATTATCAATTTCAACAGCATCTGGAAATAGTGGCAGTCAAAGAAATAGGTCAAAAGGAAAAAGAAAGTGAAACTCCATTATGGCCACACCAAAGAAAAAAACCCTGAACTAAACTCAGAATTCCCTGCTCAGCACATCTATTCTTGCCCAATTACTCTGTCTGGCCCTCTCTTTCTCTCATCCCAACTGGAACTATCTGGCTGGACCCACTCACAGTCACATGCATGTGCATTATTTGCAGAGGACACACACTCTGCAGCAGCAGCAGTATACCCTGGGGGGGAGGGGGAACTCACGTGCACAGGATGAGAGCACACTCTGGGTACAGACTCTGGTACTGCAGGCAGCACTGCAGCACTCTGTCATCGTTATTCTCAGCATTCAGCCCATCTGGGGACAAGGAGGTACAAAGAGAAAGAGGAAGGGAGAGGAAGACAAGAGTGACAGAGAGAAACGTGATAGTCCATATAAGGATGAAGAGACATGTTTAATTCATGACACAGATAGCTCATGGTAAGCGCGTTACAGCACTGTTCGACACAGCATGTCTTTTCTCTTTTAAAGACAAGGAGGAAGATTCAGAGAACACAAGATGGAGACTTCAGGTCTATTTCAAGAGATACACTAAATGCTTACATGCTCCTAAATACTTAGAAATAGCAAACAATATTCTGCTAAATCTCCTTTATCACTCGTCTTTTTGAAGAGATCCTAATTCCACTGTTTAAGAATTCATGTCACATCAATATTGTATAGAGCTGAGAAGTGGGTTACCTTATGCATGGGTGAAACCTGCCCTTGAGATGCACATGCATGCTATGATGATGAGTTTTGGAGGACCAGCTTAGTGTTAGTGCCACCTAGTGTTTATGTTAGTGTTGGAGGCTGTGGCTCAGGAGGCAGAGCGTATCGTCCACTAATCATTGTCTACACACTGAAGTGTCCTTGGGCAAGATACTGAACCCCAAGTTGCTCCTGATGGGCAGGCCAGCGCCTAGCACGGCAGCTCCGTCGCCATCGGTGTGTGTGCGTGTGTGAATGAGAGCGCTATATAAGTATTTAAGTATCTAATATAATAATTTAGGCAGCCATTTTTACAGCCAAAAATGGACTGGAGTGTTGGTGTGAAAGATAGATTAATCTATAGTGATGCTTTTACCCATAGAAGAAAAAATCCCCCTGTTGTTTTGCTTGCACTCATCTGTGTATGTGCTCTTTAGTAACCAAGGGTGACATTTATATCAGCTGGCTCAGCCATCATGTTAACAGTCCCCGGTAGAAATCTGACATGGGTCCTAAATGAGTACTACTTTCAATGCATTGAAAATTCCCATATTTTCCTTAAATCAGCACTCACTGCTGCTCTCAGCAGCCTGCTGCATAGATTGCCCCCAGAGGTGAGGTTCCCGGCTCTTCAAAGAGTTGTAAATGTACGAGATGGCAGGAATCGCCAGGTGGGCCACAGAGCCTGACAGGCCTTTCCCCCTTTTTAGGGAATCCAGCTCCTGAAGCACCACCCAGGGGATCAGGACTACAGGGAAGCCCAGAGCTAAGAGAACATGAAGTGGGGAGAAAGCAAGTAGTGATGATTCCATATTTCACAACATAAGTGCATTTCATCATGGCTAGAAGTAAATCCCAAAAATGTGGAAATAAGATTTTATACTTTTGTGGGATAACATCTAAAATTAAGAAGCATCAAGTGTTAAAATCCTTTCAAACACCTCCAAGGCCGTGAGATGTGATCTTCTTCACATAATCCAGGTGACTGAGGAGAATGTTGGTGTCCAAAACAAGGATTAGGTCTTGCTGAGGGGGTTGTTTGCCTGTAAAAAGACAAGTTCATGCATAGTGAATTGTTCGTTGTTGATTATCAAAAGTTAACAACTGAATAAAATGAAGGTAATCGTACCCAGCACAGTGTAGTGCCTGTGAAGGTCACAGGTCAGAAAATAAATGTTATTAAATACAATTTTTATGATTACTTTGTTGTGTGATCTCATGTTTTGCATGGCACAATTACCTTTCCTTATCTTCTGTGGGGTTAAATGTGAAGCCATTACAAGGCATTCAATTTTGAACTTAACTGATGTGGTCCTTTGAGACTAGGTTTATACTTTACACTTGTGATGAGTGTACAAAATATCAAATGCCTCCTACTTACCATCTCCCAGGAAAACATTAAAACTTACAGTGTGTGTTTGCAGCTTCCTCTTCTGGAGAGTCTATGTCCATACAGGTGAGTTCCCCGTAGCTCTGCATTATGTTCACCTCCAGTCTCTTGTCAGAGCGGGCCAGATGAAGCTCTTCAACCACTTGCATCTACAGAAAAAAACATATTTTAAAACAAACACAATACAGACATCCTCCCTGCCATTTTTAATATACTAGCTGACAAAATCATTATTTCTGTGTTAAGATAAGCAATACATGTAAAACAAAGACTGGCTTGTTTGGGTTAAATGAATGATGTTTTTTTATTACCTCGTCATACCACGGCTCAGGGACTGAGCCAAACGTAGCTGGGAGTTGGCCTGACCTCTTATCTTGTCCTTGAGATGAAGAACTAGGAGTAACATCCAAACAGCTGTGAGCCTGTTTGACAGTTTCCTGCTTGGCGTCGCTCACTGAGGCCCCAGAGCTTGAAGGCATATTCCCATGTTTGAGATTTCTGTTTGTTGAAACAGCATTATTATTCTCACCGGTGCTATCTACTGGCCTTAATTGATCCTTTCTTGGTATCTTAAATTTAACAGGGAGAGATGATGCAGGAGACCATATTTGTTGATGAGCAGATGATGACTTGGCTGTCTTATGTGACACTGATGTCATATTGCCTGGGACTGAAGTGAAATTCTTCATCACATTTGAGCTACTAACTGAGGTAGTGTGCTTGGCTGAAGTGGAAAGCTGCTTTGTGGTAGAGGTAGAGGGAGTTTTTGCATCTTTATACAGGCTCCTTTTGGCCTCAGACTTATTTTCTTGATGCCGTTGGCACATCTCCTTCACCAGCTCCCTTCTCTTAAGCCGTGCAGAATCCTTGGAGATGGAGGCGGTCTTGCTTGGTTCCCTAATCCTGATGGTGGTGCTGTCATTTCCAGTCCTCTGTGGCTCCTCAGCTCTGCACTTACTCTTCAGTGCATTCTGTTCAGCAGAAACCAAACTGGGACTCATTAGCTGCTTTTTTAATTTGGATGGTCTCCTCAGGGAAGTCTTTTCATCTAAGCTGCATTTAGATGTCTCCTCTGTTCTCTGAGGAACTGTACCTGCATTGCTGGTGTTCAGGGGTTTTGATGCTCCCCTTTCCACAGTCTTACTCCCACTGACAGTATATACTTTCCCTGAAATATCATTTTTTGCTTTACTAGAGCAATTTCCCCCATGGAATGGCACAGAGAGACGTTTTGTTTTTGTACATTCTTCTTCCTTATTAACAGGTTTCTGGTCTGTTGCTTGTGTTTTTGCCAGTCTGTAGTCAGGCTTTTTGATCTGACGGGTACTTTGGGAGACATCTTTAACGGTAGGAAAAGCACACTTTTCCTGTTTTGCTGCGCAGCTACATGTAGGAGAACAGAAGAAAAATCATATATCATTAAAAAAACACAAATTAAGTGTTACATTAATTTGTTGTTAAGTATACTGTTTCTAACCTTTCCTGACTCTTTACATCTTGCTTTCTCTTGTCACTTTTGCAATGTTTGGTAACACTGTCTTCCTTGCATACCTGAAAACATGAAAAAAAACATGAAATCTCTTGTGAACAGCTTGTTGTGAGTACAGAGTAAACCCTTGATGACAAAAACAATTAGGCGTGGCTGATTTGACAAAATACATACAGTGAGACTAGAGCTGAAACAATTAGTTCATTCTTCAATATTATCATAACAGAAAGTTCATCAGCAAATATTTTGGAAATTGATTGATCGGTTTTAGTAATTTTTCAAGCAAAAATGCCAAATAATTGTATGAAATACAGGGTTTTATCCATATCAAACAGCCCCTATCAATAACAAATAATAATAATAAAGACTGTTGACTGCCTACTCACCTTCTCATCTTCTTCACTTGAGGATGACGACAACCTCTTGCGCCTTCTCTTTTTTGACTTTTTAGACATTTCCCTATGAATGTGATTTTGAAGAACAGACACGGTCCTCGGTGACTATGCAACGTCTTAATGCATTTTGATCTTCAACAAGACACTCAGGCCCTTGACATGAATATGACAGTGAAGTATGCTAGCCATGCCTAACTAATACAGAATGAAATGAGGGACTAAGAAAATAAAATGGAAATATCACTTAATATTAATGATTAAATGCCCCGTCTACTAAGCTACCTGCATTTTCATGATGTGTCACAGCAACTGGTTAGTGGCAGTTTGTGTCAGCCGTGTGACAGGTCGATTAATTCAACAGAGCACACCAGATATTAACTAACTACGGTTAGTTCATGGTGGTTGACACAGTCTCTAGACTTTAGTTTCCTCTGTCTGTTTGTTACACGAGACACAGACTGGGGCTAACACCGGGTGGACTGTGTACTGACACAAGTTTAAATTTAAATGTTTACCGTTGAAGCGAACGCTAGGTGATGACAAACAACAACACAACCGCAACACTGCAGGCTAATTGTCTTCTTTCTTGACTGAAACGTTCGCTAGGAAAACTACGTTTTACAGGATCAAATGTGTAATCCCCAGCCAAGTAAGTTAGCTACACTGATGCCAACAGCTTTCCAAAACATCCGCTGCGCTTCCGCCTCTTCTTCTTCTACGACTATTTCTTCCTCTAGTTGCTACATTACCGCCACAGATTGGACGGGAGCGGGGCTTGACGCGCTTGGATATTATTTTTGCGGTTTAATAACCGGTCTTCGTTGTCCTGCAGGAGAAGATACGCACACAACATGCAGATACGTGAGTCCTCTAAAGAAGAAGACAAATGCAGTCATTTATAATGGAGGAAGATAACCCACTATAATGGGAAGATAACCCACTCAGATAGATACAAACACACACTGAAGAACCAGCTCTCTAATGCATCTGCTAATTTTCCCAAGAAACAGTCTTTACACCAAGGTTACACTATATTTGAAGGCTGTGCAGAAGTTTAGTCAGTAGTTTTCCACTCACAGAAAATTCTACCAAAGCTTGTACATGACTTTTTCCTGCAACACAAAAGACAGACATGCAGTCATTCAGCAGAGGGGCAGCATGCCAGAGATGTATGAGGGAGAATACAGAGATTACATTGAGTCTGGGTATTAATAATAACAAACAATTAACTAGTCTGCCGCAGGAGCTGAACTGTACAGTGTTGTTGAACTGTATTCTTGCCTGTTGACAGAGGTGGAAAGTGCCAAGTACTTACTCAAGTACTGTACTTAACTACAATTTTACTTTTACTTTACGAAGTATTGCCATTTTATGCTACTTAATACTTCTACTCCACTGAATGTCAGAGGCAAATATTGTACTTTTTACTCCACTACATTCATGTGTTAACTTGGTTTACTAGCTACTTTGCAGAGTTAGATTAATAATGCAAAATATAGTCAACTAATAAATGATGATGTCATATTATGGATTGAGGTAAAACGGAAAATTCAGCAGATTCAGTATAGAAAGTAGTTAGAATTGGCCCCACCTTTACCAGCTGCAACATTAAAGTGACATTAATTAATGCATCATTAATTGTAACCCAATAATATAACAAAATGATAGTTACTTTTACTTTTGGTACTTTAAGTAAATTTTGATACCAATACATTTGTACTTTTACTCAAGTAAAAAATTTGAATGCAGGACTTTTACTTATAACGGAATATTTCTAAACTGTGGTATTGCTACTTTTACTTTACTTTTTACTACTGCTTTACTTTTTACTACAGGATCTGAGTACTTCTTCCACCTCTGCCTTCACCTCCCATGAATTTACAATTTAATATCAGTTCCTTTAGTCATGTTACCTTACATCCTCACCGTCATGTATTCTGTTGTACTGTGCTCTGAAGGAAAATACATTTTGCACACCAACATGACGTCAAGTTAAAGACTTTTGGTCCACCTGAGACTAAAACTGGCATGAAGTGACGAGATCGCATGCATCATTATGGAGGTAGTGAAAATGTGACTGTGGACAAAACAATATTGCAAACAGCCGCCATCATTCACCTAATGATTACACCGTATTTCAAAAGCTGACCCTCAATATATGATTGTCAATCATGCAGTTTTTGGAGGGGAAGAATGCCAAGTTTAAGTAAACTGAAACAGCTGATCTATGCATGGTCTTTATGAAAGCAATACTGAAACTGCAATTGCGTTTATATGCCACATAGTGACACTGTAGCTCCAGTCTGAAACACCCTGCCTTCCTTTGCCTTCCTTTTCTCTTGACATACGCTGACATTCACAATGAGCCACATTTGGGTCCCTGGACTGAGAAACAGTTCTGTGGAAGACTTTGGAGGTGAAAGAAATCAGACGACTAACAGATGAGCTGTGAGTAGTACCAGCTGCAGGGAGTAATCTCTGACCACCTCAATAATCTTGGACAGGAACCATAACAACATGTACGAATTGTGACAGAAACAGTTAGATGGATTGGGATTCAGTAGATGACACGGCTTGGATTAGATCGGTGACATGTTAAATACATAAAGATTACATGTGAAAAGTGGAAACAGCCTTTGTGTTTTGTAGTTCATAGAGACGGTTAATTCCGCTGGCTTTAGTTGTGATGAAATGTGTTCATGTTGTATGTTGTGATGAAGTTTCAGAAGTCAGATGTCAGACAGACCAGTTCATTAGATTTCATCATCAGAGGGCTACATGTAGCAGTATAGCTTCCCATATTAGCATGAATCATGGAACTCAATCTTCTCTGTGAACATTAAAGAAACAAAGCCATTACACAAATGGAAATCTGTCCTCATGTCAGTCTTGGTGAATAAGACTAGACAGCACAACCCTATCACTCCCCACACAAAACTCAATTCACACATACTTGACAAAACAAGCTTGCGTACAGGGCGGTAGCCAGGATTTTAGAAATACTTGGGTTAAGAGTCCAAAGTAAATGTATAAAATCACGGTGCAAATCAAGTTAGTCATTGAGGTTTGTTGTAGCAGCTTTGATTAAGATCAGATTTAAAGACTGAACAGAACTGATTTAAAGAATAGAAGAAATGTGTGGTGTTCAGTCACCCTCTGGCTGATTTCTACTGACTGATTAAGAGCTGAGATTCTGGCACATTTTTTCAGCCAGACATCTGTGTCTGTTTGTCCCTCTTTCTTTCTTTCTTTCTTTCTTTCTTTCTATCTCTATCACAATATCTCTCTCTCTCTTTCTCTCTCTCTTTCTCTCTCTCTCTCTCTCTCTCTCTCTCTTTCCATGCAACGCAAAGACATTTGGCTTTAATCAACGAGCAGATTTGGACAGACGGTGAATGCTTCTGTTACGTGTGTGTGTGTGGTGTGTGTGGTGTGTGTGTCAAACTGTGTGATGTTTGAGTATGTGTTGGGGAGGGTCTTTGCTCCACTAATGGTTTATTCAGAAACCTGAGCAGGGTGTTTTATGAAATTATGAAAATATTCTTTCGACCATTTAGATAATGGGCAACTACTGTGTGTGCATCTGTGTGTGTGTGTGTGTGAGATAGAGAGAGGTGTGTGTGTGTGTGTGTGTGTGTGTGTGTGTGTGTGTGTTAAGAATTGATTTTATGCTTTCTGATATAAGGACTGCCTCGGTCCTCTGAGGTCAGGAGAGCACGTGCACACACAACTTTGAACACAGTGACTGATACACATGGTGTGGCTTCACAGCACATCTAACTTTCTACTGTCTAGAACAGTGGTTCCCAATCTATTCCAAATCCTAAAGATCCCAAGGTAAATCTGAGGGGACCACAAGATAATTAAGGGGATAAGAAAGAATAAAAAGAAACTTATCTGTTGCACAAAATTGCCCTTGATGAGGGGTTACAAGGACCTATTAATAGCTAATATCTTTAAAGCTGCAACAATTAGTCAGTTATCAGTTAGTCCATTAACAGCATCATATGCAACTTTTTTGATAATCGATGAATTGTTGCAGTCGTTTTTTTTTTTGCTAAAACATTTGCTGGTTCAGGTTTTTCAAATGTCAGGATCTTTGGATGTTGGTCTGTTGGTCAAATAAAACAAGCCACCTAAATACATAACCCTGGCCTGTGGGATGTTAAAACGGGTATTTTTTGCTTTATTTCCAATATTTGACAGACAAAACTATCAAAAACCATACTGGAACTACCGATAATTAGTTACAGTTACAGTTACTAGATATCTTATTTTTAGAGGTTAAAAAGCCAAAACATTTGAAAACCACTGGTCCAGACTATTATATGAACCTACAGTATGCAGTCCTTTCTATATGAGGACAGAATGCAAAATCTGGTTTCTACTGCAGGGCCAAGAACAGTCCTGCCAGTACTTACTAAATATTTATACGTCTCCATTTCCCCTAAATCAAAACGTAGGTGATTCTCTCCACATCTCATTGCCAATAGAGATGACTCCTCTGCTGGGTTACAGTTTCGTATAAACAAGAAGGGCTTTCAACCATGTGTCCTAAACACTTGACTTGGCCCTGGATCTAATAAGCCCCACTTGGCTCTGCAGTTTCTGTCGAGAAGTGGTGACTAACACACTGACTGGCTCTGTGACAGACACCTACCTCAACACATTCTTCAGGTCTCTTTCCCATTAATAAATGCTCTTTTATTAGTCTGCTCTAATAATTACCCTTGGAGAGCATTCTCAGACTATAAAGGGAAGTTTGTTTTTCAGAATAGTAATAGTAAAGTGTTAATAGGCCCGAAACAATAGCCTGCCATGCAAACCATTAGGCCATAAATGCCTTCTCTTGCTTCACTGCACTGTATCTCCTGATGTTTAATCCTTTATGAGGTCTTCAACAAAATGTTCCTTATTCTTCAGAACTCATGGAGCTGATCTATTTATTTGTGATGATGATGGTGATGATGGGATTATAGATGATAATTATCATCTTCATGTGGATGAAAAAGGGGAAGATTGAGATGATAAAGGTGAGGCAAGAGAAAATGAATATCATGATGAAGGTGCAAGCGAGGCGGTGAGGATGAAAATTGTGACGGTAATGGCGATGACCGGGACAATGATGAGTATGAAGATGAAGATAAGGTCAACATCATGTTGGAGGTGGATATGGATTTTAAACATGATGATGCATAGGCGCATGTGAAGCAAGAGAAAACAAAGAAGATGATGATTATAGTACAGTGTTGATTTCAATTTGCAGGGTTGTGATGATGATGATGATGACAATAATGACCATGATGATGATGATGATGATGACAATGGAGGTGAGGGTAACAGTATTGATGATGACAATGATTATGATCATGGTGGAGGTGGGGACAATGAATGATAATAAAAAGATGAAGATAAAGGTGATGATGATGATGCAGATGAAGCTGAGGATGAAAATCCTAGTATAGTGCTGACGATTTTGCTCGTATACAAGATGAAGATGATGATGTTGTTGAGTGTGTGATATGAATAATAGGCCTTTTTCACAGCAGACATTTTGACAGGTGTTAACGATGGTTCTCTTCTGCTCAAGTGTCCCAGTGCGCCATGACAGTGAGCCAGCGTGACCAATGCCAAGACCCTGAAACTGAAGCAGATAAATGGAATTCAGCCATCATTCATTTTATACCTGTGCTTTTCCTGCTGCGTGACACGTCAAAAAAGGTCCATGTCTCCTCGCTCCAGGGTGCTGATCTGTAGCTGTAGCAGTTAGGTCAGAGTGATATTGACAAAAAAATGTTTACCTGGATAACTTGATCCTAATATTTTGGGGGTTGTGAGAAACAATCAGGAATGCTCTCGGTGAAAAGGACCTGCAGCATAAGCACCTGTGATGACAATGATGATGATGAAGGTGACAGTGATGGTTATGGGGATGGTGGTGAAGATGACAATGACGACGTGGGAGTGGGAGTGATGAAAGTAGAGGATGATATGATGATGATGATGATGGTGGTGGTGGTGGTCAATTTCATGAGCACCAATGATGCAATAGAAAATAAAGATGAAAATGATGATGATGAAGGTGAAGGAGGTAAAGATGATTACGATGATGGTGATCACGCTATGAAATAAAGTGGTGATGATGGTGGTTATCAGGATGACGATAGCTGCACGTGCACAGGTGATGGGAGAGATAGTTTGAGTGCTAATAATGATGATGGTGATGATGATGATGAGTAGACTAATTGGAGGAAGAAGTGATGGAAATGGCAGAGGTGATGGGGATGATAATGAGGATGAAGATAAGGATAAGAGGACCATTAGAACTCCGCGTGGCCGCACTTGTACCGGTGGTGGGAGTGTCCGCGAGGAGGGTAGAGCCGCTCCACTTCGTGCCCGCGCGCAGACAGGAGCAGCGCTCAGATGTTTCCATTCTGAACTTAAAGGGTCGCGAGAGCAAGACGCTGACGAGCCGCACACGAGGAAGAAAAGTCTGCCGTTTCATTCGGGCGTCCGTTTATTTCCTTTCCTCGTCTTTCCTCCCGGTGTAATGTCAGTCAGGCGGGCCGGTTTGGTGCTCCTGTGCGCGGTGTTGGCGGTAACTCGCGCCCGCAGGAGTTCACCGGAGCAGGAGGATGTTCAGGAGAAAATCAACAGCGCCAGATGCACGTCCAGGTGCCTCACTCTGCACATGACTCAACTCACCGCTGCCTTCAGACACCTCCAGGTACCTACGACCACTTTGTCCCTTATTTAAGAGTGTTTACCGACCCTGAGGTCAAACGTGACCTCCAGTCAGCGGTCGACATGACCACCAGTGTATACAAAATAAATTGGAAGTCATAAAATACAAAGACTGTGGATTTTGATGCTATTTGCCTCTTAAATCTCTATTTACATTAGTGTGATACTTTATATAACGTGTATCTAAACATTTATGTGACTCTTAAAGGTGAATCAACAATATTCCTCGAATATGATCCACAGTCTTTGACTGTTTTACCCTAAATTCTTCATTTAAAAGGTGCCTTTTTGGTATTTTCTGTATTTCACAAGCCAGTTGCAATCACAACCTGTATACTGGAACTCTATCAGTCTTGATCCTTATAGTTCAGTGGGATCAGTAGAGATTTGGTCTGTGGTACCTAATAGACACTTTACAATGACCTATTTTGTTATTTCAACTAATGTATTTGCTTTAATATCCATAACGGCCTGCTATCTGTCTAACATATTACACAGGAGGGTATTGAAGTGTGAAATGACCAGAAGTGGGGACAGGGATGAGCATCTGGAATCAATCAGGTGCAGCCAATAGTCAAATAAAATAGAAGGATCAAAGTCTAAAAATTTGTTTCTCATAATATACTGACATAATGATCTCTCAGTGTATTTTCAGATTTGGAGTCTACTCTTAATGATACATGTCACCAAAGACATTAACATCAAGTTCAAATTGCATCATTACACTTTAAGCAACATCAAAAAATAATTCTTGTTCACTGCTCTGATTGGTGAAAAAGCCACACCAGATATCCCCGCAGCTCCCACCACCATTCATAGTTGTGTCACTTAGTTCCAAATCTTTTAAAAAAACTTGCCATTCTTTCCTTTTAGGGTCTTTACAGAAACAATGACCACTCAATGTCATGGTGTGCAGTGATTTTAGATCAGCTAGATCAGCTAAGAGGTGTTGTTATGCACGAGAGAAGAAAAGCACAGTGGAGCACTTAATGCCTAAATAATTAATCAGAGGAAACTGTGTGATCTCGCCTGAAACTGTGAGTTGTTTCCAACATGGTTTTCATCAGGAAGTTTTGGACAAAATGTTTTGATGTTGCCCAGATTGAAGTTGCCCCGTGTCAGGACTCAGAGGGTCAAAGGTACCCCGAAAAAAAAGTTACGGGTTTATAATAGTTGACAAAATTACTCATCTCAGTGAAATCGCTGGCCCATGTTCTGTGGCCTTTGTAGTGAGGAATGTGAGATTAACGGGGACATTAGGACGTTACCAAGTTCGAAAAGCCACTTATCGTTAACGGCTTCAACATGTGCATGCTGTGTAGTGGGTGGGAAAGTCATTAACCACAGAGTTTAGCCCCAGTGGCTCTGAGGTGTGTAGAAGAAGTGTGTGTATGTATGTATGTATGTGTGTGGGTCTGCATATGTTCATGTATAAAGCGAAGGTTTGGTCTGGTCCTCGTCCATCTAGAATAGACTCCCGGCACCTGTGCATTGGGTAATGAGGGTGGCCCCTGGATGACTCTCGAGCAGTGCGATGTGTGTGTGTGTGTGTGTGTGTGTGGTGGGGTTTCTGGAATGGAGGTGTGAGAAAGGGAACATTTGGTTTAAACTTTATGAAGTGGAGTGCAGTAGTCAGATGTTGAGCATCAAACAGCAGCGATGGAAATGAGACCAACTGACTGGGAGGTAGCAAACAGGCCGGACATTCATTGTCATACTTGGGTTTCAAGTGGTGAAGAGGTTCTTAGATGTTATAACCGATACCCCCACCCAACGCGGATATTACATTGAGTGACGGCTGTTCTACGACCTAACCCTTAGGTTTTCGAACGGACTCCCAAAATCTACACGCAAGACCGTCTCAGCCTGCTTAGGGAGTCTAGTTATGTTCCCGGAATACCACGTCTCTAGGGCCTATATAGTCGACTATGTGCTGACGACCGGATTATTAGTGTTTGGAGATTGGTCGTACCCCAGTAAGACCCTGAAGGAAAAGATCAATACTGGTTTTACACTGGGCCGCCTCGAAGGCCCTAATCCCTAATTTATAATTTAGAGATACATTTAGGAAATCCCTCCCTGTGTCCCAAATATTCAGAAAACTTTAACCTCAACACCAAACATAACACAACAGCAGCAAAACATCAGACAACTGAGCTGAACCTATTCAACATGTCCTCCCATGTTGTACATCATAATATATACATAGCAGCTTTCATTAAAATTCACCAATCAAAGTCAAATTATTATCTACTGTCGGCATATCTCAAGGCGAGTAGTCTCCTTACCTGAGGGTGGCTACTTAGGTGATCTCAGGGAGGAGCAACACAGGAATTTGGTTGGAATGTACAAAATACAACCCAGTTTTATTGGAGTTTTATCAAAAGAGTAAATGGATACAAAATGTTCAAAAAGAAGAAAATATAAAAACTAAAGGAACAAAAGCAATTAAGCAAAAACCAAGTAACAAACTCTCACAAACAACCAAGAACCCCAAGGGACCAAAAAGGCAGTCCAAGAGAGAAGCCCCCATCCTTTGTTCTGCTCTTCCTTTTATAACCTTTGCCCCCCTGTTCTTGGGGGTCGGAGATCCATAAAAGGTCTTCCTCTGAAAAAAACATCTTAGCTATTGGGTAACAACACATGAGATCACAAAATACATTTTCCATACTTTAACAAAGCACGCTTCAACTTCCGTGTTTAACGAGGCACCGAAACAACCGTGCGTATGTGGTTTTTCACTGCAAGCGTAGGGTGTCCGCTAGATGCAGAAACCACAGGCGTGTGGTTGTACCTTCAACTGTCGTTTTAGCAGTTTCATAAAGGTGTAAAGTCTGGCCCCGTATTGGGGGAACAGGTCACCTAAAGTACATCTTGAACTGGACTGTTAAACTTAATTTGAACTGTTACTTTGAAGAGAGAAGGGGGGAAAGGGTATGACTCAGACACAACACAGGTGGACTGCTCAACAGTGGACAAAATATTTAATTCCTTTGTGATACAACGTTTTGATTTCTTGTGTGAGTTTGTTTTCTGTCATAGTCTTGGCATTAGTTGACATCCATGGTGCGTTTAGACTTCCAGGATTTTAGGACTCTGTACGCTGATGTCTTCAAACAGACAAACTCACCTGTTGAGGGAATATCCCAGAATCCAGAAAGGTCATATTCCCCCTAAGATCTTATTTTTATTAAAACAAGTGAAGTTATTAAATAATTTATTATTTTTCATTCAGACAATTACATTCATGAAACTTCTTGAAACAAGTAGTTTTTCTTTGCTAACACATTGAAGTTACTCACTCCATTAGTCAGATCTTTTACCTGCATGGATTGTGACTGAAAGATTGGCAACTGTTTTGATAACTGATTATTCATTTGAGGACTTTTCAAGCAGAATTGACAACATTAGCTTTTCCAGTTTCTCCGATGTGAGGATTTCATCCTTCACTGTTTTATATCATTATAAAATGAATATCATTGGGTTTCAGACTATTGGTTGGACAAAACAAGACAATTGAAGACATCTCCTTGGGCTCTGGAAAGCTGTGAGAGGAATTTTACATTACTTTCTGATATCTTATAGACAAAACAATGAATCAAGAAATGAATAGTCAATAATAATCAATAAAATCGCAGCCCTAGTTGAAATAAGAAAAATAAGTCTGTACTGGCGTCATTATTGATTAGCACAACAGTGACAAACAGGAAAGGCAGATGTTTACGTGTGACTCAGAGCAGCATTTAAGGATATAAAGGGGCACTGAAAACTTTGTGTGTTATACCAAATTAAAAAGAGCCTCTAAACTTTGAGCAAACAAGGAAACAAGTTTCCTCTCAGCCACATCCTGGGGAACAGCATCACTCCCTGAACCTATTATAGGACAGTGTAGCAGAACACAGAGTGATTAATGGGTGGGAGAGACTGTGCGTTAGAGCATTCATTCATTTGGAGAACATAACGTTTAAAACAAAAAAAACCTTTTGATAGCATCTCCAGTAACTATAACATCAGTGAAGGCAAGTGGGGCTTTACTCATCCTACTCACCACGCACACACACACACACACACACACACACACACACACACACACACATTGCTTCCTCTGGCTTCATGTGGGTGAACCCTGTGTTTTTGGCTCTTTCTCTCTCAGTGTGTGTGTGTGTGTGTGTGTGTGTGTGTGTGTGTGTGTGTGGCTAGTGTGTGTGTGGCTAGTGTGTAGCCACTAGAATGTGAGTCACCAGTTTTCTATTTACACCTCTCTTTCTGCTGCTTCTCTGGGTTTTCCACTACTTTCCCTTGTATGGTGTAATAGTGTAATTATAGCTCTTTGTGTGTGTGTGTGTGTGTGTGTGTGTGCACATAAGCATATATATGCTGGTATGTTGTCATATTCCCAAATTCCTCCTTGATGTAAACTCCTAAAAATAAGAAAAAAACTGCAGCCTCGCCTGCAGAGCTGGATCTTTTTGCACATACGCAGAATGCGTGTCTTAAACACTCACGGGTCTGTGGTGCTGATGAGCGGATGGTTAGCGGTTCGAGCCAGGGCTGAGGGCCAGTGCGAGGCTGAAAGAGCTGCCTGTGCATTCATGTTTATGTGTGTGTGCGTGCATGTGTGTGTGTCCCAGCTGCTCTGCGGTAGGTAGCTCTAATCAGCCCAGAGGTCGGTCAGCCAACCAGTCACGCTCTGAAAAAGACCAGAGACAACGGTCAGGTCAGGTTGCACAGAGACAGACGGAGAGATAAAGGCAGGTAGACAGACGCGGTCAAGCGCGAAGACAGGCAGGGGAGATGGAAAGACGGGTGATGAGGCAGGTAGATGCACACAGACAGGTGTGTCAAACACACGTGAAGATAGACTGATAGACAGGCTAAAAAGTGGACTGACATGCAGGCAGACTGGTAAGCAGAGAGACAGGCAGAGGGGTGGGTGACGGCAGGAGACAAAGGCTTGTTTGATTCACCTCAGAGATAAAGCCTCCACCTCTTTCTGCGGCTTTGTGACAGCCCTGTCATTTGATCGGCAGAGCCAGGGATAATGATGATGGTGATAAAATTGTGACGGCGTAGGAGTGACTCTCACCTGAAACCAGGACAAGAAATTCCAAGACAGTAAATCACAGCTGGGATGGCAAAGCATTGAGCGACATGTCTTTGTTGTTTCAGCCACAGGAAGAGAGACCGATAGAAAGACTCTTTTACCACATCAAAACCATGACGGCATACTATGTCTGATACTTGAGCAATTAAATCCATTCCTCTTCCCACTGGTGACCACTCTCATATCTGCACCCTGAATATGAAGCTACCGCCAGCAGCCGGCTAACTTAGCTTAGCACAATCACTGGAAACACGGGGGAAAAAGCTAGCCTGCCTCTGTTACCAGCACCTCTAAAGCTCACTAATTAACACGTTGTATCTCATTTGTTTAATTCGAACAAAAAACAAAATTAAAAAATGACTAATCACAGTTTTACAGACAGTTATGTGTCGGGCTATTTCTTGGTCGGGACAAGTAACTTCCTGGAGTCTCCTCTGGTTGCCGGACAACTGGTTTCCCCCTGTTTACAGTCTTTGTGCTAAGCTAAGTTAGCGGGCTGCTGACAGTAGCTTCATATTTAGCATACAGATATGAGTGGTATCAATCTTCTTATCTGACTTTCAGAAAGTTCAGGACCGTATAACAACCACTTTGTTGTGACGCTTGTTGTTTACAGGATGTGGGGCACCACAAACACTAACGTTGACACACGCGCACGAAAATACACACACACACACCGACACACATACACACACGTAGACTAATTAGGGGCTTCTGTCGGGAATATTCAGACCTCAACATGGGCTTTTTTGGAAGAACTTTATATTCTGTTGAGTGGAAGTTAGTCATGATACATTCACCCCACACACTCACACACAAACAACACACACAACACAACACAACACACACAATGCACACCATAGCTGTGTTTGCTTCTGGTCATCTGGGTGTGATTAGCAGAGTTAATGCCTCGTGTTAAATAGACTTTCTACTGCGCCTCACCGCAAACACTGACCACGACACGCACACACATAATATGTACACACACACACTCTGCCTCTCTCTCACACAGTCACACACACTTTTTATCGCTGCATCTGGCAGAAGTGTGATTTATATCTCACTCTCTTTCAAACACTGAAGGGTGTGTGCAGCTGTACGCGTGCATGCTGACCGCGCACATATTTCTGTGTGTGTGTGTTTGTGTCCCTGCTTCTTTCCTGCTGTTGCATCCAGTGATATCAGGTTGTTATTGTTCAACAATGATTACTGTGGACTCGGCAGCCATCAGAGCCATGTGGAAGTCCTTTGGAGCAAGTGTTTCTCACTCTGTGGGTCAGTTCTGTTTCTGACGGGTCTCTCGTGTCCTCAGACAAATGTTTCTTGTTGATCCCAGGATAGAAAAAAAGTTTAAGACCCTGTGTTTTGAGTGTGGGTATGAAATACAGCCATGTGGAAATCCATCATTAAAATGAAATGGGATTTTTGCACGTTTTTGTTCAGTAATACATCATAAACTTGGTTAAAGTGATATTCTCTTGATATTTTTCATGAAAGGTCATCTTGAACCATAAAATGCACAAAAGCCTTTGGTCCAAAAAAGGCTTTACATGGGTTTTTAAGGTTTTTAAATAAATAATATCACATACAACTCCATCGATAACCAAAAGTATAGTGCCACAATAAATGCATTTGTACATTTTAAAATGTTCTTCCACTATGGATGAAAATACACTTTTAAAAGTTGGCTTCCCATTTTTGAAATAACTCTGAAGACTAAACTCCAGCCAGACAAACAGCAGTCATCAAAATTTATTGCGTCCTGTTTCACAACTAGTATCCACCACTCCTTGCCAGTCTCCTCCCTGCTCCTATTAACTAATATTTATTTCCATCTTTCACCTTCTTTTGTCTGTCTCACTCTGCTCTTTTCAACTTCCTCCCTCCCTCCCATTTCCTCTCAGTCTCCCACATCCAACTTCTCTTTTCTTCCAGCCACCTTCTTCCAGTCTTCGCTTTCTTTCCCCGACTTTTTCAACATGTGCAGCTGTTTTGCCGCAGACAGACACACACACACACTCTTGAGACCCTACGAAACCCCACTTTGACCACCGTTTAATAGCCATACGGCACACAGGCCCGTCTAAACTGCCTTGATTAGCTCTGACAGCAAATATGTCCCATGAAATTGACTTGGGATGCGTGTGTGTACGTGAACATCCATGTGTGTGTGCATTAATGTGTGTGTTGCGGAGGGGGCTGAAGAGTAGTGACAGAAAAAGGGGGATGTTATGGCGAGCAAGACAGAAAAGGAAAGAGAGCGTGAAAAAGATTAAGAGAGGGGATGAAGATGTGAGGCCAGCAGGGGGGAAAGCAGCTTTATATCTCCTCAGTGAAAATCTGGAGATGTTTAACTGGCCTCTACTCTGTCCTCAGCTCTTTGAGTGGAGCATCTACAGCATATCACCACCATCATTTTCAAGTCCTCTCAGGCCATTTTTACAGGAGTTGGCAGCAGTGTGGAGAAACTGAGAGGAATAGTCGGAGGGTACAAATGAAAGACAGAAAGAATGACCAAAGGGGACTAATCTGGTTGAGTAGCAGCAGCAGGAGGAAGAGGAAGATGAAAGGGGTGTTTGTGTCTGTGAATTGTACTCAGATCCTCTTCTTGCTCTTCTGTATCTGTTTTTTCTCCACCAAAAGAAAGGCAGAAGGGTGACAAATGTTCCACCCACCTTGATTGAGCATCGAGGAACAGGACAGAGCAGAGCAATACTGCCAAAATCAAAATATTTTTGACTGGATACCTTGGATACTGGAAATCAGCAATGTAATGATATTTTGGGGAGTTTGAGAAATAATTAGGGCTGCGATGTGGATGTGATTATGATTAATGAGGATATGATTAAGATTCAAAACCATCTGGTGTCATCTCACTCAGCTAGAGCAGAATAATGAATCGGGAAAATGACCTCACTTAACTGTAATGCTTCCATTAAAACCAGGAAAAGAAAATATTTAAACTATATTGGAATATTTCAATTACCAAACTATTTTTGGTACATTTTTCTACCATTTTGTTCCATTGTTCAGCAGTCATACAGGGACATATCTGTATAATTTTTCAAAGAGGCAGAGACATTGTTCCCTACTTACAGCCGCCTGAATAGGCCCTCATTCATTTGGCAACATTAGAAAGTCTCTGGTAAATGCAGGGAATCTGTAACAGAAGCCAAAGTAGTAAAAGCAGTACATTATATCACTAAAAAACACTGCACCCGAGGGTGCCTATTCTGCAGCACTAATGCAGCTTAAAGGTACGCTGTATTGAATGTAAACAGAAACTTTGTTTACAAGAAAACTCCACGGGGCACCTTTAATTGTATGATGGCAGATTTTCTTTTTAGAATATCCAATGAAGCATGTAACACGAAAAACCTGTAAAAGTTTTTATTCTCCTTTTAAACCTGATTCTGTCCTGGACATGCAGCCCGTTTACAGCATGACCTGATCACAAGAAATACATGTTTTATGTTTTTGAATGTCTGCAAAAATTGTTTATGGATAAAGTACCAGTGGATCCAGAATACAGAAGTGAAAATGGTGAAAATGTGGAGGTTATTCACAACTGTGTCATCCAAAAGAATCAGAGGAAGGAGAGTGTGACTGCCTCTCAGCTGCTTAAAAAAGTTGTAATGTTTGAGAGAGTTAAGGGCCTCCTCCATTTGGGCGAGTTACACTGCTATACCTGTATCCATGGCGACTTGGGCATTTATGGTGCAATTGGTGGCACCTGGGTGTATCTCAGTGCCTTGAAGACATGAGGAAAGAGAGAAAACAGAGGATGAAGGTGTTTCTGTCTCTGTAGTGATACCATGACACCCGTTCCTCTGTTTCTCTTCTCATCTATTCTTCTTTCCATCCATCCTTCCCCACAGACTTGTTAGTAATTTATTCATCAGAGATTTAACCATTACTTTAATGCTCTAATGCTTTCTTCCTCCCTCTCTCATCTATCTCTATATGAGGCTGGTTAAACAGTCGCCCCAGCGTTATCCCTTTTAACAACGAGCACAGATTACAGTTAAGCCAAGGGTGTCCACCCCATCAATACTCATTTAGTCTTAAAGGCATACTAGCATGGGCAAGAGATACACTTGTATTTCTCCCAAGATTATGTCCAACTATCATTTCACAGACAATTTCTGTTTAAGCGACGTCAAGTCTGAGGGAATTTGTTGTGGCCTTCGTTCAGAACTTGATCCTGATTCTGGTTGCACTCATCATGTCTCCACTCTGAAAACTAACCACCTCTTCACTGCTGCCAACAGCTGGACAACTGAGGCAATAGTACGCAGCTGTAGCACCGGACGGGGACAGGGGTGAGAGTATGAGAGGAATGAGGCGAACAAAATTTGTGGATGACTTGGAGCTCTGACCATTTTCACACATATGCTGAAAGGCCAGTCTCTGCAGAAAGCTTTGTCGGTCTTGGAAATGTACAAAAATTGAGGCAGAGAGGCAGCCCTCCCCGTCTTAGAGAAGCTTTTAACTGGACTATCCGACCAGCACTTCTTTAAAAGTATGTCACGGCCTTAATCTTGCCCTCACTTCAGTAAACATCCTTGGCTGTTCTTGTAGACAGTAAATTCTTTTAGCTGCTACATACAGCATCTCTACAGGGCTGAAAAAGGAAATAAGGCCTCGTCTTCATACATCAAAGTCCAGTTTAGCTCCTTTAGCAGCTATTTCACCAAAGTAGTCAATATGCATCTGTTTTGAATGTTAAGAGGGAACAAGTCAATTCAGCATCTTCTGTACCGTGAAAGCCCTTAACCCCTAATCTCTAACCTTTGACCTCTGCACTGTTACCCCAACTCTAACCCCTTAACCCTCATTATACCAGAAGCACAAAGGCTACTTTAAAGAGGAGAAGCCCTGAAAGGTGTGTGAGTGTGTGGAAAGAGATGAGCTTGGTTCGGGCTAAATACAGCACAGTCAGGAGAGGGTTTAGGAGTCGTTAAGAGGGCTTATCCCACACACACACACACACACACACAGACACACACACACACACACACACACACACACACTAGAAGCTCATATACTCCCTTGAGGCACACACACATGACAACAGACAGACGCACAAATGCACACACACATCAGTATTCTAATAGTTGTTTTGATGTTGGATGATGGCGTCATGATTGTGCTGAAGATGACAAAGCTTTTAGGAGGGAAGAGCAGCAGTTTTGCCACACTGACTATCTTACCAATGAAAGTTAAAAACAGCAGACAGGGTTTTGATCCAAAAAATACCTAAAAACAAAACAAACTTAACGCTTTTGGAGCCTTATTTTCACAATTGTTTGACATAAATAAATTATAAATATTTGGATTCATCAAATATAATCAGTAGATTCATCAATAATGAAAATTATCATAAATTGCATCCCTGATGGGATGTGTGAACTTAATATAGAGCCAACCAGGTTTACCTTGACCATAGTATTTTTGGTTTATGGTAATTATAACAAGGTGTATGAATTTCACAATGACGTAATAATGACAAAAGATCACTTCATGAAGCTCAGGTATCAACAGCTTCTTTGTGTTACAGGTAAATTCTCAAAATACCTTTGCAGGTCTGTGTTGACTTGTGCGTTCAGTATCAAGTATAGATGAGTACAAGTTTCTTTTGAGCCGTTTTATTTGGATGAAAGACAACATTTGAAAAGTTGAAGAGGCTTAAGGACTAGGGGGGTTAGTTTGGTTAATCTGTATTTCTGTCCCTGTGGTCATGAGATGACGTCTCCCTCTGTCACAGTGGTTATAGCAGCCATGTTTACTGGTGGTCTTGACTCACTTAGCAGTAACTGTACACACACATAAACATACATCTCACCAAGTGACGTGGTCTCTGTCTGGTTCAGCAACCACAAACACAGTGTGTTAAGTCATCATGCACCCCGAGGATAATTACGTAAATAATAAGAGAAAGGTTGAGTGTGTGTTTGACCTTTTATTAACAATATTTAGCTTTCTGTCTCCTTGTATGTTAGACAGTAGTCTCACATGAAGGGGTCAAATGTGGGCAGACACAGGATTTGTGTGGGAAAGATCTCTCTGTGTTTGTTTTAATCCTCATCCTCTCTGTCCCCTCTAGAGTGACCAAGTTCTGGTTTGGTGTGAAAACCACAGACGCTGTTCGCAGGTAAATACACACATACACACAAACTTGTCTTGCCACACTTCTAAAGACATAATACTGACTTGCATTCAATTGCCTGAAGGCTTACCCAAGCATCAATCACTTTGTGCCTAACCCTATCCTTAAGCCAGTCATAACCCCAATGTTAACCCCCAAAAAAGTCCATGACTCTTGTTGTCCAGGAGTTCAACTTCTGGTAACAGTAACTCTGACTTGGTGGTGCGGACCATTGAACACAATTGGCCTTGTTCGTGGGTGGTAAGCCTGTGAGGGTTCTTGTCCTTTTTGCTGCACTAACCACTCCTACTGGTTAGCTGGGGTGGAACTGGGGGTGATATCGTGAACCTTCCTAGTGTTACACCATCCTAGTGAATCTCATTGCTGGCAGGTGAAAAGAAGCGACTGCCCAAAACAGTAGAGTTTAGCAGTGACAAGGGCTGCAGTGCAGAGGGGACTAAGTAACTGAGTCGGTGATCTCGTGGGGATGGGATTTTTGTCCCCAGACATGAACAAATAGATCCCATGAAGAGTGGAACAAGTACTTCTGCCTGAGTCAGTGATTTAACAAAACTTTCCCAAAACTACGGCCACACAAAACAAGAACTTGCTGCAGGCAAAAACAGCAATGAAAAAAGATCAAAACACCTGCACACTTATAGCATTTGCAGCATATTTATTATCTAAGCATGGCCGAAAGCTTAGATAATTTGGTGCAAAGGAGATAAGTGTGCGGATGTTGTGATCTTTTTTTCATAGACTCAATGATCCTGCCAAAGGGCTCTGGTGGCGCATTAAACAGAACACAGGTATAGCTTTTGGGCATCATATAATGTGTAAGTAACATGCTTCGTCTCAGTATTATAAAAGGGCCATGGAAAATATGTGTCTCTGATTGGCAAGCACATAAAATTGTTTAACAGGATCCCTCAAACAATTTTCTGTTTAACGGTTTAAATCAGTGCGCAAGGAATATTAAAACGCACTTAATCAGAGTGACCACAGTATTTCTGCTCTGTGCTACCTTAACAGCTAACTCTCAGTTGTGTAATGGTCCAAATCATGGGTTAAACTGACTATCAGCAAATTAAAATGTGGACGATGATTTGAACCCATCTTTTCTAAGTGGCTATAGTATAAATGTGGTAACACACAACAAGATATCCTGATCCTAGAACATAACGAACCTGAAACAACAACAGTACAATGCAAAGCAGAGTGTCACTCTTCATCTCTGCCTCGAGAGGTAGAGAAACAGAGAGTTTTTCTCTTGCTTCTCTTGTGTATGGAATCTTTATACCCACCGCACGGCTCCTGTAATAGCAAAGGTTGTGTTTTTAGTTAAAATAACGTCCTCCCTTATATCCCCATTATCCATCCACCCTGGAGCAAAAATTATCCCCTGTTTATTCACTTAACACTGCCTGCCAGGAGGCTTCACTGTGTGTGTGTGTGTGTGTGTGTGTGTGTGTGTGCTAATTCATTGTTTGATTCAAGAGGAGTTTCCATGCTGTGTATTTTTAGCTGCCAGTCTGTCCACTCTGCAGCAGCTCCAGTTTGTTACTGCTTTCTGGACATTGCTGTGGGTATTTTAGACCGCTGGTCAGTGGGTGGATAAAACCAGACCCAAATTGATGCAAATGATCATGTTTTAAATCAGAAAGGCGAAAAGATGAAAATCTAATTTCAGGAAAATGTCTTGGGGAAAAAAAGATTTTACATCAAATTTTGATCACTAAACGTATGTGAGATCAGAAATTCTTTTATTGGCTAAATAATGATGCTGTGTAATCTGTGTAGTCTGTAAAATATCTGCCCACCGTGACCTTTTACTTACTGACCATAACTCGCTCAATATTAATGACTTCTTGAAAGATTCTGTCTGGTTTCTTATTGATGTGTTTTCTGAACTCTCCGTTCAGGTTCAGACCTGTTTAAAAGCTTCATCTCGGCTGAGAGCACACCTGAATCGTATTTTACTTTCTTGCAACTTTTCCAAGCCTCGCTACAAATTCACATGACAGTCGGATAAAGGGAAAGCAAGAAACAGGCGTGAGGGTGGGAGCTTTTTTTTTTCCTGTATAGCGCGTATATCAGTAGTGTGTGTATGTTGAGGTCAGCCGGGGTTAATGTCAACAACAGCCAAGGGCATGCCCCCGTCCAAAAACTCCCACCAACACTGAGCAAAACATCAGACATCAACTCTCAGCTATACACAAACACACTGTCACTCCTTTGACCTTACTCAGACTTATCTATATCCTTTCTTTCCTCCCTTTGTTTCTATTCCCGATGTTTAGATTTCAACAAAGAAACAGAGGGAACCAGAATGGAAAATATTTTCTAGTTTAATACCATGTCTAACCTTTATTGCCCTGGCTTTGTGTCTTGCTGTTGTACATGTGTGAATACCAGTGTGGCATTACGCTGTAGCCGACGTCCAACAACACTCTGAAACTGGCCAGTGGGGGCTGACGCTGTGTAAACCACAATTTTCCCTTTCAGACAGCCTGATACTGCGCAGACAAGCACAGTGTCTCTTCTTGCTTGTTTGAATTGCAAAGTTATTAATTCTTACCGTTTTACAGTCTGTTGAAAATGGCCACGGCCCAATTTGTAAAAGTCACTGCAGCAGGCCAACAAAAATAAATTAGAACAGAAAAGCACACATCCCAGTCCTCAGCCATAATTGCCAAGATTCATCAAAATAATGAATTATACAGCAGAGGAAGTCCAGTGCTCCCAAGGTGTGTATATTTGTTAACAGGATATGTGGGAGATGTTTAGGGCTTGCTATTTATTTTATTGATTATGCATCTTGGGAGCATTATACAATAAGTCCACAGTCCACTTTATTATCACAAATATTCTCTGCTTTCTGTTCTATTAATTCTGCATTTGTTCTAGTAACATAATTTGATATCAGAAGGTAAAGCGCAGATCCTAACAACAAGTTATAATGAACGACAGAGAGACAGACTAGGATATTATTTGAAATATTAAGGATGGCAATGTCAGTCAGTTGGTTCACCACTTTGTTCCAGACTGAAATATCTCAACAACCATTGAATGGATTGACATCATATTTTGTACAATAATGACTTTGGGGATTCCCTCCCGCCGCCATGACGTTGACATATGTGGTTTTGTGTGAAAAATCTCAACACCTGTTGGATGGATTTATGACCAAATACCTGCAGAACTAACCACTTTCCCATCAGCCTCAGCTGTCAAGCTTTGTGTTCAGTGCTAATTAGCATGCTAACATGCTAAAGTAAGATGGTGAACATTGTAAACATTATACCTGCTAAACATCAGCATGTTGGCATTGTCGTTGTGAGCATGTTAGCATAATGATGTTGGCATTTAGCTCGAAGCACCGTTGTACAGCCTCATAGAGTCACTAGCATGGCTGTAGACTCTTAGACTCTTGTTAATACCAATGCGGATATGAAAATAACTTTGCCTGTATAAAACTACACACATTTTGATTTAGATTGAATAACATTAAAGAATAAACAAATCAGCTTTCAGTACTTGACAGTTTTTGTTAATCTGTTCTCCAGACACCATTAGTCAGGACCAAGACATGGTTCAGGTGCAATACCCAGCCCTAAAGAGAACAAGTCAGAGGGGAGGAAGTAGTGAGTCCACTGGTCCTTAGCTGTTGATCTGTTGGAGGAAAAACACCCCTCTACACAGTTTGACTTACAGATTTCTTCTCTGGGGAGATACATTCTTCTTATGTTTATAAACCCAATTTTAGGGCTATTAGTAAGGCAAATCTAACAAAAAGTGACTTGGTCTCAACCGACATTCCACTGCAGGATCTCATAAAGCGTTTTGGCAGTGTAACACACTCAATAACTTTTGACAGAGATCTTTACAGAATAATTTGGGGACTGGTATTACTTTTCCCTCAACTCCTTATTGGGTCCTTACCCAGACTTGGAGCAGCACTGAACTAGCTTGTTCTCACTGAGTTTTAACATGTGTAACACATAGTCAGTCTGTCCACTCACAGTCACACACCCACACACACAAATGGTGCACTGTGAGACTAAAGGATTAATTTAATTTCCCATGTCATCTATTTCACTTAGGAAGCTGAAAGCTTGCAATAATCCAGTATTTCACAAAGAAATGGCATGAAACACAAGTATGTAAAAAAAAAAAGGTATTGGTATATATATATTTTTTTTAGAAATGTCTTCCCTTTTCTTTAATCATAGTCAGCCTCAGGAGCATTTATTTAAAAAAACACACACACACACTAACAAAACTTGTTGCATCTGGAGGACACCGCAAATACTCTAAATATTATTCGTCTTCCAAACTGTATGTACTAGATTAAATCTTTGATTGCATAGGAGGACAGTTATTTAGATGAGTCATGTTAAAGAATGTAAAAAAGGACAAAACATATATTTCTCCAAAGTTACTCCTCCAGGGAGTGGAATAAAACAGAACAAATAGGGTTGCATAAGAGAAAGAGGGATAAAAGAAATGAGACAGATAAAGGTAAGCATTGCCTCACCGACTGTGGTGCTTTATATGATCCTTTGTTACATCAGGGCCTGGGGGCTCTCTATTGAAGACACACACACACACACCAGGCAGATGTTGCACATATGGTTTGTGTCACATCATCAGTGGACTCTCTCTCATGGAAACACACATGGGAGTTCACTAAAACTGAACTACAGCCCTCACTCAATTCCTCCATCTGTCCTTCTCCTCCTTCTTTTATCTCTTTCCTGCTGACACACACACACACACACATGCAGAGTAGACGTAGTAATGTGTACCAGGTGTGTGCATCAGCGGGACATCCACTAACAAACAGGTCTGATGCAGAACAAAGCAGTCGAGCTATCAAGTCACTGTTACTCTTCCTCTGATCATCTCTCCCTCATTCATTCCTCATAACTTGCTCTCAAGAGGTTTGAATGACTTGTAGTATCACTTGCAGTTGTTCTGTATGCATGTATGCTGTGGCTCAGGAGGTAGAGCGGGTTGTCCACTAATTGCAAGGTTGGTGGTTCAATCGCTCCTCCTGTCCACATGTCAAAATGTCCTTGAGCATCACGCGTCTCGATGGCTGCTCCGCCGCCATTGTGTGTGTGTGTGTGTGTGTGTGTGTGTGTGTGTGAATGAGAGGCAAATTGTAAAGCTCTTTGTCCCTTAAGTGAACTCCATTTACCATTTTAGCTTTTGCGTGGTAGATTTCACATCATACTTTTAAGTAAGAACTCTATGAGGCTACTGAACACGCACTACCCTTCATTTGAGTCCTAAACTGACCCTATCGCTATTTAGCATAACAATCTGCCATGTATGAAGTGGTACTACTGTTTTATGCATGCAACTTATTAGAGGCCGTTTGGTTTCTGCATAACCACTCCCACCTAATCCTCTTTATAAATATCTGTATAAAAATAGTATTTGTTTTGAGAAAATTCTTTCATTCAACCTCAATTTTCTATCTCTTATATGGCGAAGTAAAGTAGCCTAAATGTCCTTATGTCCTAGCCACATACTCCAGCTCCTCCTATTGGTTCCTAGCAGTCCCAGGCCAGGTGGGATATGTAGTCCCTCCATCGCCTTCTTGGTTTCCTTTGGGGTTTCCTTCCAGTTGCACATGCTTGATACATATCCATAGGGAGATATCCGGGTGGTGTGTCTAAACGTGAGGCCTGAAAAGCTGTAAAGAAAACGTCTTTCAGCTGCTTGTATCCTCATTCTTTCGATCTCCGCTCAGAGTTCATGAACACAGGTGAGGCTTGGAACGTGTTATCGTCGGGTGAATTGAGAGCTTTGTCTTCGGGCTCAGTTCCACCTTTACCACAACAGTCCGGTGCACCTACGCTGCTGCTGTGTGCACCAATCCGCCTTTGCGCACACGCTCCACCAAATACAATTTCCAGCAGAATAGCAATTGCTTCTCACTCAGCTGCAAATCAGGTGTTGTTTCAAAATGAAATCAATCATAGTGTTATGATCAAAAGGCAGGAGGAGATTATAGAAGAGGAATATGTTGGAAGGAGTTTCTACAATCAGGTAGTCGTCCCTGTGTGCCAGTCTTCTCACTCTCCTCCTTAGATTTTAAAGTATCTCAGTCATCATTTCTCCATTTGGGCAACACTGTACAACAGCTGCAAACAACAGCTTGCTAGCCGGTAAAAGCTTATTTTTTTATTCTTTTGCTTTCCTCTCCTTTCCCACAGTAATTTCCATTCCCTCTGCTGTTCAAATTTGTCCAGCAGTTAATATGATGTCTGGTTGAGATGTGTTGAATTTACAATTTTGGCCTTCTAGAAAGTTAACGAACCAGCTAATGTTATAAAACCTTTTTGCATGTTTAGAACAATAAACATCATGCAGGTGCAGTAGCCACCTGCTGCCAGCACATCCATTTCTTTATTGTCCGTACTTCCTTCCTTTCTCCGTCCGATGTAGAGTAGTCAGTCAAGTACCCTGTAGTAGGTTTATTTTATGCGGAGAGAAAGAAAATGATTAGGGGAAACAGAGAGAGAGAAAGCTCTGGCAGGATTTCGTCTGAGGCCGTTGTGGGCACATGTGGTTTGAGAGGTGAGGACGTTAACCACTGAGCGATCTCGAAGCATTTGTCTTTTTGACCGTCCTCCCGATCTCCTTTTCTCTTTCCCTCTGTTCTCTTTCCTCCAGCCTTTCCTCTCCTCCCACAAGCTGCCGACTTAAGTTAGCGCTGGTTGTTGTACATGTTATTCCAAAGGTCTGGCAAAAGACTAACATGCTTCTCAAAGGGATCTTTGGAATTTGTTCCGCTACTTTTCACTCACGTACCACAAGGCCTGAAGTGTGTGTATCTGTGTGAGTGTGAGTGTGTATACATGTATGCATGTGTGTGCAAATATATAAAACAAATGTTCTATAATAATAATAATAATAAATGTTCTATAGAATCTCATTTGGCATATAAGTGGAGTTGTGTATAGTCTAAACTATGAAGAATTTACTTACTGTAAATAGATTTTTTAAAAATTATATTAAATGTGGCAGTATTAAAACTACTGAATGTAGCAGTGTAACATCAATAAATCTCCTCTCATAAATTGATTTTGACATAATAGTGTGACCATTATCGACTAACTTAAGCCTGAAGAGGTGAAGTGATGAAGGTATATATGAATATGCAAAATTTAGATTTATATTCACACAGAGTTATTGAACATTTCGTCACATGCGATTTGGAATCTGAAGTTTTGAACATTATTTAACAGTTTTCTCTAAATCACATCTCACATACCACATTATGCTAAACAGATTTTAATCACAATATTGGTCAGAAAAATTGCAATTAGATATTTTTACAGTATAAATCACAGATAGTGTTTTCTTTTACTTGTTGATTGTTGTTTCCTTACAGTTACACTGCTGTCAGTTTGTTGTTTGTTTGTGACTCTCTAATTGCCTCACTTCACCTTTAATCTTAAGTCAGTAAGTGACACGGCTCAGTATCAACCACTGAACTGCATCTTACAATGTGGGCCACCAGGTCAGATTTTCGCAGGAAATTTGTTGGATTGCTTTGAGGCGAAAACATGGAGAGGATGCTGTTCTTCACTCCTTCCAGAGCTTTCAGGTTCTTAAAATAGCTGATGGTGGAAGACTAGAAAAGCTGGTGGGAAATCACTTTCAAGTTTTTTTTCTGTGTTTAAGAAGGTGAATAAGAGAATGTTTTACAGAAGAAGAAACACTTCATTTGAAATTTGGTCTCAACGTCACGAGTTACTTGGTAATATCACACAAGGTAATACCATGGCCCTGAGATTGAGGCATGCAGTCATAGCTACAATTCTACAACTCTAATTTTTCCGCCATACTATTATACAAAGATGTCTCAATGTATTCGCAGTACTTATTCTTATTTTGTTTTGATATTGGCACTGGCGCTGGTGTTGATTTTGGCACCAAAACTAAAGGAATGGTATTGAAAAGTTTTAAACGATACTCTATCCTAAATGCTACACATATGTACTGTAGGTAGAAGATATGATATAAACTCTGAATGACTAATGACAAGCTGAACACATAAATTAGCATAAATAGTTTTTCACATTGCACCCACTGAACTGGTGGCCATGAATGGAGAGTGAGCACATCTGGTCTATGGCTGTCTTTCTTTGTCTCTCTCTCGCTCTCTCTTTCCCTTTTCTCTGGACCTGTTTCACTATTTGTCTTTCATCTCTTCTCTCCTTTTCAACTGACACTCACTCCTTTCCCCCCGCTATCCACTATGAAACCACATCTCTCCTCCCCTCCCTCTCCCATTTCCTCTCCTCCCTCTCGCTGAGTGTGGCTGTCATCCCTCTATCGTGGCAGGTGAGGCCATAAAACAGCAGGAGAGGCCAGAGGAGGGCCGAGAGACGAGGTGTGTGTGTGTGTGATTAATTATTATACAGATATCTGAGGAGCTCCTATGCAAACTGAGCACACATACAGACACATACATGGTCATTAATCTGGGTTCTGTTGTTACAGTGCGTTGGTGTGTTAAACAGTAACATCTCTGACCTCTGACCTCTCCTGTGTCTACTACCGCTCTCTCTCACACACCCACACACACACACATAACTCATCATGTCGCCTTCAAGGCCAAAAGTGTCCGTTCGTCTCTCAGCTCCTCTTACACAAATACAGTACTTTTCAATGATTAACAACATCCAAGTGATATTTGAGAGTGTAAGGTGTAACCACGTACATACCACAAGTGTTTTCATCTTAAATCCTTTAGCCTCCAACCCCCCTTTCTCCCCTCTTGCCTTTCTGTAGTATTGACTATGTAAAATAATAAACTAGTAAAAATACTCTGTTACAAGTTTTGCTTTAAAAATGTAGTAATAGTATAGTATATATAGTATATTTTACTATTGCTAGCAAAATACACGCTAAGTATCAAATGTTAAAGTACTCCTCATGCAGAGTGGCCCCTGTCAGTGGATTATTAATACATTATTGGACTGTTATTGCTGATGCATTAACATGTGAGCAGTATTTCAGTGTTGTAGCTGTTCATGGTGGAGCTAATTTTAACTACTTATGTACCGTTAATCCGATAATAATGCATCTTATTTTCTAAAGTGATCTTATGTTTTGCATGCAAAATGATGCGAAACTATAGCAGTCAAGTAAATGTGGAGTAAAAAGTCCAGCCTTTCCCTCGGAAATGTGGTGAAGAAAAGGCATAAAATAGCATAAAATGGAATGTAGTAGTAAATGTGCTTATGCACTTTCAACCACAGATTCAATCAATCAGTTTTAATTTTCAGTTGGACTGTGTACCTTTTGAAAAAAGCACAAGAAGAGCAACTATTATTATTGTTGTTTAGTTTAAGAGTTAGCATTCATTGTTATCCAAAATATGATGGATGAATATGTTTAGTAATCAAGTTTTGGGGGCTTTTTTGCCTTTGGTAGATGCCGTGCAGTCGAGACAATGACAGGAAAAGGACTCAGATCTGTGACATTGCGATTACATGGTCAGCAGCACCGTACCTAGAGTGGGCATGGAAGCTTTAGACTCAGAGGAGAGGAGAGGTATTGAGATGAGGCCAGAAGAGGAGGAGTGATAATGTGAAGACAGGAGACAAAAAGAACAGAGGATTATGGAAAGGGATGGGAGGGGGAGAGAGGAATAGGGGAGCGTAGAGGACGAGAGGACAGGAATGAAAAATTAAACACGTCTGTGACTGATCAAAGTGGCAGCAAAGGAGGGGGGGGGGGGGGGGGTGGGGGAGTACAGAGTGGGCTGGGTTTGGATGTAAGATGGAGTGGAGTGAAAAAAGGTGGTGTGTTGGTTGGTGGGGTTATGTGTGTTTGTGTGTGTGTGTGTGTGTGTGTGTGTGTGTGTGTGTATGAGGTGTTTTTGGGGAGATTTTGACAACCTGAGCAGCACATGGTCGAGTGAAAAGACCCACGAGAGCTCCTTGAAGAAACACATCACACTTCAGGATCTGGTTACAATACTGTGTGTGTGTGTGTGTGTAAATGTTTGTCTTGTATTATGTCCCTGTCTCCTCATACCCAGCCCCCTTGCATAATTAACTTACAGAGGAGAAAATAACTTAAATTGATACTTCTGTATCTTATGTATATTTTGTCTATAAAAGGTTTGTGATTTGCTTCTTCATGGAGAACAAAGGTGATGCTCAGCTTGGATGTATGGCAGTTTTATATTCTAAATGCCAAGGCCACCTAGACTGGCTGTGATGCCTAAAGGGACACGAGTCAAAACACCCGCAATTATTGTTTCCTGTGAAAGACCACACACTGGCAAACCTGACACATTCATGTGCATCAACTCTCCTGAAAAGCAGCAATTTCATCACATTTATTCCCCAGACTGGCACATCTTGTCTTCTGTATCCCGACAACTTCTTCTGTCTGTATGACATGTCCGGTGTGCCACTTATGCCAAGTGATACGATGTGTGTAGACTGCAACTGTTGACTATTTTCAGTATCAATCACTTTCTTGAATAGTGATTTGGTCTATAAAATGTCAGAAAATGGTGAAAAATGACCAACCTGTCCGACCAACAATCCAAAACCATAAAAATATTCAGTTTACTATCATAAAAGACAGAGGAAAGCAGGAAATAGTCACATTTGAGAAGCTGGAACCAAATAATAGTATGCATTTTTTACCTCGTTATCAGACATGTAAAAGAAGGTGAAACAATTGTAGGACCCACAAAATAAAAGTGATAAAATCCAGAAAAAGCCAGAGTCGCTTTTTAAAGATGTGCACTGATTTTGGTGAAAATGTGAGTGTTTGGAACATAGTGACCACGTGGTTGGACAGTGGAGAAGACGTTTGAGTTGTTTGTCTCAATATTTAGTGTTTTATACTGTCACATTGGAACCCATTGGAACCTACGTCAGTGAAAGCTGACCGCAGCGTTTGTTCCCTGTGGAGAAGCAAACTACAACCGTTTTGCAGCCACATTTCAAGCACTCAGAGCAAAGAGTGTTTAATACTCAAAAGAGAGATTTCGGGGTGGAGTATCACTTTAAGCTAACCCAAACTTTTTCGTCCATGACTTAAATGAAATGAACCGACTGTACAACATTAAACAGCTATCATGCTTCACGCTGAGACTCCATTTTATGTCCCAGAGGTTAAGAAACCAGAACATGTGGCTTCACTGGCTTTGGTTTGTTGATGCTGTATAAGTCCCAGTGACAAGTTACTATGAAGTTTTTGTCCTTTATTTTATACATGACATGGAAGTTTACATGGTCTTTAATGCAGTGTGCAAGTGTGATAATGACCCTAAAAGCCCACACAGTTGGCATTTGAAATATTGATAGTCATCAGTCTGCAAATGAGCCTGTTTAATACAGCTTTAGGAGAAGACATTTTCATCCAACAGTAGCCATTTATTTGTGCAGAGATGAAGTTTTTATGGCTTTTTGTTGTTTCTGTTTGTTCCCCTGGAATCAGTGAGATGGAATAAATTGGAGAAATGATTGAAGCCAGGCACAGTGGGAGCCGAGAGAGACAGACAGACAGACAGGGGGAGTGAGAGAGGAGGGGGGAGGAGGTTGGGGGTGAAACCGCAGTTTTTATATGTTGTCTGGTTTTAATTTGGTAAGAGCCATCATTCACCAGTTCACTGAGGTGGCAAACCAGATGAGTGTGTGCATGTGTGAGTGTGTGTTTCTTTTGTGTTCCCTACCTGCTTAAACACCGAGAGCCCCGTCTGTGCAATGCTGAAACCCTCTGACACTTCTGTCATTTATCCTTGTTCTTACACTTTTTCCCTTGTATTTCTTCAAACCTCAGCTATTTAAAGGGATAGTTATACATTTTGGGAAATGCTCTTATTTCCTCCCGAAGTGTCAATTATATATGAGGCCACAGTCAGTGACAGGTTAGCTTGGCGTACCACAGATACTGGAAAAAGGGGGAAACTGCAAGCCTGACTCTGTCCAAAGGTAACAAAATCTGCCTACCAGCCCCCCAAAGCTCACTAATTCACATTTTTATATAGTTTGTTTAATCTGCACAAAAGTCAAAGTGTAAAAAACGACAATTCCCTGTTTTAAGTGGCATAATGCGACAGGCGATCTCTCGGCTGTGACCAGTTGCCAGGCCATCAGCGAAAACGAGACTCCGCAAAGTCTCTGCTCCCAGCCAAGAAAACAGTTAGAAGGTGGATTTAGTTACTTTTGAACGAAGTCAGGCTAGCTGTTTCCCCTTGTTTCCAGTCTTTGTGCTAAGCTAAGCTAACCAGCTGCAGGCTGTAGCCTCGTATTGAACGAACAGACAGTTAACTCTCCCTCAAATAAGCATATTTCCCTAAAATGTTGGAATTGATGTACAAATTTAGTTTTTTACTCATTTTCTGTGTGTGATGAAACAGGTATATTGTAAAACAGTTACTTTATTGTGACTAAAGCCTCATATTTTGTTTATTGCTATTTGTTTATTTATGTGCAGTGCCTTCAGCCATGCAAAGAACTGTGGGAAACCAGGAAGGTGCTTTCTCAAAAGTCCTGTGAGGTAAGACAGAAAGAGAGTGCATAGTGTGTGTGTGTGTGTGTGTGTGTGTGTGTGTGTGTGTGTGTGTGTGTATGTGTGTGTGTGTGTGTCACAACACCCTTGGTGGCAGTGTCACTCTTGCACCAGAAACTCGCTTTTGTTGGCACCATGAAGCAATTTTTTTGCACGCCATGAACGAGCATTCCTGTGTGTGTTTATGGAGGCTTATGTGTGTTATGAATAACATGTTTGTGAGCTTTTGATTGTATACATGTGAGAGTGTGCATCGGTTATGTGTGTATTTGGTGTGTGTGGTCCTAAATGATTATTTGTAAAGCCAGTCACCGTGGTTTTAGGATAGATTAGTTTTTCATCACAATAGCTGAAGCATGTTACTGGCTGGATGGCTGAGTGGCTGGCTGGTTAGGAACACAGGGTAATTTAGAGCTATTAGCTAAAGCTAGTGTTTACATTTTGCTGATCTGCAGCCATGTGCACAGACACAGAAATACACACACACACACACACAGTTATACACATATGCACCCCTTTTCAGACGAGATCTCAAGGGCTGCCTTCAAAGAGTCAGTAGGAGTTTACCAAAGGAAACACTTTCACCTCCGCTGTGTGTTTTTCTGCCCTCATATGTGTGTTTATACATTACGTATGATTTCCGTTGTGTGTCAACTGGAATAATAATAATAACCCCCCCCTGTTCTTTCTCTTAGAAGCAGACAGAGTGTGTGACGAGCAGGGACTTTTTGACCTCTCTGAGGTCCTCTCGTCAGGGTGACTGCCCCCCACCTCAGCGAGCCACCGGATTCGCTGCAGCCTGCGTGGAGAGCTGCTCGTCAGACCAGCATTGTCCCTCCCCCAGGAAGTGCTGCTTTAATGGCTGTGGACACACTTGCCAAGCCCCAGCCAATCTATATAAAGGTAAAGGCAAGTCCCAGGCGGCTGGTTGGGACTTGCTGATATGCTATCATTGGCCACCCATGCTTGTTACTCATAACACTGAACACGCTTTTAGTTTCTTTGGGAGGGATGCACTTCCAATGTTTGACGACATCTAGCTCTCGTTCCTATGGTGTTTAAATGTACTTGTGAGTTGCTTTGGTTAAATGTGTCTGCCAAATGAATGAAATGTAATAAAGATCCTCAAATATTGCCTGCTTGAGTGCCTCTGAAGTCCCAGGCGGCCCCGCCGTGGTTAAAAGCTCAAGTAGTACAAACTGCCTCAGACGCCTGTGTGGCAGCCAGCATAATTAAACAAAAAGAAAATATTGTTTGAGTGTTGCTTTCTTTACCAATTTTGTGATATTTTTCTCTGATCTGCAAACTTTAAAACAGCTGATCAAGTGGTCAGTGAATGTCAGTCAATAATGATTACTGCCTGATCAATGCCTATGTATAAATAATTATTAAAAAAACACAACAATTATAAAAGCGCGTTGACTAAATAGTATATGTTTTACAATAATTAGACATGATGGTGTTTGAGACATCCTGTCATCATCGATCACACATCACTCAGTGTTCTTTGATGTTATTTAAATGTCTAATAACTATCAAATTACATGACTTTTCTGTTTCTAAATAATAATTCAGTAGTAATTTAAATGAATTCTCCTTTCTCTCGTGTCCCTCCAGGCGTTCCTCTGAAGCCTCGCAGAGAGATGAGCTTCGTGGAGGATTCAGAGGGTCGTGTGAAGGTGGTGTGGGTGTCAAAGTTCAATGTCAGCGTGGAGCCGGTCATCTACATGCTCCAGTCCCGCTGGAACGCCGGGATACATCCCAGCGAAGACCACGCCTCTCCGTGGACTACTGTTGCCATGGTAACTGCAGTAACCAGCAGCCATTCACCTTTCACCCTGGGTCTTTTTTTATGAGGATTAGAAGGTTTGAGATATTGAAATCATCAAGATTTAGAACGAAACTCATTGACTCAGGAGTTGATGTGAGGCCTACAGTGATTGATATAGAAATGTTTGGATTGTTTTCTGACATTTGGGGAGATACAGTATCATCCTGTTAATGTCACCCTCTCTACATTATTGGGGGGTATTAGCTGTGGAGATGTTGATGTAGGGAAGCTGATAGCTAGATAAAAAACCCATGTAACAACATGGCACATCGTGGAATCTGTCTAACCAGCAACTCTGAGTGATTGAAGCTGTAAAAATGGTTCCCTGTGCCTTTAACAGTGGAGCAACGCCACAAAGTTTGTACCATATCTTTACCTCATAACTCTCAATTTGCCTCGAATGATGAAACTTCTCAGCTATGGAGATGGATGTTAGACTCTGTTTCCACCTCATCCGTCTGCTGCCTTGCTGTCTAAACCTCTCCACCCCAGCCAGTCTCCCATTCTGCCAGGGTAAACCGTATGTCTGTGCATGTGTGTGTGTGTATGAGTGAGTGTGTGTGCGTGCACTGTACGTCCATGTGTGTGTGCCTGTGTGAGGTTAGGTAAATAAGCAGAGCTTAAAAAGGAACCACAGGCAGCCACAGTCGTTCCACCGGCTGACTCTGAATGACTGAGCGCTCATTATAGACTTAAATAGATGGCAGCTCGTGTCTGTGAGTGTGTGTGTGTGTGTGTGTGTGTGTGTGTGTGTGTGTGTGTGTGGATGAGTAGATTTTAAGCAGTGATTACATTTGCACTGTCAGGGAGACAAAACATGTGAATCTTTAGCAATTTTAACCATCATTTTGGCAAATCGTTTAATTTCACTATTATCAGATGGAATTCCAATCCGACTGTGTTCATCTGACTTTCCAGCTCGTTAAATTTGTGAAACTTATATGTCTAAAAGTACACAGGGATTTCTGTTTTGAAAGAAGATATAGAGTGGATTTGTGAGAGAGGACAGAATATTTGTGCCTAAAGAAGGCTTGGATTGAAGTGAACTGTTTCTATTTACAATGACGAAAATCATAATAACAATATATATATTATATAATATATATAATATACAAATATTATATATATATAATATATAATATTTGCTTTCTTGCCAACAGTTAGATGAGAAGATTGATAACACTCTCATATACAGTATATACGCTAAACATCTAGCATGGCTCTCCAAAGATAGAATTAGATTAGAAGATTGATAGTGCTCTCACAAGTGTCCGTTAAATATCAGGCCAAAGTCAGTGACAGGTTAGCTTAGGTTAGCACAGACTGGAAGCAGGGGGAAACAGCTAGTCTGACTCTGTCAGAACAAAATCCACCTACTTGCCCCTCTAAAGCTCTAATTAACGCGTTGCATCTCGTTTATTTAATCCATACAAGTGTAAAAACCAACACGTGGTTGTATGGGGGGTTATGCGCCATACTTTTTCTTGGCTGGACACAGTCACTTCCAAGAAATAGTCCAGCACATAACCCCCCATAAAATAACAACACTTCTGTTTTTGTACAGCTTAAACAAACAAGATTAGAACTTGTTAATTAGTGAGCTTTAGAGGTGCTGGAAGGTGGATTTTACTGGACTTACTGTTGGACAGGGCCAAGCTAGCTGTTGCCCCCTGTTTCCAGTCTTTCTGGTAAACTAAGCTTATCAGCTGCTGGCTGGAGCCAAGACAGACACCTTTGAATACTAGGAGTATATATGCTCTTTGGGGAGAAATACCTGTTTATCAAGATCAATATTTTCTGTATGTTGTCCTCAAATCCTCACCTTTGTAAGTCGTGCTAAAGAATCACTGTCGGTTTGTTTTGCCCTATCTGGTTGAAAGTCTGTTTCACTGTAACCACACCCAACAGTGATGTCACAGTGTCCTGGAGTACACCTATAAATCGCTGTTGTAAGGTGAGAAGTTAAACCACTGGGGGTCAGCAGAAACAAGGTTTTCAAGGGGTGGTAAATTACTCTTTAAATCTGTTGAATGAAATATAAGTTTATCTGTTAGATGAAGGAAGGTAACGAGACTGTAAATGCTCAAAGTCTTGCACAAAAAGTATTTTTTCTGCCATGCACCTAGTTATTGTTATATGTGATGTGTTTGCATTTTTAGACTCTTTCTGAAGATGTGGCTCTGTCAGATTTGAGACCTCAGCGCTGGTACCAGTTCAGAGTAGCAGCCATCAACAGCCACGGCAGCAGAGGCTTCACCACACCCAGCAAACACTACATCTCCAGTAAAGGTAACACAAACACAATCCAAACGCATACTCTCATTTTCTTTAGAGAGTGGTTACGAGCGTCCCACAGTGACTGATGATTCCTCCTGCATGTTTACGTAATTCACCTGTGAATTTTGATATTCTGTCATGAGACACTGAGCAAAACACAGTTCCATTTGTGTCATTTTACGAGAGATATTGCACCTCTCTGAGGGAAAGTCCGAAACATTTCCCTTCCTGTCCTTCCCTGTTCTTTCTCTCTCCTTCACTCAGAGTTGATGGATAAGGTACACACAGCAGGAAATCTATCAGGCAGTCCATAAAACACAGACAGGAAACAGAAAATACACACAACTGCACGTGCACACATTCACACGTACTGTACAGACACGCGTATACATATACTGTACTGTTCAGTTGGTTTAGTGCCAGAGTAAAAATCCCTGGTGTGGGTCAGTGAGACAGGGTGCAAGTGAGAGTAAGACAGTCACACACAGGCATGCACACACACACACACACACACACACACTGTAGGAGGTCCTCTCTCTAATGCTTAACAGACTTAGGTCATATTGGTGCTGCGCCAGGATTGGCTAGTGATATGAATCCCCTACCAGGATTGGCTAGAGCATGTTTGTATGTGAATAATGACTTCAGGTTGGACCGAACTTTGGAAAAAGGCTCTTTATCAGTTGAGCACTTATGGGAGATTATAAAGAGGTGTCTTAGATAGCATTTTCCACCGCCTTCAACAAAACCCCCAATAGTAGAATTTGCCATGCCTCCAATAGAGTTTAGAGAATATACAACCTGTACCATGGTATACTAAATCTTCTCTGGCAGCTCCTGGTGGCCCATCAACGTATTAAAGGACTAGTTGGATATTTGGGAAATACTCATGTTCGCTTTCTTGCTGAGAGTCAGATGAGAAGATCAATACCACTCTCATTTCCCTCTGCTATATATAAAGCTTTCTGCTTCTTTGGGCTGCGCATAAGAGAACATAAACAGGTGGGTACCTGGGTATAACGCGCAAACCACAATGTAAAGAAAACGTAGGAGAAATCAGGAAACGGAAATCAATTTCAACCCAGTGACAGTGTATACAAACCACAACATCCTTGAAAAAAGACATTCAATGAATTCCACACAAGAGTCGAACAGCAGTCTCTCAGGTGGAAACCCTATGTTTGATCCACTCAGCTGTCCATCTCAACATGTATACCGAGCAGACTTTGTCGCTCTTTATACCACGTCACCTGACTTCCTAAAGCCTATCTGCGGTCTGCTCTAAACCCCCGCGGCCGAAAATAGACAACCGCAGCGGACAATAACCGCCCTCGGTCGACACTATGGCGCTCACGCCGGGTGTAAATAGGCGAATAGCTGCTGTGTGACTATTCGTACCCAGGTGCAAATAGACACTCCAATGTATTTATTTTTTAAAGTTATTAGGCTGACATGTACACCCAAAGTCTGAGAGAAAAAAGAGAGAGAAAGCTTCCTGACAGGATGTCAACGAATCAGCTGGCTTGACATGCAGGTGCACATCGGTGACCTAAGGTTACCCCCTTCTCTGAGTTGGTTCGCAAAGACGTTTATGTGTTGCTGGCTACCAAGCAAGCAACCAGTGAAGACTATAAAAAGTGATCTCTCTCAGCCAAGAAATGGCCCCCCAAAAATCATAAAATGAAGTTTTTACACTTCAGTTTTTTATGCTTCTCATCTAACTCTACAAGAAAGCAGGTAAGCTTATATCCCAAAATATTGAATTATTCCTTTCAGACACGGTGTGTGTACGTGTGTGTGCATCCTTTTGTATGCGTATGTATTCTGAGGGCCAGGGTTAAAGGTTAAAGACACACACACTTAAACATTATAAATACCATCTGATCTGAGTCAAAGTCTTGTGTTCATTAGTCTGATTAGTCAGGGGCTAGAGGTCAGGGGTCACAAATCAGGAAGCTGGCAGATGTCAGGATGGCTGAAGTTCCTCTACTTTGACCTGATGCTAACCAGAGAGAGGATTTGAATTTGAAAAATCCCCTTTCCTGTTCATGCAGATATTAGGGTTGCAATGGACCTGCCAGCAGCAATTACGAGGGAATGTCTGGATCAGAAAACTCATCTTGATGTCTTCATCTCATGGAAGAATGGACTGAAATCTGATTGAGGGAGACACACAGAGTGAAAAAGGCATCAGAGAATTTGTTTTGGTTCTGATCTGACAATTACTGCTGGCACTGAAAGACACCCTGCTTATTCCACAGAAAAACCACACATGCACACACAAACAGGCCAAGTCTTGCAGCCCTAATATGCTGCCCTAACTTTGATCTCTGCATCCGGGTCAGCCAAGCACAGCCCGGGGCCTGTGGGAGGCCTGCCACGGGGGATGTAGTTCTAATCAGACATTCCTACATTTTGTAGTTTTAATCAAATACAGGATTGGGGTTTGAGGTTCTAATGAGATACAGAGCCAGCGTTGAAAGAGCAGCGACCTCAGGATTTAATCTTGGAGGCAAACAGTGTCTAGTGGTGGTCGCCTTTGGTCTGTGCTGTGGTCGCTACTGAAAAGAGAGGCTTCAAGCTTCTCCATTATCGCTCACCTTTGATGCTGTAAATGTAATTGGCTTTGTAGACCAAGAGGAAATTAGCCTTTTCCCCCGGAATGGCTTCTTTATTTTGCTCCGCTGCAACACATTAAACATCGACTCATTAGACAATTCAGTCAAGCTGGGGAACGGCCTCTGCTTTGTGGGAATCATGAACTTAACCCCAATTAGTCTTCAATATATCTTCGTCCAGTTTCAGTTTCCTTGCCACTAGGGTATAGTATTAGTCATTACAAACAGCCCTGATGCCCTGATAAACGGTATACTGTACTCTCCTCTTTTTCAGTTTTTTCATTTATTGAGTACAGTGTCTTTAAACAATGCCTCCTCATTGTCCACCTGCCAAAAGCTCCATTAAAGAAGCTCTGAGTTAATAAAAATGTTGATGGACTCATCTCTGTGACCTCCAATTATTACGCTCACAGCAATAAACTTAATAAGCAGCAGCAAGTGATTTTCACACTTTTTTTGCCCCAGGTTTTGCCTGTCAGGCTACATCCAAACGGCCCTTTCTTTTTGGTGGAAGTAGTTGTCTGAGAAGAGGGTCTGCAGGCACTGAAAAACATCCCTACGCCTATTATTTTGATGATGATTTCTGTCATTTGTCTCTTGACAGCATTTTTCTCTGACCATCTCTCTCTGCAGACCCCTCACCTCCAGAATCTCCAGTAAATGTCAGAGTGAGCAACCAGACTCTAGACCGGACAGGTTCACAACCAGGGAGCCAGTTCACAGAAAGGTATCTCAACAGATGAAAGATTATTTTCCTTGCTGAGTTAGTTGCTATGCATCCATTCAGGGCAATCAGTCATAAAATGTGGCCAAGTGAATAGTTGTTGCCTGTCTGATGCTAATTACAGTTCATCCTTGTTCAATAATATATTGCAGCACCTTTTCTATTTGTGAGCTGTAATGCTGAACAAGGTCATATAAAATTCAGACAATGTCTTGGATCAGCAGCAATATTCCAATAAAACATTTAATAACAGAGGTGAGGACTTAAATTGTAGCTTCTGTTCAACGTGATGAGAGAATGTCTGAGGCTATACTGCACACACATAGAATAAATGAAAGATATTTTATCTATTTTACTGCCACTCAGTGCAACTTGTTCAAAAAGCATTTACTTCTAAACTTCTAAAGGAAGTATCTGTCTTTCCACTTTATTACCTTAAATTTGTTGTTGTTTGACTGTTGTTGCTTTCTCTGCTTAGGTCGAGGGGAAGTGGGCTCACAGTGGCGGTCTTATTAAGCTGGGAGCCCCCCAGAGAGGGAGACCTGCCAGTCCACAACTACAGAGTCACCTGGATGTCTCGACATGCACAGACAGCGCACAAACATACACACACGCTGCATGCACACACACGCGCAGTGCACAGTAACACGCACACACGTCCTACACACTCACGCACACCAGAACAGGGTAAAAAGGAGACCAACAGCAGAGTGACTCAGGGGGTAAGGAAACATTTTTACAAACTTAATTACACTAAATGAAAGAATACAGTGATTAACTACATTTGGATGCGCACAATCATCCAAACACTGCACTCAACATATACCGTATGAAATGATGTTTGAGGTACAGCGTTTCACAAGTAAATAGAACAACGTACACCATAGAAACACACCGTACTCACATTTAACACTTTTTATTAATTCTTACTATTTAGACGTTAAATTATTACCTCAAATGAAAGCATGTCCTTCTGAACCACCTGCAGCCCGTAAAAATCCTACAAATGAGAATTAGGTGGAGACATAGTGGAACTACTCAGACATCTCAATTGAGGGTGTGGATTTATGTATTACATGCTCTTGCTTTTTTGTATAATTGTCGAACTTTACTGGTTTTGACATAGTCACCCTGAAATCTCTGTTTGGCACGCTTTCCCATTACTTCAGCAGATATTTTTGCATATGTTTCTTGTGGATGTGAAACAGCAATATTGTCCTCAGACAGACAGGCCATTATCTTCATGGGCCATAACTTTGTTAGCGTGTTATGACAACATACAGGCTTTACAGCGGTGAAATAACATGACAACTAAGCCATGCAGATTGACTGACAACAGAGAGAAGTGGCTTTCCTGCATTTGGATAACATGTTTAACTCAAGTCAAAGCATCTGGGAATGTACTGACAACATGCCAGTCACTACAGCACGAGGGCATTAGTGAGTGAGTGTATCAGTTGTCATAGAAGTAAAAGAGTAGAGTTATACAACTGATGTTTAGATGATTATTCATTACTGTAGCTGCTTTACAGAGTAATAAAGTGAACCATTGCTGTCTTGCTCAATTCAAAGAGTAACTTTTAACTTCTTAAGAAATACAACAGGTTTCTTGCCGTACTTTTGAAATTATATTTAATGCCGCTATAACAGTCAAGAGGTTGGATTTTACAGTTATGATTATAGGTGTGACGATAATATAATATGTTCACAATGCAACTAAGTCCAGTCAGCAGCACCAAAATACCCATAATCACAGTAAACACAGATATTACAGCTTTGACGCATCAGTTATGATTGATGCCTGAAACCTGAGTAGTGACTAAACATTTCTCCTTCAGATTAGTGGGCAGTACTCTTTGCACAGGATCCTTCAGCTTCAGACCCACTTAAATGTTCAACTCTAATGTGAGCTTTCACTTCAAGAAAAGAGACAAAATAATTAAAAACATAAACATCAGAGATTCAAGGTTTTAATGCCAAGTGCACTCATATGGACCTAGCTAGCCTAAGTAGTGATGGCGATCCCAGACTGAGCCTGGTGGAGCCATTTATCTGTAGTCTGGTCCTCTGTTCTGCTTGGTTGGGAGGCCTGGAATTTAAATGAGGCCCCCTAACTAGTGTTTCCTACTTGCAGCTGCATCTAGACACACACAGAGACAGCAGCATCACAACAGGTAGGGAGGAACCAGAATAGCATTTCCACGCTGTGTAAAATAGTTTTCATATCACGCAAAGCATTGATATTTTATTGCTCTCCGTGAGCACACGATAATACATTCCCTAGATGTTTATAAAACATATATCCTGTCAATCAGGAATGTATGCAGGAGCAGAGGGATTTAACATTAAACCTGAAGTAAAACAGGAAATTGGAGGAAGTATTCAAACACGGAAAAACCTCTGCTGAATCAGTGCTTTTAAATATACATCAGCTTCTTACATATAATGTCCACTGACATTATGCACCAAAATAGGAATCCAGGCTGTCTCTGTTTCACAAATACACACACACACACACACACACACACACACACACACAGCTGTACAGGCCATATGTTTTGTCTATCTTGAGCGTAATGGAAATCCTTAAACCCCATTTTGTCTGCAGGTCACCAAGAAACTGCTTTTAACTTGCTTTTGTCTCATTCTGTTTTAATTATATGCACATACAGAACCACACACACACACACACACAGATTTGTTATCATCCAAGCATCTCTTTGTTGTGACTAGCTCAAATCCACACAGACAGACGGACCCGATTGACTAAGAGCCTGTTAATGAGCTGTCAGTCAAACAGCGGGCTAATGCAGAACAGGTCTGGACTGTCAGTCACAAAGCGGGGCACACACAACGCTCAGGATGAGGCTTATGATGACTCTAAGGATGATGAAGATGGTGATGATGATGGCAGTACCTGTGCAGGCTATAGTGGTGATCCTGAGTTGGATGGGATTGAATTTAAGGACTTTTGTATGTTCAGTGTTCATCTGGTACCATTTCTATGAGACCCCTGTCAAATTCTAGCAAGTGAAAGTGAATTGGGACAGACTCAGAAATACTGTTCCAAAAGACAACTTTTCTTTACTGTGTTATAGGCACAGTGTGAGCTGTGGCTGCAGGGTCTGCTGCCTGCGACATCCTACTTCCTTTCTGTCCAGACGGTGGCCTACTGGGGTCAGAAGAGGCTGAAAAGCCCCAGAGCCCAAATTGTCTTCACCACAACAACTCATACAGGTAAACAAACAAAGCCTCTTCCTCATAGGGATGGGTGGTACGAGTATACGGTGTATTATGGTATACTTTCTATGTTTGACAATAACACTGTTTACCACTATATCCAATTTCCTCCCCATAATTTAAGTAGAATGTGAATGAAATGCATTAAAGTACGTTGGTTATTATTTTCTATCTTACTACCTATTAACTATTAATATGCTTTGCAGTGAGTTTCATACATGGTGCAAGTTTGTATGGCTGCAGTTTGCTCCTCTCTCTCACAACAGCTGCAGTTCACCTTAAGGAGTAATTATTTTTGGTGAAACATGTGCAGCCTAATATTACATACCACGAATCCAGTGTTTTCACCATTGCCTCTCTCCACAGTTTGGATGAGCATCATGTCTGTAGATAGATACATAAATAGAGCCAGGTGTAAAGTCACTTAGACATACATGACTTTTAGGAAGGCACCAAAACTCCAGTAGGTTTTTTTTAGAGTTTTGTCTTGTAGGAATAAACAGTAAGGGGGGTATAAATAAAGCTAGGGGTTTCTCAGTAGACTGAGGTTTATTGCACAAGTAGTGTAAACTGTAGCTGTACTGTTTGTGTTGCTGTGATTTAGCAATACAGCATCCTAAGGACTCCCCTAGCAACCCTACCCCAAACAGAGACTCACTCAAGTACGCATTTCTGAACATTTCATTAACTTGTCACGGCATTAGTAAATACTGTACGTACAGTCCACAGCACCCATTTGTTAACAGAGCCATACATTATTGAGTCAATGATGTTAGTCAGTAAGTAGTAGTTCAGCTGCTGCATTTGCTGACTGTCAGCATATTTTGTCTCCCAACAGCTGCACTGTTTAAACACACACATACAGTGGAAAGTGGCGTTGTTAATGGTCGCCCAGGCAACAGAGGTATTTATAGATGACCTGTCGGTCAGCCCAGCAGAGGATTATAGCCAGCTGCAGCTCAATTATCAAACCACATACTAACAATTTTATATGGAACATATTGCCATTTATAATTTAGCAATATATAATATTTGACACAGTCCGTGTGTTGGCCTGGTTTCTCTCAGCGCTAATGAGGGTCAGTTAGGCCAGATAAAACCAATTAGTGCTTCTGAGTGAATGAATTAACGGGAAAGCTAGCTACCGGCTGCACTCTCGTCACCATTTTAATGATATTCATAAATTCCATGTGCTATATAACAGGTTTCATACATCCAGTCATTCATATAAAGGGTTTCTGTGATGTTGTCAGTTATTCAGAACAGCTACTGTATAAATAATGATTACTGGAGTACAAAAAGTAGAGTTGTGAAGAAACTGCTTCCTTAAGACACTCAAAAACACAATCAATATCCCTCTTGCATCTGATGTTTTTCGGGGTCTGTAGACTGAATATTTTCTGACCAAAAAAAAGGTACTTTTATTGTGAAAATGTACAAGAAATTATGAGCTTGATGTTCAAACTATTTTCAGACCTTTAAATCAGCCAAACTTTAAAATTGTAACATTTATTTCTCTCCTCTCCTCCACCCAAGGCGAAGACTTCTCCAATGAGCTCCCCTCTTCCTCATCTTCATCATCTCTTCCCTCCTCTCCGTCCCTCTCATCCTCCTCCCCTTCTTCCTCTGACATCCCCCTCTCCTCCTCCCTGCCTCACCCTGAATCCCCCCCTAACCCCGTCACCCCTGGCAACCTGCGCCTGGAGGTCGCTGCCCCTCATTACCATGACGACCAGTTGCAGGTCAAGGTGTTCTGGAAGTGGCCTCACCATGGTGAGTTTTGAAACACTGAACAACTCAACATCAGCCCCAAGAAGAAAGAATGAAAAGACTGTAGAAAACAACAAATAGGTGGGAGATAGAAAGGATAACATCTGACATGGTGTACGTTGCGTACGTACGTCCATTATAATCATGAAACATACAAACTTGAAGAGTATTAACCCGTTTATACTATGGCCACTTGTCAACAAAATGCCAACAAAATGTAATCAAAACAAATACAGACTAATACTGATCACTAATCACCTGCATCATAGGCGTCTTGTTATACTGTTGGTTACCAAACATTGACCAACCAATCAGAATCCAGAGTTTTCCGTGGCCATGATATTAAATGGCAATATACTGTATATACTGATGCTTGAGATGCAGATTTTGCTTAAACTAATAATCTTCAGAGAGAGACAACTACGCCAAAACTCTTATTTCTATAAAGAATGAAGAAACAATAGACTTTGTCAGCTTTGAAACTGATTTTGGTTTTGTGATGAGTTACTTTTTAAGCTCCTAAACCTTTGACACCACATGCAGAAAGTTTAAACTGCACATATATATACTTTTACTATATGCACATTAAGTAGATAAATAAGGCATTTTTTGTGGCATTTCTACTTGTTTTATTAGAGTTTAGGCTGAGCGGTGGGCAGTATCCCCCCGCACACTGTGACAGTATCATTTTTATCAAACTGGGCTATATGAACAAACTTAGCTGGACTTGACGTAAGCAGGTAGACAGCCACATGGACAGAAAGAAGGTGAATGACACTTTCCCTTAGTTCCTGATTCTGATTCTTTCTCACCTGAGAGCAGATACTGTAAGCACATAACTCTCATGATCTACTAACAAGATAAAACACGCAAGTGAAGAAGAGAATGCAAAACACAGAAAAGTAGAAAGTGTATCAGTGTGTATCATGACATATTTTAGGTTTCAAACAGTATGATTAATGATGACGCATATAAACACAAACACATGTCCACTCATGTAGTGTGTGTGTCTCTTTTTTTTTTTTGCTTTACAGGCAGACAGAGACACCCTGGTCCATACATTTTGCGGTGGCGTCCGCATACCTGCAGTACTAATGTGACAAGCACAGAGAGAACAACAACTGTGCAGGTATAACTACCCTGGCTGGGTTTTATGTGTCTCTGTGTTCATGAAATGATATATACATGTCTTTTTTTTATGTGTGCATTATTGTTGTGTGTTTTTGTGTGTATGTGTGTGTATCAGAGATCAGATTTCATTACCGTAGCTCAGATCAGCCTGGAATGCTCTCATCCTCTGTGTGTGTGTGTGTGACTTTGTCTCTCTGCCTTCATCTCACTCCGTCTCTGCCTAACATCTCTTTTACCGTAACGCTGTCAAATCCCTGGCTGAAATATCCCATATAGGATAGTTTGACTGAAAATGATCTATGGGAAAGTGAGTTGCAGAATCATCTCAGCGATGATTACCAACCGTTAAGTGTGTCACCAAAATGAAATCTTTAAAACTTTAAATCCACATTTGAATTGTTCTTCTTAAAAATGCAGCTATTTGAAACTTAAATCATGAAGTGAAGCTGCCATAGAGAGGAGCATTTAAAAATATGAACTGGTGCAGATCTTTGCCCACTGTTGTCCCGGTGTTAACCTCTCGTCTCAAATGATCACAGACCCAGTGGGATGATAAATATCAAAAGGCTGTGTGCAATTTGCTGAGGTCACAGAGCAAGATTTCTGCTCAACCTTTTTTAAACAGTTATGCCATTTGAAGCTGCCAACTTGCACAGCTGCCAACTGTGGTGTTTATTTTAACATTTTAACATATGAGAGACAGGTTTCCAAACAAAAATAGGGGTAATATGTATATTTTAAGGAACCTTGTAATATGTCAGTTTTAACAACCAGCTGTGTACAGTTTACACTATAATGTCTCCTTAAGCACTCTTTTTTTAATCCCTAACTTGACTTCATTTTCTCTCTCCAGGGCACCCATCACACCATAACGGGCCTGCTGTTCGCTTGTAAGTACCGGGTCGCCGTGGCAATGAAGGCTGACCCGGGGTCAGAGGCTGTTGCCTGGGTTACGACCCCGACTTGCTCCTCCATCCGGGTCAGAGGAGGCAAAGCTTTGCCCTGCAACACAGAGGGTAAGAGTAACTAAAGACACGCACTCCACACACACGTATGTACGTAAATGCATTGTTCCATTGATCTTCATTCATCCTGTAACCCCTGAATACCTATTTTAAAAAAGAGCTCTGTAAAGTGGTTCTGTTGTCATCTTTTGGGAACATTAAGGCCGCTGAATACACATTTGTATAATGATATACGTATTATCACAAAATTTCTTTTATTACATGTACACAGTTAACTAGTTAAATCCACTCCAAATAATCTTCTTCATAATCAAACTGATCTCTGAAACTCTCATTGTTGAGAACATTTTGGCATAAAGTTGTCATATTACAGTAAAATGTTTTGTGTCCTTTGTTTGTGTTAGAGCGCCTCCCGTCAGGCAGAAAGGTGGTACTGCGTCCAGAACGACTGACCGCAGACTTTCAACAAGTCAATGGCACCCTGCTCACGACGCTTCGCTGGAGGATGTCCCAAGATGCACTGGACCCAGCGGCCGTGAAGGGGTTCCAGTTCACCTGGACGCTGCAATCAGGGGTTACCGCGGCAACGGAGGGGCAGGAAGACACGCTTATCTCCCAGACGCAGACAATTGCACCGGTGAGACACAAAGAGAGGTCTACAGTGACAGCATTGTATTGTGCTAGCAGCAGGAGGAAAATGCCTCAGAAATATGAGAGTGTGTGTGTGTGTGTGTGTGTGCGCAATTTCCTCCTGTTTTAGTAACACTTGCTTAGAACTACAGTGTCTAACTGTGTTTTAGAAGATTATTTAGCCTATTTTAGTGTATCATTTTCACCCATTTTGTAAGATTTATGATGTCATAGACAGTCATAGAGTCTTTGGAAGCCAGAGCGACAGACTAAAACATGGTTGGTTTTGTTGATAATAATAAGAAAAATTAATATTGCCCACCTTATCCTTTAACAATGCATCAGGTTATTTCTGCTCTTACTCCATTAAGGGATTTGTGTAGGAACAAAAGTGTATGTGTGTCTCTGTGAACTTACCCTGCTTCACTCTCCAAAGTCTCAGTGGTCGGTGTCAGTTCATGGTCTTCAGGCTGACAGTGTTTACCAGCTGCAGCTCCAGGTGCTAACAGCAGGGGGCGTCAACGGCGCCGCAGTCTCCAAGACTATACACACTCCAGCTATCAACGCCACACTTTGATAGGTAATAGTGCTTTCTAAGTAACATACTGCATTTTTGTGCAATTCTATTAAAAACTAAAAGTCACATTTTATCCCTTTACATGATAAAATATCTTTAACATTTTCTGTCATCTTTTCAGAGTGTGTCTCTATAAAAGGATAATACTTTTTATCTTTTGTCCCCTGAATTCCATCAATCATCTCTTCCAGGCCCAAACCCCACAGCTGTCACTGTCTGCTGCATCACGGTCATCTTTACCAACATCCACTCTCTTCCACAGAGCAACATGGTTTCATTGCAGTTCAAGTGCTGAAAACATGACCAAAGCTGTATAATAAAGAAAGTTCCTCTGTGCAAAGTAGATCACTCTCTCATATGAACAGTATTTCCTACTCTGGCTGTGTTGTTTTGTCTTTCACTTTCATCTGTTTTCAAACATCAGGAAGGTTGTGAGTTTGCTCTAATGGAAAAAATCATTAATCATTCATCTAACCAATCATTAATCTGTCAGCTGTTCCAAAGGTTATGGCTTAAGTCAATATTGTTTTGTAAAAATTAAAAAAAACAAAAAAAAACTGTACCTGTACATGGTGTCCGTTTAAAAAGCACTAAGTACTTGCAGTTAGTCTTGGCGGTGAAAAACATATCCATATCTTTTCTATTTTTTTATTGAAACTACAGCATTTTTCAAATGATTCCTCTTGGCATTAGTGCCTCAGTGCCGCAGCATTGCAAGACATGTATGTGAAAAGTGAGACTCCTTGCACGGCTGCATCTGTACATGTTTGGTGTTTAGATGGGACTAGAAAGGTCACTTTTAATCACCTGACATCACTTGAGCCAAATGACACTTGTAAAGAGACTTATTATGCTTGTTGCTTTTGATCATGCAAGTATGGAATAATAAAGCACTGACCTTATGTACAAATACAAATGTATAGCAACAGACTGACTGCATTGTATATTTCAATGTATAATCTGCTGCATTATCTTTGGGGTCTGAGTTGGTGTGCTGAAGCCTTGAAGTAAACTCAAATATATTTTAATATTTTGTTCATATGTTTAAAAAAAGCTAAATTTTCAATCAGATTTGTCTGAAGTTGCTTGTTTTGTGTAGCATTCATTTGCATTATGGTACACCCATTTCACTAAACAATGATATGTGACATTTCTACACAGTTAATAAAGCTATACCTGTGGTGGTTTTCTTTGTCTTACAAAAGTCATGGCATTACTTTGAAAAGGTTGGAATCTTCTGGTGTCAAGCAACCAGTAATTATCATGTTAATATTCTCTCTATGTAACCTTTTTTATGACATTTTAGTGTTGATAATTGTGTACTTAATTCCTTTACTTTTTGACTGTCAGTTTTATTTATTGTTTCCCTGTCTTAGTTTTTTGTAATTAAAGTTGATCAATTTACAGTGTGTGTTGTGTCAGTGATCTAGTGGTTAGAAATTATGATAACACAGATAATATAATAATATCATCATAATACAGATTGTATATTATATTCTTCATTATATTTAAATTAGAATTGTCATTGCTTTCCCTCTCCTTATCCACTACTTGCCTTTATTTGCTATGGCAACACAGATTCATTTACATTTCACACCAATAAAAGCAAAGTGAAAATCTTAAACTGAAACAGGAAGTATATTGCTGTAGTGTTTTGTGGTCTCATGTAAAATCCAACTTTTAGAAACGTCACTGATATTGTGTAGATAGATGATAGTCAAAGCAGGAAAATGCGTTGGTTAGATAGGCAGAGAAATTTCAAGGTTAATTCGGGAGAATATCCGGATGTACCCGAAGCTGAGCCCGACGTCGTGACGCAATCAACGAGCGACGACAGCTTGGATTGTTGTTTCTTCAAATCGTGGTTAGACGAAATTCAGTTTGTTAATTCATAGACAAGGTAGTGTATAATGATGTTTCTTTTCACTTTTCGTCATGGTTTTGACTTGTACTCCATATCACTTCAGTTACTGATTTGCAGCTCCTTTTTTTTGTCTTTAAACGCCTCCAACTTCCCACTGAAAATGGAGGAAATGTGTGTAGTCGTTGCTTTGTGTTTTCTCCTGTTTTGGCTGCAGCTAGCTAACTTAGCTAGCTTCAGGGGAATGACTAACTTATGCAAAACTTTGTGAAATGTGATATTTGACTTCGTTAAACTATCTGGTGATACGTTATATTCTTCAATGATGTATCGGCATGCTCCAGTAGCCCGGTGCCCAATGTTAATTACCTTAGCTAACGCAATTTTTATTTAACTTCATAACTTAATTGATTGTGGGAATTCTAGCAGACACAAGCGAAGATGCTAATGACTAATTTGTCTGCATACACTGAATATTTGCAGCTCAAGAATTGTTAAATGTCGCTGCTATGTTGCTAACATCAGCTAACGGTGCGTTTCGTTTCTAAAGGTAATAACATCTATAAATAGGTGACATTAACATTACTTTAAAAAGAAGACTAGCGGGTAGCACAAAATGTCAGTAGAGCATATATTGTGTGTGCAAAAAGTGAGTTAATTGCAAGCTTAAACAAATGAATCGCATGCTATATCTGAAGACCAGTTAAATGAAGATAACATCACTGCAGGTGGCTAAGTCGCACACAATCAATGAATATCCTCATATTCCCCAGCTGAATGAGGAATAGATTAAAGAAACACACCATTTAAAATAATATACATATGTAATTTTTACTGTTTTGTACAAGTCAGTTTTACTTTTTGAATTTAAACAGGCCTGTCCTTACACTGAACTGCAGAGAAGTGGACTGGTGACGGTGTCATCGAAACACAAATCTTTGACCTTTTTGTGGATTTACCTGGGAATGGGCACATTTTAGGACATTCACATTTAGATAAAACTTATTTGGACATGTTAACCTGTCCTCAATACAAATATTTGAAATCTCTATAGTTGAAATAGATACAATCCTTTTGAACAACTTACCAACAGGGTGCTGTGCTGTGTTTTTCTTTGCATTATTGACTTATTGACAAATGTGTTGGTTGAGGCCTGAGTCATGTCTTGCACATTTAAACTGTAATTTCAGTATGTAGCTAATTGAGAGGAGCTTGCTAACACGTCTTTCATTGGCTCTTATTCTTTGTCCCCGTTTCTTCCTCCCTCTCCTTGTCACTTCCCGCTTACTCTGATTAGGAGACCATGGTGGTCTTACTATTCCATACAGAGTCTATCCATCACTGAGGAACACTCAATACTTGCCATGTTCTAGTCTGCTGTCGTGTCAATACCTCTATGGTGGGAACGGCTTGAGGACGACTTCTTTTCTACACAGCAAACGGACTTTACAGAAGAGTACCAGGAGGCAAGTGTCGGGATAAACATTAAGGAAAGAACAAACCACAACACCTGAAATTCAGTGGACCAAAGGGGAGGGGAGGACAGGAGTGCAGACAGGGGGTGTTGGGGATGGGGTTGAAGAGCCAAAGGAGGACGTCATGGTTCACAGCGGTTCTGCATCCCCAATGAAAACAACACCATCAGAATCACCTCATTTAACTGTTCCTGCTACAGCACCTCCTCTGCAAGCAGCTCCTCTGGTGCCCCCTCCTGGAAATACTACAGATCAGGACCTAACCCAGATCCCAGCCAAACTCCTCACCACAAACCTTACCACCAAGCCAGACTTGACCCAGCCCTCTACGCCGACTCCTGCTGATGCCGAGCCCACTATTGTAACCCCAGCAAAAGCGCTTGCTTGTAACTCGAGCCCAGCATCAGACTGGTCCTCTGCTCACGGCCATATCAATGGCCGTACGTCAGGCAGGAAGAGGACTCCTAAGGCCTGTGACTGCTGTGGCCCCAACGGTACAGGACACAATGTCAGAACCGCGGGCAGAGGGAGGGGGAGAGGAAGAGGGAGAGGGAGAGGCAGGGGGGCCGGTAGTGACCTCTGGGACACCCCAAAAAGGAAAGTGGGTGGCCAGCTGACACATATCCAGAGTTTTGATTTGACCAAGGAGAAGGTAGAGGATGCAGAGGATGATGATGACAGATATGAGAAGGTGCAAACGACTGTAGTAGTGGCTGATACTCAGTCACTAACCCCTGTTGCCCTCCCTGTCACAGTCTCCCTGCAGGATGGACCAATAAGGAACTCTGCTGCTCCAGAGAAAGGGGATGCGCTGAAAAAGGAGGACATGTTGATAGAGGGGTCAGGGGTTGCTGGTGCAGGGGGGAAAGGAGGTGGCGATAGCAGGGATGAAGAGATGAGATTGTCGGGATCACCAGTAGTTAGAGGGAGAGGGCGAGGGAGGGGAATGGTGGGAGCTACGACTGCGTCAAAAATGGAAGTAGAAGGTGGATTAAAGAGGGGAGGTTTAGGTGGTGTCGTCATCAGTTCTAAAACGTATGCCCTACCTCGATTAGTGTTTGTGCCGAGGCAGGGGCAAAACAAAGATGCAGAGATGGACCATGGTGAGCAGACTGACCCCAGTTCAATTAAATCTCCATTTGGAAATGGAGACACTGTGAACCTATCTGACACCGAACCTGAAGATGAGGCGAGGGAGTACAACATGATCATGAGTGGAATGGAAAATGGACTACTGCCCGACTCACGGCAGTTAGGTCCTGCTTTAAGGTCAGTGTCTCCCCAGGACCTTGACTCTGAGATGCAGGTGGACCAAACTCCTGACAGAACAGACTCCGTGTCTGTGCCAGTAACTCTGCCCAACGGAAACGTCACCACACCAACAAATGACGACCGCTGCTCCACACTTATGGAGGTGGAAACTTCTCATCCAGTTACGGTTGCTCCTCCATCCCAGGGCCCTATTACAGTATCCAGCATGCAGCACCGTTGGGCATTAAGAGACCACAGGCTGTACTGTCAGTCTGGAACCTGGGAGAAGAAGGAGATGGAAGAAGTATCGGGCAAAGATGGACGAGAGATGGATGAAAAGGCGCAGGATAAAGAAAGCCTGGAGCAGCTTACTGATATGGTCCACGGTAGGATGTGTTTTTGAGCACACAATAGCAGTTTCATCCCCTTCATGAATATAATCATCAGCATCTCAGTCTGTTAAAATGAAGCGTGGTAAATCATTGATCACACGAACACACCAACTGAAAGTGCCCAGGATATCTTGCACCTTTTCAGTCACATGATTTTTGTTCTGGTACAGAATCTTGCGGCACCACTAATATTTGCAGGTAAATTGAATAAAGCGAACTGTTGCTTTGACACAAACAAGAAAACAAGTGGTAAAGGATGTGCAAATATCAGCAGAGTGTATATTACTGAAATACACAAAAATGTAACGCTGCTTGAATGTATTGGCACACAGGCCTGAATGTGATAAAATTACAATTCTATAATTGTCAGCAATGGATTCAGAGTCAGGTTTTAACGTCATCAAACAAAACTGCTTGTTTCTGGGATTTAGCTGATAGATCGTATGATTCAGTGATACTGACTTGCTCTCTTTCAGAGTTCCTGGAGAGCTTCTACTTGAAGTACGGCGGGTTCATTCCTCTAAGTGAGACTGATGTCCTGGAATACCTGAAGAAGAACGGCAACTCTGACCTCAGCAATAGGTTAGCACGCACACACACACACACAATCTGCCTGAATCCACCTGTTTGAGTATTAATCTGGAATTTACCAGTATTTCTATCAAGGGTGCCATCTCTACCACACAGCTAGAATAACAGTGAACACCAGTTTCCTGGCTGTTGACTCACTGATCTCAGGTTGTTCACACCACGTCTATGAACTCATCAGAATACAGTACAGTGCTTGAAGGTTTATCTGTGTGTTTCAGCACTAAGCCTCAGCCTTTCACGTTAATCTGGTGATACAGGTGAAATATAAGTACTTCAGTTGACCAGAATAAGGTTAACATAGAGGCCATATACAGATATCAGAACAGCACACTGAAGCTTGGTCAATAAACAATAAAACGCACCGTTTACTGTGTTGCTGAGGATTTGTGTTGTTCACAGTAAATATAAAAGCTAGGCGATCACTATCATGGTCATTATCTAGGTGTAGGTTAAATCAGTATTGTGTTACATCATTCATCAGTAGAAAGTAGAAACATGGATTATTGCTTGATGACATGTTGTATCGTATATCAAAAAGAGGCAAGTCAGATTCTTCTGATGTTGAAACAGTATTCAGAGGCATCTGTTTGGAGGCAAAGGTGCCTAACACTCCACTCTGTGGACTGTTATTGTTGTTTTTAATCTTGAAGACCTTGTGGCGTCTCTTTCCTTATCTGAGCCTGTCACGTTCTTTTCAATGTCCTTGAAGATATGATAAACACTTTTTGTATAACATTTCTTCTGCATTTCTCCTCTCAATGTTTGTGTTTTAGGGGACTGGACATCAAAGGGGAGATGACTCGGTATAGGGCGGGGCTGGCCTCTGCTCCTATTGCGGGCTTCATGGTGACGTATAACAAACATACCCTGAGCCTGGAGGACCTTGGCACGCTGGAGGAACAGAACTGGCTTAATGACCAGGTATGAGGGGTTATACAGCCATAGAAAAGCATTCTTGCCACCATCACGCGTCCTGTTACTCGGTCCAACCTTCTAACAAGTACGTCGCTTCAAAAGTGAACCCAGCGACAAGGATAGAAAATATCACATTCATTGTTTTAGTGATGCGGGACAGTCTTATGTTGAAAATTCTCTCTTTGTCGGTTCAGATTATCAACATGTATGGAGAACTCATCATGGAGGCTACACAACACAAGGTAAATGAGTGTGTGTTCGTAGTCATGTCGTCCAAAAGGTAGATGTAGAATGGGATTTATAAAATTCAAAAAGGGCTCGCTGTAGGAGTCTAAAAACTGTATTGCATTGTTTCAAGACTCTTGAGATAATATTTAGATTCTTAGACAGGTTTTTTAATTTGAAACTTAAATAGATAAATAAAATTTTGATTGTGTAATGTCATTTATTATTTCTCTGTCTCTCTCTGTCTCTCTCTCTCCCCCTCTCAGGTTCATTATTTTAACAGCTTTTTCCACAAGCAGCTGGTTGCCAAGGGTTATGATGGTGTGAAGAGATGGACTAAAAAAGTAAGGAGGAAGATGGAACAGTTTGGAGTTTTGCCATTTTTCTGTGGTTTTGACTTCTTTATTACACATATAAAACAATTATTTCCTGATAATCTGACTTGGTTTATTGTGGATAATTTGTATTAGACACCTGCAACATTTTGTATCGTGGATATCTAATTTGTGTGATTGTTAATTTGTGGGATTATTTCAGGTTGACCTGTTCTCCAAGTGGCTGTTGCTAATTCCCATCCATTTAGAAATCCATTGGTCTCTAATCACGGTCACCATGGCAACCAAAACCATCAGTTACTACGACAGCCAAGGCATCGTCTTCAGACACACCACAGATGTGAGTGTCTTTGTGCATGTTGATGATTTAGGGTTGTAGGTCATTGTTTCAGATTTTGGATGATTGTGAATCTCTGCGGAACAAACAAACACCGATGAAACAAGATCATCAGTAATCCAGCTATTCTGCTCTCTCTCCAGAACGTACTCTGATAGGGAATTAGTAGATTAATACTTGAAAGAGATATTTCTGTGATTTCCACCCTAATACTAATATTACTGTGCTAAAATTGCCCACAACTAGAAAGCTAAAGCTGTGAGTCTTGAGTTCTAGTCCATCAGAATAATCTGCGTACTTGTATATATGTAGCATTTTAGACAGCTTTACTAAATTAAGCAGGTTCTTGCTTACAAAGGGTCATGTTTTTGTGAAAGGAAAGCATGAAACTGTGTGTTAGACAATCAGTTGATTGGATAAAAAGTAGAAACCATCGAGCAGTGTGTTACTGCATTTGACCCGGACAGATTTGTAGAAAATGGTGCACAGTGACTTTAAGGTCCTGTTGTGTTACCTTTGTGAACCGAATGGTTTGATATTTCAGTCCTCGAGTCAGTGCAGGTAGGTGGATGTGGTGGACTGTTTCAGTGTTGCTCATATTCTCACCGTCTGCTTAACTAGACTGAAGAGTGTCCGTTTCAGTCGTCCTTACCCTCCACTCTCTGGTTGAGTCTGTGTTTGTTCTTCATTAAAACTATTCCAATGCTGACATTTTTGCTGCTGGGACAATGCTAGTCCTTTACACCATTTTCATTGTAACCGTGTCCTCTGTTTGTGTGTGGTGTGCGCGCTTCCCTATCAGAACATTATGAAGTACCTTCTGTCTGAAGCCAGAGAGAAGAAACAGACTGCCTTCCAGAAAGGCTGGAAGATTACCATCATCAAGGTAACCCTGAACCCTGACTGTGATGCTCATGCTCTGTTCCCCTTGTGTCCTGAAAACATTTGTATTACCTGGCACCATGGATGTTAGTCAAATGCAAAAAGTGGAAGGCTCCTTCTTATTACCAACTTGATTATGATAAGCATATATATTTTCTATAGTACTTATTGCTGTTGCTGGTCTCAAGTCAAGCATATAGAATAGTTGCATGTATGTACGTTAAATACATACATGAGACAAAAGAGACAAACTGTTCAGCCCAGAAGCTGTAACTGTGCCATCTTTCGTCTGGCTCCCTGCTTGACTGTGACTTGTTGACTCCTCAGGGTATTCCTCAGCAGAAAAACGACAGCGACTGTGGAGTGTTTGTCCTCGAGGTGAGACATTATTCTTTCTCACCTTTACAGCTGCCCTCCTGTCCTTCGTTCATCATTCGCTCTTCGTTTCTTTTATTTCTTACCCTCATCTCCTGTCTCCTGTTTGCCCCCTCTCTTTGCTTTATCTGCCTTCTTCCTGGCAGAAAAAGAATTAAAGTAGAGCTGTGCTGTGGGGGGGGGGGGGGGGGGGGGGGGGGTTAGTAGAAGCCATTGGAGTGAAGCTTTCTTCATTGTATACATCTAATATGATAACCTAGCTCATTTTCCCTCACTGCCTGTCTTTCTGTCTTGGTCTGTCAGTACTGCCGCTGTCTCTCTGTGAAGCAGCCTCTGCTGTTCAGTCAGGAGGACATGCCTCGCATCCGCAAGAGAATCTACAAGGAGCTGTGTGACTGTCACCTCAACGATTGAACGACTGAATAACGGTCGCTCTCACTCACTGACTGCTTGCCTGGTTACATGAGACGGTCTGTCAGACGGCCTGTTTTACTGACAACCTGTTACATAAGCTAACACAACCTGGCCATCTGTATTCCAGGGAGCCCCTACTGCCAGTCTGCCTGTTAGACCGACTGCAGAGTGGCTGGTCACTTGGACTTTTGGTGACTTTTGGAGTTCAATAACCGCCTGTAGCAGTCTGTAACTACTGACGTGGCCCCCTACTGACCCACAGAATTGCTGGACCCGTACCCATCAGGTTGTTTTTGCGTTCTACATTTACCATACCCAGTGGATTTCAACCACATGGCCAAACAGCCACCTTTAAGGACACAAGGGAGTTCTGACTGAAGACACAGGCGTTGGACCAGCCTGGACCAATGGGACGGACCTTCCATCCCAAATGGAGTGGCCTTACCTCCTGTGTTTTTAATATGTTAATAAAGTTATGGTGTGCGATGCAGTGGACCAAACGTTCACTTAAAAACTTGAAGGTTTAAGTTGGTTTTGTTCTCTTGGACTACAGGTATTTGCACGGTTAGAGGCCTATCCGTTGAAGAGTCAATATGAATATCAACTGAATGTACTGATCACGTATTCTTCCTGGCTGCCTCGCAGGGTGGAGACATGGCAGCGTACAGGCTAATGGCACATTTTGGTTGTGGCTTGAAACAGGGATATACTTTTTCAAGGTAGTTTTTGTTTTAAGTCCAAATAATTTCTTACTAAAATTCCAGTTTTTCCACCGCATTATTTCCTGCTTTTTTTTTTTTTTTTTTTGGTTTTGCTGTGAGTACATCCTTATGGTTAGGTTTTGCACCTTTTCAGCTGAAAGCTCGTTGTTTGATAATACTTAACATCTGAATCCATCAATTTGAGTTGAAAAGAGATTCTCATGCTGGTTAGTAAATTTCCTGTTAAGCTGTACAGCTAGCTGCTCATGCGAGGACCACCGTTTTTGATTTTAGCCAAGCAGTTTCTCCATGATGACTTTAAATAGTCAAGGTCTACTGCTTCAGTTGCAGAACGCCGTGGTTACAGAGTGGCCTCAGAGAAACAAGTGGACCTCAGCTATTTTGACTAAATCTTCTGTCCAACCTGGATTTTGTTGTTATATTCACTTATATGTATTTACAGATTGTATTGTACTTTTACTGGCCTACTACTGTACATGCTTGCTTTGGCTAAAAACCACAATGGTTTCTGGACTGTTTTTATTGTTGTTATTAAAAGGCCAATAATGCTGGTAATTTTGTTGCAGCTTTTCTCTTAATTCGTTTTGAATGAGTATTGCTCTGGTGTGATTAACACAATCACAAAAATGCTTAATTGATGAGGAAACATGGCGGCAACAACACACAGTGACAGGATGGATGACGTCTTTTAGGCTGTAATTAAGTAATTAATTAAGATAATTGAGACAGATTTATTTTTCCTAAATAGAAATTCCCTTTTAACAAAGTCCCCCGCACAGATAGCCATATTTATCCAGCAGTGCCTGCTCCAATCATTTCCTCTCTATCAGATCAGTCCTTGAGATCCAGTACTGATTAAAAAAAAAAAAGAAAAATGTCCCTGCCAAAAGTAGGGAGAGAAATTGACTCAATTCTGATATCAATAGAATTCAGGGAACTATACAGTAAATTCTCGCTTTATATCCCTGTTTTCAGAGAGTACATGACGGCAGGGACCTTCATCAAAGTTAAATCTGTCTTTCCACCTTTGACGGTGTGAGAGTGACTTTTAAGATAAACTTGTCCTCTTATCAATCTCTTCTCTGCATCAAAATCACAAGTTTAGATGATCTTTTTTGACCGACGAAGGAAATCTATCGTAATCAGATATCTGCATTAGTTGGTGGTGAAAAAACCAAAGCATCTCTTTGATAAACACAATTTGTGAAAGGTCAATGTTGTTTGGGCCATATTGAACTACTGCATTACTACATAATTACCAGAAGAGGGGGCCCTATATCAGCAATTACCATCTTGCCATGGTTATCCTTTTTTTTTTTTTTTTTCAGAACACAAGGCCAGAAACATGTCAACGGTTCTGGACCAGGAGTGAGTTTCAGTGTGTTGCTCAAGTGCACTTCAGCAGGGACACCTACCGACATGGGTGCTCGAGGGATGGTCCTCTAATCAACATGCGAATCTATTGAATTTCGTGTACATACTTGAATGTCATAATTAGCATTGCAGAGGCCTGTAAATTAGTTGACCTTTAAGTGCAGCTTTATGCTAAATTTGTGCATTGTATAAAAGCAGGTGCCAGTTTGAGATTGCTGCGCAGGCTTCATCGTCTCAGCCTGTGGCCAGTGTTTTCTTCAGATATGCACAGATCAAATAAAGATGGCCGTGCTGCCTGTTTTGCACTTGATTCTTACGTTCAGCACTTTCAGGGTATTGTGCTGTTGTTCAGGGAGTCCCTGAAGTAACCGACAAAATGTTGGTAACAATGTCAGCATGCTAACATGCTCATAGTGACAATGCTAACAAAATGATGTTAAGCAGGTATATTGTTTACCATGTTCACTATCTTAGTTTAGTGTGTTAGCATGCAAATATTACCTAATTAGCGCTAAACGCAGAGTACAGCTGAGGTTGATGGGGAAAGTCCTCTGTTTTACGGAAGGCCTCTCCGAAAATTTCATGGCATTTGTTGAGACATTTCACTGGAAACCACAAATGTCAGCCTCATGGTGGCGCTAGAAGAAAAGTGAGAGGATCACACATTATGATTCATCCTTTTGAGTCAATGAACGTCTGTTCAAGACTTTCAGTTTGGACCAAAGTGATGGATCAACTGACAGACAGAACCCCCCCACCACCACCACCACCATAGCATAAAAAAAGTGGGATTTCAGCTTTAATGGATTCTATGCTTCCTTTGGTTTAAGCATCATCATGGAGGATGGCTGTAATGGTGTGAAGGCAGTTTGGACGTGCAGTAGCAGGTGAGGGTGTCTCTGTCTTTCTCTCCCATTAAATCTAATTCAGCTCTACACAGGCAGGTTAAGTGCAGCTAAGCGCTGCTTTATCCCTGTAATGTGGGGAAACCATAATAGGATGAGCTGATAAGAGGCAGGAGAAAACTGCTCTCCCTCTGAGTGAGAGTTTGGTAAATGTCTGGGACGAGTCTGATCTCACCTCCAAGTTGGACTTGTCCTCGTCTTTCACTCCACTCGCCTCTGTTGGTCTGTTTTTTTTTGTTTTGTTTAAATCCTTCTAGTTCATCTGATGCCTATTTGTCTGGAGCCCCCAACTTCAACTTCAGCTTTATTGTCCTGAGGGAAATTTGGTTTGGCTAAAAATACTCATAAAAGCACATAAAACAAAATATACTAAAACATCCCACAAACAGGACAATTAAACCAAAATATAACTCAAATAAATAACAGATCAAGGCCAAACTAAAGTCCACTACTGATAAATAAAATCTCTGAGGCCAACAGATAACTCAGAGTTGTTCCTGCCTCAGTGAGCCAGCTCTCATTACATTAAAACACTTAGTCTGATGGAAGAGTCGCTGGCATGCCTTGCATTGTTTTGAGCACCATGAATCTGTAAACAACCAATAGTTTCTGCAGGTTTGTAGTCCTAATGATGGCCATATATGCTGAAGGCATTTCAAAGAATCTAACAAGGAGCTGAGACAGGTAGAGACACTTCAGCCTGTGGCCTTCAATCAGAGTGCTGAACTGGAAACCATTTACTATGATTCATGATGGTGCAGCAAATTGAAGTCTTATGAAAGATTTTTTTTTTTTTTATCTGCAATTAAAAAAAGATCATCATAATGAGGCACACTGAACGTCTTGTTGTCATGAATGTGGAAAACACCAGAAGCCTTTAAATGAAAATCTTGTGCCAAGATACTTTTAACTTATAAAAGTGTCTTGGCTTATATATATATAAAAAAATTAAAGGAACACTTTGAAAACACATCAGATCTCAATGGGAAAAAAATCATGCTGGATATCTATACTGATATGGACTGTGTAATGTGTTAGGAATGAAAGGATGCCACATCGTTTGATGGAAATGAAAATTAACAACCTACAGAGGGCCGAATTCTGACACCCCGAAAATCAAAGTGAAAAAATGATGTGGCAGGCTAGTCCATTTTGCTGAAATTCACAAACATAATGTCCCAGAGGTGTTCTATTGGATTCAGGTCAGGCGAGCGTGGGGGCCAGTCAATGGTATCAATTCCTTCATCCTCTCAGGAACTTCCTGCATACTCTCGCCACATGAGGCCGGGCATTGCCGTGCACCAGGAGGAACCCAGGACCCACTGCACCAGCGTAGGGTCTGACAATGGGTCCAAGGATTTCATCCCGATACCTAATGGCAGTCAGGGTGCCGTTGTCTAGCCTGTAGAGGTCTGTGCGTCCCTCCATGGATATGCCTCCCCAGACCATCACTGAGCCACCACCAAACCGGTCATGCTGAACGATGTTACAGGCAGCTGTAGACCCTTTCACGTCTGTCACATGTGCTCAGGGTGAACCTGCTCTCATCTGTGAAAAGCACAGGGCGCCAGTGGTGGACCTGCCAATTCTGGTGTTCTATGGCAAATGCCAATCGAGCTCCACGGTGCCGGGCAGTGAGCACAGGGCTCACTAGAGGACGCCGAGCCCTCAGGCCACCCTCATGAAGTCTGTTTCTGATTGAGACATTCACACCAGTGGCCTGCTGGAGGTCATTTTGTAGGGCTCTGGCAGTGCTCATCCTGTTCCTCCTTACACAAAGGAGCAGATACCGGTCCTGCTGATGGGTTAAGGACCTTCTACGGCCCTGTCCAGCTCTCCTAGAGTAACTGCCTGTGTCCTGGAATCTCCTCCATGCTCTTGAGACTGTGCTGGGAGACACAGCAAACCTTCTGGCAATGGCACGTATTGATGCGCCATCCTGGAGGGGTTGGACTGCCTGTGCGACCTCTGTAAGGTCCAGGTATCGCCTCATGCTACCAGTAGTGACACTGACCCTCGCCAAACGCAAAACTAGTGAAAAACAGTCAGAAAAGATGTGGAGGGAAAAAATGTCAGTGGCCTCCACCTGGAAAACCATTCCTGTTTTGGGGGTCGTCTCATTGTTGCCCCTCTAGTGCACCTGTTGTTAATTTCATTAACACCAAAGCAGCTGACACTGATTAACAACCCCCGCTGCTACTTAACTGACCAGATCAATATCCCAGAAGTTTAATTAAATTGATGCTATACTCTGATTAAAAAGTGTTCCTTTAATTTTTTTAATATATATATATATATACAGTATATATATATGTAACTGATACTGTCTGTGGCCTGCATTGCAGAACTTTACATTATGTCAATTGGACAAGGAGCAGACCTGGAAAGATCACGCAAATGACAGGGAAGAGGGACATATTAGAAGTATTAACTCTCAGATAAAAACTATTCAGGTCACCTGGCAGCTGCTTCGAAGTAAAACCATCCAGTGAGATTATGTTATTACCCCTATCATGATCATGCATTTCATTCCACTTGGGATTATTACGGCTGAATTTAGACTGAACCTCGTTCCTTATACTTAAAGGTTTGCCTCACCACGTCTCCTCTGATTTCTGTGATGGCAGCTTTGTTCTCTGCACCAAAAACAGAGTCACTTTTAACTTGTGGGTTTTTTTTAATTTGGATAAAGGGCTACCTGCTTAGTGGGTGTCATACAGTCATTGATGTAGCCGTACAATACATCTGTCAGTTCCTTAGATGAGTCTTCAAAGGCAGAGCAGTCTGTACAGTCGAAGCAGCCCTGCAGGACATCTTGACTTGGCGTCTCTCAAACTGTCGTAAAGGAAACAGACCTGATTTGTCTTGGGAGCTGCAACAGCCTTACTCATACAGAGAGAAACCCGTACTAGTCCCACCACCCTTGATTATTTTCTTAATTACTTGGACTGATGATCGATTTCTTGATTTCATTAGTTTCAGTCAAACTTTTCTTCAGAAAAGGAATGGGAAAGGGAGGGGGAGGATTGGCAGAAAGAGCGGGATGGAGTCAAGTTGGTATGAAAAGAGGGATTTTGGAGAGATCGAGAGAACATTGAGATGGATTAAGGGATGAGAGAGGGAGATGGACGGTTTGGAAGACCTGAGGAGGTCAGTGCTGCGGGAAGTATGCATTAATCACAGATATTAATCAGAAAGCTAAATGTGAATAAGATACTTTGCAAGTAGTTATGTAAAACATGAGGCTTTAATGAAGAGAAAGTCTGACAGAGGTATATTCAGATATTTCATGTTTTCACTGTAGTCTGTCCCAATCCCTTTTGCAAACCCCATTTCCCTTCATTTATACTCAGTGTATAGTATAGAAAAATAAAAAGGCAAGTTAACTGTCATATAAGGCAAACAACCACCAACACACACGATGAAAGATTCTCTTTTTCTTAAATACTTCTTTCCTTAAGTAGCTTAAGTTAATATGAAGCTTCAGCGGTCTGAGATAGTCTAATCAAGTGGATATCTGTCTTTTTAGTATGAAAAGTCCCCCCACTTAATGACCTGGGGTGGAGGGAAAGTAACACAAAGAGGGAATTTTGTTCTAAAAAGACTGTAACTTTGGAGGATATCCACTTGCTCTCAGACTGCAGATTTTGTCCCCTGTCACTTACACTGAAACTGCTCCGGGATCAGATCTCTTCAGGGCCAGTGTGAACAGAAGGAATGTATTTTATATGCACAGACTGAGGGCTGTGGATTTTGTCCCCCGTCACTTACACTGGAAGCACATTAGGAAGGGATGTCTTAATGGCCGGTGTGAACGGGAGGAATGACTCCAGCAAGCAAAACCTCTTTCATTGTTCAGATGGGCACCTGACTATTGTTTTAAGACACAAAACATGTGAACCTGTCTTTTAAAATATGCCAGGACATCTAATATTCATTCATATTATTCATTAATATGAATAGTTATACATGTACAGTTATTATACATCTTGCACAATCAATCAGTAGGTCACAAAGAGCCAGTAAAAATACCAAAAACATTCATTTAATGTAATAAACACCATGTGTATAGACAGTGTTATCCTCGCCTGATTCCATCGATCGTACGTGTCCCAGGCAGTGTCGAAGTCCTACAGCTGGTGGTCTTCTTGAAGCGGTCTTTCTTTGGTGCAATACACCTCATGGGTCCAAAGATGAACTCATTTATTTATTGATTCATTCATGGATTCATTCAGTCAGTCGGTAAACGCTACACTGACCCTCACCATCTCCCTGCTGAACACTGCTGAACTTGGATCATTCACATCTATCACACTTCTTTTTTTTTTTCCATTTAAGGGACATGTATCGCTCACTTTCATTTTCATCATTTCAGCATAATAAGAATCATACCAATCAGTATCTCCACATGCTCATCTGAGCTGACTGCTCTGCAACAGATGGACATCTTAATCTTCCTCATCATCCCCTCCTCCAACAACACTTGTATCATAGTGTCATGGTGCCTGTGCTGTTTACCAGAGACAGCAGATTGGTGCAGACGTGCATTTCTCTTCAACATAAACACTATAAATGAGTTAATTTTCCAGCAGATTGATTAAACAGCTTGATTTAAGACTTGAGTGTGTGTGTACTATAGATAAAATCACCCTTGGTTTCACCAGTAATGTATAAAATACGTTCAGGACAGACAGTGTAGTTTCGTTAAAACAGATACCTCATTCATTGAGGGTGGAGGGATGTAACAGGAAGAAATACTGATGCTTGAGTGAGTTACTCTTTCCCTTCAGTTTGATAGATTTGTAATGTAATTGCTGAAATCACGATAGGTTAGTCAATAAAATACCTTTATTGTACATACATCCCATTAAAACGCCCAGAACCAACTGTTATCTGAATTTCAAGGCATTCCTTCAATGCCTCTATGAAAGATCACTGTTTGGTATAGTGTCCAAAACTCTGATTGGTCCTCACAAATAAAGAACTACAAGGGCGCACACACATTTCGAGCCTCTTTGTATGGACAAAAAAAAAAAACCATTGCCAAAATTCTCCACCCCTGAGCTGACAATGCTGCTGTTGACAGCCTTGTCACAAACTGCAGAGTGTTTGGGTTTGCAGTGATCGCTCACTGCGAAGAAGACACAACAACTCAACATTTTCACTCCACCTAGGGGCATTTTAGGAACAGGTCTTTTTTGGGGGGACATGCAAACCCAGACTGATTTGCAGAGGAGACTGAGATTAATGTTAGTAGGGCGTGTCTGTCTGAAAGGAGACAGAAAAAGTCTCATAAACAGCAATAAAATGATCACGCAGTGTTTCAAGATGGGGAAACAGCTGTTGCAAAGTGGACTCTGCTTGATTATGGGATTTTCTGCCAAGTGTGTGAGGGGGAGTTGGGCCTTTTGTCCTTCAGATTAAAGGGAAATCATGAGCCTCTGTTCCACGGCTCAGTGGAAGACAAAGACTCTGATATGATAGAACCAATTTTCCTGCAAAAGGACAATACTGGTGGTATTTTGTTCTTTTATTTTAACCAACAAATCCCATGAAGCAAATAACCCATCAGTTAAACCATCAGTTAGTAGTAGGCCTGCTGTCTGATATATTACATGCCTCTGTGGCTTAATACTCCACAAAACAAACAAAAATGTTTTATTTTGTATTTGGGTGTCATATTCTGTTGTTACAATAAACATGACCAGTGTAGTTTATTTCACTCTGCTTGTCAAACTAGCAAAGTAGAGTAAACAAGTAACCTAAATGTCTTTTCCTTTAGATAAAACCAAAGACAGCAGTGAACTCCATTGATGTTTCAGCACAACTAAGGTTTGCCCTGAGTCTCTGTGTCCCAGTGGTGTCTGCAGTTAAAGAAATCTCCCACAGAGGATACTCTGCAGGACAGAGACCTTCATGGAGATAAACTTATATGGACGTAATATACAGAGACACTCCGCTGTGAATATTTCATCAGTTTTTATCCCTGGGTCAGTCGCCTAATGGACCTACACACAGTCTGAAACTTGGCTCCTGTATGGCATTGTGTTGCATACTACGAGCAAATGCATGTTTGTGTGTGTGTGTGTGTGTGTGTGTGTGTGTGTGTGTTTGTGCCTAAACGTGGTTGTTTCTGTAGAAACTTAGAGGAAGTGTGTCTGTAGGTGTGTGTTATTGGTTGAATGTATTTTTGTGGGTTTGTTTCAGGCTGGTCTCCTCAGACGTGGTCGACTTGTTAAAAAGAAGAGAAGAATTTCTCATTGTGGTCGGGGAGAAATGTTCTTAAAGGCATCATTAGATGCACGGAGTCTGGACTTCCACTGAACTGTTTGCGTGTCATTGTGCGCACCTCAACCTGTCAGCCAGTTGTTCACTGATTGAAATAATAACCCAGTCTACCCCCAGGTGGACTCTCTCTCTCTCTCTCTCTCTCTCTCTCTTTGATTGCAGAACTATGAAACCAGAGTGACACAAAAAACACTGCAGGTCAAATCTTGATTGTCTGTGTACATGCGTTTATTGTTTGTTTGTGCTTCCAAATGAGTGCATTTTAGTATTTACATGTGTGCAGTATGAATTGATTGATGTGTGTGTGCTGGTAGGCCTATAGAACATATATATGCAAACGTTGTAATCCTATATTTAGACTGAGTGCCAGGAGACGAGATGTGGAGGAAAAGCACTTTAAGCAAAGACTGTCCCTGAAACAGAACTTACAGTTTCTGAGAGCTGATGCATACTCTTTTAACCCTTTTTATCTGAAATACAGTACGCTGAATGCATGTTTCATGTTATGAATGTCAACAGCGTGTATATTTCACTCTCTACCAGATCTTTTCGGTGAGAACTTACAGTCTCAGAAGCTAAAGATTCTACTGCACTGTAGAAAGATGTAGACTGTACCCGGCTTGGATTCAATATTGTGAGCACCTGTGAAGTTTAATACAATCCATTATGATAGCCCTGCAACAAACCCTACCTTTGTGGAGTTAATTAGGTGTGAATTTGTCAAATTGGCAGCATTTGTTACAGCACCATAATATTGGATTGGATTCGATTGTGCAGGTTCTAGCTCAGTTAGCTAATAGTAAAGGATAAATGGTTGAAATGTCCAGCTTCTGCCACTGGTAGTAGTACAACTGCAAACTGACAAGGTTGACTCAGACAAGGTTGGGAACCAGCAGCCATACATGTATGTATGTGGGTGAAAGTTACGTGTTCAGTATCTGCACTGTCCGGTTCTCTGTGCTGTAGAGTCGTCTGATCCTTAATGGAATATCAAGTGTAACTGAAAATGAATCTGTGTACAAAACTGTGCCTCCACATTTTCTTGTGTAACCTATATGCATGCTGATGGTTGCGACTGCAGTTGCTCGTGTGTGTGTGTGTGTGTGTGTGTGTGTGTGTACAAACGCAGTGTTATGCTGGTGAGTCATGTCTGGAGATCATGCTGTGAGGACTGACAGGTTAAATTTGCACAGAGGAGAGTGACATACCACAGTGTGTAGGCAAAACCACTCAGCACGCCTCGCTCACTGTACACAAGATGAGCAAAGAGAGCAGCAGAAGCTTTCAAAGCAAGTGATTTGCGTGTGTGTATGTGTGTGCGTGTGAGGGAGAGTCGGCTTGAGGAGGCGTGGAACGATTTTGTCCATATGTGCTCAGATACATGAGTATGTGTTGCACTGATGTCCACAGAGGACTGCCAGATAAGGTCATTATTGTTACCTCTGCTCACTGCCGGCCAACATAAGGTACAATCTCGTGAAATTCTTGACCTTTATCTCAAAATGTGGTCCGTTGTGATACCGCACAGAGGGAATCATGGCTATAATCCTGGACAAACACGACACTCACCTACCACGGCAGTTCGCAAGTGTGCTGTGATGCATCAGCTTGGCTCAGTGGCTATCAAGGTCAAACTAATGTTAACTGCTGCGCAGTTTTTGTGTGAGACCACAGTGAGAAGACGGAGGATGTGTGTCTTCATGTCTGGGTACTCTTGTAATTCAATACAGAAAGAGGTAAACGTGTTGCTTAGGAACATTGAATTTTACCTCACAGACGTGATGTTTTATCCTCTCCTGAGCCGACAGATGGGGATTTCTTTCTTCCCACCAGAGGGAAAATGAAAGCAGCATCAAGTGGAAGAGTGAGGAACTTTGAAAGTAAATGTGCAGTGTCTGGTGAGAACAGGAGAGGCCGTCAGAGAATGAGAAGGTGGTAGTGTTATTTATGTACACGTGATGTGTGTATGAATGCCCGATACAGTAGACAGTGTATTTGAATTATTTATTACATGCTGACATTTGTGTGTATCTGCGTACCTGTTTGTATGTGTGCATCCTTGTGTGATTGTGTATTTGCGCATGCTCATGTGCATGTGTCTCAGCACCCTTCCACTACCAGATGGCAATGCTTCCTAATCACGGCTGTGTTACTTAAGTAGTAAATCCCCCTGTCGAAAAAAACAACACACAAACACTGATACACACACAGTCCTCTCATTCGCTCGCACACACCTCGGTAATGTACTAACCTCACTGTAACATGCACACGTATCACACACATCATTAATTAAACACATAACAAACAGACGTCTTGGGATTTGTGGGTTGCAGGAAACCGGTCGAGTGGGAATCAACAAAAAGCAGAGAGTTTCTGCGTCCAATTAGAAGTACAAAACGCACCGTGTCACAGCTTAAACAAACACGATTGGTCACCCAAAGTGGCATCATCTCTCATCAATATGGAGGAGTCCAATTCTCATCTGTCTTGGTGCCCAGTGACAGCATTTCAAACAGTGCGGAGAGGAATTATGTCAGTGAAATGAGATCAGTGTGGAAGCATCATGAAAAAAAACAAACTCATTGTATTATAGTACTGGTAGTATTTTAATCTCTGTAGCAGAGTCTGCATAGCCTCGAGATCTGCTTTGCATATTATGATTTAGAGATATTACAGTTGGACTCAATACAGGAATGTCTAAATATGAGATTGAGTCAATCCACTGAGATGCAGGGGTAGGGATTGAATTGATTTGCATTCAGAAACATCACTTCTGTTTTGTTCCCTTTTCAATTCAGCATAATCCCCGTCTCCCCCCTTTGGTTGCAAATAAAATGCCGCTCAGCTTTGGAATATGAATAAGACCTAAATAGATTTATTTCATCTCAATCTGTTGTCTCATTGAGGTGATGTTTACATCCCAGCAGATACATGTTTATCTCCTGTAAACATATCTATTCAGCCTGTGATATTATTCATAGCAGTATGTCAGATGAGTATCTTCACAGTGGAGGTGGTGCTGCATATCTCATCAATGTGTGTGTTTACAAGCCTTGCCCCCAGAAAAGGAAGGGTAATCATGTGTTCACACTCAGATGGTGGGGGGGGCAACTTAATTTTATTTTGAAAATCATTTTTGTAAACATAGAAAACGTGGAAAAACTGATTTCCAATTCACTTCAAGGGTTTTATGTTTAAAGCAATAGTTTGACTTGATTCTGGGAATAAAAGCTAAATCGTTTTCTTGCCGACAGTTAGATGAGAAGATTGATACCACTCGTCCAAAGGTGGTTAACTTAGTTTGGCATAAAGACTGGAAGCAGTAACAGAAACACATATCCTGGTTCTGTCCAAAGATTAAACAATCTGTTTATTAAACAATCTGTTTTTCCAGCACTTCTAAGCACAATTTCTTGGCTGCTTTGTCTTTACAGAGTACAGAGGTTTAATTAATCATTGGTGGGGTCGTTATTTTGCCCGAATCAATCAGTGGCAAGTGATGTATCCATCCAGTGATGTCATTTTCAGTCGACATGCAGGCTGCACTCGCCACAGGTTTCTAGCAGCAGTTATCTCAATGTTTTTCGCATCACTAGAAATAGTTGTTCCTTCTATGAATCGACTGTGAAACAAACTGCATAGCGGTCTCGATCTCATCCATGCTTATGGTCATTTTTGTGGCAATTTCTCTCTCGCAATTTTTTTATGGGTCGGGCACAGGAAGATCCTAATCCTACGTTCTGGTCAGAAACCAGACCAGGAGAACAGCCTGTAACTGATTGCAAATCCCAAAAGATGCCTAGCTAGTAGACGGGTAAATATATATATATATGGTAAAAAAGTATTCTGCTGATGTCAAATGTTATTTAAATCCAAACATTAATCATCTTATTCATATTCTGCCTTTCTGACATTGTTCCTCTGTGACTGAGTGAAATATTCTGACCTCAGTCCTGCAATAGCTCATTCAGACTAATAAGCTGCGGTCAGTGTGTGGCGGTTTACTCACACAGTAGCTGTGTGGGTCTTCCTGTAATTATTACTGCTGACCGATCAGACCTTCTTGGCTTGCTGAACCGCACATCAGGGATGGCTGACTCCATCTGCCTTCAAATCACAATATGTTTATGAGCCACGGAAAGAAGCAACGGCAGTAATGATAGGCAACAGTGCACCAGATGCACTATTGTACACACAGAAATTTCTCCTGTAATTGGCCGCACAATATAGAAAAAGACAACAGAAACCTGCTCCCGCGCGGCCGCTTGAGGAGATTAGACATGCTTTGTGGTGGCAGGGAGACAAGGGATTTACAAAAAAAAAAGGAAAAACCCAAATCTCTCTGCGAGGGAGGAAGAAAGAGTGCCATAATGAGCACTAATATTTAGTAGAAATGTCAATACAGTCAGTCTCAGTCTCTCTAAATTCTGAAAAATGAAGTGAAAAGTGTGCAAAGTAAGCAATTATATTTTCATATCTCTGTTTTAGATCGGCTTTGTGTTGCTGAAATCTGTCCAGCTCTGTTGGATGGAAATGGCACACAGCTCCTGCGCTTGGTTTAAAGTAGAAATTCATTGCATGACTGAAGCTCTTTAGTCAGAAATAGAATTCAAGAATAATTGAGACTGTCCTCCCAAGAGAAGCGGCAGCATCAGTCATTTCAGCAAATAAACCCAAGAACGACATACGGTTATGTTCAAGTGGCAAAGCCCTCGAGGAATCACGGGTAAACACGAAACAGGACGGGAGACTGCTGCTCCCGTCCTGTTTCCTACAGACAGTCAACCATGACCTTAAACATGTGGTCAATATTGTAAGCATGATGGTGTAGTAGTTTTGAAGTCATTTTAACCCAAACCATGATCTTTCCCTAACCCTACCTAACGTCACACATTCCAACTTTTGGAATGCTTTTGGAAGCCACTGACAAACAACGTTGTCCTGTTGATAGCAGCGATAGATTAGCCGCGTCTGGAGGACATGCACAAACAACCTATTTTGTCATTTAATTTGTACTCAGTGTTATTTTTGCTCGAGATTCAGATTTTCTTTTGTAGGATTTGAGGATCAAAAACTCAAAGATGTATAAGGTTTAACATTCATGCTTTAATCACATTTGGATCATTTTTGTCCAGCTGCATTTTGACAGAATGCGTTTAACTGCCTGCTTGGAAAAGCTTCCCTGCAACCTCTCTGCTTAATGTAGGTCAGTAAATGTGAGCTACAGTGGATTATACGAGACACGTGTCATGAACTATATGTATTTGACAGTAAAAATCTTTTTTAAGCCATAGAAAAATGACAGTCTGTGTTCCACTAATTCTGTCCCTCAGAGTCTCATAGGGCTTAATGAACAGACTGGTGACAGCATATGTGGAGTAATCACATACAACATGACCTGGTGACACGGTGACACACACACACACACACACACACACACACAACTCAGTCTCAAACTTATTATAGAGAACTTCCAGAACATGAGATCAGACGTCGACAAAGGATAATATATGAACTCACAAGAGAGTAATATTGCCTTTTTTTCCCAACATTATTCTTCCTCTTGTTGACTGGAACAGCACAGTCTGAAAACACAGATTATTTACTGCAACATGGGAATCTCTTCAGAAGTCATCTGTGGTTGTAAAAGGAGGCGGATGTGAATTAATATTAGCCCTATATATTTTCCACCATTTCCACTGACATTGACTAAATCTCCAGGGACACGGTGGGGCAATATGTGAGAAGACAAACGTACAGCAATTCACCAAATGCACAAAGAGCGGCCATATTCCACTGGAAGCTTAATGCTTCAGTGAATCCCTCAGTTTCATCACTTTGTGCTCAGTGCAGAGAGGTGCACGTGTTTCTTAGCACAAAGAATGAATTCAAGTACAGACAGCTGATCCACCTGAAGTGTAAACTGCACCAGAGAGTAAGCTGGGGTTTCTTTACATAGTTTACACTTACAGGTAAGGAGGCGATGCCAGAAGCAGGGACAAACTTCTGGAAGGCTCAGCCGCACACATTTCAGTGTCATTTTTCTACCACTGGGGGGCCCTAAAGTCAAAAGTCCTACACATAGTGGCTTTAAAGAGTAACCTCTGAACCTCTGGCCACACCCATGATCACAGCTGTGTGAGCAGGTGTGTGACCACAAGTATAGCAGAATTTGGGGGGGGGGGCTGTAGCTCAGGTGGTAGACCAGGTTCGACCATTAAATGTAGGGTTGGTGATTCAATCCTCAGCTGCTCCTGTCCATGTGTCAGACACTGAGGCCAACATTTCACCAAGTGTATGTGTATACGAACAATGTAAGTCACTCTGGACAGAGGTGTCGGCAACATGAATGTAAAGTACCACCCAGATGTGATGTAACGTTGCAAGAGGTTAAAGAGCATAATCATTCCAGATGTTTGGATCTGGATCTTTGACCTCCAGGAGATTCTCCTCTCCTCCTCTTGTCTCTCCCTCCCTCTGTGTGAGCTTGTTCCTGTCTCCTATCTGTGTGAATGGTGCGTCTGTCCTATTCCAGGTCTCCATGGTGGACAGGAGGTCGTGTGGCTCAGGTCTGTTGGGCGAAACCTGCAGTTGCTCGAAGATATGATTTTGTCATCCCGATCGTCCGTGCTGCAGCTCTACTATGTTGGTCTATTCTGCACACTCGACATCTATTGGCTGTCTGTCCGTCCTGAGAGAGGGATCCCTCCTCCGTTGCTCTTCCTGAGGTTTCTTCCATCTTCCATGACAGAGGTGTCATGTGCTTTACAGATTGTGAAGTTGACCGAGGCAAAATTTAGTTGACTTGACATGTAGTCACCACTAGTTGGCTGAACACATTCATAACAAAGCTTATTGTTTTCCCTGCCAATAGTTTGAATTCATAGATTCATTCAGGGTAAAACAAAAAGAAGGCTTATGGCAAGGCTTCATTTATTTATTTATTTAGATAAAAAAAACATCTTTGTTGACCTTTGTTGTTGAATTGCATAAATGTTCATATTTGAAACATCACATTTAGTGCATTTTTATTGTTATTACAAATTGTCAAGGTCACACAGGTTCCTCACGTGTCCAGTCCACAAACCCTTTGCTGGTAATGATGATGGTGTGATGTAGATGAAGTGTTTGTTCGCGGTCTCATTGAGCTCTCCGGTCCCACACCAGACTCTGCTCTGACGCTCTCTCGCTCTCTGTCTTTCTGCCTCCCAATTGGTCCACACTCCCCGTCTGCTGAGAGGGGGGGGGGCGGTCGGAGGGGAACACCGAGTGTCAGATGCGTTTGATACGCGAAAGCCCCCCGAACACAAGCACCTCGCTCCTGGAGAGGAGCTTGTGAATGATGAAGCGGAACGCAGCTGGGACCAAATAAGAATCGGTTTAATTAACGCGGCAGTTTTGTTTCAGTGATGTTTTAATCTCGGCGGGGTGGGGGGGGGTGCGGGAAAAGTGGACAAGCAAGAAACCTTAGATCATGTGAATGCCAAACACCGGCTGAAGAGTCTGGATTACCCTGTGCTTTGGTGGTGGTGGGGGGGGGGAGAGCAGCTGTGGATGGCGGAAACACTCCCCGACACGGAATAAAAGGTCTTTGTGGACGCGGTGACAGCTGCTGTCCGAAAACACGCGCGCAGAAAAGGCGTCGGGGTTCCTTTTGTCCCCACGTGTGGACGAGCCGTGCAGAAGACACAAGGTAACCAAGAAGCTTTCCATGTCCGGTTGTCCAATTACATATACTTTTTTTTTTTATTAGATAACATTTTTTTAAATGTGATTTGCTGGACGAGCTTGAGTTTTGATCCTAAACGCAACAGTGAAGAAAAGATGTGGAGGTGTGGACAAGATTGTGGTTGTCTTTGTTTGGCTCCTGTCATCGTTAAATACACCGACAAGTTCAGCAGAACCCTAGCCCTTCAACCCCCGGTGCCCCCCCCCCCACCCCAGGCTGCATCCTATCGAAGGAGTCCATTGAACCCTTGAGCCCTGTAAATCTCAACATATCATATTCATATTTCTCATATTCATACTGGCAAATGTTGACTTCAGGATATTTTTCTTCCTCTCATATTGACTTGGAGGTATTTTAAGTCTTTAAGTCTTGTCATTTATCTGCCTGACATCTTTCACCAGGTATATTACATAGAGTTTGTTACCTTTCATTTTTAATTAGATGCTGGTATGTGCTTAATTTGCTGGGCTCTAAGAAATAACCGCACACCTGCCAATCAGCATAAGTGCCATTGATTTACATTAGGCATGTCAGGGTTGTATCTCCTTCAGCAGTAGGCCTATTATTATAATAGTCATCCGCAACCGCCTCAATACCTTGCAAGGAAAGTGCTCATTAGTCCCAGTAGGAGTCACAGCGGCCATGAGGAAGCAGCCTGATAGTCGAACGGCGTTGACCTGACCTGCTTTAAACAAGTGCATTATGTTATTATCTGAAGGAGGTGCATCTATCAGAACCCTGCAGTTTCTGGCTGTCCAGTTTTAACCCCTGGACCCGGTATTGATTGAACTGAGTGGCCCATTTTTACAAGAGGTTTAAATTCCCGTTTTTTCCTCAAATTTAGAGAGCTGTCAACACGTCTGCCTGTCACTGACTTGGCAACTTGATTTCCAGTATTGCAGAGAGCAGCAGATTTCCCGCTATGCTGTTTTTGGTCCTGACTGACAGTGGCTCCAAGTACAATGACGTTTCAGACCTTATGGCAGACTTCGCAGACAGATTGGTCTCGGCCTGTGTCTGCTGAGATGGCCTTGTTATCATCACATGTTTAGCATCGTTTTAAAGGTAAGAGCTTGGTGGGCTGAGGATGTATTCAGATCATGGACTGAAATGGAGACTTGGTACAGTGGGAATTCCTCGCATGTTGGACAGGCAGCGTGGGGACTCCCAGCAGTGACAGATCCAAAACAGCAGGGTGTCCTGCTTTGTGAAGGAAACTGTGAACAAACACATAAATCAGTTGGCTGATGGGCTAGCTGGCAGGTGCATTTCCTTTCTCCAGCAGCTCCCCCTGTTTTCGCCCTTTCTCTCTCTTTCTCAAATCACCCGTTATCTTTCTCACACTCACCTCTGATTCTGCACCTTATAGATGCCCTGAGATACCCTCCATGCTTCCCTGCTCGCCTTCCGTCGTGCCTTCGACTCCTCTCTACCACTTGCATCCTCCAGCTCTGCGCACATGCGTTCCACATCTTCAGTCTTTGCCTCTGTCTTTGTCTGGCTGTCGGTCCCTCCCTGGATGGGAGAACTGTGTGACATTATTCCTCAAAACTCGGGGTCTATCGATCTGTTGGCTTACTCTCCATGTGTAAATGTGGAAAGCCATTGATCCGTGAGCAGAGCTCTTAGTGGAGAGGCACCTGTAAATCCCGCAACACGTGAGCAAATTACAGCTACTGTAATACTGACTGTCATGATTGACTTGTGTTATTTACAAATATTTAATGGGTGTCATTGTGGGACTGAAATTGGTTACGCTGACCCACTTTGAGATTGTAATTGAGCACTCTATAACGGGGGCTCTTTGATTGCATTAAAAAAGTGCGTGTGGTGTTGATGTGGGTTACACAGCGGGCTGTATATGCACATTAAACCTTTTGGATATTCATTACAAGAATCGTACATTCAGTAATTTGACACTCGGCATGCATGCCAACCAATTAGCCTGCTTAGAACCACGTGCTGCACATTCGGCAAGTAAGTGGACGCGTTGTATGATCACAACACATCTTTGTTATTCTGCCTCTCAGACACTGATGGCGGTGCCTCCTCTCAGCTGCCATTCAGAGATGTTTTATTGATTTATTGATTATTTTAAAGAGAGTGTAGACGGCGAGAGGTGGGGGGTCCAGCAGGATTTAACCCAGAGTAAGTTAGTGCACACATACAGCAACTCCAGGGGTAACTGTCTGATGAGGCCTGGGCACTGACAGGAGCTAGCTGACCCATTCCTCGCGCCATGAATCACCTCTCATACAACAGATGGACAGCACTCAGTAAACAGCCTCACAAAGTCAGACTACACCTTTTAGAGCTCACTTTTTCTTATTAGATTTCAGTCCACTTAGAAGCCCTTCGGCCGGTCTGATCCATGCCAGAGCATTTGTTGAGTGCTGATGTGACTCAAGGGATCTTAAGACTCCCGAACCTTGTGAACCGCTATTTCAGCTAGTGTAGGTTTTGCTTTTGCTGTATGGCTTTTAACTTAATAATCAAAGAGAGCAGAGTTTATTTCATCCATGCAGGCGTAGGAAGGGTTTGTGGTGATGACGGGAGTAAAGGAAACAGCTGTCAATCATTTATCGCACGTCCTACTCTAAATGATTTATCGCAAGGAAACAATGAAAGAAGTGAAAATCGTGGGCCGCCACTGCAGGGTTAAAGGAAATTAGAGATACGAGATTTCGCGCGGCGACTTCTTATCCTGGGAAGATTTGCGAGGTGTACTGTGTGTTCTTGTTTTTTCCAACACCTTACTTCACACTCTTTCAGCTGTACACTTTCACACCTGGGAGCTGCACAGTGTTGTGACATTATTCCCAATGAAGATTTGCTGACCACATCTGGTCTTTATTATATATAACGACAATGCCCTGTTTCACAGCTGCGTGTTTTCACACCTCAAAGGTGAATATTTATGCCGTTGACCATAGAGAAGCTCCAGTCTCCAGGAGGAGGAACATTTGTTTTTCACTCAGTTTACACGGATTTTCAGTCAGTCCTGTCTTGGCACTGCCGACTGCCCAGCAGGCTACCAGCACTCCTGTCATACATGTGATATTCATCTCTGCACTTATTAAACAACATGTTCCACAACACAGTTTTTCTTACCCACAATCCCTGCCTGTCACTCAGCCAATCCTGTCATTTTAATTGCAATATGGATTTTTGAATGTGCAGCTCAATGGGAGGGCGCTATCCGCTCTCATATGGAGATCTAATGAAAGGTCAGGTCATGTTGATGGTGTGTGCAACTCCATCTGCTTATGTGTTCTGCATACAACAGTAGTTGAAGCCAATTTATGTGTTATTTAAAAGCTATTTATGCTGTTTTTTTTTTTTTTTTTACTGGAGCGACACCATCACTATATTTGTCCTGGCTTTTTTTGGGAGGTTGGTTGAATAGTCTTGGCAGATCTGCCAGACAGAGGATGCATCTGCTTAATATCCCTCACTCTAAGAGCTGGTTGAAAAATCAATTGAAAACAGGTGAATGTGGGGCATGCCAACAACCCATTATCCCTCTTTTTGGGAGTTTACAGGGTGAGCATATTAGACTTGTACACAAATCTGCGAGGGCTTGTGTTTTGTAACCATAATATGTCCGCTGTTAGTGTACATGTGTGTTGTGTCTTGAGTGTGTCGTGTCAAAGCTATGCAAAGTTTTATACGTGAGAGAGTGTTTCCTTTTCATGTGTTCATGCCTACTTCATGATGTATGTCCTGAATAGCCAACGTTTGGAAGGTTCAGATTAATTTGTCTGCTGCCTCACGCATATTTCTTGCTTTTAATGGTAGTTAGTAGTTGTTTTGTTCACAGAGTGTGAATGTGATTGAGGGATACAATCCCCTTTCCCACTTTGGCCTAAGAAGATGTCATCCCCACTTTTTTTTGCTGTCTTCCAGATATGAAAGTGTAGTTTAGTTTAACAACAGACCTCCATTCCTCTTCTTCTTGCAGCATCCATTTATAAATCTCCAGATCCATCCAGCCATCACTGTATCATCTTCACTGGCCGTTCTTAAGTGGGCTTTCACTTGGTCGATAGAGACATGGCAGGATAATGCCCACAGCTCTACAGGCCAAATGGAATTGATATATAATGGTGGATAACTAGGAGGAGTAGAGACAGCTGTATGTGCTCATGCATTAGTTTGAGTCAAAATTTGAGAAACAAATAGAGAGTAAGAGGTTGTCAGGCAACTGTAATTACAACAGTGACAGCCGGAGAACATTTCATGATAATTGGGTTTTTGTCGTCAAGTACAGAGCGGAGAGAAGTATTCCCTTTAATCATTAACTTGTCAATACTTTAACATCTGCATACTTGTTTTTGTGTGTGATCCAGCTGAAATTACATTCTGAAGGTGAATTGCATCAAAACACCTTAAGACACATCTTAAGATTGTGCATTTTCTAATATTTGATCGGAGTCTGATACAAGGGTAGGGCTGCCTCTAACGATTATTTTCCTTATTGATTAATCTGACGATTATTGTCGATTAATCTTTTAGTCTATAAAATGTAAATAAAAAAAAAAGTGAAAAATGCTCGTCACAATTTCCGGGAGACCTTCAAATAGCTTCTTTTGTCCAACCAACAGTCCAAACCCCCAAGACTCTTCATTTACTAACATAAACGACAAAGAAAAGCAGTAAATCCTCACATGTAAGAAGCTGGAACCAGCAAATGTTTTACATTTTTGCTTGAGAAATTACTGAAACGATTTATCGATTACCAAAGTAGTTGGCAAGTAATTTTCTTTTGATCGAATAATCGATTAATCGAGTAATCCTTGCAGCTCTATATAAGGGAAAGTATTCTTGATTTTAGGTGCGCAGCTTGCATGCTTAGAAGCAAGAGTTATGAAATCGCAGTGACATATGTTCTGACACATTATTCTTCAGGTGAAACCAAGGTTACTGAGTAACTGGGCTGACATAAAAAAATATCTCAACTCAGTCACAGGTGTGTGAGTTCTGCGTGTGAATTGGTCCGAGCCTTGCCTCAATGCCAAAGTACTTGCACAAACGGTCTCACCGTACGATCCAGTAGCAGTTCATGAGCTTTCACTCACACCACATAATCTTCATCAGCAGATGCAGTTTGCTCCATTGTTATGTAACTGTAGCCACAACCACAAGGTCCATTTATTGGCCGTTTCAGAGCTTTTGATCAAATCATATGTACTTCGTCAGCAGATGAATTCTCTAGTTGTCATGTACACAGTGGCTGTTTAAAGCTGGATCTTAATTCATGCTGTATGTGTCTTTTTGGGGGGGGGGGATTTGATCTGGCTACCTGAAGCAGACCATGCTAAACTCCACAACCCCGTTTTCCATGCAATGACCAAACAGTGAAGAAAATACAGAACGCTGTAAGTGTTCTGTGTCTTACTTTGACCCATTTAAAAGGCTGCAGCTGTTAGATGTCTGCTTTATTGTACTATCCAAACACTGCTTACTAACCCTGATAATGTTATTTTTTTTGTAGGTCACAAACTGTGGGTGGTCCATTTTTAGTATAGGCTCCCATTTAGCCTTGTGTTAACAGGATTCTATTTCATTTTCTCCCTCATTTTGTCTCACTTTCTCTGTCATTCTCTCTGCTCATCTCTGTCTCTGACTCTTGACAGTCTTCTTATGAATATCATAAACGTGAATAATGATTATTAATTTAATCGGTGAATAAACAAAAGGACGCCCTCTCCCTCCTCTCACTCAGCGTCTCTGAGAGAGTATTACCCTCACAAAGCTTGAGCTGACAGAGATGAATAGCGAGAAGAGATGAGCTAGATAATTGAGAGTAATTAACATGCCAAGCAGTCAGCTCATGTCTTCATGTTCAAGAGAAGCGGGAGCTAAAACTGATGAGTAGATTGAGGAATAGAACTGGGTTTGGTTTTCTGTGTAAGACACACTGGTGACATTATACAGATGCAGTTACAGGGTGAACACAGATTGTTAACATTAAATATGAAGCACTACTGCTTTTTAAAAATGTAGTTTTGCTATAAAGTCTCTTAGACAGCAGTAAAGCGTATAAATCTAAACTAAAAACAACAGAACAAATAGATTGCCTTTCAAACAAGACCCGAATTTATCTTCTTCGAAACCTTTCCCTATTTTATTTTCAGCATGACCTCTATTTTCATCTTCCCCAGGTGCTTCGAGTCCTCTATTCCTGTCCTCTATTGTCAGGTCTGACAATAAAGTTCTATATACTTCAAGTGTTGCTGGAGCTTTTACCTGAAATTTTAACCTGGTAATGGCATTTTAATTTGATTTCATTTTTTTCTTCTTTTCCTTTTTTTTGGCAATACTTGTATGCATAGATTTGATCTGTTTTTAATTAGTATCTCTGTTTATATTTCACCTCATTTCTATTTTTTACGTTTTACGTTGCTGCCTTTGCATTTTATTGTAAGTCATTATTATTATATTATTATGATTTAGGTGTGTTACTGCCAAGGCCCTGGTATTGTGTGTACTGGCTCAGAACCATCATTAATGTTATTAATTACGCCTGTGGTTTTCCTGCTATGAAAAGTCAACCATAGTCTATCATATTTGTGTCAAGAAATGTCCTCGGGGCATCTCGGCAGGAGGAGTCTAATTGACCCGGCAGCCGATCAATACTCTCCTCTTACTTGAATACCTTGGTTATCAATACTGGTGAATTGCAACAGCCTCAAAGCCTACAGTTTATAACCCTTCCAGACTGACACAGTGGTGTGGGAGAAAGTCATGTTTGCTGTTGATCTGAATCAGCCTTTCATATGAGAGGATGAAGTCATCAGATTTAGATTAATAAAAGGTTACCATAGGGTCACAGTAGGGTTACTAAAGCATTATTGTAGAGCAATCTTCAAGCCTACCCAACTATAATTCTGCTCAGTCACAGTTACATTTGGACATGTTTGTATCTTATGTTTTATACCTGAGTCGTGGAATAGAGTTAGGGTACGTGTATTTGCTCTGTTGTAATTCTGTGCGTGAGCAGTGACGTGTGTGGAATTACAGCTGTTGACTTGCGTGAATGGCGACAATGAGGGGATTAACCCTGGTTATGATTGGGTCAAACGAGGGTTGATCTCATGTACATAATCCCATGTCAAACGGATCCTGTGTGAAAACAGTATACAGTAGTACTTAACAGCTGAAAGGGTGTGTGTGTGTGGAGAGAGAGATGGGGCGGTCTAAAATCACTAATGCTTTTGTTTTTTGTTGATGTGGTTAAAATATATATATATATATATATATATATATATATATATATATATATATATATATATACCCTTTCTCTCTCCCTCTGCCTCCATTGTTTTTCTTATTTAGTTATTTATTTATTTCCAATATAGAGTCCCTTCTCTAAGTGTTCATGCTCAACAAGAGTGCAGCCCTCACTCTGATTGCTCCCCCTTCGTTAAAATGACACCGCTTGAGGGAGTGAAAAAAATAGGGATGCTAATCAAGTTTTTTTTAGTCTCTTATGAGAAAGCACTTACTTTTTCATAAGCTGGTTTCCCCAAGACTTAGTCAAGTAGGGTGAAAGACGGCTGTGTGTGTGTGTGTGTGTGTGTGTGTGTGTGTGTGTGTGTGTGTGTGTGTGTGTGTGTGTGTGTGTGTGTGTGTGTGTGTGTGTGTGAAATGACAACATTCACGTTAGGGTGTGAAAAGGGAGAAGAGAGCGACTACAAGAGCAACACAAAGGGAAAGAAAGAGACTTTGCTCATTAGGAGCTCCCTGAGCACCAGCTCTCTGGCTCACACTGATGGTCTCTGTGAGGAGGAAAATCCCCAGACAGAGTGGACGGGAGCCAGCAGATAAACTACAGATCATTGGTGAAGTTTCTTAACAGCTGCTTCAGGACCTAGAATTTGCATGAGGGGAGTTTGAATGTATCTTGAATGAACATGTTGCTGGAGCCCAGCATAGCAGAAGAGGCTGATCGTTAGAGTTAATAAGTTAATAAACAAGGTAATAAGTGGCAGTAGTCTACTTATTTATGTCAAGATTAGTCCTGTGTTACATTGGCTTAGTAAACCTTGGCTTGGGAATAAAAATCAGGAAAGTTGTAGAAAACGTGGGAGCAATGAGTCTATTTCCACTGCTTTGACCTCTCGCTCTGTGATTTTTCTCCTCTACACTATTCTCATGTAGGAGGCGTTTAGAGGCTGCAGAGTGATGTGATAGTTTCACATACATCCCTCCACCATAAAGCGTCTTCAGTGTGTCATGAATTCTTACGATAGAAATATAAAATCTTTGTAGGTGGGAAGCATATGAAATAAAAAGTTTGAAGGACCTATTTAAGACTTTGTTGTGGCTATCTGAAATGAAAGGATCACACATTCCTGGTAGATGACTTTGTTACGTGAACAGCATATTTGCACTGTTTACTTGGTGGTTGAGGCGGATAAAATGATTGCCACCGTGATAACAGAGTTTTAAGATTCTTCCTCCTATATTGTCTGTACCTTCCGCAACTGTTACAAATCACTGTCGGTTTGAATTGAATCACTTTTATGATGAAATAACGCTATGGTTTAGGCACAATAACGACCAACCAAACGTTGGTTGCCGTGGTATTTACCGCTCAACAGCCAAACACCACCTTAGCTACAATGCTAATGTTGCTAGTAGTAGATTGCCATGTTTCAGAGACTCAACCAGTGTTTGTTTAGTAATAAACTGCGAACACATTTACAATAACATCACGTGACTTTCTCCTTTGCCCCCGTCATAACTAATACGGCCACTAGAGGGATTTGTCACTCGAATGTAAACATGCGCGTTATTTTCGGGGAACTCGCTGAAACGACAGGGCCACAGGCCAGACAATTAATGGGTGGAATTGAGGTTGGCGATTAGTGGCATTTTCTTTTTTTTTTTATGAATGAATCCAGAGTAAACACAAGGCCTCACGTAGCAGCAGATGTGCCGCTGTTATCTGAGCCCAGGGAACAGGATCAGCACTGCAGCAGCAGCAGCAGCAGCAGCAGGCCACTAACTCACCAACTCAAATTTATACACATGCCAAGATGTGCCGTCACAGAAACCAATTCATATGCAAAGTCGCCTTGATATCTTTTTCAGTAGGACACATTTAGTTATTTTGCCACACTATGTGGGCAAGTTTGTGATTTCTTTTCTGATTTTGTGCAAATTTAATGCCAGTGATTGCAGCCAATATTGTTGTTTTCCTGTGGTAAGGAAAACAAGTCTAAGGAATCTAGTGTGAGGGGGGTAAAATACGCAGTTGGCCCATTAGTACCCAGTGTGGTGATGTCCACTATTCTATTCAGGACTCCCATGTACTGCACAGTTGCAGTGGGTGTGAGGTTGCTGATGTGGATATGGATGAGTTTTTTTTTTAATTTTTTTTTTTATCTTTCTTTTTTTTTAACGGTGAAATCTGAGACTCTCACACATACAAATGCATACTCCACACACAGACTAAAAAAACAAAAGGATGCTTCCGCCGCGCACTTTGCATCGCCTAAGATGATTCTTGTCTTCTCATCAAAGTTAGGCAGCAGTTTTTTTGTTTTTTTTTACAGGTCCTTTAAGGCTCCCCTGAGGCAGTGCTGCCCTCTCACCCTGGTAGACCAAAGTGGTCCCATGGCTGTGTTAGTAGACTACCTTCCTCAATTCCCTGTTCAAACAATACATCAGAAAGAAAATACATCACATTTGTCCCCTCCACCACAGAAACGTCAAATGTTTGTGTATTATGTAACTAGCCTACTGGGAGGGAATATTACCACACAGCGTTTACCAAACTGTCACGTTATCCCAGGAAGCTTTTTAAAGCACCTTTGCCTGGACATCTGTGTGCTTTAAACTGGATTAGTGGATCAGCAGGGGAACCAGTACTGGGTAAACAGGATTCAAATCATAAAACAGTTTTCGGAATTAATTTATTTAAATGGTTTTTCCTTCAATTCTGGAGGAAGGAAAATAAAATTGCTTTTCTGCATTCAGTAAATTGTCATAATCAATTCTGTTCCCTTACACCAAAAAGGATTATTTGGTGCTATTTTGGGACTGCAATTTCACTGGTTTACTGAAACTGTAGTCGAAATGTCTGGAAACTATTAAAGGGGAAAGTTCCAACTTTTTTGACATTAAATTAAATGGTATGACGTGCCGACTTGTAGCAATATTGATGAATGGAGATTGCGTTTTGTTACAGATTCTGTGGACGGAGATTTTCCAGCAAGCCGGCAACCTCTCAAACAGAAGATAAACAGGAGCCAGTGGGGTTGGCAAACAAAATGTTTTAAATCACAGCACTAAAAACACTTATACAGCATGTAAAACATTTCTATCATACGAGGTCTGAGAAATCGAAAATAGAACCATTAAAACTCCCTTTTGAGTGCCATGTTGTAGTTTACAATGCTTAACTTTTATTCAACAAGCGGCTAGCTGGCTAATATCGCTGAACACGGGATGACAATAGCTTTAGCTAAAGTCCATGCATCAGTATTACTTCTAGCCAGTAACTCACATCACTGTGTGGAAAACAACAAAAGCTGAATATCAGAATTATTTAACAAAAATTAAAGTACCATCTTATACATTTTAAATGATAATTCTTCTAGCATGTATTTTAATATATATACAAGTTGCTCATGAACTTCCATTGCTTGCCTCCCCTCTCCCCTTTGTCTCTGTCAGTGGTGCTTAATAAAATAAAATGTCCTCCATATAATCTTTAAAAAGTATCCAATGCTGTATTTGATGTTTGCCATAAACTCTTAACTTTGTTTTTGTATTTAGGTTTTATGAAGTCTAAGACTGCGTGTAAAGGGTGAGCTTGCCCTGCTGAATATTTCCAACAGTTTGACAGGATTCAGAGTCTGTAGAGGATTAACTGTGTATAAAGGGTGTTCTGAGTATTAATTAATATCAAAGTATTCATTGATATAAGACCAACAATTCAGAATACTCAAACAGTTCTTTGGATCTGGGTAAGCTGCTTCGTATTGGCATCATTATGAGTCTCTCTCTCTGTTGCTGTCTCCCTTTCTCACACACACACACACACACACACACACACACAGTCACGCACCTCCACACATAAAGACCACGGTATGATGATCAAAAATGTGAGGTAAAAATCTCAAGATCTGGCGCAGTCTGGATATTTTCAGCTATGATCAGAAATCGCGCTGCAGAACCAGTCGAGGCTTTGAGCGACAGAAAGCAACTGTACACTGTGTGCAAGGGAAACAATTACAAAACCTATCATAAAGATAAATATTGGATTGGACTTGGGAATGGCAGAAAATGTGATCAAGAGATCCCTATTTTTTATTGTTCTTACAGTTGGATTTGTCCACACAACATTTTATCTTTTTTGCTGTATGCCTTTTGTCTACTGGCATGATGCAAGAGCACGACAGATCACAGTAAACCTATGAATGAATGTAGACAGGCTGGATGCTACTGCTGTGTTCCTGTAGCATTTGATTTCCTTCCATTTCCACTGGGACATTCATTCTCTTTCAAAAGTGCAAAAGAGTCTTTCAACAATCCACACTTACACACTGATTTGTCCCCCGGACAGCCCCTTACTCAGGCCTTTAACCCCGCAAGTTAAACTAACAAACAGAAAAAGATAGAACAGGCCCAAACGGCGGAGAAGCAGACAGTTTCAGGCTCTAACTTAAAGTCGGCCAACAGAAATGTGGACCAGAAGACGGGTAGACTGAGACGTAGACAGCCAGCTGCTCAGATCCTGTTACTCTTCCTCCGTCAGGTGTCCCAGTGTGCCAGTCAGTCAACAGCACAGGCAGGCAGCGAGCACTTGTTATCTCTGCTCTGTTAGGCTGATACACGACATGCTCTGTTAAAGCCATCTTCCAATGACGATGTCGCATGTCAACCCGAGTGTGTGTACAAGATGTGATGAGACACCTTGTCACATTTTGCCATGACACCCGCCTGAAGTTGTCTCCCTGTGCGACATTTGAAAATTAAATACCTGTGAAATGCAGTCTGGGGAATTGGGTGAGTTTTTCAGGTATTACTGTATATGATCCATTGACTGACTGATAGCTTGGAGAGGAAATGTTTGCCTTATAGTCAAGCACCACTTAGGTAGAAATGAATAAAGCTGCTTTGCACAGTAAGATACTGCACTACATTGTATTAGGTACACCTGCCCGGAAACAGTCTGCCCCTCCTAACAGTGAATGATGCAGGGCTGCTAGAAAGTGACAGTTCTGTGGACATAAACAGGTGACTCTCAACGGGCCGCTACGGCCTGCAAAGTATGTCCTTGAAAAATAAGCAAAACTTTCTTCAGCAAAGGAAAAATGCAGATTCTTTATTCTTTCACCTTTAACCATTTAGTTTTGACAAAGCAGTACCATTTTATTGTCATTAGAATGTCATCAGTGCTAAAAATGTCAACACCTGCAGCGAGCCGATCTCATTATATAACACAGCAGTGTAAGTTACTTTGCAGTTTCTCTATCACGGAGTTTTCCTTGTGTGGCTTTGTCGTTAAGCAAAAGACTTCCAACAACTCTGTTCAGAAGGATGCACCTTTAGTGCCTGCTGAATTCGCAGTGAGAAAAGTGTCTTTGCTGTTGAGAGTCGCTTTGAAAAGTCTGTGGTGCTGTGCTCCGTGACGCCACCTCTGCCACATTCTCGGTTTGACTGCAAGCCAAAGGGAGGGCCGTGCCACTTCCTCATTTTAGAGGAGCAGAGGACACTCGGTTGTTCACTCCGACCACTGGTGGGCGTGTGACCAACAAGCTATTGCCAAACCATCAAAGCATACAGACACACAAGGCCACACAACGCCGGCACTGTGCGCATGCCGAACACATGCTGGAGATCTTTTGTGTATTGTTTTCATGCAGAGAGCAAACATGTGCTTCGTTGAACATTCTTCTCATGTTTGCGCGTGTTTGTCTTCTGTCTTCGCACCTGTCTGACCTGATGCTGTTAATTAGGCAAAAGTAACACCAATTAGGAGACACCAAAACACACACTTACCACACTCCCTGTTAGTACCACTGTGCATCCCCTGAGGCTACAGCGCTAATCTGTGTTCATAAAATGCTTTCTACATCTGTGCTGCCGAGCACAATATTCAGATCTGCCCTGAAACACAAATTTCCTCTGTACCCACTAATTATCTGCTAATGGTGATAACGGATCCTCATCCCTAAAGAGAGACCCTGCCACTGATAATTTCCTCTATGAAATACATGTTCAAGGCTTTTTTAATGACTGGCCTAATTTCTGTCACTCAGCTTAATGAGCTCAACAATTGTCAAACAAAATATTATGAAACATTATATCCACCAGAAAGTCTCTTTATTTTTGAATGGAAGTCCATGGTTTAAAGGGAAATACTGTTTGTTCTTTTACAGTGGTTACTCCTCTTTCACTGCATTTAGGTGGCGTGATAGTGGTGTTTTTATGTAATAGTGGTGTCACATCTTGGCTTCAAGGTTGTCCTGTCTGTTCAAGCTGAAAGCTGTCCATCTGCTTCAAGAGCATGAACTGTCCTTTACCATTTGATTTCTCATCATGTAACAGGACACATACGCCATCTTGAAACAGCAACATTACCCTGTTTGCATACAGTCGGAAGGAATAGTTCCACATTTTGGAAAATACACTTATTCCTTCCTTGCGGAGACTTAAGAGGGGAAGATCGATACCACTCTTGTGTCTGTATGGTAAATATGAAGCTGGAGCTGGCAGCTGGTTAGCTTAGCTTAGCACAAGAGAAACAGCTAACCTGACTCTGTCCAAAGAAAGTTCACTAATTAGCATGTCGTATGCTAAGGCTAGCTGTTTCCCCCAGTTTCTAGTCTTTGGGCTGAGCCAAGCTAAGCTAACCGACTGCTGTATTAACCGTACAGACATGAGAGTGGTGAGATCCTTTCACTGAAGTCTCTGCAAGAAATGGAACCTGATTGAATAGTATTTTTAACATTGAACTATTCGTTAAACCCAAACACCTCATCTAGTCTTCCTCGCTGTTTCTCCCTCCTCTGCTTCATAATTTCACACCTCATTCTTCCAGCCTTCCTTCTTTAACCTCGAGCCTTTTCTCTTCATGTCATTAAATCCTCTTTGACCTGCTTGCTTGCAGCTCTCTTTACCATTCTCCGTCTCCATCTTCAAGTCATTCTCTCAACCCGACCTCATCGAATTTCTTCCCCAAAACAGTCTCTTTCATCTTCTTTTCCCATCAGGCCCTCCCTCTGTATTACTTCACTGCTGATGCTAACCTCCCCCTCTCTCCTGATTATTGAAGAAAGAAACGAGAGACCGGGCCACAGGAAGAACATATGAGTTCTTACGGCCTTTTAACGACTGCCTGAATTGGCTCATTAGAGAGAGGCTCAGTGGCGGTGGAGTCAGTCTTGTCTGCTGCTTTTGAATGATTAGCATGGGGGGAATTAAAGTGTGCTGAACCATTAAGGCTGCTCCAGGTTTCATTAGCTCTCTGTTTCATTAGCATGTGTTATTGAGAGAAAAAAATACAAAAAGCATAAAGCGTAATTTGCCAAGGCAAGGGAGAAAAACTTATAAAGATTAGCGTGATTGGAAAGATTATCGGAAAGCATCAGATGAAGAGCCGAGGGACACATGATGGGTAATCAGTGTGTGTGAGGGAGTTCATTTGTGCTCACGTGTAATGTGTGTGTTCATTTTGGTTTGTGTTCACTTGCCTGTTAAGATCCATACCTTCAGCATACCTTAGCTTCACACACACGGTATAAACGCACACATGATGATTTACAATTTGCGTTTGGATCATTGTTATTGTTATTGTTATTGTTCTTTGCCCTGTTCTCTACCTTTTTTTTTTTTCTAGTATACTATGTGTTTTTTCACATGTGTACCCAGTAGCAGTGTTCCTCATGTAAGGTTGTGTAATCTTATTACATAACATAATTAAAGTGATGTTCCTACAGTGGGTTAAAAGCAGAGACCGTTTACTGTAATTTGGGGCTATTGGCAACAAAATTGGATAAATGGCCGTGCTGTTGTTCGTAACATTAAGTATTCATTAGCCTGTTTTATAACCTGTGACCCAGTTCAAGACAGACAACTTGAGTTGTTCTGTCACATTCTCACATGACATACTCTCTTTGTCTTTAAGCTGTCATCCTCTGCTGGCTGTTATCTCAGCTCTATATCACGGGGGAATGATTTGTATTGTAGAGTTTACTTTTGTAGGAATCACTGTGATGTGTAGTGATTTCTTGAAGACTCCAAAAAAGTTACCAGAAATACTGTATGTTCTTCTCCAAATAGCTGACCTACTTGTCAGTGCAAAATGTATGATATGTTGTGGTCAGTAGACTTTCCATGCACAAGTAACTATATTGCAGCTAATGATTCATTTCACAGGCAGATAAATATAGAGAAAGCATTTAATAACCATGAAGTTCTACACTTAGTTCCTTACTTTAAACATTAGTTTCAGTCATCAGTGTTTGTAGAAAACGTGTTCATCAGTTGTCCATGTTCCCTTTAAGCTGTTGGTTTTCATCCTCGGATGCTGATGTGTGCGTATTAACTTATACATTTACATATGGCTGCAATGATTAGTTGATTAATTGATTAGTCAGTCAATACAAAATAAATTTGATCATCGATTAATCATTTAAGCCATTTCTTGGCAAAAATTCTTTGTTGTGACGTCTCCAATGTGAGGATTTGCTGTTTTTCTCTGTTTTTGTATCATTGTAAATTGAATATTCTTGGGTTTTTGAACTGTTGGTTGGCCAAAACAAGACATGTGATGACCTCAACAAGGACTGTGGGAAAATGTGATGGGCATTTTTCATGGTTTTCTTATTGACAAAATAATTGATTGATTAATTGAGAAAATGGTCTGTAGATTAATGGATAATGAAAATATTCGTTAGTTGCAGCCCTACATTTACAGTATATTTGCTCTATATATACTCAGCTGTCAGGTGTCTAACCAGAACTAAGCTTAAGATCCTTGGATAGAGGTCCCGGCTTAAAGCTAGAGGGAATAGAGCCATTATAGTCAGGGCCTTGAGACTTGGAAATCAAGCTGAGACTGAACGACTGAGTCAGTAACATTTTAAATCTCTTCTTAAAACGTACTTTTTTTTACCTAATTTTCGAGGGCTTTTAAAGAAGATCTTTATCTGTTCTTACCTACTACTTACACACTGTTAATGCAAATCTAATTATTCTCAAACTACCAACGTAGCAGCTCTAAAAACTGAAGTATTGGTCTTTTTTCTACATGAACCACCTTTTGCTGATCCTGGGGAGTCATAGGAAAGGGAAATAAACAAAAGCTAGTTCAACAAGGGAGCTATTAAGTTGCCCAGATAGTGAGCCAGCCTCTCTGTCAGTCTGTTTTTTTTTACGGGACCTTTAAGAATATCTTGCACATTATCACATAGCGGTGCATCTTGGGGGATTTCAGTGTGAAGTACAGCAGTGTTATCGCTATGATGTGTCGTTTACCAAATGCCCCTCGATGGAGCAATATTGAAGGCAAGGCTGTCTTGTTTTGACTGCTTTGCACTACTCTTCCTTATAGGGAGACAAATACACAATTACTAAAAAAGGCACTTTCATAAATTCAATATTGATGCACAGGGATCTGTATGTACATGTGTTTTTGTATTACTTTGTATTGACCAAAAAAGGTGGGAAAGTTTGCAGGAAGTAGAACATGGATTGGGAAATACTTTGAATAAGGTTCAGGTTATGTTAAAGGTAAAGGTAAAAAAAAGTTGTATGTCCTTGTCTAGCAGTGAAAAAGTGTCTATCCAGAAACAATGTCCAATTACTCAAGATGACCACTCATTGACCTCATTGTGAACATTGCAACTTCTTCTAAAAGTATCACAAAACACACAAAAAACCATAACAATGTATTTGTATAATTGTGTTTTCCAGGACTGCATGTGAAGCTGCCGTGGTTGGACAGCGAGGGAGATACACGAGGAAAGATGAGGAAAAGCAGGAGTGTTCTCACGGTGTCTCCCAACAATGTAAGTCATCATGTCCCCAATATATCTCACCAGTTACACAACAGGCTGTATATACCAGGAGAGCAATCAAACACATTTTGACGACACAAAAGAGAGACATAAACACAAGAGTAGCAGACAAAAAAACCCTGACTGAGAGAGACAGTGTGGATCACGATCAATTAGGAGGAATTCAAGAGTTTTTAACTGACAAAGCAGCACACGTCATGTAGTTTCTAGTGTAAGCTGAGTGGCAGGACAGAGGAAAGTGCAGAGACGAGCAGTTCTACACACACACACAGAGGATACGGGATGGTATACTTTCCTCTTTGATGCTCTGAATCGTCCCTCTCTTTGTCAGTCTCCCTGTGTTTTCTCTTTTCTGGGCTTTGGCTGGCTCTCTCCTCCTCTGCCACGTCAAGTTTCCCCTTTGTTAGCTCTGCAGCTCCCATCTCGTGCTCCGTTCTCCTCTTGTTTCTGCCTCTGATCTTTCTCTCTTCTCCCTTCAGTCTCACTCACAGGTCTTTAAACATGCAATGTGATGTTTAAACCCCACAGGTACTAGTGTTTGCACATGTTGTGTGTATAGCCTTATGCACCTCAGCACAACACATCCTGCACCTGTGTCTTAATTTGATCTACTACTGATACCAACGTACAGTAAACATGCATGTGGACAGCTAACCGTTTAATTTGCATAGCTAAATATGTTTTTTTGTGAAAACACAATGGGTTTTTTTTCAACAATCTTCTTACTTAACATATATGGATAGAAACGTTAGTACTGATTGTGTCTGCACAATCTGCAAAAAACAAAAAAAATTCCCTTTGAGGCTACACTAGCTTAACACACCTGAATCTCCAACTGATCTGTAGTGATCGAGTTGCATTGTGGGTAATGCTGCATCAATTTGGATTTTTTCCTACAACGTTGAAGAAAGGCAATGCTAATTTGGAGCTGTAATATTTTAAGGTATTTATTGTTAAGCAACCAAAAGCACTATGGTTATGTTAAGGCTACTAAATCACTTGGTAAAGGTAAGGTAGAGACTGTGTTCATAGTCGAATATGGAAAAAGCAAATCGTGACTTAACTGTGTAAGATTACACAAAGACTCAAGGCTGCTGTGTTGCAGTAGAGTGCTTTTAGCAGCCATCTACCTCCCTGAACTCCACAACACTCCATCTCTATTGGAACTGAGTGTAAATTCCTTTTGCAAATCTGTTTTCATTAATTTGAAGGAGGCAGTGTGGAGTAATGTGTGTGGCACCTGTACAATAATAATGTATAATGTACGCTCGCGCTGTATGGACAGAAACATGCAGGTGCACTCCACAGTGGCTGTGGGTGTTTGGTACCATTTCTCAAATAGTCCATAGCTGAAGGTGGGGGTGTGCATTAATCAGTCTCTCTCCGTCTCTCTCTCTTTCGTTTGAACATTGTGTGCTTTTTCTTTCTTTCACTTAATTACCTTCCCTGTCTCCACTCCATGTCTTTTTCACTTTCCTCTTCCACTGTCTTTGCCATCTAACTTTGACTTTTAGCTCTTTCCTTCCGGACATGCTATTGTTAAGCTTTCAGCAGCTTTCAATGAAAATACATCCAGTGGAGTGACTCAGTAGTGTGTTTTTCAACCACTGGATCAGAAATGGAAGAAAAACAAGGCCAGGCTGTTCCTAGAGCAGCTCCCAGACCCTTAAGGAGCTAAGGGTCTGTGATTGCTCCTCAAATCAACACATCTTGCCACAGCTTTGGGTGTTCGAGGTGCCAACCACACCTGAGCCGGTCGACCTCATCAATGTAGTTGTCAGCACCACAGTGTGGGGAGGAGGTTTGGAGAAGGGAGATCGGTTTATGTGTATGTGAGACCCTGTGTGTGTGTGTGTGTGTGGGAGATGATAATGATAATAATCATCATAATGATGGTAATGGTAACAGTTATTTTATCAAATGGAGGGAGAAAGTGAGAATAAAGAACACATGAATGAGCTGAGTGTCTGCTCTCTGCTTTGGCAGATGCAGATTGTTGGAGCTCCAAAGTAGTTTAGCTCAGGTGTGGTGTATGGTGTTACCTGTCAGGGTTATGATGCCACACTTGATATCACACCTGGTATTGGCTTTCTGTAGTCACAGGGGAGATGAGCATTGGCACTGGGATGTGGGCAAGCTGTTGTGTACTTGACATTCATTTCTTGCCAGCTCCAGGACGCACTGTTCTGGATTTCAGGCTGTACTTATACCTTCCTGTGGAGAGAAAAAGGAAATTCTATTTCAGGGACCAGTTGGGTGATGAAAAACTGATTTTTTTTTTTTTTGTTGAGTTTTTGAGCACATCCTTTTTAGAAGCTTTTAAACAGTAAACATTTATAATGGTACAGAGATACACTGAGTCATGCATATTTCTGCTCTAGCTTAAGACTGGTATGTGTCTTTAGAATACATATAACTTTTCCATATAAATATTTTGGTATATACGCTTATTCGCTTTCTTTCTGAGAGTTTGATAAGAAGATTGATACCACTCTTGTTTCTGTGCATAAAATATGGTGTTGGCTGGCTTAGCATAAAGATTGACAGCAAGGGGAAACAGCTCACTGCTTCCAGTCTTTATGCTAAGCTAAGCTAATTCTCCCAGGCACCCAGCTATAGCTCCATACTTAACGCACTGACGAGCTTACTCTGGGAAAGAAAGCGAATAAGCATGTTTCCCAAAATGTTGAAGTTTTCCTTTTAAAATACGCGTATATTTTCTGATTTTGTACCACACAAAGTCATATTGCTTTGAAGGTTTCAGTAGGTGGTTCAGCATATGGTTAGTAACTTTTAGGAAGTGATTTACTTCTTCTGTCTGAAGGCTCTTAACATGTGGTGCCAGTGTATTTACAGTACATGTTTCAGTGACCGTGTTAAGTGTTTCCTGAATCAGTGGGCTTAAGTGTGCTGAGGTAGGACATTGTTATTGGATTTCAGCTCTAACAGACGGGATTTGGTTCAGCTGGTGATGCTTAGCTGGGATCAGATTTGAGTGGTGTAAGTGTGTGAAGATATGTCAATGAGTGTTTGTGTTAATGATTTGGCCCCTTCACGTTTGGATTGGATTAGTTCGGTGTGTTTTAGGCTGTTTGTGCAGGTGATTAAGAGTCAGTATGCACAAGGATGGTGTGTGTGTGTGTGTGTGTGTGTGTGTGTGTGTGTGTGTGTGTGTGTGTGTGTGTGTGTGTGTGTGTGTGTGTGTGTGTGTGTGTGTTATTGGACTGTGGTGTGCTGAGGGGTGGACAGATTAGTGCCCCACAGACCTAACGACAGGTCACAGCTAACCAGCTCTGATCTGATCAGCTCTGACTCTCCATGTCTGTCTCTGTGTGTGGATGTGCTTGAATGCATGCCACCATTGGTATGTGACTCTGCATATTTCTGTGCGTTACCATGCTCATCTCCATAGGCTCATGCACAATTACAGGTGCTGTGAGCATTCGGCTCAGCCTTTCACTCATTCGTTTAAAATCTGTTTCCTAGGGTTCGCAGGGACGTGTGTCTGTACATACTTTACTCTCATCAAGTCCTTCCACACCCTTTAAAATATTCATCTGAGGTTATTGCCGTAATTTCAACCTCATTGTCTCCTCTGATTCTCGTTAGTAATTCAGTAAATATTTTATATTCGAGTTCAAAGGGTTTTGCTAAATCAGGATGTGTACAGTTCCTTAAAACTTCTATATTATCTAAATGTTATGACTTTAAAAAGAATGAAAATGTTTTAATGACTGCTATTGTTTACGTTTACCTGACAAAGAGCTCTTATGATGGTGCAAATTATGACTGTTGTGTGTCAGAATCACAGAGGGACTGATGTGGTCATACCTCCTTTTAACCTTGACCACAGTCCCCTACCGAATATATTTTATCCAAATGATTAAATGAATAAATGAATCTTTTTGTCTAACCTCATCAGCAGTAGTTTAGCAGAAGTCAGGAGGTGATTCGCCTAGCTTAGTGTAAAGACTGGAAGCAGGGGGAAACAGCTAGCCTGGCTCGTTCTGCTGGAAGCTCTAAAGCTAAAGCTCAGTAATTCTCTAAGAACGGCAATTTGTGGATTTAGGGGGACTTGCGTATCATAACAATTTATTTTGACGAACAACACTTTATCCATCCACTACTTCTGTGCACAACGACCACTATGAAGACAACACTTTGGGAAGTCAGGGTGCTTTGTTGCTGTGAGCTACAGTACTTTGGGGTGAGCCAGGCTAGCTGTTTCCCCCTGCTTCTAGTGTCTATGCTAAGCTAAGCTAACTGCCTAAGATCTTCCATGCCATGTGTAATGTACAGACATGAGTGTGAATATTTCCATAATGTCAAACAATTTCTTTAAATGCAGTAGGTTTTCCCCCCCCCTAAATTTAACCAAACCTTAACCACAGTGGCAGATAAGAAAACAAGAATGATTCATGTTCACCGTGAACTGTTTTTTCTCGTAGGGGTCATTTTGAAAAGGTGACAACAAATTACGTATGATGTAGTGTGCTGGGAGGACGTGTCTCCTCTCATTCTTTTATGTATTTTTTTCCTCTCTTCTGACTCTTGATCTCTCTTGCTGCTTCTGCCTGTCAGTTTCTCTCACTTCTTTTAGCTTCCATCTCTTCCCTGTCGTTCTGCCGCTCTCTCTCCCTCTCTCTTACCATCCCTCACACTCTGGCAGTTGAGCTTGTATTTACAGGGAGCGCGGGTCAAACTGAACAGCTGTTCATTCTCCAATTAGAGAGCTTGGAAGCTGAGGGTTGAATCTTTGCCAGCGAAAGCAACAGTTCAGTACTTTCTCTCTCCCTTCTTCCCATTCTCTCCTCTCTGCCCTGTGCTCTGTCGCTCTTCCCTCTCTTTAATGACATCCATCCCACCTCCCTCCACTCTTTCTAAATCGGTCTTAACAAACACTGTAATCTTCATCCGTCCTCTCTATCGCTCTTTTGTGTGTGGTCAGGAGAAGTGGTGCTGGTTACCACAGCAACGATAAATCTTCTCTACTGTGGCACCTTGGGATAGTACAAACTGTGACCTCTTACACTTCGCCTGTCAGTCTGTCGCCTGGCAATGTTTTGAGCTCACGCCTTGTTATTGTCTGAGAGTCCTCATGTCCTTATGTAGTCAGTGTGGTGCTTTGGAGATGTTAATTTTCTATTCGTTGAACATTTCCCAGAGTGTTGTTTTGTTTTTAAATGGGCTTTCGGCCAGCAGCTATTGACGACTTTCATTATCTTTTAATCGCAGATTATTTTCTCAATGAACAACTCATCTTTTGCTCTATAAAATGACGTAGAATAGTGAAAAATGGCCATCACAATCTCCCAAAGCTCAAGTTGAAATATTTCAATTGGTTGTTTTGTCCGACTGCCTGATGGTATAAAATTAAGAGACATTTCATTTACTATCAAAGAAGATGAAGAAAATCAGCCAATACTGAGAACCTGTAACCAGTACGTGTTTTAGCATATTTGCTCAGAAAATGACTTCAACAAATAATGAGTCATCAAAATTAGTGCTCATTAACATTCTGATCATTGACGAACCAGTGAATCGACTGATTGTAGGAGCTCCACAGCTGTTTACTTCTGTAACTGGATTTTAGTGGTGAAGATATGTATGAGGGAGAAAAGCAGAAAATGTTGGCAGGGTGTTACTTAATGAATGTCTAGATTAGGCTTGAGATTATTGGTCTATAAAACTTTAGATGTTTTTATCACTAAAAGTAAGTTCATTTGATATCAACAACGCTCAGACACATGGAAACATTGATGGAATAAAAAAGGAGGGCAGGTGGCTGGGGAGGATTCTTAGAGACAAAAAACATGAAGAGAGGAACAGCATGGCCTCAGTCTGGTTCTCATCCTGTGTTACATTTCAACTTCCCTGTCTCCAATAAACTGTCCATGCATGCATACTAAATAAATGAAGCTGAAATCTCTTGAAAATAGCCTTCAGCGAATTCAACTGAACGCGTTTTTGTGCTCAACCCTCCGACAAGCTACATTTATTACACGTCAGACGTTGTTACAGAGAGGGAAAGTAGGCAATTTATTTTATCTCTTGTCGGAGACACGAGGATCGGGCTATTTCACAGCAATAAAGGAAAGATGATGATAAAAGAAAGAAAGGAGAGATAATAATTCACCAAACAGTTTTATTAATATCCTGTATCTCTGTCAACCTCAGGGGAATATTTCATCACTTTTAGCGGCCTATAAATCGAACCGATTGGAGATATTAGTCCTGAAATGGCTTTTTGTTCAAAGGCAACAACCCGGTCTCTGTTGCTACATTAAAACCTTGTAAAGCGTTTCTCAGATCCAAAGTTTTATTATGTTGTTTGATTGTTTTTCTTTTAAATCTGCTGATTGATTTGAAAAACTGCCCTTAACAATAACTCTTATTAAAAAAGGGGACAGTCACCCATCTGAGAATGACATTTTAAATGTGACTATCATGTGACTACTGTGCTTGTCATTTCTTTTCAATTCATCCATCTTAAATACATCGGCATAACAAACACACACTGACACCGAGAGCACAGATGCATATCAACCAACCATCATATTTGTTTTATTCATTTATTCTAACAACCCTGTAGTTGCAAGCATGCTCATGTATGCATGGGCGCTTGTTGTGCATGCACAGGTGGGCGTCTCTGTTCATGTGTGTGTAGAAAATGCACAGTCTGTTCTGTATACGGTGCATGTGCATTCTGCTGGAAGCTACGCTCAGCTGTAGATGAAAATGTCTTATTTCATACAATACTAATCAGTCTCTTTCAGTTGCCCTCCCAGTGTTCCCCTCCCTCCCTCATCTTTCTCTCTGCTTTACTCACCCTTCTTTCTTGCTGTTATCCTCCCCCTTTCTTTCCTCTCTGTCAGACTGTTTCCCCTCCCGCTCCTCACCAGCAGCCCTCTCTGTCTTCCCTCTCCCACTCTCTGATGGGAGGCAGGTGTTGCTTTCTCAGCTCATCTCTTCATTTCCTCCCTGTTGTTCTGTTGCCTTGGTGTCGAAATGGCGAGAGTGCAGAGGGATTTGGGTGTTGGTGGGGGCGGGTGAGAAGTGGGAATAATGTATCTCAGGACGAGATGAGATGCATTATGCTAACAGAGAAAAATCACAAACAATACAAATAGGTGGTTTAAGAAAGCAATTATTTTAAAAGTAGGCGGTTGACAGTCTATTTCAGCTCAGAGGGAGAAATCCTGAAATTAAGTTTCTCCTACTTTCACTAACCCCAAGTTAATCGTTTTAGACGTTTTTCTTCTAAAGATTGTTTTGAAAAAGTCTCTCCTACCAAAACTCCCAAATAAATTCATATATACATGTTTCAGTTGTGTAGCTTAATTTAGTTATTTGACACAGATTGCATGTGGACATCTGGTTCTCAACAGTTTAGAAACTGTTAACCCTTTATCCGGCAAGGAACCATATATGGTAACTTCATTGATCTTGATTTTCAACATAAAAATTGAATATTTTTTAAAAATGTCACAAAAGTAAAAAAGTCTTGTTGTGAAATTTTGAATTTACAAGTATTTCAATGAGTGCCTGATAAAGGGTTAAGGAAGCAAAGCCCTTCCTGTTAAAAACTTTCTGTGCATCAGCTGCCACCCAAAATTATTTGGAAAATTCAGATTTTATTAAATGAACTTATCTGGCTACTAGTCATCTGAACTACAGTGTTTTTTGTTTGCACACCTAAAAAGAAAGAAAGAATCTGTGATATATTTGGAGCTCAAGGTTTGCTTTTTTTTGAGCTAGACTGGAAAAATCTACTAGGCTGATGTATCGTAGTATAGTAACAGGAAATTGAAAAACAGAAAAGTTGATTTTTATACTCTAAATGTCCCATCCAGTATGTATCTTGGTCACATAACCCCACATAACACCCAAAAAACAAATCTGGGAGATCTGTATAAGATTCTTATTTATCTTATGTGTTGTATGTAAACAATATCTTACTTTGAGAGCTGGGACCAGACCAGTGTGAGCTTCAATGCAAGTCCATCAAAATGAAAACATGTCGCACAACTCTTTCCCAGTACACCATGCTTTGCTCACCGAACGTTGCTTCTTTTGCTACGGTATACAGACATGCTCCTTACTGCTTTGTTTCTTCTCGTAAACATAGGCGACTGCAACCTGCGCTGTTTGTTTTTCTGTAGAGAACAGCCATAAATCACATGACAGCAAAAAGTCACTTAAGGTCGCTGAACAAATGGCCAATGCTGTCGTTTTTCCGGTGAGGACAGGCTCAACAGGCTGTGACAGATGTATGTTGTATGGTCTGGATATGAATTATAAATTTAGTGTTGACAAGGCTCCAAAGGTACATTATCGTCTCTATATTAATCTCATCCAGCAGCTGAGGCCTTGTGACCTGGCTGCTGTGCGTGTTGGTGTGTGTGCTCAGGGAGGTGAATAGACGTTGTTCTCATTTGTATGATATGTATGTGTGGGAGACTAATGAGTATGTCACAGTCTCAGTACTTCGTCGTCCCAGGAAGACAAAAAGGCCATGGGGGTAGTGCTGCTAATGGGCTAATGGACTTCTGCACCTGACCCATCTTGCTCCTGCAGATACACACACACACACACACACACACACACACACACATCACAGCAGTTGAAGGTCATCTAAGGATAGCAGGTAGCGTACGCGGGAGGAATGAGTAAAAGATTAACAGCAGTCCTGCCTCAGTTTTTACTTTGCAAAATGGTTTCACTTTCAGATTCCTGTGTCTCCTATGCATTTGAGGAAGAAGAAGAAGGGTAAGAGTTTGGCCTGGCGTATTTGCAGCTTCAAAATGAGCATAGAGTTGACTCATCACTCATCTGATGGAATCAACAAAAAAAAGAGAACCTTTTTGAACGTTTTATGTTGGATTACATTAAATTACACATGTACCTAATGAACTTTTTTTTTTGTTTTGTTTTTGGCTCAAAACTACCAAATTACTTTGATTCTTGTCAAAGAACTTAGCCTAGTTATTGGACTGTACAGTTGGTTGTTACTAGCTGCTGGACATTTCTGCCTGACATGGGGTCAGCTGTAGGGTCATCAGCCGGTGACCCCTGCTCATTGATGTTACGCTCCTTTAATTTGATGGACCGCAGTTCCTGTCCTTCCTCCTCCGCCAGAAGATGCCCTTCTCTGCTTCCTCTGCGAGGTCTTTGGTTGCTCTAACGTTGTCTCTGTTGCACCTACGTCCCAAAGTTATGATGCAATTCTATACTAAGTGAAGAGAGATACATCAATACATGTAAATGGGTTACATCACAATCTAGTTGTTATGTAAAAAAGATTTGTTGTCAGTAAATATTTACAGGCTGGAGGTAAACAACAGAAAGAACCGGAGCTTCCGGTGAGTTCTGAGTTCAGACAGAGGCTACAGTTGGTACATTGGCTGTTTGGGGTGAATCATCACCAGTGGTCTGGTGAAACGTCGCTTTATCTCCTGTCTGAACGCACGTTTACATTTGAAAGTTATGTTGCAGCTCATGATGCTACATTGACTTCCTGTTTGCAGAGTTGATTGTTTTTGATTGGACGGCACTACAGATGTTTCCTAGAAACCAAATTATGCATTGTTAAAGTCTTTACTACCTAAGACATTCCTTAACCTGTAACAGTGCAACCAAATTTAGGAGATCACACGTTTGAAGTCAGCTAGTTGGTACTAATAACTTAGAACTTAGTAATGGATTTACGGATAGCTGCTGCAACCCAAATGGTATGAGATAAAAAGTATAGGAGTAAAGTAGATAAATAGGCATGACTGGAGTTGTAGTCACATCTCTGCATTAACCAACTGTATGCGTCACCTTCTGGACCTTTCTCGTCTTTGAAAATATTAAGTGATTAAAAACCTGGTCACAGCTTCGTGTCCGATGAGTCAGACAGTTGAATTGATCAGGACTTTCAATTCACACAGTTCTTTCTTCCCTCAGTCAAGTGTTCTGCTACCTCACAATGCTGTGAAAGAAGGAGAGGGAAAGAGCACTACTTTATGTGAAGGAAAAGGGAAGTGACTCATTTCGAAAAGTTGGCCTTGTTCAACTTTTTTTCTGTCAAGATTCGTGTGTAATAGAGCTGTTGAGTGTGGTGGCTTCTGCAGCGGCCTCAGATGAGCTACAATATGTGGGTACATGTATCCAGAGCAACTCTATTGAATCAAGAAGTTGATTCATTAAAATTGTCACTAACCTTGGAAATAAAATATTTGATGCTGTCACTTCAGACTTCAGTTACAATGGCTCGGGCATTGGCAGGCATCCAGCGTGGTGCAGTCCTCTGTCTGTATTTCTGTTCAGTATGATTGCTACTGTAACGGTATTATCCGATCTTAGAAATGATTGCCACCCAGCATTGAGCTCCATCTGTGTTTTTATACGTGTGGCCTTCACTCTGCTCAGGTATTTCTTCTGTGGCGGACGTGATCTTGTCTCTCTCTCTCTCTGCTAGCCTTCTCTCGTCTAATATCACCAACCTCCTGCTTCCTTTCTTTATCGTCTCTGCTCTGCGGTGCCGTTCTTATCACTCCCATATCTCACTTTGCCTTTGCCTTTGCACCACACTATCTCCTCTCTGAACTGTCTTGGAAGTATTGTTGTCTCTTCCTCCTTACTCATGACTCTCCCTCTCTCAAGGCAAATATCTCTTAACAGCATCGGAAAGCAATACTTTCCTTGAGTTTCTGCTGTTTCTTGTTCTTTTTTTATACTTACAGAGGACACTGCAGCAGGGCCTATTTTAATTTTAGAAATCACTTTTTTTTTTACTGCTTTGTATTTCATTGCATAATGCTTCTGCCTTTTGATGGTTGCCATGTATTTATATTCTTCTAAGCAGCTCAAATAAAGGTCTTCATCACCTTCAAGGAATGACTCAGAATGATGGATTGTTTTAATTACAGTACAGCTTAGTATTGGCTTTGAAATTTATTGAAAGCATCTAAGTTTCCAGCTTCTTTGAATTAAAAAAAAAAGGAATGAATCGTGTATGAATTTACAGGTCCACTATTTATCAAGCATATCAGAATCATTCCTGGAAATCATCAAGAAAAGTAAAGGTATAGACTGACACGTAGTGCTGGTAAAATTCAAATCTATGCAATTCGGGTTTGTTGAGTCTTGTCTCTGATTAAGTGTTGTCCAGGTTTAGGCCACTAGAGGGCAGGGCAAACTAAAAGTTTGTGCCGGTACTGTACTAAGAAGTACTGAAGAAGTACTGAGGAAGCAGGGCAATTTGTTTTAAGATTAATATTAATTACCTGTAATTATATGTAGTTATACAGTAAGTGGTAACTTTTGAATAATGGAGTATTTTATAAAGTTTAAAGTTTTTACACTTTCCACCATATTTTTAATGTCAAAGTTTGCTAATAAAGAACAATTCACAAACATTGTTTATTTTGTACAATGAGATGAACAAAAATGAAAACATTTATGTAGATGATTTCAGTATTATACAAAGCAGGCCACCTGATTAACACCAGCGGCACAAAAAGCAACCCTGCCGAACCTTGCAATCACAGTGATCATCAATTATAATGATGACTTTATTATAAGATATTGGTTTGCAAAACTAAACATACACAACATACACAGTAAAAACAGTCAAAGACGTAGTCCTGACATTGCTCCCACAGTCACCCACTTCCAGTGTCATACCACATAGGCAGAAGACAACTAATACAGCAATAGACACCACACAGCACTACACTGCACTAATCTACAGTGCTTATACAAGAATTTGATACAAGAAACTAAACTGATGAGACCAGCAATGAGTAGCATGGTTTCTGGTACCTGACCGAATTGCTGAACAGCAGGACTCACCGAAAAACAGCCTCTAAATACAAAAACACAGAGGAGTTGTCGCACTGTGAAATACAGGAAGTGAAGTCTTTGTTCAGCACAACTGAAAAACATCTGCATTAACATTCCTCAAGCATAAATCGTGATGGCTGGAGGCAAACATTGAGTATGCTGTGTTTTTCAACAACACAGCAAGTCGCCAAATGCATCCGCTGTGTCTGGTACCACCAATAGTGAATGAATGAATCGTCGGAATATGTTGGCTTCTGGGAAGCTTTCAGGGAAAATAAGTCACCACCCACACGACTAAAAGCAGGCTACACTTTGTCACAGTATCTCATACTGTATAAAGGAAGAATGAATTGAGGCCGTAATGCTTCCATCACGATCACTGGCGATGTGTAGTTAGTTTGGTAATGCACAGAAGCCGTGAGTAGGCGGGGGAAGGCAAATAGCCAAGGAGAGTGGGAGGCTGTGTTTACTGGAAGGAGCACTTACTACTGGAGACCCAGAAGGTATTGAGCTTAAAAAAAAAGAATCAGTACAAATGATTTGGTCGTTTTTCTCAGCACTACTGCCAACTCTCAGTAGACTTGTACAGTACAGGACCGGGAGTAGAAACACTCCTACCGCAGAGTCGGACGTGAGAGTTATTTCCTGTGTGAAGCTTCCTAGACTATCGACAAGGAGGTTCTTCTGGGGCCTCTCTGTGTGGAGTTTGCATGTTCTCCATCTCCCTGTTTCCTCCGGGTGCTCCGGTTTCCTCCCACAGTCCAGAGACATGCAGGTTAGGTTAATTGGCGACTCTGAATGTGACTGTGATGGGTTGTCTGCCTCGATTGTGTCAGTCCTGTGATTGACTGGTGACCTGTTCAGGATGTACCACGCCTCTGGCCCCAGTGTCAGCTGGGATCAGCTCCAGGCCCCCTGCGACCCTCAAGGGTAAGCGGGTATAGCTAATGGATGGATGGATCAAATAATCTGCAGATTATTTTCTTGATTCATTATTTGGTCAATAAAAACTATTGCTCATCACATTTTACTGAAGCCTAATGTGACATGTTCAAATGTCTTGTTTTGTCCAACCAACCGTCCAAAACCCAAAGATAGTAAATTTACTGTTACATAAAACAAAGAAAAGCAGTATATCCTCGCAAAAAAAGCTGGAACTGGGGAATATTTGACATTTTCACATGAAAATTACTTAAACTATTAATCTGTTATCAAGTAATCGTTTTAACTCCAAAGACTCTAAAAAGATGATCCAGCTCTGCTTTTTAAAAAATGGTTTGTATCAGTTCAACCCGGGGAGATGGACAAGTTACCAGTCTGCTACATGTTACAGGTGCCGGTGAATTCTGTGCATGCTTCTGTGTTTGTTGCTGAGCACATGATGAGGGGCTGCCAGGTGCCTTTTTAGCCGCAGCTATTTTAGTTTCTAACTCCACCTGCAACAAACCTGAGCTTCCGGAAATAGCTAACAAGCACAGCCTATATTTGACGGGGAGGTTATGAGTGGTTTGAGGGTAGCCTCTGGAAAAGAAGGAATTTACCAGGTTGGTTGACTGATTTTTGAATGACCATGGGAATAAAGGAAATGCATTGATTATAAAAAGAGTAACTGTGGGTAAAGGCTCAGGAGAGATTTTCTGCTCTTTGTTTAAAGTGTATAGAAGTGGTATTTTAAGTCCATGGCAAACTGAGAATGATTTCTAGAAGTGTCTCTGAGACGCTCAAGAAATACGGCCCAGATCTTCAGAACTGTAAACCACTGATTAGACGACAGAGACAGTCAAGATTTATCATGCCTTTCAGACTTACATGTAAATTAGACTGCGCAGCTGAGGAGTAAACATGGTTATTTATGCCTCGCAATCAGTTTTCTACAGACAGCACGCGCTAACAAGACAAATTAAGCCACTAAATGAGGCGGAAGGAAAGAGTGGAAGCTTCGGAGGAGGGATGAGTGAAGAGATGATGAAAGAAAGAAAAAAACATTTCCTAGAGTCATGGGGGATTCATGCTGTTAAACTGCACGGGAAACAGCTCAGGGACGTTGAGCAGATCTTGTTTTAACATTTTCAAGTCATTTTTAAGTCATCTTAATATTGAAACTCTGGTGTCATTCATTCAAAGGTTTAATTGGTGAAGTTTTTTTCAGTTTTCTTTTAAAGACATTTTGTAATTAACTCAACTATAGGATGCACATTTGGGTTTTATATATTTTTTTTTTACGCTCCTATATGAGGTCATCTGAGGTGTCAGGCTTCTTTTTTAACAGATCATCAGAGAGTGTGATGAAGCGCTTTGACCATATGTACCACCATCTTTAGTCAGAAACAAGCCTGTGGCGCCCCTTAGTGGGCAAACAGATGATGAGCTGGATAGTATATAATAGTGAAGTTGTGGTTTAGGTAATTAAAAGCAGGATTTACTTTATCTCTAATCTCTCATTGTCCACTTCTCTTTCTCTGTTTGACTCTAAATGAATGAATGAATATTACATTTTTAATTATTATTTAATTTCATGCACTTCCTTTGTTTCTCTTCTCAGGACAGCAAAGAGCCTCCAGATTGCTGCCTCAGTGAGTCTTTCACGTCCCCGTCCTGCACACTGGGTGTCGACCTGCGCCGTGGCCGACGCCGTTTCTCGGGCAACCTGCAGCTACCCCCGTTGTCATGGCGCCAGGGGGAGAGATCGCGGACGCCTGACGATGAAATCATGACCAGGCCGACGTCCTTGCCCTTTGGAGCCCCTCCCAGGATAGACATCACCCCGGTTGATCCTGAATGGTGAGTGGACAGTAAAATAAAACACACACTTGCTTGATGACAGTAGAGAAAGCCCATTGTTCATGACAATGTAAAACCATCTAAGGAAAGTTTCCTGCAGTGTTTTGTGGTGGGACATGGGCCAGCTCACCTAAAACTAAGACCACCTCAGCTAATGTTATAAGCAATGTATATACTTTTATAAAATAAATCACTAACCTTCAGGGAAAAAGAGCACAACTGTTGTATATAGCACGACCGATACAGTAGCTCTGTGGATATATCACACAGCAAATGCTATCCAGTATATAAGGAATGTGGCTATTGATTAGGGCGTCATGTACCAAGTAAATTGATCGTGAGACGAGATGTGTCAAGTGGCTTACCACCTGAGTTAAACAATTTATTGGGAGAAACCCTTGTCTCCCAAAGCATTTCTTTAAAAAAAATCTAGTACTAAGTACTAATACTAACTCCTGCTGGTACCTTGTTGGAAATGAGCTCAGAGAGGGGCTGCAAAACCAACATAGCTCAAGAAGGAGGCTTTAGGGCTTGGTTGACCTCCTGGATCGGCAGACAGGTGTCAGGAGGTAAGAAGGGGTGCACCCTCTGCGGTCATGGAGGCATAAATTCACATGTGAGAGGAATTCTGGGAGCTCATGGAGAAAAACCTTACATTTGGCCTCAACAGGGCTCTGGCAAACTGTCAGACTGCTCAGAAAGGGGAGGGAGGGCTTGGCCCAGGCTGGTCTCAGCAGGGGGAGGAGAACTGCTGACTTTGACTGGGGACAGAGGCGGGTGGTGAAAGGAGCTGTTTGAGTTACACCCTTTGAGGAGAAGGCTGAGTCTGAAGACTGAGGAAGTCAAAAAGCCCCACAGTGGCACAGCATCAGGGTTGGATGAGATTCACCCTGAGGCGCTCGATATTGTTGTGTTGTCTTGGTCGACACACCTTTCTAACGTAGCAAAGAGGTCAGGTACAGCACCTATAAACTGGCAGATGGGGGTGGTGGTCCCCATTTTTGAAGAGCGGTACCTGCTGTGCTCCAATTATCAGGGTATCACACTGCTCGGGTTCCCCTGGGTGCTGTGAAGGAGCTCCAGCAGATTGTTGAGCTTCACTTTTTGGAGGAGTGGATTTTGTTTTTGTTGTGGAACAGTTGACAAGCTCTTGGAAGAATACCAGAGGGGTCACTGGTGTTTGCCAAGCCAGGCTACATGTGTTCTGTAGAGTTGGAGTGAAAGCTGTGCCTGGACTGTACTCTTCTTCAAGTGCATTCTCGGTTGGCATTGGTGTAAGCCAACGCTGTGCGATTCTCACTGTCAGAATCCAGAGTGTCCACTGATGACCTGGGCATGTGATACCTTCAAAGACATGCTGTCGTTAATCATTAACCTGTAAAGAATGTCTGTATGGTGTCTAAGTTTAACATAAAGTTTTTTTTTCACACATTTGAAGCTAGTTGGGGGGAACTCAAAGGTTAAATAAATGCAGTTTGAACGGCTAATCATTGGAGACAAAGTTATGTTATAGCAAACCACAGGTTCCCCCGGTCATACTGAGCAAAGACCGGGCTTCAGAAGTGTTGTTAGAATACCTCTCTGCATCAGTGACTGATCTGCCATGTTGTATTCAGCCTGTTGAAGATGACACTGCCTAGTTTCATTATTTATGCATCATACCTTCAGACACAGTTGTGCATGCACGCACACACACACACACGCACGCACGCACACACAGACACACACACACACACACACACAGCAACAGGTACAATGTGCAGTGTCAGATAACACATACACAAACACAAACAGCAAGTGGCCAGTTCTTGGCGTGCAGCCAGTTGTCCAGTCGTGTCAAATTCAGATACGCTTTTTCTTAACTAGCTAATCAGTCCTGATTGGCCTTGTGCTCGAGTATGACGTGAATGTGTGTGTGTGTGTGTGTGTGTGTGTGTGTGTGTGCGCGTGTGTGTGATGTTTGTAAGGATGGAGCCAGTTGAGGAACACTTTAATAGGAGTTGCCAAGTGTTTCATTCCTTTTAGTTAGATGAATGAGGGCTGCTGGAGAGGTTAGTGCTAATCAGTCCTAATTGGTGCTGCACTTATATGTACGTGTTTATGTGTACTGTATGTACATGCGTGTGTTTGTGTGTGTCCTGTTGTAACTGCCAGCAATAATGTAGGTCACTACAATAGTGGAAAGATGAGCTCTCGTTTTTCACATTTTTACGTTTGAATTTTTGGTATTGGCTGACATACAATGAGCGACCTACATGAGTGCATCACATATGCTCTACTGTAGGTCACAGGTTCCCGCCCCTTTTTTCACTCACTATCATAGATGTCAATGAAAAGCATCAAATTCTCACATTTGAGAAGCTGATTAAACTGAAACTGATTAATCCATGAATCGTAATATCGCTTGACATGTTGGCTCCATGATAATAATAAGGACCTATTAAGGAAATGAATAAAAAGCATGGAAGTTGGCACACTGAGAAAAGAAATTAAAAATAATTTCATTTTCCGCAATGTTCGATGATGAATCGCATTAAAATCCTGAGAGAAAGCCGCGCTTATTGGGAAGTCATTGAGTGAATTCTTGAAGAGCTGCAATCTCTATTTCTACCAGAGGAGTGCAGTGTGGACATGGTTGACTGGATGGGCTCACACAAACATATTCACGCACATACAGACTGGTGACAGATTCAAGGAAAAAGCTGAATAAATGAGTAGAGAAACATCAGTATAGATGCTTCCACACAGGTTCAGTGGATGGTTTGACGAGTATGAAAATGAAGTGAATAACATGCTATGCGGTTACCAGATCTCTTCCCTATTTAACGCAATGTAACGCCTGTGGGAGATTTTAGGCCGACGTGCTACACAGTGCTCTCCACCACCATCATCAAAACACCAAATGAGGGAATATATTTTCCTTTAATCTGTAACCCATCTGAACATATATATATATATTTTTTTTTTTTCATTTTTATAGAATCTGACGATGACTTCCATTTCTTTCTGTTAACAGCATGTTTATTGGTGGCTCTGCAGTCCGCTCGGGCAAGCGCAGACTTTATAGCAGGTGAGGTGTGTGTCAGCCGTCAGTAATCGTGGTGGTAGAGGCAGACATGTCCCCCCCCCCCCGTGTGCTTTTCCCCCCTGGCCCTCCTCTCTTTTAAAGAGCTATCACACTGTGTCTCCTTCAGGCATCTCTGCTGCTAAACGTCAGGGTCAGCAGAACCTTCCTGAAGGTCCTCAAGTCTGATTACTCTTTTCCCCAGTGAAGCCTTCAGCTGGTAGATGTATGTGTGTGTCTGTGTGTATTATATATCTGTCTGTAACACCATTAAATACCAGTCATCAGCATATCTCTACTCCTCAATCCCCCTTTTTTTTACTTGTACTTTTTAAAGTGTTTGGAAGGAGGAGGAGGAGGAAGCAAGAAGTTATTTTGGGATTCAATTATTTTTCTGCTGATGTACACAATTGTTTCAGAGCTCGCAGTGCCTCATGGATTGATTGCTGAAATTGTGTGTGTGGTTGGGTGTGCTTGTGCCACTGCCTGAGAAAAGCCAGTGTTGGTGCAGACGGTGTATAAAACTGTACTGAAAGTCGTCACTTGGGGAGAATAGTGTTTATCAAAGTGTATCCTGTGCATGTTTGGAGACATTAAGAGTTAGAATGGAGCTAAGTGAAAGCCAAGTGGATGCATTTATAGTACAGACACATTAGTAATCACACCTTAACCTGATGGAGCTTCAACAATTGCAATTGATTGTCCTAATCAGGTGAAGAGAGGCAATCACAATCAATACCAACATGTCTGTTAGTCCTTTAATCACATTAAGGTTGCGACATGCCAAGCTGAGCTAATTATCAGATGCTTTGTGTTCTGTCAAACCACCTGATGTCTTTTGACTGCTGCCGGCAGCCAGCTGATGGCAAACTTGCATGAACGTTGGCCGTCTGCATGAGAGGAAAAGAACAAACTACCCTACTGTGTTCATGCCATTGCGAATCTCTTTAAACTTTCCCAATAATATGCAGATGAAGTTCTTCAACCGACACTGTCAAGTTTTGCCGTCCCGTGGTCTTTGTGGAAGATTTGACATGCTCTACCGGCTGAACAGCTGCAACCTAACTCTGACATGATCTGTAAAAATCCCTAAACTAATACAGGAAGAGAGAAGTGCACAATTCAGTCAACTATGTTCTTTGTAAGCCTTCAAATGGAGCTCCATGAAAAGATTGTTATCTACTGTAGTTTTATTGTAGTTTGGTGATATTTCAGACATGCGTGACTAAAGCATGATTATAATGTCTAGTAGTGATGCTAGCTTGTATGTCCAGTACATTGAATACTAAGTATGAGCACCGGTCTTTCTAGAATACTTGTGCTTGTAAACATTTATCTATTTCAAGTCCAAACCAGTGCTCTCTGTGATATATAATTATATCATTTCCCTCTATGAATGAAATCTGCCATTTTGGATCCCTCTCCTAACTTGATTTTGAGACTATATTTGGATGTGCCCTCCACCCCAGGTCAGGACGACACCGGTCAGATTATGGCTTGTCTGCACTCTGTGTACTTTCTTTGTGCGGCGTGTTGTTGAGCACTGGCCTCTCTGTTCCAGACGGCTTTCATGCCGGTGTGAGTAATCCACACACAGCCAGTGAGCAGAAATTGGATCTTACATTTTTCATTTTGGCACGCACAGAGACTAAGGCCGACAAATTACGCACAAAGATCGCATTTGTCTCAATGTGAGGTTCCAACCATTCCGTTCCAACCTTACAATGGGCATTTTTCATATTTTATTGTTTTGCAACTTTGAATATCAGCAGATTAATGAAATGTTTTCGACACAGATCGACAGAAAAATACTTTCATTTCAAAGCAAGCAAGAAATCAAGCCAACAAGTATGTGGAAGTAAACAAAGGCTAATGGTGGAGGTTTGATTTGTTCATGCTGCTCCAATTGAGTCACTGTTTGTGTAGTTTTTCAGTAGCTTTTAGTACATTTTGAATGATCGAATTATCTTTTTTGTTGAATAGGTGGGGCAACAGCACTCTCAATCTATAGGGAGGGGAAATGCTGCTCACCTCAACTTTAACAAAACATGCATCTAATATTTCAATTTTGCATGATTATATAGCTTAGCTAGTGGAACATGGATGGTCAAATATGATCCAGTTTTTTGCTAAATCCTTTGGACGAGCAGCCGTGTCCTCCACTGTTTCATCAGATTTGGGAGAGTTTTGGTTTCGTGTCAGAGGAAAAATAATCTGCCATATTTACCTCAGCTACTGTCCTGATAGTCAGTTTGTGTTGCATGGCAATCCTCTCGTGTGTGAGCGTGAATTAAACCTGAGACTCTAGTAGTTTACAGGGATGTTTTTCTTTTTAATGGGATAACTGTCTTCATGCCGCAGTATACTCAGACAGAAATATTAACAAGGTCACCTATACCACCATACCCTTTGTTCGGCCTTTTCTCCAGCTGTTTCAGGTTTTTCCACGAAACACCTGTATCCCCTCTGCTATTGTTCTCTGCTCTCTTTTTACTCCTATTGTTAACTCTGTTTTCCATGTCTATGAGCTTTTATCCTTTGTTTATATTCACATAGTGTGGATGTAATTCATATGGATAAATAATTCACAGCCTCTTTTCAACCCTTTTCATCTGCTGTTGGTAATATAGCAGCTGCAGGTAAAAATGTTTATTATCTGCTTTCTCTTTGTGTTTGAGTCTCTCTTTCTCTGTATTAACATGAAGCCTTATGAAGCACAGGTCTGTTAATCTGGGCCACAATGCAGTATTGTCTTTTCACTTCTCTGAGAGAGACGGTGTGTTAAAGTGTGAAAGAGGGAATAAGGAAGAGAGGGTTTATGTATCCACAGATGCTGCACTAAGGGCTCTCATCTCACCTAAACCCATCACACGCACTCCCTATCACCTCCATCTGACCCACACACTCATGATAAACACACAGCCAGATCCCTGTCGCTCACAACACACACAGGCACACGCACGCACGCACACACACACACACACACACACACACACACACACACATACAGGTCCTACGGATGTTCTGGTCATCCTGCTCAGGGTTTCACTGTGGGAGAACAAAGACTAAGGCGACATGGGGTTGGCTGAAGCGTCTTTCTTGCATGTTGTGACATTATTGAAAGTGACAGGTGGGGCTTGGAGAGGCAGGGATGCTTATACAATTTTTAACCCTATACTCGTTCAGCTAGGTAGGGAAATAATATCAGGAAATTTGCAGGATAGTGATTGATCAACTCTGTAATCTGCTTTCTCTTCCAGCTACATTGGTGCAAATTAGCACATGTCATAACAAGTATCCAAATGGGAATAGACCTATCAATGCTAAACACAGTACCAGAACCTTGCATGGATCTGTATGAAGCTAAAGCCAGAGTCAGAGAGCAAAAGTGCCTTAGGGCAATTCATTTAATATTTTATTTGTTTAATCATTTAAAAATAACTCACTGTCGGTAAATTGTGAGACAAATGTTCATCATAGTATCCCAGAACCTAATGAGACATCTTCAAATTGCTTAACCAATGTTACATAAACAATGATATAGAGATACAGAGAATTTAGCCATGCTAGTGGCTGTGGACTGTGGCTCTAGGGACGGCAATGTCTGACAGTCAGTCTGTCCACCACTTTGGTTCGGACTGAAATATTGGATGTATTGCCATGAAATTTTGAACAGACATTCGTTGTCCCCAGAGGATAAATCCCAATGATTTTCCTGTTGCGTCACCATGAGGTTGGCATTTGTAGTTTTTAAGTGAAATGTCTCAACAACTATTGGATGGCTTTTCATTGAATTTGTTACAAACATTCATGTCCCCCCTCAGGATGAATTGAATCACGTTGGTGATCCCTTAAGTTTTCATGTCGCGCCACCGTTTGGTCAAAACTTCAATCAGTCCGATACTTTGGTTTATGACTAAATACCTTCAAAACTAATTGCATTCCCATCAGCCTCAGCTGTACAGGTGTTCAGTGTTAATTAGCAAATATTAGCATGCCAACACGCTAAACTGTGAGCATGGTAGATATTATACCTTCAAAACATCAGCATGTTGACATTATCATTATCCTGTTAGCATCCTGATGTTAGAGCCATTAGCGTGGCTGTAGACTCTTGGTCTTGTTTATGATAAATGGCGATTAATCAATTATCCAATCCATTGTTGTCAGTCGAATAATTGATTTATTGATCATTTCAGCACCAGAAGTCTGTAAAAATGCAGCATCTTTACCAGTCTGCCCTCCCATACGTACATAACACACCAGTGAAGAGCTGCTCCTTTACTATTGGCTGCAGGGCGATTGTATATCTCAGTTTGTCTGTGCTGTGACAGTGCACTGTGTGTTTTCATTCAAACCCTCGAGGATGTAAAAAACTAGAGTTTAATGTGGAATGAAATGGCCGAGTCACTCTCTAATTCAATCTCTTTTTTCAATGACTTGAATTGGTTTTCTGCCCCTCTCATTTGTGCTTTGTCATCTCACTTTTCAGTGCAGAAATGTCACCGATATGCAGGTGTTTTTGTTAATTCTTTCATTTTTTTCTATCTTTAATATTACGTCTTCAGCAGCAGTGGTGGGCAGATGAAGAAACAGTGAGAATTTGGTCTTTCTTTTCCAATTCTATGAAGTGCTGTGTGGCCATGCTAGCGGCATGGCTCAAGGGATAAAAATGTCAACCACTATTAGGTGGATTTCCATAAATTTTGTATAGACATTCATGGTCCCCGGAGGATGAATCTTACTTACTTTTCCGGTTGATATTTTTGGCTTTTAGTGAAATGTCTTGACAACTCTTAGATGAATTTTTTATTTGTCCAATACTATATGACGAAACAAACAAAAGCTCAGCTGTACTTTGTGTTTAGTGCTAATTGCAAATGTTAGCATACTAATATGCTAAACTAAGATGGTGAACATGGCAAGCATTATACCTACTAAACATCAGCATGTTATCATTGTTATTGTGAGCATGTTAGCATGCTGACTTTTGCCTTTAGCTCAAAGTACAGCCTCACAGAGCTGCTAGCATGTCTATAGATGCCTAGTCTTATTTCAAGCCATGCCACTTAGGTTGAGCAGAATTTAGAAGACAGCACACAATTATTACACATAGGCACACAAAACAATGCCAAAGCTGCCCACTGCCATAATACAAAAAACACATCTTGCGACATGTTGCGATCAATTGTGTTATATGCATTAACAAACACGTGATACAGTCAGCAGTGCAGACCAGTGCACAGAGCCACCCACACAAATTTAAAATGAATGGTACTGAACTGAAAATAACAAAGCTGAACCATATAACCACTAAGCAATACCAAAGAAAATTTGTGTCACATACATTAAAACACAGAATTAGAAAATATATCTTGCGTTTAAGCAGATAGAATAGAGCATAGTGGTCTGTTTACAGGTGTCTGAGGATGCCGGCCTGGTACCCAGGATGAGGATGAAAAAGCAGAAAGACTTTTGGCCCGAAGCTGATTCCTGGCCTGTCTGTCCGTGACTATGCATGCTGATAATCCTCTGTCACCTTCAGCAGAGGTGGGGAGAATAGTGTCACTCGCCATCAGAAGTCTTCTCTGTGTTTTTCCTTGGTTGTCTCCTTGTTGCTTCCAATCTCTGTATTCACTGATTGCTTCCCTGGACATTTGGCCAGATCTCCTATTTCCTTCTCTGAGGCTGTCTCTCTGGTTTTGGCAAGAGCCCACAACTCAATGTCAGGTAATTGTTTGGTCAGATTATAACTGACAGCCTGATAGAACTGCAACCTGTTTATCTTTCCTGGGGTGGCTGTAAGATCAGCATCTTTGCCTTCATCTCGCTTTAATTACTCTCAGAACATCTATCGTCTATCAACAAGAGACGTGACACATTTCTGTAACTTTCTGTAAAATATTGCAAAGTTCATGTAACACATCCTTCATGCATGCCAAGTCACAGAGGAACCCTGATGAAGCAAGATATTTTAGGAGGCCCCTGTATTTACCCCTCTCCACATTTGAGTGTGATGATGCATCATCACTTGCTGTATGAAACACCTTCAGCGCTGCTGCCACTGTGCTGAAGCTGCTTGCTTCCATCGTACTGTGAAAACCTGTCTGATTTTCAGAATCTGCGTATTCAGTTCTGCAGCTGTGTCCCTTATCTCACTTTCATTTTCGTACAATGAATGCAATTTAGAGGCGAAAAATTGTAAATGATTGCATCCTCCCACTGCTTTCCAAGAATCACGCACCGCCAACTCCAAGCGATGAGCAAGGCAGTGAACTGACCGGACTCGAGGAAACTCCTGTTTAAGTCTCATCACAAGTTCATTGTCTCTTCCGGTCAGGATAGCTGCTCCCTCTGTGGCAGCGCTGATAAGATTTTCACGCAGAAAATCATCATCTCAGCGCCCTGAAGGCTCTCTTTTAGAGAATTACACATCGACTCAGCCTCTGTTCCCCTGTGCTCCATTGCTGTTGACTGCACATCTTAATCAAATCAAGTGAGTTGACATCAGACACAAATGCTGCCTTCATTTCTTTAGCTAAATGCTCTATGATCGCAGCACAGGAATGGTCTGATCTTTGTGTATTGCCGACTAGCGCGCCATTCAATTCATGAAGTTTTATGAGGGACCTTTTGTCTAAGCCAGCCTTTCATTTGCAACCATTTAAGCTGTCAACTAATGGGCTGATTGTTTCCTGCATCAGACTAGCACTCAATCTTGTTTGGGAGCGCTTCTTTTCTTTTAGTTTCTGCTGTTACAGTTGCTCTCTCTCTAGGAGGGAACCTGTCACTGTGCTTGTGCACTGCTACTCACTGTTCCATTCATCTATACCTTTGTCAAATGCACACTTTTCACCTTGACAACAAGCAAGTTACTCATAAAAGGGCCAAATTGTGGGCAAGTTAACCTTAACACAGTGAGTCCTGTGCCCCAGTGGAAAAGTGCAAGACAGAAAAAAAGACTAGAGAGAGACGTGAGTTTGACTTTTTATTTGTTTTTGTTTTCAATTCTTATGTAATTATTGTATGATTAGAAATTATATAGTATAATGGTTGATTATTTGTCAGTGTTTTGCATAGCCAGTTCACCTATCAGTATTGGATGTTACAGGTCCATCATATTCAATTCTGTGTCTGGTGTTATTTTAACCTCTTTGCTGGAGAAATTATGACTATACGTACTGAGATATAAAATAGGGGAGTGACGAAGGAAAAAGAGCCAGGGAATGCCATGCATCACTGGCTGATTTTAAAACCACTAACAAATGATACACACTCTGGCCTGCTGTGCTCCTATGACGCCTCATATTACTACAAGTGTTTTCTTATTCATATACAAGCTTGGAAAGACTATTTTCAAAGGGTTCATTGGCAAGCTTTTAGTGAGAAAGCGCTCCATGGTTCGCTGGCTCAAAAGCATCAGTGACTCACAACCAAAACAAATCAGTCCACAGAGCAGACGAGCAAGTGCTCACATCACTAATACTCGTCACGCTGCCATTCTGCCTCTTCTGATGTTCCTTTTGGATTTTTCTCCCTCATCTTCTCTGTCTCTCTACCTTCAGGGCATTGCCCCTCTTTTTCTCTCTCGTCTTTTCATCAGTCAGAGTAGCCCTTTGTGTGTGTGGAGATGTATCTGGAATGACTGTATCTATCAATTCTTTCTTTCTTTTTCTTTACATACTGTGGCTACAATCTCATGGTTGGATTGCTTCCATTCAGACAGAATTAGGGATGGCTATAAGTGTGTGTGTGTGTGTGTGTGTGTGTGTGCGTGTTTGTGTTTGAGAGAGAAAATGTCAGATAGATTGTGATGGAATAGACTTTGTATGGTAAGTTAACATGTGCTTGCCTTCTTACAGCAGAAGGACTTTTGTGTGCAGGTATAAATGCATGCGTTAGAGTGTTTATTTGAATCAGTTGACCTTTGAGCAGTGTGTATGTTTCTCCTCACTGATGCCCATTAAGCTGTTTGCTTTCATCCCCATTCCAAATTGCCATTTTTTTTCTTAGCCTGGACTCACCAGTTGCCTGCCTCAATAAAGGTCACAACATCATCAGCAACATTACCACAAATCCTGGCTAAACAAGAAATAAATAAAAAAATCTGACAACCTGTTACTGTGCCTGCCTGCCTGTCGTCACAACAACCACCAGCCAATCCTTAACAAGGGAGGCGTGGCTTACACTCGCTGCGTGCCAGCTCTCAGCTCCTTGTGTATATTCTGAATGAAACAGCAAGTGAAGCGTTTGCCTGCGTGCTGTGCTGTGCTCCGCTCACCGCTCTGACTGTGCGAGTGAAGGGAAATCTGACTTGAGGCTCGGCATAGTGGGAGTCACTCCGTGCCACACCGGGAGTGCCTTTGGGAGAGGTGGGGGGGTTGTTTGCAGAGAGAGGAGGTCAGTCAGGCAGTGGTTGATGGAGGGAGAGCCAGACAGGAGGAGGCAGAGAGCAGTTTTCAACCCTTCTGAATCTTTTATAAGGGAGATCCTCCAACATCAAGCTGCCTGGAAGGACTGAGAGAAAGAGTTGGTACAGAGGTGTGCATTCAGCAGACACCAACAGTGTCAGAGGGACAGAGGAAAGGAGGGAGTGGGGTGTGCACTTTACAGTCAGCAAGACCAGGAGGGAGATGGGAGAGAAGCAGCGTTGAGAGGAGGAATTCTTCTCTCCTGGAAGGAGCTGTATGTGACCCGGCTGTGTGTAAAGCTCCTCTAAAGCACGGTGCATGAGCCAAAGGAAAGAGAGAGGGAGAGGGCACGACTGCTGGCCGGCTAATCCCTGAACGCGTGAAGAACGGGGAAAAAGGGGGTAGGATCGAAAGCACAGAGGCAACACAAACAACAAAAAGGTATGTGTGAGCTGGCCTTCTCGTGGGTGAATGTTTGTGTGTGAGCTCCGCTACACCATTTCAACCCTGTGTAAACTTCTCTGTGTCTGGATAAGGCAAGAGGAGGACAAAATCTGCTATACATGACCAGCTGATGTGACTGAATTTGGACAGAAAGGGGCAGAATTTGAAAGAGGAAGGAAAGCCGGCCATACACGACTCAACCCAGCCTGCAGGGATGTCATCCAATGAGCTGAGCGTTGAGATGGACTCCTGCATCCGCACATTCAAGGAGCACATGCACCTGGAGCTGGAGCCTCCCAAAATCCCAGGTGTGGTGGGAGGGAAGAGGGGCGCCACGTCCCCCAAACTCTCCCCCAGAAGCTCCCCGCGCCTCTTCCGCAAGCTGATGGTCAACAAGAGCATCCGACAGAGGCGACGCTTCACTGTTGCCCATACCTGGTAAGACCTGTGGTTGAGACATATAGAAGAGGGAGGTGGGAGGGGGCTGGAGAAAACATGGAGTGGTCCAGGGATGTGACAGAGGATTAGAGTAAAGAGATAAGATGGAGAGCGAAGGAAACCCTTAATGGGGGTTGAATTGGTGGGGAATTGGGAGAGAGGAGGAGATCGAGAGAGAGAGAGAGAGCAAGTAAGAGTGGGTGGTTGGGAAAATAAAGGCAAGAAGAGGAAGGAAACCGAGTGAGAACTGAGAGATAGACGGAGGAATCATGTGTGAAAAGAGTTAGGGGCGTTAAACAGACAGCCAGCAAGGGGGAGAAAGAGGAGATGTGGAGAAAGGAATATCTCAGAGAATACCTTCTTTGGTACATAAAATGAAAGCGCGATCTTCAAAAGGAAAGTGTTGTGCGGCAAGAGTTTTGACACAATGAGTGGGGTCAAAAATGAATGATGGGGCTGCTGTCTGATGATGTGTCACTGGGTTAGAGGATTACATAATGGAATAAAATCCCATTCAGCAGACTCCCCTGTCCTCCATTTTGATGTGCCCTGTACCTAGGTGAAGTTTGTGTGTGTGTGTTTGCGTGCGGATCAGTCCTTATTTTGGATGGCTGCAGTGATGTGGAGGGAGTGTTAGTTGCGTTATGCAACCTGGTGGTTCTTAACCTTTTTTGGTTCACAACCCCAATGAACAAATGGATGTCTACGTAACACAACGCAAGATCAAAACAAAATGTCAAACACACTGCAGCATCACACAATACGCAATCTGGTTCCATTCACATTTTGTTGTGTCATTCACACTGATGTTATTTCTCTTGGTACATTTCCTAGAAGAAGCCCAGAGGCTGCGAGTCTGACGTTCTCTATTTAAAAAGATCACAGGGTCAACAAAAAGATGACTTCTCATGTTTACTTCTCATGATCCTCATACTCTACTGTCTTATTATTTGCAGCATTTTGCGCCCCATCCCCCACCCGCTCCCCGAGTCTACCTCTTCATTTTGCAGCAGTTAGGCACTATAGTAGATGTGAAGGGAGGGCTTGCTATGTTATGCAATGTATGGATTAGAGGCGAGGAAAAGAGCTGCTGTGATTTGACTACAAAGGCTCAAGGTGACTCTTGTCCCTCAAAAAAACAAACAAAAACAGCAGTGACAGTACAGTTCAGATTAGGCAGTGGCAGACAGAGGTGCTTTGTTTTCTTCATTTCATGGGGTTTGTGAAGGTGAAAACCCTCGACTGCCAAAGAAGGAATTAGCATATACCCACAAACACATGCTGCGCTTCTCTGAGATGTTACATGTATACAAATTTGTGGTAACATGATAAAGCGGGCTTGTCACTGCTTGCGTGGGGTGGGTCGAAAAATAATCAGTCTCTGTTGTGGGATAGGGAGGGGAAGGAAATGGGTCCAGATATGAATCTGCTCCGCTATGTTGTCTCTACATGCTGTGCTGCTGTGATGGAAAATGGATAATATGTTGTGTTGTTCTATGTATGTGTGTCATGTTAGTTCAGTCATAATTGTGTGTGTTTTTTGACACTGTGTGTGTGTCTGTGTGTGTTTTTGGATGCCCATTTGCAAATGTAATAGATGTTTATTCTCTCTTTTCGTCGTATACGTCTGGCTCTCTCCTCCCTCCACAGCAGCAGTCAGAACGGGGACTCATGTCTGTTTATCTCTTCTCTCTCTCATTGTATAGCCTATTTCTGAGCAGAGAGAGATTTGTGGGGGTTGGGAAGGGGAGATACAAGAAAAAGACAAACAAGGAAAATGGCTTAATTTAGAAATCATTAAAGATGTCAGTAGCGTCCTTTGCCGTGTTTATTCACAGCCCACAGTATATGGGCTCGATCCAGGGACGTGACAACACCCATTACGGCCATTAACCGGCAGTCCAGCCCATTAACAGCCACCTTCATGATAAAGTGTCCTTGAGCGAGACACTGAGGTCTACCTGCTCACTCACTGTAATGCTCTAACAGTGACAGATACAAAGTTAAAAATGGAAACGGGGGGGTGGGGGTGGGGGGGAGTCAGTCATCTCCAGAGGGGGAGGTGTGGCAATCAGCACGGCGAGGAGAAAATTAAGGAGATAATGGCACTTGCCAGCCAGCAGCAGGTGTTTTTAACTTGTTTTTCATGCTTGTGTTTTATCAGGCACACAGTACCTGTTAGGTTATAGTTAGATAATAATAAAATAAGTCAGGATTACAAGATTAATCACTGCACTCTGTGCTCTATCCCATGTCATTAAATACACCGTGTACTGCCCCAAAATATCACTATCCCCTTTGCCTTAAAAGAATCACCTGTCCTGGGAATCCTTCAGGGTATTACCGTCCACACACTCTTTCTGGCCTAATTGTCTCCTCACCAGTGCCAGACCTGGGAAAGTTACAAAAAAAGGATGATGAATTACTAATATGTGTTGGCCAGGCCTTTCTACTGTTGGACAAATGAGAATAAAGCTTAATTATGTAATCAAGTTTTTAGCACTGCTTTGATTATTATTGATTATCCTTAGATTTTTTTTTTAACAATTAGAGAGTTCTTGTAACAATGTAAGTATATGATAAAATCAGAAGAATCTTATTTACTGTTGTAATACCAGATGTTAGTTGCTTTTCTAAATATATTACAGTATGTAGCTCTATTACTTTCCTCAATACTAAACTCGAAGAATATTGAAGTCGTAATTTTAAGAATGCAGCTTTATGAAGTTCTTTGATACTATTTTATATTGGTAATTTGATAGTGAAGCCAAAGACAGTTTCCCACATCAAACAATGAAGTTTACTATACCCTGATTGGCACAATCCTTACAGTCGTTGTATTTAAAGTGCCTACAATCAATATTTTCTCAAAAACAACCAAACCATACCATTACATGATTACATCACAAAACAAATGTATTTTTCAACAATAATTTGGTACAATTTTGAAAGAAAATGCTTCTGTATCTCGTTTTAGAGGGCAGAACAAACAACATGTTTTGTCGTTTAAGTTGGAGAACCTGTTGTAACAGCTCCACCAGTGATTTTCAGATGGTTACATTTGAATATTTTTTAGTGGCCTGAAGAGGTAAAACTTTATTAGTATTTCACAAGAAAAAGCAAAAGTCAGAAAGGTCAGAAAAAGCATGTAGCAGAACTATGTTTTGTCGTCTCCTCTATACTGTTAATCATCACCTTAGATGTGTCTTGTATCCCCTTCATGGGGTCCCAAAGCCCAGGTTTGGAACCACTGGCTTACTTCCCACTGGATTATTTTTTGTTATCATATACTGACAAACCTGTATTTGTCTAGATCCGGGCTCAGATTAAGAGTCAACATATACAAGCTGATTTTGTCATGGGGTTTAATCACAGACATACAGAGAAATGTATTATCTGATTCATCATCTGCTCTCAAACCTCAAACATTTTCACTTCACTTCACTTGAAGTGCGTCACACACATGAACTCAATATTATTATCTAGCCAGACAGACTACCTCTCTCCACACACTCACTATTCTCTCTCTCGCTTCTTTTCTCTCCGTCTGTTCAAGGCCTGGACATTGTTTTCAAGCATTGTCTGGAGCTTTCAATGAAAATCTGTTGCCAATCTTGAATCCAAAACATGCGAGTAAGTTGTCCAAACTCTTGTGTGTTCAATTATACATTTCATCCTGGCTAGCATTATTTGGCCCTGTCTTGGACTAGTGTCTGGTGAACTCCTGACCTACTGGCACTCATACAATGACTCTTCTGTTTGAGCTGTTCAGCTGTTGCCTTGTGTCTTTCTCTGTCTGTCTCTATCTTTTACAGTCTCTTTGTCTGTCTGTGTCTGTGTGTCTTTCCTAAGTTTCACTCTCTTTCTGTCTGCTCTTTTCTTTGTATGACTTCCTCACTGCCCCCCCCCCCCCAGTTTTCTCGTGTTTTTCCATGTCTGTCTTTGTTTCTTTTGTAGACATCCCTCTCCCTTTCTATCAGTGTCTTTCTCCTCTGTCTTTCTCTCTTTTGCACTCCAAAGCATCACATGATGTAAATGTTTGATGGCTGGCTGAGGCGTACGATCGCTCGGTTTTCCACTCACACAAAAAGCACATTAAGGAGAGAGAGAGGGAGATTGGAGGGAAGGAAACTACCTTGGGAATAGGACGAAGGGAGAGGAGGGAAAAATGGGACAGAAGAGAGGGAAAACCTCTCTTTCCTTTGCAAAAAATGTGATGTCGAATAAATCTAACTAAATATACTGCATGTAACTGCTAAACATTACTTTACACCCAACTAAAGATAATCACACCTACATATCTGTGAAATGCAAAACACTTAAAGCTGTTTTTATCTCCAGCTACAATAGAAAAGAGTGCTCACTTTGATTACATTGAACCTGGTCTCCTCCTGTGTGCTGACGTCCATCAGATGCTTTCTTGTGGGATGAAGAGATATCAGGGAAGGCAAGAGGGACAGATAAAGCGGTGGAGGGAAGGAAATGCACACGTTGTATATATTGAAAGCGGAAGACGGATAAACAGAAAAACAGACCTCATTTCCCACAGAGGAGGCAGCCCCGGCAAAAACAAACAGAGGTCGCTCTACACAGAGGGTTATTTACCTCAGCTTAAATGTCAACCTAAATATCCATCTCACCACACTATTCCAGCTCTCCGTCTGCTATTGATTTGTTTCTTTCTCCACTCGCCTCTGTGACTCACCCAAAATCATCTTTAGATGGACGTCAGGGAAGGCTTGACGTGATTATTGTTACTGCTGCAGCCAGTGTGTTTATGCCAACTGCTCAGTTGAGTAAGAGACAGGGAGACAGACAGAGAGACAAAGGAGAGATCATTTCATCACAGAGCAAATGGCTAAAACATCTACCATAAAATTGAAATATATTGCAAGTACGTAATGCTCTGCAGCTCTGTGGGAATGTTTTGTTGCTGTGTCATGTATTGCCCCTCTGAACTGTTTTCGTATCCATGAACAGATTTGGAGTTTTGGGCATATATATATATATATATATATGTATATATATGTATATAAAATGTCCTTTTTAATAGTTATCTCTACTGACTCTATTGTTATGCTGTTTTAAGACACCTAAGGATGCAGTGTCATAACAGCTGTCAGAGAAACAAAGGAGAGGCTGTGTTTAATTAACTCAAGACAGATAAGAAATAGGATTTATTGAATACTGAACCTGTTTGACTTGGCTACTAGCTAATATGTGGCTGACGTTTGATGCTACCTAGACATGTTAGCTAACTTATTACCTAATGTTAGACAACTTATTAGCTAATGTTAGCCTTGCTCCCACTTTAAGTCAGCTATTTTCTCATGTTTTATTTGTTTGTTGTTTTTTTTTCCCAAAGACACTAACAAATTAGAAGCCAGTCGCAAAGTCTCTAGTTGGCATACAGAAGGGACCTTTCTTACATGTCATTTCCCATCTCTCTTTTCCCTCATTTTCCGTCATTTCTCTGCTGTCAAACTATCAAAGCCCTCTCTTGTTCTTAGAAAACACAGAATCATCGTGATTGGGTTAAAACCCTGAGCCACCAGGACGCCCGGATGACGTCTGCTGCTATTGTCAGTGATCTAGTAATAGTGTTCATAAGATTTAAGCCAGAATTATACTTCTCCAGGCTGCACATAGGTGAACGTGCACGGCGGTTGCTTGGATACTGTAGCGTGGGGTATCAACCAATCAACTTGCTTGAAGTGCAGGTCCGCACGACTCATTGTGGAGATTTGGGAGGTGTGCATGTCGGCTCCACTGCAAGCCTCATGCGACCTACAGTTACCAACACCCTTCTCTGTGTAGGTCCGCTGAGACGTTTACGTACATCTTTAAGAAGCGTATTTCCAGCAATAAAACACAAAGACCAAGCATATCCTGCACTGGACTTTGTATGTCAAGAATACGAAAGATTTTCTCTTGGCAAAAATAAAATTGCTGAACCATTTGGTAGTTGGCTTGGTAAATGGTGAAGCTCCAGGTCTAAATGTGTCACAGCATTGTAACGTCACCTACATTTGTCCCGCCCACAAAGGTTCTGATTGGCTCGGTTGTTTTTCCAACCACAAAACAGCCATTCACAAGAGCCGCATCAGTCCTGTTTGAGTCACTGATAAATTTGGTCATGCGGGTGGTGATTCAGAGGTCTGGAACCAGGCTACCTCCTCCCGTCTCCTCCTCCTCCGCCTCTTCGTTCTCTCACACTGCATGACTCGGTTCAGCGCCCTCCATCTCCCTCTCCTGTCTCCCTGTACTGAACCAGCCAAGCAGAAAGTTAACTATTACGGATGGGTGAAGGCGTATGATGGCTCAGGGTTGTGTATGTGCGTGCATGCCTCTGTGCACGATAACATGTCTGTATGTGATTATCTTGGCCGGGATTGGGATTTAATGGATGAAAACTTGTGGCCAGTTACGGGTGACATGTTTTGTCTCCCTTTTACATGTTGACGGTGAATGACACACATGGCATAATAGATTCTCATGTTGCTCATGTTGATTTCATAACTGCTCAGTAATTACATTATTTGTCCTGACTGTAGGTTTACATCTACATCCACTCTTAATAAAGCAACGTAAGGGATTCATGAATTCACATTAAGTGACATATTTACAAGGAACAACTCCATGATTTTGACACCATGTGTTAGCAACTTGACTATTTAATTAGCTTGAGCGGTCTTCAAGTTTTCATGCATGCAGTGGTAAAGGGCTGATGGGAAGGTAAGTGCTTGTTCCCTTGGGATGTCCTAGTGGTTGCTTAAAGCTACTGTAAAGAACATACTGTACTATGTACTTACACTGCTGTCAGTTTGAATTTGACTGATGAGGTGTATTGCTTGTCACCCCACCATTACCCCTTTTGTACTTTGCTACATATGGTCTACCAAAGCAGCAATGCAATTCTACCCTAGAGTGTATTGGTCATGATGAAGATGTAAAATACTGTATTTTTCCCTTTGTTCTCTGGTAAAGCCTAAAGCATGAATAGATTGTTAGACTGTTAACGGTCCTCTTGCAGCTACTGGAAAGGGCAAGTCCAAATTGATGCCTTTGACCAACTGGTCCTACAGCAATGCTTTGCATGAATATGTTTTTGTTTGTTTCACTTATTTTCCGTATTCATTACAAATGTTTGAACCAGCTGTAGTGAAAACACACATCAGAATACACATCATCGCACATCAAAACCGTGAGAGAGAGAGAGAGAGAGAGAGCGAGAGAGAGAGAGAGAGCAAAAATGAGAGACTGCAATAAAAAGAGGAGTGAACACAGGGATAGTAATTGCACTGCATGATGCATGAAAGCATCACTATAATGCTTTAATTCTCTGTAAAGGTTACTTTTTAGACATGGTGATAATGATGCGGCAGCAATTTGCAAGTAAACATAAGATTCCCATTGTCCCTCCATAAAAGACCTCAGGATTTGTTTTCGGTTTTCTCTGAATATTCAAAATAGAAAAAATGTGTCAAGAGAAACAGGATTATTATTGTGGCCTGGACATTTATGCAACACGTAAAAGGCTTAAACAATCAGTCAGACAGTCAAGGGATTACTGATGAACCCAAGTATGACTAAATTAATGGAAATGTTCAGTTATTACCTACACAATGCCAAAATCATGCCAAATATTACATGTTTGATGTTTGTACGGCTCCAATACAATTTCAACTCAGAATCAGGCTAATTTCAGCTAATTTCAGCTTTTATACATTGTCAAAACATAGGCTGATGCAAAACAGTGATTAGAGTATATGTAATGGAATTACATGGCTCTATGAATCAGCATTTGTTGTCATTGTAGTGCTGCAGGCACTTGTCCTTGGGTCTCTGGAAAACATGTGGCCTTTAGCACTAGCATTCAGGAAACATCGGAAAACCTATTTGTCTTCATTATATTCTATGCTCTTCCCCTTTTCTCCTACTCTTCCTCTTCCGTCTACAACCCCCATCCCCCATCTCTCTTGCCATCTAGCCTCGATGATAATGTGACATTTGTAAAGAAGTTTGGGATTCTGCAGAAGCCACGTCTTTCTTTCTTGGCCTTATTTAAACAAATAATTTACGACTGACATTCTCAACCATTTTCATGTTTATAATCGAGCCCAAATCATTTTGTTAGGGTGGTTGGTTAGGGTGCTAGTAGTCTAGGCCATAATACATTTCTCTTTCATAGAGACACATAACATTCCCTGTTAGACTGAGGGAAGAGAAACAGAGAGAAACAGCAGGAGTGAATGAGACACAAAGAATGAGAGCAATTAGTTGCCATTTCAGTTCAGAGGTGGAGAATGGCGTTATGTGCTGTGTGGAAAGACTGTGCATCGATTCATACTGTGCTTCGTAGGGCAGCCACAACTGTGAATTTTGTCATTAATATATCCCTCACTGTGTGATTGAGCGAGCATGTGTGTGTTAGCAACATGCACATACTTCTTGGTCTGCGTGCATACCGTCATCCTCCTTACGGGGAATACACCTGTGTCATTGACGTATTACTCCTGATGGTGTGTGTCTTTGTCTTTGTGCATTGTGTGTGTGTGTGTGTGTGTGTGTGTGTGTGTGTGTGTGTGTGTGTGTGTGTGTGTGTGTGTGTGTGTGTGTGTGTGTGTGTGTGTGTGTGTGTGTGTGTGTGTGTGTGTGTGTGAAGTACCAGCTGTATATTCTTTTCAGCCCATTCACAAGCGCACAAGCATTCATTAATGACAAGAGCTCTAAAGCACCATTCGTATGAAGCTGAAGTAAGCGGAACGCAACAGTACACTTCCTCTCTGCCTTTCCTCTTCTGTCTTCTCCGAAAAAGACGTAGCGATTATTCTCCACTTGAGTGCTGTCTGTCACACTGACTGAGGAATTGCGGCAGCATCCTATTTTTTTTCAGCCGGGAACTTTGTGCAACAATGCAGAAGCGAGGCAGAGCTGTATTGTGCTTTATCTTATCGAATGAGCGCAGACCGGCTGCATTGGGAAACTGAAGTTATTGTAGCTGAAGTTATTCAGAAGTTGTTTCAGCTGAGCATGAATTAACAAAGAAAGAACATTTGTCCTCACATAGACGTGGTGACGCATTGAAATGTTCATTTTGTCAACAAAATGGATGCGCAAAACCAAAAACTTTTCATCTTCAACCTGGTGAAACAGATTAAAATGGTTTTGCATCAGGAAAACTGAATTTACTACATTCAGCTAGTACATCTAATGTGTTTTTAAATTTTGTGTTGTCTTTCATTTTCTGACACACACAGTGCATCTGCCTTCAAGTGCAGAGAAGCTCTGAGAAGTGAGCTGTGTCCTATTTAAATGAATAATTAGAAATAAAATATACAAATAAGGGACAGAGAAACACAGAGGCGATTCAAAGTGCTTTACATAAGGTGAAGATATGCATTAGAACAACATTTAAAAACACAATCAAAGCAATATAAGACCAATAAGAATAGAATAAAATTAGGTATTTAAAAAAATGATAAAATGGGATAAAATACAGATAAACAAAATAATAATGGACTCAGTGTACAGTTTATCAAGCTGTCTCTGACAATTCTGCAGTTTTCCTGACGTGACGATCCAGTGTTCATGCCCAGTTCACACAGGGATTGGCCTGGAGTTCTGATTTCGGTTTCAAAATGATTGGGAGGACTGGCGTACATGAAGCTTGTAATGTTGAGTTGCTGGGTTGGTTTCAGAGGTGTTGATTCAACTGAATGATTGTTTTGGAGGCTGTAGACTGGGTTGCTGTTGAACTGCGTTGTGTTATACCCAGGGGAGTTTGTAATAATTAGTCTACCCTCATTGAAGCTGAAATCTTGGTGGTTGATCCCTGAGTGGTTAAGTCTTTTATCTAGCAATTATTCAGTGAAAAGGCAATTAGCTTCTTCCTCACTTGCATTTGTGTCACCAAAAATCACCAAAACAGCACCCCATGTGTCTGTGGCAACCAGCCAGTGTATAGCTGGGCTGTTTGTTTAAAAGCTTTTAAAAGCTATTAAATGACGCCTCAGAGCTCCAGCCATGTGAAAAAGAGTCTGCGTTTACCTAACAGCCGCAAAGCACACAGCTTGAGGAATGAGCTGGAGATGGATTTTGGTGAAAATCCCTTTTAGAAATATCAATATTGTTTGAAAACCTGAAGATGAAAGATGTCACAATAAAAGAAATTTCTTGGTGAAATATTTTTTAGCGAGGGGAAGCTGTGACACAAAACGTCTTTACACTGTAAAACTCTGTAATTATGAGTACAATCATCTGATTCCTAAAAAAAAAAACCATGATTATTGATTGTAGGATTACCCATAACACTGTTAGTTGTGGGATTTGAATGTGAGCTTAACTGTACAAATTTCCACAAAGTTCATCAAACCAACAGGGAAACAGTGTCTGCTGACTGTCTGGCTCTGAGGCGCCCAGTCTGAATCACAGTTGGTACAATAAGATTCGCTGTGCTGCTATCTGATAAACGAGATTCTAGCAACGCATTCACACGTTGTCACATTTTAATCATCATCATCGTTGGCGTCACCTCCTCTTTTGCCCGGTTGTCAATGTTGTCATTATCGTCACTGCTCGTTCCATACTGCCGCTCGGTGTTCTTTGTGTACATCAGTGCAGAGTGAGTGTAGGAATGTGTGTATGTGTGAGTCTGCGACTTGGTGCATGTACAGTATGTCCATCTGTGCCTATGACTTCTATGTGTGTATGTGTGTGTGTGTGTGTGTGTGTGCGCGCACGCCCCCTGTCTCCTTGACTCATTGTCACCACAAGCCTATGGGGAAACCACCACCCACGCACTTTGATATGCAGAGTGTGTGTGTGTGTGTGCGTGTCTGTCTGTGTGTGCATGCACTGATGTGAATAAAATTGGACTTGTAGAGAGGCTGAATGGTTTAGTGTTAGTTTGTGCTCAGGGATAAAAGGATTTGTGCGCATTGTTTGTGTGTGAGAGAGACCCAGTAAACCAGGGAGATTATATGGAGGAAGAATGTGTATATTGGAGTTTGTGCAGTATTCTTTTGATAATTTTAGTTGAAATGGTGAGATTGATTTGACCAAGTTCCAATCCTTTACACTGGCTTACTTTATTAAGAACATGCATATAGTTCAACACAATAGTTTTGTGAAACAAAACACTGTCTGAGAAAGGTTTCCATTCACATCCATGGAAACTTTTGACTCCAAAGTTAGAGATGGTGTTGTTGTACTGAGCTGTATTGTGCTAAGGTGTTATTTTAAACCACCAGCAGTTAGTTTCAGTTAAACATTTAGTTGCCAGTAGCAACCACAACAGTTACCAGTTCTATAGGAGTTTAACTGACATTGTTAAATCCACCATTTTGTCAGATCTGTTACCATGAAAATATTAACTATTAAAGATTTATCTACTCCTCAAATGCCTTTGTTGCCCCATTCTACTACTCTTTTTATTATAGCTGTTTAGTGATTACTGATTTATGATTCAGTAGAATTGAGTTTTTTCTGCGATCAGTTAACTGCTTACCGAACGAGGCATTGTACTAGCTGTTGAGGCAAATGTGTTACTAATGCAACAGTCAGTTTACTGGTGGGCTAACTGATATGTATATTACTCTTTTTACTTTTACTCCTGTGGACTGTTTACTAGATTAATCACAATGTTGTACTTCCTAGAGACTTATTGTTATTCTTCTCACTGGCAGTTTCCTTGTTACTGTACTGATTTTTACAATACGTTTGCTCTAATTCTAGTTCATGTTATCTTTTTCTTTTTGTAATCGCTATCTTTGAATTTGTTGTATAGTCCTTTTTGTGGTATTTTTTTTTTTCTGTGCTGGTTTTACAGTAATTCTTAGTACCCTGTTGTAGTGTATGCCACCTGTGAGATAAGGTACATCCTTTTACTCACCTTGCTTTATGTTAACCTGGTTTACAACTGGAATATTGTAGAAGTGTCCCTTGTCTACTTATTTAAAAAAAAGAAATCTATCTGCAAACAGTTTTAGCAATCAGCCTAAACATTTTTCAGCAGGTTTTCCTTTTATTTCCCCCCGAGCCCCAACAGTATGTGCCCAGCTATTTATATATTAAATGTTATTGAACTAAACATGGCTGTCTTTTCTTTGTCCTGCGCTATTTGTGTGCTGTGTGCACCAATTCAGTATTGTCAGATGACCACAAACAGTACATTTTGGAGCATTTTGGAGAGCTTAGTGGCTGTCTGCCCGTTCGTCTCTTTGCCCTGCCTGCAGGGGTGTGTGTGTGTGTGTGTGTGTGTGTGTGTGTGTGTGTATGCATTAAGTCATGTTTTCCTTAGTTTGTTTATGAGCAATAGTCTTAAACATTGGGGTCAAGCTATGCTCTTAATCATTTGTCCCTGACTGCTCCTTTTTCTGCATGTGTGTGTTAAATAATGGAGACCTGAGGGTCACAGAGAGCCATGTGGCCAGTGTTTATCTATGCTGGGATGTTGGCAGTGAAATACTGGCACCACGTTCACATCCAAAAGTCACTCTCTCTCTCTCTCTCTCTCTCTCTCTCTCTCTCCTGTCTCCATGTGCAGACAGTTGCGCCCAGAGACTGAGTGGGTACCCATGGGTGTGATAATTTTGTCAGATCACCCTTGGCTACTCTCAAATTTGCAAGTGTCCCATTTTACGTTGATGCATCCGGGGTATTGTATCCCTACGGGCAACTGTTTGTTTGTCCTGATATTCATGTTTCAGTCAGGGATAAATGCTGTGAAGTCTTTCCCCCTCTGAATATGGATGTAATAAAGAGCCTCATGTGTCTTCTCGCAGCCTCCAAAGGCCAAAGACTTCTTAGATATTATTTAGCCGGTTATTGAGAACAAGTATGCTAGTTCACAGGGGTTTACCACTTGAGGCCAGTTGAAGTAATTTCAGTCTAATGTTTCATCACACAATAGTATTTCAAACTTTATAGGTCCTCAAAAACTGAAGCCCAGCTCTGCTCTCTCTAAGCTTTGTAACGGCATTCTCTTTCTTTCATGCCGCTTTCCACCTGCCTTCTCCCCTCTCTCCCCCTCTCCATCACGTCTGCCCCATGATTAAGACTCAGTTTGCCTTCAGTCCATTTCTGTTCATTATCCCTGCTCTCCAGCAGCGTTTGTTTAGTTAGTGTCACATTGATTTATACACACACACACACAAACTGTGAAAGGCCTTTTCATGGACTCGTCAGACCTCCTTAATGAGCCTGGTGTCTCACATCCCCAACGTGAATGGCTGGAATAGGTATTTGTGTTCAAGCCAATGCTGCTGGCACCCTCAAGATGGCCACTATTGACCCTTCCAGATGTTTTTTTTTTTAAGAGAATAGAGCAAAGAACAACAACCAGGTGAGCAAACCATAATTACATTCGTGTGCTTCACCGCCATGACCCTCCATCATTTTTTTTCCTTACCACAACCCTTTAGCCCCCAGCCATTTCTTCCTAATCACAATTATGGCTGCAAGATTCCCAATTAACAATTCTACACTTATTTAATATGTAATATACTTCCATGACAATACGATAGCAATATTTACATTTTGTATGTGACTTAACTTCATCCATAAGGATCCCATACAAGCGTTTCCTGAAAGGGATCATTTATAATTCAGCTATGATTCTATGAAAAGAAATCAGGCAGGCTCCATGGATAATATCTGAATATCTTACTAATAATGGCAGCATGATGCATGACAGTAGTTCACACATCCTCAGATCTGGTTCATCAGAAGTACAACCAGGGGGTGTTCTCTCTTTGCCTTTTTGTATTCACCATTATTAGAACTACTTGAATCTTGTAGGAAATGATAAGAAACACTGATTAAAAAGCTACAACAGGTGGTCAGTGTAATGATTCATTTCAATTTATTCTCGAAAGCTGCATTATCAATGTTTTAGCAGCATGGACCGAGACGTGGCTGTTGGGTGTTTGGTCGGTCGGTCCGCCACTTTGGCCAAGATTGAAATATCTTAAGAGAGACTTATTATATCATATGAACTGCAGTTTGTAGAGACCAAAATGAAGCTAAAAGGAAAGTGAATATTAGACTTTCATTCATCAGGTACGGGATCATAATGTTGGCTTGATGTGTTTGTAGGCAGCTGTTTACACTTTAGCCGTAACAACTTTATAAAGTGGTGATATGTCAGGGCTCTGCTCCTGTCAGGGAGTTCCTTATGCCCCCTAGTGGCCAAAATAGATGACTGTAATACAGTTTATACACTTGGACACTTAAACTCTGAGATGTCTTAATCAACTCAGCCAATGCTGCTATCACAGACATTATTTCTGACTTACAACACAAAACCGGACCATTGACCCACCTTATTCCCAGCCACCTTTTAGGGAGTGAAGCGAGTTATCACTCACAGTGGTTCTGTGAACTAAGTGGACTCACCGAGGCCAGCTCAAGACAGCGTGTAAGGGGGTAGTTCTCTACTTGATGGAAACATCATAACTCAGTGGCATGTGGGAGAGATATACATATAGGAAAACATTCCAGGGGAGCGGTGGAAACACACACACACACACAGATATGCAGTCATACATGCAGATAAACACGCTCACACAGAGGTATACTGTACACAGAGACAAACACATACACAAATACACACCCGACACCTATAGATTGATGTTAGGAAGGAAAAATGATAGATTTGGAAAATACATTTGCAACTTCATAGAGAGGTTAATGAGGAACAGATTCCAGTGGAGCAGTGAGATGTGAAGTGTTCACATTCGTTATTGACATCACATGCGGTGGTGTAATGAAAAAGTCACCCGTGTTATATAGATATATTTACCATGAAGTTGTGTTGATGTGAAATGTCTTAGCATGGTACAGTGGTTACCACTGACATGGCACACTGTTGGCCATTTGAGGTCAACATCATGATGCTAAATTTGGAACATTTTGACCCTTTGAAGTTAGTAGGTGTACCTAACATTAGTTTTGCCCTCTGTAAGGCTTGAGTAGATCTCCTTAGGGGTAGGAGCCCACACGTCTGCAGCCCTCCAAAGGCCACACCTTTGTAAGCTCAGTCTTTTGAAAGAGCCACCCTCTGAATTGGGCTATTGTCTCCTCCAGCAGAGATGTTAGCTGTAGGACAGTGGTGCCAGGACCATTTACTGAAGTACTGTACTTAAGTACAGTGTAGTGGGAAAATACAACACGTTCCTTTCTACCCTCTGAGATGCAGTACAGTCAGGCGGGCAGGAGCAACTGACTTGCTGCCGTCCGTCTGCAGGCGTGAATAAAACCACAAGAACTACTCCCTTGTTGCCAGTCTTCTGTTTTCCTGAAATTCCCACGACGATTTGAGTATTTCCACTTAATACTTCAACTCCACTACAACTCAGATTTTTTTTTTTACTTCACTACATTCATCTGACAGCTTTTGTTACTAGTTACTTTTCAGATTAAGATTGTATATACAAAATATTATATAGTTAAAATAAAATACCACACATTGTTAAAGATTAAACCAGTGGATCACAGCCTTTTTTGCTGGTCACCCCTTACAAACAGTGTCTACTTGAGGGCCCATATCACAAGTTTCACAAATCCATTAGTTGTTAGCAGTTCCAGTGATTTCAAACTTCTCAGGTGGTTTCACTTAAATAACTGTTTGTTGCCCAAAGGTGTAAAACTCTCCAATATTGTACAAAAAGCACACATTAGAGAAAGCAATTATTAACAAACTTTAATACAAATGTGTGCTGCAGAATTTTGTTCTTTCTTCTTTCCCCCGGACTTATCTTGTGACCCTTTGGAGGGGCCCGACCCCTAGGTTGGGAACCACCGAACAAAACTACCAAACGTAATGCTCCTTACACATTAATGCAACAGCGTCAACAATCTAACAATGTCATAAATGATAACATATCAGTTATAGCAGCAATTCTTTCTGCAAAACGAGAACTTTAATTACATTTTGTTTTTAATACTCATTTGCTTTTACTTAAGTAGGATTTTACACCTGATCTGACTACTTCTTTCGCGATGCCTGAGAACACAATTACCCCAAAGTTGCCATTGATGCAGCCATTGTTCCCAAATGGCCATTGGGACATCAATCATAGAAATGTATAATTTTATCATTGGCCTGTAATAGGCTATATGGCAGGAACATTTGAGGCTGCCTTATAAACACTAGCTACATTATTCCTAAAGTTTTATCAAATGTTGAATTATTGGTTAAATCATAGACACTGTAGATAACATGCTCTGTACATGAAGTCCTAGTTGTGTCTTTGTATGTTTTCAGCTTGAAGACCCACACTGGTCTCTCCTTCTTTGTGAGCCTCCCTGTGCTATTTCTGTATTGCTCTCCTTGTTCGGGTCCCCATTAGCTCATTGACTGCGAGTCTACCAGGAGTCCTCCCAATCTTTTTGTTTCCACTCTCATATGTAACCTTTCAGATTATTCCAGGAGTCACCGAGCTGTGAGCGAATGAGTCTGGCATTTGAAAGTCAGTCGTACGGACCCACAGAGGAGCCGTGAACCACTGTTCAGACCACGGGGCAGAGGATAATAGATATGAATGTAACACGCACGTACACACACAGGAAACGCATTAACATGTGTGTCTCAGTAATGCATGCAGTCAAACGCCAATATGAATATGCCCATATTGTTTACTTTTAAACTCCTTTTCTCAAGTCTTGGCTGGTGTAGTGATCTTCAGCCTCAGACAGACATTACAGGACACATTTTAATTCAGTCCCTCGTGGTCAGAAAGTTCCTGAAAAGACTTGTTGTACTCTCATCAGTCACAGCTCCACTGTGACCAGCGATAAGCCACAGTTTAGAGGCAAGGAATATTGTTTTGGAGACAAACGACTTGTATTTGTACGGCCTCGCAAAACCTTTGAATTATCGAAGTGAACACTATGTAGAAGAACACGTTTTTATCCTTTTCAAATGAAGCACAAAGCAGCTTGAGCTCCAGAAAGGTTCTGCTCTAATGGCAAAAATACAACAGTGTGTATTTACAATTGCTCAACAAACAAAATGTTGACAGAATAACACCAGTCATTCATCCCCAACCTTGTGTGTGTAAGCCTATTTTTTTCTGTTTACAATGCAAGAGGAAAGGCACAAGCTTTGTGTTGTGTATAATGTGTATTCTGCCGTCAGACACCATGGAAAGCCCTCAAAATCCCTAAATCTGTCGCTCAGTGACGTCTCAAGGTTGGCAACGAAGTGGCAAAACAACAGATCAATAGGTTGGGGAGAGAGGGAGCGTTGAAGGTGGCATGCCGTGATTCTGTTTCACAAAGTACAGCGATGTCACTTTCTCTTTTCTCGCCATCTACCATCCCTTCATTTTTTCATCATCGCCTCAGACTGTTCTGGAGTTTCTCAACTGAACTCGTTGCCAGGGAAAAAGTGACAGTCATAAGGAAGCTGTGGCATGTCCTGCTCGATGTGTATGTGTGTGTGTACCCGTAATTCAAAGATGATAATGTCAAAAGCTGTCAGTTTTACTAATAATCTGCTTTGACTCCGGTAATGTCCTCCTCTTACATCCCAGTTACCACCAAGCTGAGCTCGGACTTTAGATTGTACAGACTCTGCCAGAGTTCTGATGAATAAATATATGCACACAGCACAGGATTACACGGCAACATTTTGGCTTCTCTAAATTGTCAAGGCTTGATTTTACTGATTGCTTTTTCTGTTCAGCAGGATCTGGCTCCGAGCCACATTTCAGAGCTAAACCTCTTTGCTTTTCTGCTATCTCATATACAGACCGTACGTTCAATATTACGCAAACGCTAACAGCCAGTTAGCTTAGCTTTGAATAAAGACTGGAAATTATGGGAAACAGCTAGCTTGGCTCTGTCCAAAGCTAACAAAGTCCTCCTACCAGGATTTGACAGATTCACCATTTTCCCACGTTATACCTTGTTTGTTTAAAGTGTACAAAAACCGACAATTTGTGGCAACCTCACGGTGACGAGAAGTCTCCAGGAAGTCACTGTGCCGAGCCAGGTAATAGTCCCACACATAAGCCCCTGTAAAACCATAAAGTGTCATTTTTAGACTTTGTTTATTGTTGATTAAACAAACAGTATGGGACACTCTGGTGGGCTTTGGCCACGAACGGCAATATACCCGGTTCACGTCATTCATATTCTCTCTCTCTCTCTCTCCTCATTTCCTGCCATTTCTGTACTGTCGCTATCTAAGGCATAGAAAAATCCACTCCCCCTTCCAAAACAAACAAAAAAAAACACATTAAGAAACAAGGCAAGAAAGCGAAAAAGCGTATCTCCCAAAATGTCAAACTTTCCCTTTAAAACGACTTTCCCTCCCACTTCAGAATCCCCTGTCTGTTATTCTCGCTGTTGCTGGCACTGATATTGATGTTTAATTGTTTGTTAACACTTTGCAACAAAGCTAGCAATGTTTTTTTCACAAGCTGCTATTAACGTGCCACTTTCTGCGTGTGTGTATCCCTTGTGATCATGCCTGTGTGTGTCTGTCCGCTCAGACAGTGATCCAGGCCAGTTCGCTGTGCGCCCATGTGTTTACTCTGTGACAGTTGACTGGGATAATTAAATCCTTTCTTTCTGCTTTTCCTCTCCTTTCTGCTCCTTCTTTGCGACACTCCTCCGCTCCTGTCTGTTCTTGTTATGCACATTGCTCCCTTTTCTTCTCACCCCGGTGTTTTCTCGCGGTCGACTCCCCCCTTATTCCTCTGCTGTTCATGTGTCACATGCAGCAGAGTGGAGTCTGCATTGTAGTCATCACTAATTCAAAGCAACCATGGGCCGTTACTTTCCTCTCTGATGCACGATGCATCCATTATTCACACGTCTTTTAAGGTATTTCTAATTGCTGGCACAAACACACATGGGAAAAAAAACCCATACTGTACATATTGCTGTTATAAAGTAAAATTTCTCAAAAAGTGGCAACATCAAGAAAATCTGCTGTGGTTTTTAGATTGACAGTCATGTATTTTTTAATAGATCAAAAGATCTATAAAGGTGCCTTGAATCCTTCATTTTGTGCAAAAGCATGAAAATCTCTAAAATTGGAGTTATGAGTTTGACAGCGGTGATGCGTAAAACAAACACGTGCACAAATGCATAAAAGATAACTCCCTTCCTTTCTGAAAGAAAAACTAGAGCGACTTAAGGGGGAAACTCTTCTTCCACTTGGATCTTACATTTCACTACGAGAGAGTTTAGGGAACTGGTTAACGCATTACCTGCTGCTGCTTTGCGGTGGAGCTAAGAGGAGATTTCATGTAATCTCTCCCTTTCTCACTCTATTTCCTTCCATTTACACCTCCGGCCCTCTCAGCAACAATGGGCTCACTTCACTCTGCCGCACTACATTTGCTCAAGCGGATCATCGACTTTATGTCGTGCATGCTGCCTAATAACAGTTATCGTAATTGAAATCGATAGACGAATATAGAATTTACTGTGGCTGGAGGGACTGGGTGACAGCGGCTTATGTATTTCCTGTTCCTCCACTTCTCTCTTCCTGCTTGTCAGTCTCACAGTGAGTGTTATGCCCCAGAGATAAATGAATCTGAGAACAAACGCTCGTAATTGTAACGTTGATTGATGAACGTTGTTTGTGATATAACTGCAAGTCCTGCCTAGCTTAAAGCCTCCTTGCAGTTGTTTTTTCTCTCCGTGTTTCTGCTGTCTTTGGTGGTTGACAGTAGAGACAGACAGGAAAGATGGGAGGGAGGCGTGAAGACATGTGACAAAGGTTGCATGCCAGATTGGCGGGTACACAGTATGCGCCTGAGTCATCCGAGCCACCACAACGCCATCAAACCCCACGGTTTATAGCACTTGCTCCGGCTCCAAGAGGAATTATTCACATAATTCTGCAGAATAGATGCAGAATTGTGGCGTCTCTTTTATTGCTGCCATGGTGACTTTCCCTCTCCCATTGTTAAGGAAGATTACAACAATAGACCTGACGTAAAAGCCATTAAATTGCATTTTACTGTTTTCACTACTACTACTACTAACTGTTTTTTGTTTTTTGCTGCTGCCATCTGTTTACATGAGTGGTTGACTGATTGCTGGTTCACAGATAACTACAGGCTGCTATATAGTATTTTGCATGTATTCTATATGAATGACACTGTACAGTCCCTCGATGTCTTGAGTTGTTGCAAGTATCGGTGTCCACAAAGCTGAACTACGTTTTCAGTCAGTATAAACCTCGTCAGCAAGTCAATGCAGCAGAAGTGAAATGTCAATTGTTTCACAGCAACAAAGAGTGTATGTATTTGTAAAATTAAGAACATTAACATTATGCACTCTGATGTGTTATTAGATATTTCAATTCCAATATTTGTAAGATTCTGCGGTCAGTCCGTAGTTTATATTTATAAGTTTAGTGTCTTAAGAATTCTTGCAAAACTTGAAGACCAGGCTGAGTGCTTTGAATTTGAAAATCTAAACTTTGTCTTCTGTTTTGCTGATAGCCAAAACTGATGCATGGTTGGTCTCACTGAGCAACCGATGATAATGATAATCCCATGTACGAACATCTAATGGCAGGAATCAGCTTGCTTTCCTTTAATTTGCCTTGCAAAGGACTAAATGCCGTTGATGTCACTAGTGAGGAGTGTGAACCCTGATCATAGCCTCCATCCTTGTACATCTCTTTTAGCCCAGTAGTCTTTTCTCTTTGACTTTTTCTTCTATTATAGTCATTCTATTACGAGGAATCTCGAACCACTAAAACCACCTTTAAATGTCTCTTCATAGTCAACTCGTCCAAAGTTCATGTGTTACATTTTGTGGCACTACAATGCTGCTTGTCAACAGTCCAGTTTTTAAATCCTTCTCTGCATGATCAGTATGACACAACGTCAGCATGACGAGTAAGTGCATGAATAAATAGATCAGATGGATGTCAGGTCAAACTAATTAAACCTGTTTGTAGAAACAAACCTGTAAGTTAAACAGAGAGGACACGCGAGGTTGTGCGGAGGACTTTGCAGAGTCATTTAGTGTCTGCTGCTTTATAGAAGGTGTTAATGACTATGCAGGGTGGCAATGCCCTGGCAGCAAGCTGGAAGCGAGGCAAGCAGAGTGGTGATAACGGGCAGGAAAGGCTAACTAAGCAAGCACAGAATGAAAAATGTACCCTGCCTCGCATTCAAATAGTATGGTGCGTGTGTGTGTGTGTGTGTGTGTGTGTGTGTGTGTGTGTGTGTGTGTGTGTGTGGTAGAGCATTATTAATCTGGATCATTGCAGGAAAGAGCCCAATTGACATGTGTGAAATGAAGTATATAATCCCTCCCTGATAGGTATGACGGTGATGTTGATGGGATTTGTTTTTCTTGCATTCTCAACACGGTCTTAGACACCTAGATCCACGTTGAAACAGCATTCAATAAACGGTGATAGCTTCAGGAAAACAAGCTAGTCTAAGCTCTACGTCTTTCTTTTATTCTTTTATAGAATATACGCCGTGGCCGGAGGCATTATGTTTCTGAGTTTTCCGTCTGTCTGTCCGTCCAGTCGAAAGTCAAGAAAAAATACACTTTTTCAATTTCTTCCAAGTATTACATATATATTATATGAGCCTGGACAGACATGGATGTAAACTGCAACTTGACTGGTTGGTGGAAGCAGACAACCATGGGGCCATGATTTTTTGTCATTGAACTCATCTCAAGTATTGAAATTAGTTTTGAGTGTGTGTTCATCTTTTTATGTAAGCACCTTGCTCGTATGCTAGATTGTGTAAGCTCAATAAATGCAAAGAGCACAGCTGCCAGCTGTTGCTAAAAGGCCAGCGTCCTGTTTACATAATGAATGGAAATCATACAGTTCACTGTTTTACTAGAAACCTGGCTACAGCAGAGATTAGATGGGGGTGTTATGTGACAGCCGCCTGCTATTATCATATTATCTGCATAAATCTGCATTAGATGTACAGCGTGTGTATGTGTTAATGTACACACACACACATACACACACACATTCAAGGGTTATCATGTGTCCATAATGTTCTGGAATTACTTGTCAGTGTATTATTGTGTATATTATATTCACTTTCGTGTGTGTTTGACAAAGCAGCCTCTTGATTTTCCCTTCTGTTCGCATTATAATGTGATATGTTCCACAGTGTTACAATTACAATTGTAATTTTACAATTTTACAATTGTTACAATTTTACTTGTATGTTTCTTTGCTTTTGATGCACTGGTCTGATACACTGAATTGGTACCTACTCCAATACTGACCAAACGGATCAGGTGTTGGCTACACAAGACTGATCCACCAAAAAATAATGAATTTAATGCAGAATTCAATGTTAATTGTTTAATGATTCAGCAGGATCCTATCATAGTGACATGATCGTATCATGTTGAAGTTCCACAAGTTTTGATGTCCAAAGGAAAGAATCACACAAAGTTGTAGTATGACGAGTTTGTGACGCCAACAGTAATAGTGGAAAACAGTTTGTTGTGTACATGTGATTTGTTTTTGTCCAGCCCTATCAAATAGTATTGTATGTATTGTATAGTATGTCCACTTCTGGTAAAGAAATGACTTACAGGCTCATGTAACATTATGAAACGAAGATCCCGATCAGTTCAGTGAAGGAAACGGAATTAATTAAGAATAAAAAGTATTGGTATGAGATTTCTACTCAGTATCAGGATTTCAGGGATCAGAATCAGAGTCAAAAGATCTGTGTGCCCCGACCATGTTTACCACTTCATCTGCGAGCATATTCGGCCACATTTCGTGTACTGTGTGTGTGTGCGCGTGAAGGGGTAATGAGGCGTAAAATTGGACACGGCTGGTCCTGTGTGGTCTTATACGACGGCTTGGTTGTGACACACAGAGCCTATAGGCTGTTCAAACACTAAACACCCTGTGCCTCCCGGGGGTTGGGGTGGAGCGTAACGACATAAACTGAAGTCAGGGGGTCATTTTCTGTAACAAAAACATGAATATATGATAAAATATTTTGGGAGGAACCATTTTCTGAAACACGGCTGCATACAGACACACACACACACACACACACAGACACACCCTCCCTCTCTCCCTGTCTCTGGGTGTGACAGGTGACATGTAAGTGGCCAGGCAGTTACGTGTGGGATGAAGGTGAGGGGGACGGATGGTTTCCACACTGTTCACGGTCATCCTCTTGACTCCCTGAGGGAATAATCACTGCTCAGCATCATTGTGTGTGTCAGCTCTATGAGTGTTTTTGTGTTTGTCTGGACGACAGATTTGGATGTACTGACAGCGCATCGCCGATGCTATACGAGCTTGTTAAAAACGGGGGAAAACTTGTGTCAACATTGGTAGACATGTGGTATCACATGCTCCGGTTCATAGTGTACCATGGAAGTGGTTTCTCCTAGTAGAAGAAAAGCCTTCATTATAGTTTGTTTCCTTTCAGAAAAAGTGAGGAGGATTCAAAGTTCAGTTTGACTTTAATTTAGCTCAGTCCTGACAGAAAAATTGTGTTACGGGTCCTACCCTCAAATGGCACCAATTTGAATAAGTTTCATCCCATTAAACAGTCAGTAAGGATCACTCTGAGTCAATTCTTCCACACCGATCACACCATTACAATTAACTGAGCTTGGAATTACCATGATGATAATGTTACTGCTTCCTTTGTTTCCAATACCCATCAACCGTCACTTTAACCTTGAAGATCAATGAGGTTGATCTTAACTCAGTCTGCAGATGTAGCTAGCACACTACTTTTTACACTAGCCTGCTGCAGCTCATCTCCAAAGAGGAATCGTTGAAAATTGAAGTGACGCTTCAAAGCTTGAGCAACAAATCCAACAAATCCCAGCAAATCTCCACAGTGCAGAACTGAGCTTTTCTTTTGACAACAAACCCTCGGCTGCTAGAACTACAGTATTTTCAGTCAGTCAGTCAGTCAGTCATCTGAATCCTTTCTCTCAGTTTTCTGTATATGTTGGAGTTTTGTAAATCACTTTGTGTGAATGTACTCTGTTGAAAGGCAGGTTTAGTCTTATTGATTCAAAGTGTGCACGTGTTACGATTTTTAGTGTACAAAATATCTAGCTGTTATTTTGTCTTTCAGTAGCACGAGATGTCTTTAAGTTCAGTTAAGTGTGTGGAAGTATGAAGAAGTACATAAGCATTAACGACGCAAATTATCAACAGAGGTGCTGGTCAGTCGCACTGTCAGAAGAAAACGGATTTACAAATTTGCTGATACAAATCCAGGAAGCTAATTGAAAATTAATGGGATGTAATCCAAACACGGACTCTTATTCATTTTCTTCACAAAGCTGCGTGCATACACACACACACACACACACACACACACACACACACACACACACACACAAACACAAACATAATTTCCTGCCGCTCCTCAATAGCAATCTTCTGACCCTTTCATCATCAGCGGAAATTGAATTGGCTCTTGGTAGTTTGGCCCTTGTTCCTCGTGTCCAAACAAAGGGGCCCTAGTTACTGTTTCCAAAGCAACCAGATGATTGACTGGACATCATAGTGGGCCATTTTAAGTCAAAGTTTCAGGGAATTATTCATCGTTTTGCTCAAATATACCAAGTGCTCCTGTATAAATTGTGATTTTAAAGAGACGAATGAATGTAATGAGTATTTACATTTACTCTAATGTAAATGAGTTTAAGTACAATTTGAATGATTTCCATTTTATGCTACTTCATACTTTCACTCCACTACAGTTCAGAACTGAATACTATTTATTTTACATCAATAGTTGCTAGTTACTTTGCAGATTATGATTGCTAATACAAAACATATGATCAGTTTATAATATATGATGCATTGTCATAGATTAAATGACCCAACAATATATAAAGCAGTTAAAGTTAGCTCAGCCTTTTCTGATAATACTCACTACTACTACTACACTGGAAAAGACACTAATAACTCATATTCATTGCTGGAGTCATTTCCTAATATATCTGTTGTTTTAACTCCCATTTTGTTCCACTTGCATCATAAACAAACATGACATCATGTTGCAGAACTCTAAATAATCCGGTATCAGGACAGGACGTCCCACTTTTTAACCTCTTGGGGAGATTTGTGTTTGACTTGTGTGTTAGTGCTGGGGAAATATCTCACAATAACAAACAGTTCTTTCTTCACTCGAGATTTTCTAATGAATTAATGTATAAAAAGTAGAGTATTCCTCATTTTGTTGGAGCACCTCTCTCCCTCCATCTACCCCTGGGGAGTTTCAGACTCCACTTTTACAACCGCTGGCCTAGAAAAGTCACACCAGGGCCAAAATGAATTATAACACTGCAAGTCTTGTCCAAGTCACAATCTGGGCTACCGGTGTCCATGTGTGTAGTAATCAGTGTGCCTCCATGTGTTTATAAGTGCCCCTGCAGTGCGTTTAAGGTTGACCTGTCTGCCAGCACCTTGTGTCAAGTGTGTGTGGCCTAAAAAGCCTCCCTGTGGCTGTGTGCCGCTCTGCCTGCTGGCAGCCGGTGTGCAGCACCGGGGGCCGAGCCCCTGCCAGCACTCGCCATCTGCCAACGTCCTTGCAGTGCTCCTTGTGAGGAGGCCAGGCGGAGAGTGTCGCGCAAAAACAACAGACCACTCTGGAACACAGTAGCATGCACACGAATCTCACACACACGGACACACACGAGTTCCCACGAACACATTCATCTCACTGACTCTTCTCACACCTCTTGCTCATCAACATGCAGCAACTGTTGAGGGTGATGAAACTGGAGAGGACACAGATGATAAATGCCAGTGACTCTGTACAGCCTTGAAGGGTCCAATGAGGGTTAATAAAGACAACGGCAGTAATTATTTGAGGTCATCGGAAAGGGTCATGGTAGTGAGGATGATGACGGTGATGATGCCAACCATAGCAGGAATTAGATTAGTTACAATAAAAAGGCTTCAAATCAAACCCACTCTCTCAGGAAGTTCAAACCCAACTTGTGACACCATGTAGCCCACATCATGGTAACAGAACAAACACTAATCAGCAACTTAGAAGAATCGATCTGAGGCACAGAAGACACATTTTGCACAGCAGCTGATGTAATAAGAAACAAAGACTTCCTCTCATCTGCTATGAATAGATGGAAATGTTAGTGGCTTTGTAGCTCTTCGGGTAAATCATCCTGACTTGTGGAGAAAGCAATCCACTTCCTGCCACCGGGGAGACAAAAAGAGATGAGCTTTTAATTACAGACTTGTTTACTGTTGTCATTTTTATCACCTAAATATGTCCCAGAGGGGTTATCTGCCTCTCTCCGTGTCCCTCTGTCTAACTTCATCTGTCATCACAAACCACTCAACCGGGCTGGGTGCTGCATTTGGGGCAGCAGCAGCAGGCAGCAGTGTAGCCACTCGCCTCCGGCTTGTGTTTTCGAGTCTAGGTCGGCGCAGAAACATCACTGCTTAAAAAAAGTGACTGTAATGGGATCTGGTAAGCAGTGATGATGGCAGACTGTAAGACCCTCTGTGCCGGTGCCCATATTCCTAATGTGCTCCATTACCAGCGTGGAACATTTCAAGACCAAGTTTCTGTCTTGTCTGATTTACATGTGCACTAAGAAGCCTGCCAGCCACCTGTCGTAGCAATGAGTCATGCGATGTATTCTTGATATGACAGTCATGCCGTATGAAGACATGGCTGGCATAATATTCTGCTCATAAATATGCTTCTAAATGAAAGCATGCTGCTTTTACATTTCTTAATATTGACCTCACAAGAGCAGATTGGTTGATAACTTGTACATTGAAGGATAATTCCAGCTTACAAAATATATATCTTATTTTCATCGTTTCTGTTGGTCCTGATAACACTGACAACAAGTTTTATATACTTTTCACTGATAATCTTCCTCCACTCTCATCCAATTCTTCTACATTTTTCTCTTTTTGTGAGTTTTATTCTTTGATATAGCATGTAATTCACAACACAGAATTGACAAACATTTAGTTTGCTTTATTTTAGCCCAAGTGATGTTTTCTAACAGGCTAATCGGCCTGATTTACTCCAGTTTTTCCCCAACAAGCCACCATCCCGATATGGTTGTTATTACATTTGTTGCTGTTAAATCCAATAGAGTGTTGCTGGACCTGGCCTTTTTGGCCTCGTAAAAGCCATTCTTTCAGAGGTCCACATTTAGATAATCAAATCAAACACCCCCGCAGCAGATGAAGCCATTTTCAACCCACCGTCCTCATTCCCTTTACTCTCTGAAGTCATGGACACAGGTGCTGCTATCAGTTGGATAAATTGTGTTCAGCTTGCCAAACTTAGTACATTAGTCTTTTTTTTTTTTAAATACCTCCACTTTTGTCACTTCCTCTTGCAAATTTGATCCTTTACAGCTGCATAGTGGGATCAATTTAAACACAAAACAAGAGTTTTTAGAGATTTGAAAGATGTTCTAGAGTGACAAAACATGTTCTTGGTCCCTGCTGATCTGCATTAAAAGCAATTTTCTTTTCTGGTAGTGCCTCTTCCCTCTGCTTAAATGGAACAAACGAAGCATGAACAGGGCTTGATTTGTAGTGTTTAGGCATAGTAGGTAGTGCCACTGGAGTTGTGTGGTTATTAATGAGGAGTGTTGATTGTCTTACACACCGCGAGTCCCATGGCAGGAGTTTGGCTGTTTGGGTCGTTAATCTTGCGCTACTTTATCTCTGTGGCTCATTAAAGCTCTGAGGCTACAGAGAAAGGAGCACTTGCACAGTCACAGCCATTTAAATTGCTTTTAGTGTGATGGAGTCTGCTGCATCATGGCACAAAACGTGTCTGGGAATTACACAGTCTACCCCACTGCACTATGGATTTGAAGGGACAGGAAGTGCATAAATTCAACCTCGTTATGCAGTTGTTTTTGTGCTAAACTAAGTGCTGTCGTAGGTACTATACAGTCACTGAGTGTGGCTGTGCACACTCATTAGTGCCCATGGCATCATCAAATGAAGAGAGAAAGTCTGTTGTATCTATTAGCATGTGGACATTGTGTGTTATAAGTAGATTATGAGTGATAGGGATTTTTTTAATCTTCTACTACAGTCCATGTGCTTTGGAATAGTTTCAGAATCATCATACCCACCGAGCCAGCATTTGAAAAACTCGTTTAGTATGAATCACAAAAAAGCACCACTAGGAATATGCGTTTTGAATACCACTGAAGGCTTTTAGATGTGGGCTTGTACAGGAGGTGCTTAGGCTTACTGTTAATATTTTGTTAATGACAAATGATTCACTAGAAATAAACTTTACCAAAGTAAAACCCTGCAAAGTTTGTGTACAAGCTATGAAATCTGCCCCACTCAGCTCTGCGACATGCTGATGCAGTGTGTCGCATTAGCATGTGCCTGCTACTGTATCAATTTTGGCTTGTTACGCAGCGGTGTCAGTGCCAGCCTCACAGCTGCTGTAGTGACTGTGACTGTGCTTGTTTGATAATTTATCAGAGCCTGTGCTGTGAAATGAATGCAGGGCAGACCAGAGGTGGCTGAGCTCTGCGGTCCCTCTGCAGACAGTGACTCAGCTGGACGAGCTTTAAGGGAGAAGGTGTATGGTCCCCCCCCCACCCCCCCACCCCACACTTCTTTTTGATGTCTTCCTTTCCTTTCAGTCTATTTTGAATCCCTTTACTCTCTCTGCTTGTCTGGAGCTGCTTTTTCTATCTGGTGACTGTCACATTTCATCTCCCTGCATTCATTCTCTCTTGTCTCTCCTTTCCATTCTTTGCATTTCTCGCTCTGTCCTTCCCATCCCCTTTCTCTTTTCCCCCCAGACCACTGATTCCTTGTCATGTAGGGCTTAACACTTTGATGCAGGCTGTCTCAAAGTATACAGATTTAGAGGCGGCAGCAAATGATTGAAACAATCCTCTAACGCCTACATAGAGCCGCTCCACCACTGGGCTCATCTTCTCTCCCAGCCTCCCCTTGTCTTAAGGATGACTAGGTGTGAATGCCGGCCCGCCATATGGTTCGGACACCTGCGACGTGCCGCACTGTGAGCAAACCCTGATCAGGGCCAATGATTCAGTCGAGTGATTTTCAATAAGACGGGGCGGAGAAATGGTGAAATGCTTCCCTTGATCACATGTTGAAGGCTTTCTGCAGCCGTGTTGGCTAGAGGTGACCGCTGCGTCTGTAGCTCTCAACTTTTGGCCCTCAGTGGCGCATTTGCTCTTTCTTCCTGTAGTGTACAGTCACTGAAAAGTTGCTAAAGCGACAAGCACTCTCCCCTATTAAATAATACAGCAGGAGAAATCCTGGAGGGTAAGGTGAGAGGACAGAGTAGATGATTGAGTGACAGAGGGGAGCCATGAGAAAAGTGGAAGAGAGTGCAAGAAGAGCATGAGAAATGGAGAGGTGGAGGATGAGCGGAGCAGAGGAGGGGTGAAAGAAGAGAAAGAGGCCTGTTCTCCAGTGTGCTGATGCTGCTAAAAGACTGGCCTTTCTTTGTCATTTGTAAACCAGTATGACGTAGGTTTCTCTCTAGTCTGCTCCCATGTGGTGCTGGTGTCATATAAATTATATGGCTCTCTGTCAATGCTTCTCAGGCTTATTGTGAGATAGAGGCCTGTGTGTGTGTGTGTGTGTGTGTGTGTGTGTGTGTGTGTGTGTTTGATATAGAGAACTAGGTATGTGAGTGTTAGTGTGTGTTTGTAAAAAGGAGGCTGGAATCTGATTCCGAGACTCAGGTTGCAGACAGTACGGTTTGTGTGCGTGTGCACCTGCTGGGGGTGAGAATGTGAGTCTACCTTCATACCCTTAAGGCTCTGTGGGACCGAGCTACACAATGGCCACATAGAAAGAGGAGCCCCCCCCCACCCCCCTGCCCGCACACAGGAAGTACACACAAACACACATAGGTCTCTTTACATTGGTGTCACCAGTGACGTCACTGGTACATGATACAGGATAACCTGGCACCTCCAGGGGAGCCTGGCCTGGAACTTGGCCATAGCCCACAGCTTCTAATTGTATCCTCTGGCCTAGACTCTGGAGGTGATGTATGCTCCAGTCTTGTTTGCATTATTCTTATTACCCAACAGCACCATGGTGTGCAAAAACACTTCCTGGGCAATGTGAGTCTTTCTTATTTGGATGAAATAGTCCTCTCATGGCTGAGATAAAGAAACTTACTTTAAGTTTCTTTAATCTGTGCTGATTTCAGGAGGACTGAGGGACTGCAGCTTCTATACTTGAATAGAGATATTGTCAGGCAGTGGACGGAGGAATGCCTGTATCCTCCTTCAACTAAGCAGGAGGCCTTGCCCATTTCTCTAATGGAAGTCCCACATTGGTCTGAGCTTTTGGAACACTTCAGTGAGTGCAGACCCAATTGGTTTGGTTAGTGCAAAATAGTTGACACAAGGAGGTGGTGAAGCGCAGGGCAGCTCCTGCAGTGCCAGTGGTTCCTAACTTTTAAAAGAGGACTGGAGGGTGTACTCCAATTATCAGGGTATCACACCGCTCAGCCTCCCTGGAAGAGCTTATACCAAGGAGGCTCCAGCTGTTTGTCAAACCTCTGAATTGCCTTCAGGTCACACAGGCGTTGTTGTTTGTGTATTAGCCCTGTAAAAGACAGCAGCCTCCGGTTTGCGCGGTGCATGCTGGGATTGGCTCCAGCCCCCCTACACAGGATAAGCTGATGTGTAAAATTGATGGATGGATGGATGGATATGGATAGAGAACCATGAGAGAAGACCGAAAGCAATTAAAGAGAGACAGATGAGTCAGATGAGGTGAAAATAGCCAAGAATGCAATTTGAAGTATACATGCCATGCCGTCTCAGATCATTGTTACACTAAGTGCTGTTTCTCTGCTCAATTCAGACAGAATAAACAACACCTCAAAGAAAGAACTCAGGAGAAGGGAGCAAAATCCCAAGTGGCCCATTTAGTTGTTATTTGTGGGAGACAAACTCAGACAAGACAAAAATAGGCTAAGAGCCCTGGTTTGAAGTCATCACATGATACATTGTTCATCTCCGAGACAAAGATAGACAAAGGTAAGGAGCGGGGCAGCACACAAAAACAAACGTACAAATTGATACTAGAGATATAATGATGGAAAATGAGATAATAGCATGGCACCATAGCTTATATCATAACAAAGAAATGGAGGCTATAAAGCAGGAGGGAAACTGGATGAACAACATCGGTCTGAAGATCAGTCTGTAACCCAGAAATGGAAGATAATAGAAAACAGAACACAGGAGGATGAAAGATCAGCCCAATAAAAATGAAAAAAAATAAAAGCTGTCTCTAACACGAAGCACAAAGAGGGACAGAAGAGAGAAAAGGGGTGGGAAAAAACAAACAAATGACTTGAAGAAATAAAAAGGGAGGACAGAGATGGAAAGGAGATACAGGAAGCTATTTGAAGCTCGGCTTTGTTGAAACCGTCGGCCATGGCAACCAGGCAGAGATGTTTGCTTGTAACTATGTGCGTCAGACTGTCACACACTGACATATGCACACATGTCTACATGTGCACAGATACAGATGGACAGACACACACATGCACACATACACTTGGCCTCTAACGTGTGAAGACCCCGTACACACACACACACACACACACACACACACACACACACACACACACACACACACACACACACGTGCAGAGATGGTATATGTGGTGTGAGACAGGCATAGACCCACACAGGGCCCCGGTGATAATTACATCGTACATTGTTATGCGAGTTGTGCTGATGTCAGTGGTAACCTATGTGGCGTCAAGGATATAATGCATTGTAATTCTGGTTTAGAGCTACAGGAGACAATCCAGAACATTACATTTCTATGTGCTCAAATAATTAGACATATTGCTAATATTGAATTGCAGTTACAGCCAAATCCTTCTCGAACCAAACAGTTTCTTTATCTGCATCTCTTCCTCTGATCACATTGATGCAAATAAGGTAAATCGATAGGAGAGAGTGTCTTTTAGCTAGATTCACCCATCTGTGGTCCCATGCTTTGCACATTCAATGCACTGCGCTCAGCCATTTCACATATTGACTAAGGGCATTTTAATTGGGAAGGAATGGATTTTGTTTTGGTGTTGAGGCAAAAGGTTTCGCGTCCCTCCCCGCCAAGCATAATTTAAAGCCAGCGAAAGTGAGATCAATGCGGCCCCCTGTGGGGAACCATGAAGACATAGAGCCCACAGGTCGATGCTGGGCTGATGGTGGGCCGTGACATGCATTGGCAGCACCAGTGGTGATGGTAGGGGTGGGGAAAGCAGCTAATTTCCACATTAAAACATACTGCTGGTATGTAAATGCACACACTTGATTTACTCTACGATTACATTTGCTCAGATGTTAAAAAGGACCTCCATTACATTTCCTTCCCAAGCGTAATGCACTATTTATAGAAATAAGAATGTGAATGATTTTTCTGGCCTGAATGGTACATTAAATATTAGACAGTAAAATGAGATTTTTTCCCCCCAGACCAAATATGTTCACTCAATAAATACTGCCATCTAATAGTGACCCAAAGCACTGGCCCTCATTATGTTATGTGCTGGTGAATAGAGAATTTCTTTAATCCATCTCTTTGAGATGCTGAAACATGCTCTGGTTTTCTGTCCGTACAGAAAGTTAACAGGTATCTCTAATGTTCTACTAATGTAATTTGAATAAAAACATTGTAGAATAAAGACTCGTGGTACTTTGGTATTTGAGCTAGGAGTTAGCTCTCCTTTTCTCTTCTTTTCTTTTCTTGTTGTTTTCAGCCCTCGCCTGCTTTATCCAGCCAATTAGTCATTCATGCCAATGATCATTTCCACAGCTTTCTACCGTCTAATCCCTTATCACAACACTCTGCCTGGTTTATCTTCTACCTGACTAAATCCTCCGCTCTTTCACTTTCACATGGCCAGCCAACATGGACTCCTAAAATATGGCTTAATTTATATGTACAAGTAATCCAGCTTTGGGTGTTTTTTAAACCACTTTTCTGGGAATAGAATATCAAGCGCACTGTGGATCTTCAGTACCCTTTGCTTCATTGTTTTGCATGATATATATTTAGAGATATATTGTATATATGCAGTATATTTAGAGATGAGTCAGTCACAGCCAAGACTTCTGCTTCTACTATTTCCCATGCATGTTGCGGGGCTGATTTAGGCACCAGAGTGGTTCCGGTGTCTGAATTTTGTTGAATTGCCTGAGACTGAATGAGTTTGGACTGAATTTGGATTGTAAGAGAGTCCTATGACCACATAGGGGACTTTATTACTGACACCTCAGTAATAAGGAGAGTCTGCATTTATATGTGGGTTTTAGTAAGCCTGTGAAAAGGTTGAGAGGTCCATTCTGATCAACATATTCCTTTAGACTAATTCTGCATGGTATATTTGTGAGAGTAGAAAAGAAAATGCTAAATATATTACAAACACAATAAACCAGCATGTACAGTTATTAGATTAAAATGAAATCAAATGTTTAAAAAATATTTTACATCTTAAGTCAGTTGTAGTAATAAAAAACTATTCTTGTAACATTATCATGGCTTTAAAGCCAGACATGTGTAAAATGCTGTCAAGTCATTGCTTCAAGTGTATTATGAATTCTCGGGCTTACTATAAGGTCACAGCTCATTGGTGGAGTCAGGCTTACGAATGTGGTTGCCATGGAAATGTCTCTCACCTCAGTGCTTTTGTCTGTGTTTTTTCCTCTCTCTCATGTTGGTGTGTGTGAAGAATTTCCCAGCTGAGGGGTATTTTACGTCGGTGTGTGTTTTTGTCTACATACTGTATGGTTGTGGAATATTTAGGCTGAGTAATATTTTCTGTCATAGCTCGTTTTTGTTTCAGGATGAGTCGTTGCCTGGCTTTAAGTCTGTGTGTGTGTCTGTGTGTGTGTGTCTGTGTGTGTGTGTGTGTGTGTGTGTGTGTGTGTGTGTGTGTGTGTGTTGCATGTGTGCCTATGAGTTAGCTGAACTTTGAATCACACTCCATCTGTGAGTTTCTTCACCAATAAGCAGGAGGCACAGCAACAGGGAGGGGGACAGAAATACAGCATTTGGTTTACAGTTTTGGGGGTCTAGAGGCTGGATGAGGCCTCTAACGTTTGAATTACAAATCAAATGCCAATTAATGTAACTATTTCCTGCCTAAGAAGAGATTAGGGTAGACAGGATGTAGTCTGTGATAATGTTCTTACCTAAAGTCTTGCCATAAAACATATTAACTTAAATTCAAAGTTTGGATCAGGCAAATGGAGACAATATAGCTCCGAAAGAGATTTAATCCAGTTTGTCAGAGTAAAGATTGAAAATTCCTGTATATCAGATTTAGTAAGCAGACTTCCATTGGAGCTGCACTACTCTACTAATATTTTCACTTGGGGGCAGAAATCCTCCTCCTACTTGTTATTGCTAGAATGTTAACAATTGCCTACTTACATATCCAGTAGACACAAAACAACATTATTGGCCCACTGGAGTTGTGTTTCTGGCCACCTGTTGAATATAAATCCAATATTCACCAAGTTTAAGGTTTGGTTTGGCCACCAACTACTCAAATATCTGGGTCTTACACAGTTTACACAGGCTGCATAGTGAAAGCAGGACGTTAGCAGAGCAGCAGTTTCAATCCAGTTTCAGTTTTTCAGTCAGTGGTACTCGACATCTGACTGAAACGCCTCCTGTGTAGACAAGCGAGCTTTCTGCTCTTTATTGATGGGCAGGCAGCGTACAGTCAGTCTGTGGTTCTTTACTAGAAACAGATGCAATTTTATGTTGGAAGCTTATGTTACTGTGCAGGCTAGAAAACCAAAGCAATAAGCTAAAGAGACTAAAAGCTGCACAGAGCTGCAGTGTTGGATGTTGATTCTCAGTGGGTTTGGCATTACCAGCGACCTGTTCACATGACAGGAAGTCATTTGATTTAATGTTCTTGTGAAAAATTTGAAATACAGGTTAAATCAGGGCTGAAACCTCCTGTAGATGAGGTTTATTTTCCTAGTTCTGCTAGTTGTACTACTTTTTCACAAAATAATCCATTAAGGGTGTAAGGTGTCTGTTCACAGCGTATAGACGTCAGTCATTTCTCATCTTTCATGTTTCTCTCAGTCCCAGTTGTTTGAGTTTTGTGATGCTGCTTCAGCCAGCTCGTAAGTTGTTAGCAAAATTTACATCTGTAATTCAATTCACACATGGGACTGAATGCTATTCTCATTTATTTGGACTGTTAGAGTTTAAGAATCAAGGAGGTAAAACTGCTCACTCTCAAATAATACAACAAGCTTCAGTGCAAGCACTTGACTGTCAGTTGACCATTAAATGATTAATGACTTGTTTGACGCAGAGGTGTGAGATAAATGAGAGAGTGTATCTAAATCTACCTCTGCATTACGGGGCATTATTATCCAAAAACCAAAACTGTCAGTTTGTCCAATTTAAATTCTACTTGATCCATCAGTCAGTTCATCTAACAAATAGCTTTTCCTGGTCAGTCAATAGAAATTATATAAAAGAATAATTTCCTGAGCCCACCATACATGCAGTGAAAAAGTACCAGGTTTCAAAGCAAACAATGGGCGACCAACACAAAGCCATGAGTCAAGTGCTTTCGAACCCACTTGTCACAAGGCAGTTTCACATGCTGTTTTATAGAGGCACTTTGAATGGACTAGTAAAGTGGGCACCAGTGTAAAACAGATTTCGTATTCAGCTGCAGTTGTATGTGTTTGCTGAATGCTATTTGATACGCGCAGTCTCAAGTGTCAAGCGGCACATCGGCCAGTAGTGCCGGCGTTTTGAGACGCGCAGTTCTCGATGTGTGTTGCTTTCAAAAGCGGGGATTGTGTGTCTCGACGTGGGGTAGAGTCGTGGCTGTAGTCCTTATCGCCTCGTACCGTGTGCCGCTGCTCTGTGTAATCAGACCCCATGTAGGTACAATCAGCACGTACAGTGAGACAGACATGGCTGTTGTGACACAGAGAGTGCTATGAAGGAAGTGGTCGGGTAACACGAGAAGGGAAACCAACGAGAATGTGATTCTTCGTGCATGTTGTTGCCAAACGAGGTGATTACTTTACCGCTGGGCTGCTGGAAAGACCACAACTGATGTTAAAAGCATTTTAAATTGTGGCTGATGGTTGGTTGTTCAGTTTACTGTAGACTGAGGTGAGATAGGTACTGTAGATGAACGCCTGTACAGTTGTCGCCATTAAAAAACAGATAAGAAACGTCTTACAGTATCTTACAGCTATCAGCTATCCCATCTTGTTGTTTTTATTGTTCCAGATGAGATTGTAGTTGTTATTAATCATGTCTTGACTTGTAGTTGGAGTAGAGAAAGAAGGGGGATGGAGGCAGCCTACCAATATTTACAGACCGAGGTTCTGAGGAAACAAGACTATTAGCTGAATTAAAACTTTCTTTATTTTGAACCATATTAAATCAGTAAAAGGTCAATCGTTATAATTTGATGGACGAGAAAGCCAGATGGTTTAGCAGTTGTTGTCTTGGCCCATGCAAATATATACCTTGGTTACTCGGGGCTGGGGGATCAAAGATCATCCATGAAATGTGACCTGTATGTGGTCCAGCAGACCTGAACTGAGGCAGAGACTAGGAAGAGGAACAGCGTCAATTTCAGCAGGACAGGGACAGGCAGAGACGTGGCTCTGGGACGCTCAGAGGAAAACTGGCACGGAACAGATTCTGTGATCAACACAGTCGGAGGATTATAAGTGTTTTCATAAAGGAAACACATTTTTATTTTTCTATCTATGCTTTTTTCTGATCGTAGTATCTTGTCTGGTCTTGGTTTTTCAATGCTGGTATGTAATTGGGAGGAACAGGTTTCGGTTGTGCTGCAAATATTCTGCTCTTTCCTGAATGACAGAATGCGGATTGCTTCTAAATTGGCTGGAACTCCCTTTTTGTGTCGTCCTTTTTGCTGAAAACTGCTGACCTGCAGTAACTGAATGAACATGGAGGGTGATTTTCTGTGGCCAGTCTGAGCTACCACCTGCTGCTTTACTGGAAACCGAGAGCAGTTATCAAGTGACGGATGCTGAGATTAACCTGCTGAATTTCTGAAACTGTCCTCAGACGATCTACAGTGGGATTCCAGGATGCGACGCCTGTGTCTCGGCTACTTGTTAAGAAGATTAGTTCAATAACACCAGTGTTACACTTTCATCATCTATGAATCAAACCAAGTAAGTTATTGAGTTGAGACTTGCAGAGAACAATAAACAAGCAAGAAACAAATTGATTCTTGATCACAAGGGTAACCAAGACGATGACAACGACGTCATCCGGTCTGGAAGTTCCCATCAGCCCTTTCTGCTTCCGTCGTCACTCCTGGGTTTGGTATGTGAAGTTAAAGGAAAAGTGGGGTCCCAGCTTTGTTACTGTTGCCCCTCACTGTGTGGGTGTGGTTGTTGGTGAGTGTGGATGAGTTAGTTTGATTTTGTGTCAACTTGAGTGTTCACTATTGCAACCCAGATAATGGTTTTGGTTAACAGTTGATGAAACATATTGTGTTTTGTGCTTTAAGTCACTGCAGATCTTTTCTGTGTTAAACCAAGACACTTATCTGATGATTCCCCAACCCTAACCAAGTGCTGTGAGAGCCAGAACACAACTATAAAAAAACTGTAATAATGCAGTAATCACTACGAGCGCATGTTGTATTGCAAGATTTGATATTTCTGTGGAAAAACAAATTAAATATGTTGTCAATGAACAATATCTTTTGCGACTTGCCAGATACGTTAATTAACAATATTTCCTCATGTTAATAGGAAATATAATCTGGACGGCATTACGTTTCCTTCAAAACATAGTTGCTCTTGCAAATTAGGTGCATGTCAATGTCATTTTTGGATTGGATTGACTGTATGTATGTGCATGTGCTGTTGCATGTGAGCATAATTGCTATGTGAGGACACAGTGTGTCATTCTCATTAGACTCAGTCCTTTGTAGTGGAAGCTCAGCGGTGTACTTTGTGTAGATTGCTGCTGAAAATTGCTGATAACACTTTTCGCTGCAAGAAAATCACCTCAGTGCTTAGGAGGAGCACTGTGGAGTGAAAATGGCCCTTTATATTTTTCTCACCCTTTACTCGCCAGCTACACAGACACGTCCACCAATGTCAACTCACTAATGTACATCTGTACTTAAATCACACTCTCTGTTTGTCCGGCTATACTGTAAGCCAGACTAAACTCTACAGCAAGTGGGTTTTCTGCTTCTCAAGTTGTCTAAGTGAAATGTGATATTACAGGCTTTCATCGACAAGAAATACATTTCCTCTCAGGGGATTTCAGTGGCACCCGATCTAATTTTATGCAATAATGTAAAAGCTCATCCAGCAGAATTAACATGTTTTTGATAATTAATGTAAACCTGGCCTAAAGCAGGATTAGTCGAAATAGAACTGCAAAGTCATTGATGAGCAGTTAATCACTGTTTCACTCATGCAGCATTGATGTAATATAGTAGTATGACTTGAAAGTGTGTGCTTATGTTCAAAAATCAATTCCAAGCTTTACTTTATGTGCTGGTTCAAAACAGAACCTCTCGTGCATGTTCTGAACAGCTGAAGTGTGTGCCGGGCTGCCGGTTTAGTGATTTGGTGAACACTCCCTCATTCACTCTCCTTGATCTGTGAACCTGAAGTGAATCAGTGTTTTGAACCACTTTGCGGATTACACTCCTACGGATCCTGTAGCCTGACAGTTGGAGATGGAGCAGATAAAAAGGTGCTACGTTTAGAAGTAGGAAGGAAAGAGCCTGTGAGAGAAAACTTGGCAAATGTGGGGCCCTGTTACCCGATTCGCTGTTCTTGTGTGTCAGGATCAAGACCTCTCACCCTAAACACCATCCATCATGTTCTTAGCCTTAAATATCCTCACCACAACACACACATGCACGTCACTGATTGGACTTGGACTGCAAAAACGTTGTAAAAACACACCGCAGCATTGCACGAGGACATACATACACACACACTCCTAAATGATAGACTATAATGTAATGTGCGATGTGTCTTTGAAATACTCCAGTGACGTATGTGCTGGGTTTCCTTCGCAGTATATACGTAGTTGCTCTAAATAATTGAGTTTGACCACTGAGGAAGTGAGACAAGTGAATGTGAATTATCGAATCCGGGCATTGCTGCCAAGCATAAACATAACATAAAAAAATATTCATAGCCAGATAACACAACAATTTACTTTGCTTTAGTGTTTCTATTTAATGCAACTTTATACTTCTACTCCACTACACCTCAGAGGCAAGTATTGTTACTAGTTACTTTTCAGATTCCACATTTTCAAACCCTCCCTGCTCAGTGAAAACCATGTATCTCCAAATGTGGTGATTTTAAATGTTTATGTTAAACTGAAGGATAAAGTGTTCCTTTATGGGTTCCTATTTTTTCAGCTATTTAGATGAATTGGAGAATGCATCGTCACAATGCTGAAACAGGGCTGTTTTTCTCATGAGAAGTTGACTTTTTACAGATGTGTGGTTCTCACAGGACAACATATGATGATTTTATAGAATATGATGCATTGCTGTAGATTAAGCTCCCCAACAGTATATAAAGTAGTTAAAATTAGTACCATAAACATCTACAGCAGTAAAATGCAACATGCGCATTATTGCACCAGTAATATTCATCATATATAAAAGCAAAACACTAATAGGGAGCATTTTTATCAGCAAGTGTTGCTGATAACACTTACATACTTGGTAAGTAAGTAAAGTTTTAGTGGAGTATTTTCACACGTCACATATTCTGTATTTAACACATGTAGAAAAAAGCATTTGTTTTGGAGATTTTTGCTGACCATCTACAGCTGGCTTAACGTCAGCAAGGTTCACTCACAAGTCTTCTCATAGACCAGCTGTGTTGTGCTGCAGGTCCCTCTTTTGCTGGTAATACATGTTTAGTAGTGGAGTTACATTCTGCACTGCTTAAAATTCACTTCTTTTTTCGGAGTATGCCCCCTGGTTATCACAGCGTGAGTCCTGCTGACGTCAGATATGGTATGGTGTTGGCACTGAGAGGAGTGCTGCTCTATCAGGGGATTAGGTTAATCACAGGGGGACTGACTGCAGTGCCCTCTTTTTCAGAGAGGGGAATTAGATTTATACATAGAGGGAGAGTGAGGGTGGGGGAGTGAGGGAGAGCTACGCTGTGGTAAGACCAACAAGGCACCCGTTGATCTCAAATTGTTTTTTTGACCTCATCTCTTCCCTTTTCAAACATGCCCCCCTTCTCTCTACCCCTCAGTCAACCTCTCATTCTACTTTCCCACTTCTTCTCCTCTGTTACTGTGAATGGAGGCCACTGGACGCTCTGAGTGATGTGTCAAGTGCAAAGATTGGATGAGTGAAGTGTCTGGAGTGATGCTCATGCTACAGTCAGACCTCCGAGATCTGTGTGTCTTTTGCTCACCGTTTCCGTGGCAACTCAATAATTGCCTCACCTGCGATGTTGACGTGAACATAAATGAACGGAGACGGCTTCAGACTGTGCGGTGTAATCTAAGGAGCAGTAAAAAAAAAAAAAAAAAAGAAAGGGTTGACCTTGGCAATAACAAAAATACACCTGCTCTTAAACACATCAGGGTCCTTTTATCACTGGGCTGAAATCACTGTCAGCGACACTATGAAAGAGACTGGAGAGTTTTCCCAAACAGGGTCCTCCTCTAATCCACTCCACTACCAAGTGTCACTCCACATGAAGTCACACTCACGCATGTGGAGGACTCTCCTTATTAAGTGGAAGGAAGCAGTTGTCACTCGATAGATTCTTTATATATGTTTACAATCCATCTATAATTGTCATCCTGATTGTCCATGCTGTAATTTTACTATCTGCTCTGTACACACGACAGTATATTGCATGTCTGCCCGTGTCGAGGTTTTCCTCCTCTGTTGCTCTTCCTGAGGTGTCTTCCATTTTTTCCTCTGTGAAGTTTGTCCTTATCTGAATCGAGGGCCTAAGGATAGAGGATGTGGTATGCTGTACAGGTATGCAGTAAAGCCCCTAGAGGCAAATTTGTGATTTGTGATTTTGGGCTATATAGATAAAACTGACTTGACTTGACTACATGCTTAGCTTGCTAATCTGTGGTGTCGATTGCTGTTTTGCGATGTCTGCAAAATGGAAAAGTTCCCCAAACCAGTGATGAAATCGTGTGTGTGTGTCTGTGTGTGTGTGTGTTTGTCTATAATTATGAATGATAATAGACAAAGCAGCAAACAGGAGCTTGTGTGATGTATGATTTATATTTGTTTCTTCCATTGTCCTTCAGGTATGTGTCTGTTTAGGGATGGCAGTGTACCACAATTCAGCATGGATACACAATCATTGTCTCCAAGGATTATGTATTCAACTTTTGTTACCCACTAACTGATTTTGGATGGATTTCCATGTGGTGAAGCCCTCTCATGGATGTACTGAAGCAGCGGATAGGACACGGATATAGTGGCCGGAATGAAATTTGGGCCAAAGTTGAAACATCTTCATATAGAATATATACATGTCAAAGGCAATTAGACTTATTTGGTCTTGAAAATGTCTCTCTCGCATGGTGGACATTCACACCTTGATGTTTTGTGATTGTCGCCGAGGTCAAACATGATTTGGTAAGATTAGGGTTGCACTGATCTGACTTTTTCTCTCCTGATACCCTCCTGCAATAACCTCAACTCACGGTATCTGAGGATCCGGATGGCTAGAATTTTTTTTTTTCCGTGGCATCAAAGTTAGCAGCTCTTTTCTTTTTTAAAAAAAAAAATAGCATACTAAGCAAGGAGAATTTTGATTCTTATATGAATCTGTCTCGTAAAATCACTTTATGTCTTTCACACTGTCTAGCTTCCTTTGTCAGCCTCTGTCTTGTAAACGTGTCTTTCTGTCAGTCTGCCCCTCCCAACTCTGTCTGCCTCTCCCTTTTTAGAATTTATATTTAAATAGCTTTCAGGGATCATGCCTGTTGTTTCGATCCTGATTTAATGCGATTGCGTGTGTGTTTGTACAAGAGAGGCAGCTTTCGTGTCAGAGGTGATGTTGTGCCTGTCAGGTTCTGTCAAATACATCTGGGATTCTATTTGCAGCATTTCTTTTTGGTACACTGAGACAAAAGACGTTTCGCTAAAGTTTGTCTTTTTTTTTCCGGTCGCCTCATCTGCAGTGTGATATCGATTTGAATCACAAGGACAAGCCAGAGGAGCAGTCTGCCAGGGACTATTTGACAGGCTACTCTTAAGCTGTCAAATAGATGCCTGATCGATGTTTAATTATGGTCCTCTGCTTCTATGTGAAACCCTGTTGAAGCTGCAGATCAAAAAATGTGTTGCTCTGCATCTACCAGCTTTCTTTTTGTTTGTGTTTGCGCTCAGATTACAGACATACATTATCTCCCCAAACAGCGCTTTACAATCAGATGAATGATAAAAATGACAGACGTAAATCAAAAACAGGGTTGGTGTGTAATTAAGGGTTTACACAGATGTATTGAGTTCCCCAGCATCTACCCACCTATCATCCTAATTCACAAATATGGGTACAGGATGTTGGGGTCACAGGCTCTCATCACTTTGTCACAGTAACTGCTTTACAATCATCGCAACCGTTATCTCTGTCATTCTGATCCAGCATGAAATCATCTTTGAAGGAACTGTTTCCATCCTGTGTAAAGCCAGCTCTGAGTGCTTTCCACAGGGCATGGCTCATCTGGTGGCACATCTTGCACGCCACATCCTGTAAATGTGAGCTTCATGGCTCGGCCGCTGTAACGCACGGCTATATGATACAGTTACACACTGCCACCTTGTGGACGCATGCCTGAAAGACGAGTTTCCATTTTGGAATGAAATGGTGCCCTCTGATGTTCATAGAGGGGTCCTGCCTCATTTTACTTCAGTCTGTGGTTTACCCCTCAACACTGGTGGCTGTGAGCACAAGAGGACTGAAAAGGCCAGAATACAGATCTCTTTAATGTGCTGTTAGACTAGTTTGTGCTGGTGCCCTGTCCAAGAGTGAATAGTTTCACTGGGTGGCAGTGGCTTGGCTTCATCAACAGATTTTAAAACAACGCATACCTCTTGCGTACTATAATTAGAACTGGCGCTAAACACAGTAGTATTTGTTATGCTGCTGAGGTTTTGTTTATTCTAATGCCAGTGTGCCTTGGCATACTGTTTATTATAAAAGGATAGGAAGGACAGGAGCACCAAGCCTTATGAACACCATCAGTCTTTTTGACAGTTTACAGTGTTCACTATTTATTTATTCTCCTTGTAGAAGAAACTCTGGATAACAGTTACTGCATATGAATATTCATGTTGATTTTATCATTTTTGGGTATATTGGATAATATTATAGATCAAGTCAAATCAGAAGTCTCTCATTTTTAGCATGAATTAACTGTCTGATGCAGTTTTATGCCACAGAATGATGTAAGGCCACAGACTTAGATTAAATAGAGAGGGTTTTAAGGTTAACTTTGATGTCAGTATATTTTGCTATGATGACACACATCTGCTGTTTGCATGACATTTAAAAATCTGAACAACGTAAGGTAAAGAGATCCTCTGTACATTTCAGCAGCACTCACTAAATAGTCCATCTGTCTTTGTCTCCCTAAGCACTTACATTTACAGCCACGATCAATTAGTGTTTTCAGAATCTGCACCAGTTACCACTGGTGTGCCATAGAGCTCTTTCTATATGTTCTTCTTCGATGGTTAACCCCCGGGAGGTCATTAGGGGGGAATGCCGTTGTCATTGTTGTGCAGGATACATACAGCCCTGTGGCTACCACATCTTCCGCCACTCCCATTTCTCATCTTTGTGTGTGTGTTGTGAAGCAGTGGGGAGAGCTGCAGTGTGGGAACATAATAGTGATTCAGTTTTGGCCTCCGTGATCCTACTCCTCCCTTTATGTGTTTTTCTAAGTGCTTGTGTTATGTGTCATCTCTCTCAATCATGTCCAAATAAATGACAAGGGAGCTTGCTTGTCCTGTCATGAACGCATTTATTAGAAACTCCTTCAGATGTCAGTCAGGAAGGCTTTCCTTTGGAGTTGCATGACCACTGTTAGAGGAAGCTATGAGAAATAGGAGGGAATTACTCATGCATCCAGTGTCACATTGTCTTTCAAACATTTCATATTTGGATTGTAATTCTTCCGTCAGAGCACTGGAACAGCAAGTTGAAAGTGGTAACGGGTAACCAAGCTCCTTTTTGTCTAAAGGAAAAATGTTGTTGCAAGTAGGCTCTTGCTTACATCCTATAGCTGTAAACAGGATCTTTCTTCTCTGTGCCATTTGGGTTTTACTCTCACTAAAATGACTTTATTATATTTTCCAAAAGCTTTTTATAGTGAAAATGTTGTATAATCAAAAGCTGGACAACATGGTTAGCAATCACCCAGATTTGTCTTGTGCATTTCTCCAGAATGACATCCTACAGTAGCTTCAAATTCAATGTATTTCTAATTACAGGATCTTTTTCCCCACTCTCTTATGTTTCTCATTCATTGTACTGTATGTGCTGCAAGTTATCACAAATCTGTCATCACGGTTATTATAATATATGAGGGCTTGGGTATCAGTATTCTGTACTGTACTGTACTGTACTGTGTCATCAGGCACAGTGGCCCCCTGTGAGGGAGCCAGATGTCACCCCTCTCCACACAGACACTCACTGACAGTTAAGGTAGACCAGGTTGCCAGAATAACAGTGAATCAAAACATTATTTAGTAAGTGGGTTTCTGATCCAGTGAATGAATTATGAGTGAAGAAGTGAGAAGTTTACTTTAAGTCCTCCAATTTAGCATTAATGAGCAGTATTTTCCAGCTATGACAATTTTATATTATTACAACTGTAATAATACCAAAGGTACATTATGCTCATACATGCTAAATAAGGGGACTTACAGTAAAGTGTTACAGTTTTTGTTATTAAAAATAGTTTTAATAATCAAATCTTCACACCTTCATTGTCTACAACAAAATTCATGAATCACTGGGGGAAACATTTTCTATATGATACTGGGGAAAGAGAGTAAATCTAGTTCAAAATAGTTCATTGTGCCTTCTTTTACAGGCTTTTGAGACAAAGTTTTGTCAAGCCATTTGGTGGAAAACAAACTCCCTTAAATCATCATAGTTTGTACAACACAACAGTTATACATATACAGTGTAGTCTTTTGAGTAGCAGTGTGTGTAGCCAGTGTGCTTCTGTGTGTTTTCCCACAGATACACTGTTCATTAAAGCTAACAAGAGGATTGTGACTCCACTCCAGCGACTCCACTCCAGAACTTAGATGTTCCTCCTTACTCTGCCGGGCAGCGCTGAAGGGAACAGAGCTCCATACACACACATACTATATGCACACATGCACACACACCATGGGGAGGAAGTATAGCCTGTGACGAAGAGAAGAGTCCGCACAGAGAGTGTGTGCAGAGTGTCAGAGTGTGAACAAGGACTTAAAGAGTTCCGTGATGTGACGTATGGACGGCTGCTTATGTTGCTGGTGTGTGTGACGTGTGTGGAGAAGGTTTACCTGTATACCTGTTTGCTGCTTTTATTTGTGCTGAGGAGGGGATGGCTGATGGACAATCTGCTGAGCAACTTTTTAAAGGTTTTATAGGTAACAGTCATGTATATGTATGACTGTGTCGCTTGAGCAAGTGATGTATTGCTATTTATATGAGTGAATGTGTGCGATGGTGCTAGTAACTGGTAGATACATTTGATTTCATTTGAAGTGGCTTGTTTGTTTGATAAAGTGTGTGATCTCAGTGTAGTGTATGCATGCTATCGTGCAGTTATCACTACTGGTGCTGACTTGTCAGATGTGTGTATGACATTCATGTGTGTTGGGTGTGAGGTGCCGCGCTTGGGTGTGTTCTAGTTGATCTGTTTGTGTGTTTGTGGTTACGTGTGTGACAGTATGTGCCGGGCAGCGTGTGCATGAGTGCATGTGTGTGTCGGGGCGATGTACCGGCGTTCACCCTGTGCCAGAGGAAGGGTTCATTTTGACTTCAGTGAGGAAGTCATCAGGAAACTCCACGCCACCAACCATGGTCATCCTCACAGGTTAGGACACACGGCTAACCACACACACGTGTTATGCTGTCTCACACTTAAACTTTGAATCTGTCCTCGCAGCGTTTTATCTGGTGTCAGTTTTGAGGTTGTCATTTTCACCTCTGGCTCCAATTGCGGCTCCAAAAGTGTTTCTTCCATGTAAAGTTGTCTTAGTTCAAGAAACTCTTCACTAAGTTCGTTAAATCTTAGTGTTTCTCAGAGTCCTTTAACTCCTCCTCTTGCTGTGTGCGCATCCAGTATATGTGTAGTCTAACTTCCTATTTACATACATTAAGCAGTCCTCTCATGTGTTTCTCCTCATCATAGTAATCCCGAGCTGGAATGTGGTTTTATGCACTGTCACATGTGTGGGTGAGAAAATCCAACTTCAGTAGTTTTTATGGTTTCGGAGCAATGTTTTGAATAGGTTTGTGTGCTGTGTTTTTGCGGTTTAGAGAGCCAAGTAGTTTGCCATGCAAATAAGTCTGTAAGTGTTGAGATGAATTTGTTTATTGTCCCTAGTAGCCACAGTGTGAACATAGCCTGGTCTGTGAGACACAATGACAACCAGACGACCCGAAGGATGTATCTAAAAAAAACCAAAAACAAATCATGACATTGAAGGGTCTCCAATCGTCTCAGCCTTTAGCAACTCTGGTAAATTCCTCCCAGGATTCCTTGTCTGACCATATTAGTTGATGTTTTGAACCTCCAGTAACACCAGTGTCAAACTCTGTCTACATTGTCATCACTGGGGTATGCCTACCAGAGCCGACGCATAAACCTAAAACAGTGGTTTGCAACCTGGGGGTCAGGGGGTGCAAGATAAATCTGAGGAGTTGCAAGATGATTAACAAGCTAAGAGAGAAGAAAAAACTTTTCTGCTACGCAAAATTAAGTTTATTCTTTTTGAGAAAGCAACATCATTCTTTAGCTGAACTCAGACATACAGTGCGCAACCTGCGTAGAGTAGGCATGGACTGAAAACCCAGGAAGGCGCAAGTAGATCCTTAATGGAAATCTAACTCCTCCCCTCATGAAGGACTTTTATGCTTGAGGATGAGAATCAACCTCCAGCTATCTGATTTGCTCCTCAAGTGAGATATAAGCACTGTGGTGGATTATTTGTCTTATCTCACAGTTAAAGTCCCAGTAAGACACAGTACACATCTCTATCGTGACACACCGTCTTCCTTGATAGGCTGATTGTAGTAGAGGGTAGCTTGGATTCGCAAGATCACGAGGGATCATGAGTGGCGTCAGGTTGCCATTTCTAAGAATTTGGTTGAATTAAGTTTTGACCTTAGTTGAGAATGAAAATAAGCAGCAAAGATACCTAGAAATAACCAACACTGATGCTGACATTGATTGTAGGCGTATTCCTTTTTGAATGTTTGAGTTAAGGGAAAAAATAAACCAGGGTGAAGAACTAGGCTGGGTCTCACCCCAGGAGGACTGTGGGTATTCTGGCTCAGCTGGAGAGGCATCAGGCTTCTGGCCTGGACTGTTGCAAAGTGTAGGGAACATCATTCAATGAAACAGAGCAGAGCAAGGAAAACAATGAACAACGAACAGAAATCGAGAGCGGACGTCTGGAATGACCTGACACTACAACAGTAAAATACTACTATTAAAACTACTACTAAAAACATAAAGGTTGCTGAGCAGTTCTTGTGTCATGTGATCTGTCATTCACTAATAGTTTGCTCAGCATGCGTAAATGTAAGGCTAAATGTTTATTTCTTTAATCCTTTGAAACAAAGTAGCCCTGATGGCAGCATCTAATTTGTAATTATGGATGTGTGCAGACGTTGAGCTGTGGAGACGTCGGGCATCCACCTCTGGTTGGGTGGGTTCCACCTCTGTGACCGAGGGTTTCCTGTGGAAAGTACTGGACTATACAGAAGAAAGCAGAAGTGCACAGATGGTGTACTGTACTGTGCTGCATGTTTGAATCATTAGACAGGTAGACTCCATGACCGCTTCCTCACACTGGTGTGTGCATTGTAAATGCTTGTGCTTTTGTTGCAACAGACTTGCACACATGCAGCTGCCCTCTATGGTCTGTGGGTGTGCATGAATTAGCCTATATACTATATGTGTGCCAGAGAGTGTTTCTCACAGCTAGAACAGATAATCTCCTAGAGATGAGCTTAACCAAATATTTGGACAGTAACCCGGATTCCTATGGCATAATAACAAAGATCACCGCTCCTTTTATCTGTGCAGATGGTATTCCTGGGTGCTGGGTCCCTTTTTTATTTTCAAATCATCTCAGGCCAGAGTTACTTCTCAAGTGAGGACTTTTGGAGGAGGGACTTTGTCATAATTCTATCCTGAAAACAGTTTTTTTTATGCACCCAAAACAAACGTGCTCCATTTGAGACGCAGAGTGCAAATAAACAAATTAGACGCCACTCACAGCTATTCATGCTGAGTAGTACACTACATAGGCAGCCTTTTAGGGCAAAGGGGAAGAGCAGCGTTGCCTGTAACATGATTGTGATTGGTCACAACAATAACACACAAAAACAATGCGGTTTGAATAGAGTCTTTGAGTCACAGCTGTTGGCAAAATAACCATAAACCGCCTCAAAATATTATCCATATCTGTTTGAAGCTGCAAGAATTTCAATCCAACACGATGTGTAATTAAACCAAACAAAACTGACCCTGAGGCTGCTCCTTAGCTTCATCTTATATTTTGTTACATGTTAAATAGCTGTCAGCGCTTGAAACCAGATTTCTTTTCACTTTGGTGACCCATTTTTCTCTTCAGCGCAGGACTTTGAATAACAGTGTTTTGTGCTTGCTTGCCCATGGGTGGGGTGCAGCACTGTGTTGTAGAGTTTGTGGTTCAGCAGTATTTCATTTGCAGTGCACTTCTCTTAACAGTATAACAGGTTGTTATGGAGATGGATACACAGACAGATGTGGCGAAGACTTGTAAGTCTGCCGTGGGTTATGCGGTCAGGGTTTTTGATGTCTGAGTGACTGGCCAAAGTTGAATCTAGCCGCCGTAGCTGTGAAGTGGGTTTGATGATGATAATGGTGATTATTTCAATTGAGATAATGACAAGTGATAATGCAGATGGCTGGGAGGATCACAGGGATCCAGAAGGCGGTGACTCATGGAGATGATGATAATGATGATGGTTGGGAGCAGGATGGTAAGGGTTAAGATGATGGTGCCAAGCGTGAAAACAAAATGTAGTTATCTTCAGTGATGGAAGAAGTATTCAGACCCTTTACTTAATACTTGAATGTAAAAATACTCCATTACAAGTCCTGCATTTAAGTCCTATTTAAGTAAAAGTACGGAAGTATTAGCAACAAAATGTAAGTCAGGTATCAAAAGTAAAATGACCTCCTATGAATAATATATTATTATTCATAACAGTATTAGCTAGTTGCAGCTAATGCTGATGCATCAATGGGTGAGGAGCATTTGGAGCTATTTTCTATTAAGTATTTTATATGAAGTTAAGTAGTTTTGTCGTTCCCAATCTAGGGATCAGGTCCCTGCCACAATGTCGCAAGATAAATCTGAGGGGTTGTTAGATGATTCATTTTTTTTTTTTGTGAAATGTTGGATATCTTCACCTTTTTTGTCCTGGAATAATTTATTCAAATGAGATTAGGAGGCGAAATCACACTTTGGTGGAACTGCTGACAACTCATAGACATCTGAAACATGACAAGGAGCCTCACGTACAAACGGATTTATTGTCAGGGATCACAAGCCTAAAAGGGAAACCACTGGTTAAAGTATAATATAGTATAATAAGCTTACCACATATTTTTGTCAATGTAAAATCTTAATCTGAAAAGTAACCTGTAATTCAGATAGTCAGATAAATGTAGTTAAGTAAAAAGTACAACACCATCCTATGAAATGTAGTGAAGTGTCTCAAAACTGAAGCGAAGAACAGTATTTGATAATAAAGGTGCGTAGCTACTTTACACCACTGGTTATCTGTTCATCTTCCTAAAATAATTTGCTTTACTGAATAGAAAGTTGTAACTTCCAGCACACACAGCTGAATGAGAGCAATAGAGAGAAGTCCAGCGACTGTGACCACGAGTATCCTGACTCTGTGCAGACCAGGGAATGTAATGGAAAAGAGATGCCACACTGCAATTTGCCAGCCCAGGAATGTTTTTTTTTTCTCTGTCGTCTTCCTATTTTTCACTCCGTCTCTGCTGTCTGCCAGTTTTCACTCATATTCTCTTTGTCTTCCTCCCAGTTAAAAGTGCGTTTGAGTTCTTCTCTCTTAGTTCAAATACGTGTCTCACCCTCTGCTGTACATAATCTCTCACTTCACCCACCCACTTACACATACACACACTTATGGTTGCTTAGGTCACTTTTGGGGACATTACATTCATTTTCTGGAGACGTACCCTGACCTTAACCATAACCACTATTTGCCTAACCTTAACCACTGACCCAAAAATCAGCTTTTTCCAAATTGGGGACATGGCTTTTGTCCCCGATTGGACAAGCTGTCCCCAATTAACTGGGCTTTAGTCTGAAATGTGTTCCCGAAGGTAGCCTAAGTCAGAAACACACCCTCACACTAAGCCGCCCGTAGCCCCTGCTCCATCATCATCATCACACTTCTAGGCCATTCCTGCTTTGTGTTTCCTCAAATCATGTGAGGCTGTGTATTTAGACTGTAAATGATTTCTAAACGAGAGCATCTGCTAGATGACTTTGTTTCTAAATGTGCATGTATAATGACTTGGCACAAGTCCTGATTACATTAGTGGCCTAATTTCTATGGTTGGATTCCTGTGTTTTCTTCTGTTTTTGTTCGCAGATTACAACAGGCCACAATATTTGATTCTCAGCGTGGTTTTAGCTTTTTTTTAAAAAAACTTATTATAAATTAAAGGTTAGAGCCATCAGTGGTTTATGGGCATAATTCTGGAGGTTCATGTTTTCTTTAGTGTGGTTTGCAGGGCAGGAGAATAGATTCCTCATCTAAGAATACATGTTTCAATAAAACAGTTAATGCAATTTAGCAATAAATCTTGCCAATTTGGGGCAGTGGGAAACAAAATGCAGTATGGGCTGTGGCCAACAAGGTTTTACATAGCATGAGTATTTAAGTTGTATTTATAGTTGCAGTTAGATGTTAAGGGGTTACAGCGTAGCTTCGGAGCCCCCTCAAAAATGTAACCACACGTCAGGGCTGCAGAGAAATCACATGGGAACAGCAGAAACTGTGATTGGTCAGCTTCTTGTGTTTTCTCCCACGCGCTCCTGACGCTGGTAGAGATCGTTAATATCGAAGACGATGTTAAGTAAGTTGAAGAAAGACTTTTCAGTAACACACATCTAGCAAAGTCACTGCAAACCTTCTGCTCGTTATGAATGAATGAATGTAAACACGGCGACTGCACGGCGGTAGTTACCTGGATGTAACTCCAGTTCTATAACTAAATGCACAGCCCACCATCACTCTGTACCACAGTGTGAATGAAGGAATGTCAACACAGTTACTGGAATATAGTAATTAGAGGCCTGATCATGTACAACACATCTGTCTAGTGTTGTGGTGGTGCTAGCTATGGGTGAAATCTGACGCTGAACTCAATACATGAAAACCTAACGCGTACTGTAGGTGTCTATGGTGGGACTCCCCTTAACCCTCTGCATCAAGCAGAAATCCGGCTTTAGGTATCATATCCATCATTTCATACTGACGTGATCAATTTTCCAAGTCTGCAAACTGAGTTTTAGTACTGACGCAATATCTTCAGAGTTTTAAGCTTTTAACATTCCCATTGTGCGTGACAAGATAAATGTCCTGTAGCATTTAGATTTGATTGAGTCCTCGGTTGTTAAAGTTAAATCCCTTTTGTTCCAGTGGATTTCTTTTTTTTTTTTTATAAGTTCATGCGTTGGGAAAAGCCTGCTTCAGCATGTGCATGTTTAGACAAGCCCGGGTTATTAACCTATTTTTACATACTTCTGCTGCAGATTCTTGTAAGGAAATCTTACTGTGATCTTTTGGAGCATAAAATGTCGCTGCTATTTTTGCACGGTCTGATGGGATCACTTAATCAGCTCATCATCCTTGTGGGGCATTTCAGAGCTCTGGCACATTTCACCGAGCCAGCTGGTTACACAGAAAGGTCTTTTTAGGATCCACTCGTCATCTCTCCTTCTCTCCTTCCGTCCCAAACATTTGCAAGGATTGTTTTTAAAGTGTTTGTCTCCAAAACATTTTGAAAAGTTCTACTAGTGATGTAGTGGAACAGATGGTTTTTATCTATTGCATTTCAAGCTACAAGATTGTTAACATTAGTAGAATTGCTCATTTAATGATGGAACAAAATCAAATTCGAGTGTATGTTGAAGAAATAATATTTAAACCTTGGCTTACACAAGGACAAACAGGAGGTGTTGCCATGGCACCTCTGTTTGCACAACCCGACAGACAAATGGTCACTGGTTTCCCCTCACCATAACATGCAGGAAGGAAGAGATTAATTCAAACTATAAGAATGTTCTCTCTCTCTCTCTCTCTCCCTGTCTGTGACACTCTGTGGCCTAACCCTAACCTTTCTCTTCTCGAAGTGTCTGTTTCTTCCTCTCAGTCTGTGGCCAAATTTGAGTAGTTCTCTTTTTTTTGTGTGTTTTAGTTTAGGTTAGCAGTGAGTGGTATTCATGATGCAGGACAATTGAACAGTTAGGAAAAAAAAAAAGAAATCCCCAGTAAACACAGATTTTTGTGATTTGCAGGTCAAAAGACATCTTCATGTCATTTTTTGAAGCAAAACAGACCAACACTTGCTGGTTTCATCTTCTTAAATGTGAGAATTTGATGCTCTTCCTTGTCATACATGATAGTGAACCGAATAGTTTGGGATTTTTGGTCTGTTCGTCAGACAAATTACATTTGAAGACGTCAAAGAGGACGACTTAGGGTGTGGGAAATTATACAGGGCTTTTTTCTCCATTTTCTGACATTTTATAGACAAAGCAACCAAGGAGATGATCAGAAGATGAATGGATATTGAAAATAGTCATTAGTTGCGGCCCTAATATTGTCATATTTCACATCAGATTATGTCCCATGCCCCCAAATGCATCTCAGAAGTTTTTCACAGCCTGTGGGTTACAGTATTATTATCAATCCCCACACACCTACAGTACAGTCACATGACTCAACATGCAGTATACCAGTAAATGAGACTCTGGCCAGTGATTATGTGAACCTCAAACAACATCATTTTCTTATACCTGGGAAGTGGAGTCATTTCCCCTGGAAAAACAAGCACATCATGTTTGTCACAAACCTTTCCAGCCTCCTTTGTTATCTTCACTTTCCGGTACAGACTTTGAAATGATAACTCTTCATTTAAAAAAAGAGTGTTTATTCAGGACAGGGGTTAGTCTGTGTCAAAGAATGTGGCCCCTAATGTCTGCCTTGTCAAAAAATATATTAACTTTTAGAACTGCCGACTTAATGCCTTATTAGAAGGTGAAAGAGCGATGGTGTTGGATAACAAACCTCTACAATTGTGTTATTACCAATACATTTAAAAAAACAAAACACCAATGGGGTTTTCCACAACTTGACAGTTCAGATGTTGTTCTTATTAAACAGTCCATCGGAGGGGTTCTTCATGTAGACGATTTATAACAGACCAAAATTACTTATTAACCATTTATAAAGCCATCATAAAGGTTGCATTAGAAAGTGGCACCTAAATAAAAATGTAGGTAAGGCTTTATTTATATACAGGTCTGTAATTTGTTGATCATTTCCTTGGAAGTTTCCTGGAAAGAAAGAGTTATATGTAAAATACTAATAACACGTTGGTACACTTTCAATTAATTATTTCCAGTTGAATGAGTCTTTTAGTCAGCACACAGCATGTGTATGTGCAATTTGTCCTCATGCAAGCATATAATCCAACATACATGAAGAATAAAGTTTCTGCTGTTTTTACACACTACACAATAATAGACTAAATAACAGCCTCATAACTTTTACTCTGTTTTCCTTTCAATTACTATCAAATTACATCGGGGGGGTTTTCAGGAAATTCTTATGAAATTATAAGAAAAATAAATTACCTCTAAAGGAAAGCTTTACCAACATTGCCTTGATGCTGTATATCAGTCAAAATTAGGCAGCTCGACTTTTTTTTGTTCATCCTGTACTATACTATTACTGATATGCAGGAGCATGACAGACTGTCATGGCTCTCGGTTGAAGCCGGATTACATTACTAGTCTGCTTGTTTTCATGAGGAAAGCTATGTTCGTAGGTATACCTGAATGTTTTTCATCTTTATTGAAGTACTCCAGCCAAACACATACATATCCCTCCCACTCGGTTTGTGGATAAATGTCACAGCCAAGACTAATTTTTTAAAACATACAGTTATGTACAGGGCTTCTGTAGAAAGGAACAAGTTGCCAACCAATATTAGTGAATCAACAAGTGCTTTTATGTATGACTGTCCATGAAACACAGCACCGTAGTTGGTTTTATTGTTGTCATTTGAATGTACAGTGGCGACTGCTACAGCAGAAGCTAATGTGGATCCAATAAAATAAACACATTGAGAGACCCTCTCTACTTATTTATCAGGAGCCTGGCATCCTTTCGACAATCACGCAGTCAGTCTGCTCATCAGTCAGACAAATGCAGCTGGATCATGGGAAAGGAATGTCGTGTCATTATAGCAAATCATTTTAGGGTCAGAGGGAGCACTTCCTGATTACTCTAGTGGAACATAACACCAAAAACTTCAACTTTCAACAACTGATTCACCTTATACAGCACCATAATGATCATAATTCCTTGGAAAATATGTCTATCCCCAAGAAATTCCCAGGAATCTGCGTCCTCTGTAGGTCTTCCGAAGGTTGCAGATGTCGTGCCATCATGTAAAAACATATAAACACAAATGTGCGTCACGAAATCCGGAGACACTTTGATCCTTTTCAACCATTATTCACACTTTGTCAGGTTCCTTTAAGTCATGCTCGTTTGACTGGTTATTTTCAATTAAATTTAATTACATTTTCATTATTTTCCTTCTACCCAGGAAGCTCACAATTGCACTAAAGCATTTGGCCTCTGGTTGTCTTGATCTCTCAGAAGTGTGAATGAACAGTCCTCGTTCTCGTCCTGTCTCTGAACAGGTTCTGGTTGGCGGAGCAAGAACTCGAATTTTGCATTTTTACATTTGTATGTGTTTGCATGTCGAGTAGATGTGTGAGATCCATGTGCTGACGGTCATGTTGTTCTGTACATGAACTTCAAAGAGAAGGCATGGGAGACTGGTGTGAGTGAGAATGGGTTCCCAGACAAATGCACTAATCCACTAAACCACCAGGACACCCCCTTTCAGAGAAAAGGGTCTTTGTTCCCAAGGTCTGTCTTTGTGTTGTTTATCGACAGGCTAAATTCTTGGATATCCCTTCTTTGTCCTGCTAAGTAGACCAAAGTAAAAACACAGCCGTAAGATAAATGTTTTCACCTTTCAGTAATTACTTGAGACCATCACAGAGGAGTTAGACTGTTTTTATTTTGTTTAGCTTGTATGTGACAAAATGAGCAAAGCTCAGAGGTCTGCTGACTAGCTTTTTGGAGCTTTCAACTGCGTCTCACTGTCTTCATTTAGCAAATAGAGCTGTAGGAAGAGAAGCTATTAAGTGGACCTTTGATGGTTTTGACGTATTTTGATACGTATTTTGTTTCCAAAGGTCAAGAATGAACTTCAAATCAAAGATCAAATAGTTAAACATACTGAGCTGTTTTCTTCATGGTCTAATGGGATTTTACTAGTCAGTAGGGGTGCAGTCAGCGCTACCTGGGGACCAAACTACACACAAACATTGGCATCAGTCCGACAGTCACAAGAGAGTCATAAGACTGTCTGTGTTAAAATGTTTAAAATCCTCAAATGTTGGTGTTTTGAAGTGCAGTTCAGTGCAGTTGAGAGACGGCAGCTTTGTAGCCTGAATGTCAACTGAAGCGTTCTTGTTTGAAGTGGTTTTTATATGAGGAATAGTCATTGAAAAGCACTTGCATGTGTTGTTAATCAAGATGTGCCCATACTACACTACTGTACACCATAGTGTAATATAGTAAAGTTGTTCCCAAACCTTTTTAAACCGCAGCACCCTGAGTGATGGGGTTTTTTTTTCGTGGCACCACCTCCCTCTCTGCGGCGTATTTAGCAGGGTTTCTAATACAGTGATAGTGATACAGTGATTTATAGATCAACGGGTTTTCTAGTTAGTTGATGATAAAAATGATCATTAGTTTCACTGAGGCTATCCAGTCATCCAGCAGAGTCAGCCATTTAACCGCCTTTATGAATCAAAGCACAAAGTCCAGTATATCAAACTACACACCTCACTGGTGAAATGAAACTTAAAATTAAAACTAAACTGTACAGGTATTAGAGTAATACGTACTCTGAGTTACAAAAACGCAGTGGACCTGACACAGATAATGTCTCAGCGTGAAGTTATTCTTTTTTTTTAACCTTGACAACTCATTGTGTGTTATTGCTTGCATAACACAATAGTCATCACTCGTAACAGCATGAAGCACCATCATAACACCTGTACCCCGGCTGCTACCGTCTCACATGACACACTTGACTGTAAAGGCTTACTCATGAGGATGTGACTCAGCTGATGGTCTGCTCGGAGCTCAAGTGTTGGTTTAGCTGTACGCAAGAATAACATGAAGCATATGACAACACTGCAGCTTCCTGACAAGGTCCGCTCGCTAAAAACATGCCTCGTGCAGTTATGGAAAGTATCTCAGTGCACTTACTTTTTTTTTTGAATTGAATACGGTTTTGAATGTAGGAATTTTTTGTTGTATTTTCACACTGTGGTTTTACTACTTCTGCTTAAGCAAGGCGTCTGAATACTCCTTCCACCCCTGACCATGTGTGATTTAAAATTTTGAAAGTGGCTTGTAAACTTTGTTCTATATTATATCTTGAATCCCATCCATCTCACCAGTTTTAGCCTTTTGCATGGGGTCAAAAAAAGTAAATCTAAATTCTTGAGAGCAGTCTTGGCCAAAACATACAGACTATGGGTCTTTGCTTTCTTAATGGAAAGCCTTTTTGGGTCTTGGCGGCGGTCCTGTGAAAAGGTTAGCCTTTAGAATTTCCTTGACACTGTACTTCATCTTTATCTGGTTAATGTGAAGCTTTCTGTCGTTTATAGAAGATAAGAGAAAAGATGGCACTGTGGTGAGATGTGTGTGTTGTGGAGGACTACACTCGTCTGCACTGGCTCCAGAATTAGTCGTCTCTACACGTGATCGCTACACACAAAGCAGTAGATTGACCTGAGGGCAGAGCAGTGAAGCATTCAATGCATGGTGCATAGTGCAGGCATGCATGGATAAGGCACACACACACTTTTCATTACCTTTGATCTTTTGTGTTCATTCTTTTTTTCTTTTTTTTTAACTTAACAGTATTTCAGTGCATCATTGTGGCATGTTTAGAAGCAGAAAATTGAACAGGAAGTTATGCATAGAAAGTGCTTTGCACTAATCGTCGTACGACGTCATGAGTCACAGAAAAAAGCAGCTGAATTCTTCTTCCTTAGACAGCACGAGCACAAAGCTTGAAACACATTGCAATCCAGAGCAGCTACCGATCCAAGCCTTTTCTATTCTTTGCATGCCATTGAATTCCTGTAACTGTGCACATATTCAGCATATTAGATGTTGTCACTTGCCTGTATTTGACGGTTCCCCTCCTTTTTTCTTTGTTTTATTACTGACCTGTCTGGGAAGCCTTTTCACCATTTTCTTTGGATTCCACGTCCACGTAATTCAACATAAACATGTCACACTAAAATGTAGTCCTGCTGTGTCACGCAATATTTGCCTTGCAGTACAGATACTTTAACAAAAGAATACGCCTTACTGTGTCTGAATTTAAGTTGAATGTATGTTTTAGCTAAAACATCATTTTTATGGTTTTCTTAGTCAGCAGCAAAGCTTTCAACAAACACAAGACATGGATCACATATTACACAAATGTTAGCTGCTTTCCATCACTCCCTGAGGTTGTACCTCTCTCCACTGGGACCCTCAGCTTTTAGAGTAGGGCTGTCTGACTCAAAGTCAAGGCTGAAAACTAGAGGTGATCGTATTTTTGCTGTTGTTGCTCCAAAATGTGTGCATGTTTTCAAAAATCATATTAAAACTACTGTAACTTGTTATATTTTGCGTTAATCTTGGACTGATTAACTTTAGATTTTGTGGTTTTGTGCACTTTGAGACCGTCTTGTATTTATTATCTTGTCCGTCTTGTTTATTTCCTGTCTTTCTCCGTTCTGTAAGGCAATTTACTTACACTGCGTCAGCCTGTCTGTGTTTTTATTTGTATTACAGATTGAGCCTTTAGCTCTGATGTCATACATGTCGACCCAGATTCCCATCATTTGTATAATAAAAGACGCTCCTTCGCCTTTCACTCACTTTCTCACTTTCCCTGGTGTAAAAAAACATTCCCACCCGTCCACTCCCATATGTCCTACAAATGGTTCAGTGGCTGGTATTAATGAGTTGACACAAGGGCCTGTACTAAAGCGCACCATCTGTGTGCAGCGAATATAATATGTACAGTACATGAAGCAGTAAGTCAGTGACTTTTCAGAATAAAAGCAGGGGTGCATCAGCAGCCAGGTCATCAGAGCTTTTACACCTACACATTGTCTTGTAGGTCTTTCCTGTGGAATATCTGATGCGGGTAGGAGCAGTGATAAAAGAAAAATACACAATATAACTGAGCACTCAGCTGCAAAAAGATTTTTTTTCACCGAAAAACATCAAAAATAAATATTTTTTTCCCAGTAATTATTATGTATTTCTCTTGTTTAAAGATTCCCTCCAGACTTAATATAAAAATACTATGCTTTGAATAATAGTTTTAAGCTAAAAATCCAGAATCTATATAATATGCAAAAAATATTGTTGCAGAAAAAAGTCCATTCTTCGTGTACTGTACTGTCTGTGTGCTGGAAGTTTCAAGTTTTCCCGTCACACTTGTGTAAGTGACTTTAAAACTAGTTGTGATGTCACAAAATCCTGCTCCAAATCACGTTTTGATCTTTCCCCCCCAGCTGATGAATGTGAAAACAGCTTTTTAGTGTCGAGCTCTGCACGTACGTCACTCTGCGTAGTGAAGGTCGAACATCAAAATGAAGTAACAATAAGCAAAACAACTTTGTGAATGGAAAAGGGACTTAAAGTTTGCAGTGTAACCAGCACCCTCTCTGCTGGTGCGTGTTTACTATACAGGAGGGGAAGTGATGACCATCGAGGCAGAACAAAGTAATAAAAGAAAACTCAAACCGCAGTGGAAAATGCATGGAAACAAATGTCACAGGGAGATGCATCACGGGCACTCACTCCTCTTTGATGATGTCTTAATGAGATCCACCTCCACCTTCACCCATTCCTCCACTTCCTCCTCCTCATGAATGTAGGAGCCTTGGCCTCGCTAATTTCCATCAGTGAATGAACACTGTGCACCCTCGCATGTCACTCTGCCCCTTCTTGCCAGGTCATGTCAAGTCTATTCAAGTGAAATGTGTGTATGTGTGCGTCTACCGTACATAATTTTGTGTGAGGGCGTGTGACTGCGTCTTATCTCTTAAGGGTGTGTTGATGTACTGTACATGTGAAAGAAGAATTGCTCTTCCCCTTTTTCCTCTTGCTCAGTCGTTTAAAACCCAATCAAGTCCACGGAGTGCTCGATAATGAAAACGAAATGTTATCAGAAAAAGGGAGATTCAGGAAGATTTGATGGAGTTTTGATGATTTGTTCAAGGTCAGAATAGGAGTGTTTAATGGCAAAAGGCTTTTGATGAAATTACAGGAAACCCAAAATCTTAATCTCAAAGCGTAGTTTAGTTACTTATTTCCTTATGAGGATATATCGTGTAGCTCAGCAGCTGAGAGTCCATAATATTAATGGTATTAGTCTTATTTGAGTTTAATGCTACCAGAAAACGTACAGCAGGTTGTCTTGAATCTTAAAACCAGCTCCAGCCTTCTCCTATCTGGAAACAGTTTTATTTCTCTTTGCTGTATTATGCCGCGCTTCACATCACTAGACAAAAAGCCGCAATGAAAAATTAACGTCATAAAAACTGTGTGTTTGTCTGTTTTCAGTTTCGATGTGGAGAATGGCCCATCTGCCAGCTGCAGCCCTCTGGACCCCCAGGCCTCCCCCGGCTCTGGTCTGGTCCTTCACACCAACTTCCCCGGTCATAACCAGCGCCGAGAGTCCTTCCTCTACCGCTCGGACAGCGACTATGATCTGTCGCCCAAGTCCATGTCACGAAACTCCTCCATCGCCTCTGAACTGTAAATAGAAAACACATGCAAATACACACAGCATGCACACAAGTACTGTTTGTACACGCCAGTTAGACAGAGACATATACAAGAGAAGGTGGCAAGCAGGGTTGCATACACACATTTCTAAGAAGATGCACATTCCTACATACGTACATATGTACATACATTTAAATCAATCTAGCAAATAACAAATTAGGATAACATTCATTATTGTGCTTTCCATAATAGGAGTTTAACCACAAAGATGCACTAACCCTGCATAAAAACATGGATAATGTTGTATTGGCATCTTTACTACAAAGAGCTCTGAGCTGTACTGTCTTATCACTGCGTGTTCAGTTCAAACATCAGAGAGGAGAAAATGAACTATGAATAAAAAAGTGTTGTTTTTTTTGTTGTTTTTTTAACCCTCTGTGAGTGGTGCAGGTATCACTTTAAGGCTGCATACAGCCCAAACAACCTTATCAATGAGGCAGGGCAGCCTTTATAAAGCCTGAGAGGCATAACTGTGGGAAAAAAGACCACCCAGTATTTTTTATCTATTTCTATCTTTGTGTCTGAGACAACAGTGTTCAGAGAGACTTCAGAGAAAATCAACTTGTATGATTTTATCTCCTCAGTCGAGATTTTAGACTCTTAAGCATCACCCCAGTCAGGAGGAAGCTTAAATTTGTGAAGAATTTATAGTAAAATATATAATATAAGTTGCAGGCAGAGAAGTAAAAACCTTTTTCATTCATTCCTTCACTTTTCTCACTCGTGTTACTGTGAGTAGAAGTCATGAGTCAGTGTTTATAGATAACACACTGAACCAGGAGCAGTGGTTCGTCTCCTCTCCTCAGTACCGTTGAGCTGAGTCCATGTGTGTCGCAGCGCAGTCAGCTCAGTGTAATAAGAATGAGCCTAAAAAGAGGATAATGTATATTTGCTGTAAGACGCTGTAATATCGTGGCCGTCATTTTGCAGATGGTTTAAGGGATGATAGATACTTTAAATGAATGAATTAATTACTTGATTTTTACTCATTGTCGTGTCTTTGAATGCTCCGGCCGCACAGTCACAGTGCCCCTGTTGTTTTATTTACCATTATAGTACATCACTGGATGTACAGCAGGCTCTGCCCCCCCGCCCCAGAGGAAGATCTGACAATAGGTACTCTATAGTGGTTGGTGGGTTTAAGGACCCCAGATGTTGCATAACATGACAATGATATGAAACCCCACAAGAGTAATTCAGTATTTTGCCTCGTCTCAACTTACAAAAATAGGTCACTGTTAGTGCTAAGTGCCTTACAAGGTTACATCCCATCAGAACATAAGACTCCTGTTTTTGACCCATGACCGTCCTCCCATACTCCTGTCCCTCTTTGGACTCTTTCAGTTAATTATAGTAATGAGGCTGGCTGGGTCATGGTACTCGTTGCTTATTGTCTTGCTTACCATCTTTGCACTTAGCATATGAGCTTCGTGCAACAGCAAAACCTGATATTTGGTGTTTATCATGTTTGAGGATGTTTCTTACCAACTCTCTCTTTTTGTGTGTGTGTTTCCAGACATGGCGATGACCTGATCGTAACGCCTTTTGCTCAGGTAAATGTCTTACTGTGTATAACCCAAAATGAGTCTGACATTACCACTAATTAAGCAGTGAGGGCTGTTAAGACTACAGTTGCAAACAATGATAAACCAAATGTAAAGATATGCGTTCAAAGTGCAAAGTTCAGGTTTTTTCCAATTATTAACTCTGTATAATTACAATTGTACTCTTTGGTACAACCAAGTAGAAACTGGTTGTACTGAAAAAATACAAAAGCCTTTAAGTAAATATGGTACAAACGATCCTAATGATGACCTCTTCCTCTGCCTCTCTAGGTTCTGGCAAGCCTTCGAAGTGTGAGGAATAACTTCACTGTACTGACCAATGTCCAGTGTGCCTCCAGCAAGTAAGTGCTAATGAACCGACCAGTTTTACGTGGCTTTTTCTCTCTCAAATAGTTACTTCAGTGACCTGCTTTGAGTTCACATTTGATGCAGTTTGCAGACAACGGTAGGAAAATACTTCTGGCAGACTCTTAAATTCACAGGAGCAACTTGATGATAAAACATGAGATTTATATTTTATCATAAGCCATCATGGGAACCTCAAAAGACTATTATAAATCAAGTCAACGTCCACTTAGACTCTCTGGGGATTCATTTTTTTTAGATTCCCCAGTGGCACAGTGCAAAATGCATTTGAAAGTGTCTCTTATAAAGATCATGCAGTAAATCTTGTGGAAGTGAAAATATATCAAACTCCTCTGCTTCTCTAAAATAATTTCGCCTCTTCACAGCTTTTAAAAGCACACAAAAAGTCACGGGAAAAGGCCGATCACTCATTTAGTCGGCATGTGCACTCAGTCTGCAGTTCCGTGACTTTACCACAAGGTGGCGGTGTTGAGCTTCAAACAGACTGAGGTGTGACGTCTGACGCCACAGCTGTTTCCACCACTCACAGCTGAGCAGCTAAAGTAGTGCAGCAAACAAACACAGCACATGTCTTGTACACACTCACAGAAGTACACACAAACACACAAAATGCAGGTTTCCATCAGTGGAGTTTTAAACATTTTAGAGTTTGGATTTAATAACAAACGGAATGTAACTTGATATTACTGCGATGCCAAAATAAAAGCAGGACTGTCATTGTTGAACCATCATCCGCCTCTTTTATCTCTTGATAAATTAAAGAATAGTTTCCAACTATGTGTCAGACAATTAAAATGCTCTATAAGGAATTGCTCTGTTGTGGCGAGGCACAAACACAAAAACACACCCACAACGTCTCACACTGATGGAATGCCTCGTTGGTACAATATGCATTTAAAGTATTTGTTGTCCTCACGGCATTTATTCTGCACTGCTTCAGCGGCCAGTGTTTCACATTTGTGTCTCGCATACAATGAAGTAGAATTTTGAAATAAATGAACATCATGACACAAACACGTCGCACAGAAAACCCAACACTGTTATTACGTGTGTTTCTTTTTTTAAACCTTTCTGTACTTTCTCAAACCAGTGCATCTATTGTCCATGCTGTGCTTTAAGACATTTTATAAAAATCACTTTCTAACATGTTTGTCAGTGGCAAAGCTATTTCCCATTGACAGCTATGTTTGATGATCATTGTCAATTAATCTGCTGATTATTTTTGTCAATTAATCTGCTGATTATTTTCTCAATTAATCTGCTGATTATTTTCTCAATTAATCTGTCCATCGTTTGGTCTATAGAAAGTCACAGAATTTCCCAAAGCCAAAGATGACGTGCTTGTCTTGTCCGAGCAACTATTTAAAAACTCAAAGACGTTCAATTTGCAATAATATAAAACAGAGAAAAGCAGCAACTCTTCACAACCCAGAGGCTGAAACAGTGGAATGTTTTTTGTTTGAAAAATGACAGTAACGATTATTCCATTATCAAAATAGTTGCTGCTTAATTTTCTGCCAGTCGACTAATCGATTGATCGACCCATCCTCTCAGCTTTAGTGTAACGGAAGCAACGCGGTTCTTTAAAGCTGCAGCAGCATCACCTTCAGCATCACACCTCCTGGTGGAGGTAAAACGGCACTGGAAATATGTATGTAGGGCACCTTTCCCTCCACTCTTCATTATGAAGGCTTATGTGTGTTTATGTGTGTCAGTTTCTAAAGATGCTAACAGCGCTCTCCCCTTCCACAGGCTATATTAATGCTCAGTTTGCTCTATTGAATGCCTGAAGCCTGTCTGACCTACATTCAGCTCTGACACCCCCACATAGACAAGAGCAGAGACTCAAACACACACATCCGCACACAAGATCAAGCGAACGATCAATGAGTCCCTACTGAAAGGAAAATGATCAATACACTGTCAGCTGCCCACTCTCCAGCTGTCGCTCTCTCTCTCTCTCTCACACACACACACACACCCTTTTCTGTTCTTCTGACAAGTAATTTTACGTTTTTTATTTATTTCATTTTGTTTTTCATTTTCATATTTTTTGGGGGACATCACCCAGTACCACATATTTATAAGCTAGGCTACAACGCCTGTCCCTGAACTGGCCGTTATGAATGAGGACACTCACATTGAGGTTCTGACCTTTTATTATAACAATGACACACACTTTAGTGTGGCGGTGTGGCCCTGCTAATGTGATGCTTTGGTTAAATCTGAGCAGGCTTGACATAGACTGTCCCTGAGCTCACAACCCGTGAGGATGCCGAGCTCAGCGTCTGAGTATGCAGATAGAAGGATCAAATGTTTATGAGGACTGCCTACAGTCGTGTTACTGATGAGACGTGGACATATGATATGATTGGACTATGAAACAGCACATGTGGCTGCCTAAACTACCACAAGGCTCCATTACAATACAAATACCATAAAAACACAACTAAAAAATGCCACGTGATGAAGAATTACATGTCTGATCTCTCTTCAGGAGCTGAAGTGATCCCATTCATGATCCATTTCACGCCCTGAAGGGTGGGGGTGGGGGGGTGGGGGCACGGCACGGCACCCCATGTTAATTCCCTCAAACAGACAAAGAAGTCTGTCATACTTAAAGACTCAGTTAAAGGAATAGTTCCACATTGCGGGAAATGCGCTTATTCACATTCTTGCCTAGAGTTAGATGAGAGGATGTCTCATGTCTGTCCATGCAATATGAAGCGGGTGCTGGTACAGAGCCAGGCTAGCCGTTTCCCCCTGTTTTCAGTTTTTATGATAAGCTAAGCTAACTTGCTGTTGGCTGCTAGCTACATATTTACCGTACAGACATGAAAGTGGTATCAATCCTGTCATTTAACTCTTGGCAAAAAAACAGAATAACCCTATTTCCCAAAATGTGGAATTATTCCTTTCAGCTCTTCCTGTGAGAAAATGTCATTCCTTATTTGGATGAACCAACCCTTTAAAAATTTAAATTCTTTTTTAATATCTGTCTTTTTCTGTCTTTCTTTTCTTCTTTCAGGAGGTCTCCTGCAGCAACAACTCAGCCTCCAATCACCAGAGTTTGTCTCCCAGGTAAGATGCTGAGAGGAATGTCCTGCTACGTGTCTGACTTCTGTTTTTTTTTTGTTCTCATTATTCTGCCCCCCCCCCCCCCCCCCGCCTCTCTCCTTCGTCTCGTCCTTTGCTCCTGAACTGGCGTACGTGACGACTTTCACTTTTTTCGCCATCTGTCTCCAGCTCCAACTCTGTAGTCCAGACTATTTTGTCATCAAGCTCATTAACCTTGTTCCAACACAATTGAACTGGTAATTCAGACAAACGCTCATGTGCATGCAGACTCACACACACACACACACACACACACACACACACACACACACACACATACACACCCACACACACAGTATGGTCTATTAAAGCAGCTCACTCAAAGATAACAGCGAACCCTTTTTTTTCTTTCGTCACATCAGATGTTAAGCAGCTGTGTGTGTGTGTGTGTGTGTGTGTGTGTGTGTACACTATGTGTGTGCATGTACATGTCCACGCCGGTAAGAGGCAGTGTGTGAGTATGTGTGTACAAGCACAGATGAATTTATGAGCTCTCTACATGTGAGCGTGTGTGGTTTCTTGTGTGTGTTGCTTGAGAACCTTTTTCTGTTTGAGTTTCTCTGTGTGATTCTGGGATCTGTGTCTGCTCACCGGCTCAGCCAAGGCCGTTTGCTGCACACTCAAACTCGCAACACGTTTTACACACATTTTATATGCATCTAAAAGTGTGTTTACAGTTGCATATCCTGAGTTTGTGTGTGTGTGTGTGTGCAGTTGTATTGCTATCGTTTTAAAAAAAATTGTGAGGACATTTCTGCATTGTGAGGACCGGTCAAAGGACTGTTTGAAGGTTGGTTGAAGGACTTGGTATTGGTTAAGGTTGGGGTTAGGCGTTTACTTGTGATGGTTAAGGTTACAGTTAGGGGCTAGGGAATGCAAAACTAAAGGGTCCTTAAAAGTGTGGAAAGACAAACGTGTGTATGTGAGGAGTTGGTCTAACATCACTAGAGTAAGAATAATTCAACTGAATTTGATTTATATTGCACCAAATTCTAACAGAAGTAATCTCTGGGCACTTTTCATACAGAGCAGGAGTAGACCGTATTCTTTGTAATATAATAATGATAAAGTGGCTTTCTCTCTCACATTTAGCCACAGCAAAACTAAAACTAATTTAAAAAGAAACTAAATTGAATGCAGCTATAATCAATATTTTTATAGAAACAAGGTATCGAGTGATAATGTGAAAACAATGTGAGAGACGTCTCTTGTAATGAACCTGCAGGGAATGATCAGCCGGATCTGCAGCTCCCGTCTGCTTTATGGAGCTTTATAGTGACAACTTTACTGTTGTGGTTCACTCTCATGGCGTCGTGTTCTGTTGTCAGTGAAAAATGAAAAATAAAAACACTGTATAGCAGACAGACACACTTAGCGTCTAGCTGGTGAACATAGTGGAGCGTTTAGCAGCTAAAGAGACGGACATTTCAAAAGCTGGTAGAGACCAAAAACAGAGCGAGAAGAGCAAATTGCTTTTACTTCCACCAGATGGCCAGAAACACGACTCCAAATGAATGATAGTGTTGCTCCGTAACCGCTGGATGTGTAAAGAATGTAAAGGATGTGTTTTGCATTATCATATATTCAATCTGAGAGGCATTAATGAATGGTACCTTTAACCTCACGTCTGTAGGCAGATGTTCCCACACTCTAAGCACTAACAGTGCCAAGTGTTGTTGTATAAGGAGAGACAGAGATGAGCAACAATGAAACTGAGAGCAGTGAGCGTAGTTAACCATCAAATAACCAACACATTTCACATGAAACCAACGCTGGTCAGATATGACATCAAAGTAGAAGTAGTGAAAATGAAGCCTCTGCCAGTTCCGCACAAAATAACAATGTTTTCTTTTTCAAAAAACAAAACAAAAACAGGTGTGTATTTTTTATTTCAGCACATTTAATCTGTCCTAACCAAAATACTGCACGTGTCCCTTTACCGACCACATTCTTGTTTTATACATTTTTATTGGTTCGTAGGTGTTATTACTGAGTTCATGTTGTTGAAAAGGAAGCAACAAGCTACTTGGTATGTTTGTATTCTGTGTGTGTGTGTGTGTGTGTGTGTGTGTGTGTGTGTGTGTGTGTGTGTGTGTGTGTGTGTGTGGTGAGTATAAGCAACTATTACAACACTGACGTGTGTATAATGGAGTACTTCATTGTGTGATGGTATTTAATGTTTGAGATTTTGCAGTTGTGGATTGGTAAGGTGTTTGGTTCGAATGAGTGTTTAATGCATCATTGTGAGTAATGTGAGTAATGTGTGTGCGTGTGTGTGTGTGTGTGTGTGTGTGTGTGTGCTGTGGGGAGGTGTTCCTGTGGCTCTGATTGACGTCAGCATGCCTGTATGTGGCTTCTGTTGACTTCCTGTCAAAGCAGATGGACTGAGTTTTCACTTCCTTCTTCAAAACCACAGCTCATCAGGTGCTCTGCGTGTGTGTGTGTGTTTGTGTGTGTGTGTGTGTGTGTGTGTGTCTGTGTGTACTACAGAGTTTGGGAAAATGTGTGAGTGTGTATATCTGGTAAACCAGCTCCATAACGTGCATCGCAACCTTTCTGCCAGGGCAAACAAGGTTATTCAATTATGCGTCACAATCAACTTTTTTTTTTGCAACCCGTCACTAAGTTTAAGCACAATAGACTGCAGGGACTCTGCAAGTAAACACTCTGCTCTTCATCTATATGTAAATGCACAAAAATGAATTTTCTCCGTGTGCACTTCTGAACCTGGCTGAAGATTGACATGAAATTTGAGTGCGGTGTTTTAGGCTTAAAAGCTCATTAAAGGATCAGTCATTTAATCTTTTATTGTTATCAACAAATCCCATGAAAAGACCAAAACCAACACGCCACAAAACTTTTAAAAACACATGAAAGAGCCAAACTGTTCATTTCATTACTATAAACTCAACCAGTGCCGTTGTGTGTTCCCCTCAGCTTATTTAACGAAAAAAAGCAGCGTAAAGATGTAACCTGTGCTGAAGAGCTCCTTCAGAATACACTAAGAAAGAATGTCCAAAAATAATAATTGTATATTTCTCTGTAGCTTTTTATATTTCATAGCCTCACAGTTTGCTTATAGTTTGCAATCTTTAATTTTTCTTTTCTATTTCAGTATTGTTTTATTGTATTTGGTTACTATAAACAACACATGCCTTGCACTTGTTACTAATCTCAAATGGCAATTTGTATGATCTCGACAAGAGTTGAAACGATTCATTGATTAGTCGATTGACATGAAATGAATCGGCATTGGATTAATTGATCAATTCATTTCTAGCAAAAACATTAATTGTTTCCAGCTTCTATTATTTGTAATATGTGACATTAAATCAAAATATCTTTTGGTTTTGGAATGTTGGTTGGACAAAACAAGCACTTTGAAGACGTCTCCTTGGGCTTTAGGAAGTTGTGACTATTGACACAAACATCAACAGCCTCTCTCTCTCTCTCTTGTTCATTTTCAACCTCAGTCCAGTTTTCTTTTGACTCTTTATTTTTCCTTTTCATTCATCTGTTTGTCTCTTTCTCGCTCTTTATCGTCATCGGAGGAGGGGGAGGGCAGGAAGTGTGGGGCAGGAAGAGAAGATCAGATTGTTCCTGTTTTGCTGTCTCTAAACTGTTGTAACTTGACGGAAGCCAGGAGGAACTGTGTGTAGACGAGGTGTGTGTGTGTGTGTGTGTGTGTGTGTGTGTGTGTGTTGGTGTGCATGAATGTCTGTGTCAGCCCACAAGAGAAAAATAGGATGCAGGGAGACAAAGGCCTATTGTCTGTGCCCACACACTGCACAAACATGCACATGCTGACACAATGATATGATACGTAAATACCTGCAGCACTGCACAATCACTCTGCATTACATGTAGCTCAACCTGCTTCACCCTCTCTCAGGGCACACAATTCTGCATACGGACAGATAAATAATATAAAGCCAAAACTGCATATCATGAGAAGCAAGACAGGTGCACCTCCTCCTCCAAAGGCACAAGGACCTCAATATCCTGGCCTCAGTTTTCTACAATAATATCATATATAAGATGTTAGATTTACGTTATATCTAACATGTATTAATTAGTCTACCTTGTATATAATATTATGTAATATTTGATAACGTGATAAACTGAGACCAGGTCATTTTTTAAGTGCTTTAACGGTGCTGCTGTCCCTCATTATATTAATGTTCCTGCTCCTGTTTTTTCCCCTTACTCATACATAAGGACCAATTTGGGGTTAAGTGCCTTACATCTGCTCAAGGACACTGTGACAGCACTGTGACTGTTCAAACGTAGTCAATAAGGAGGAGCTGCCAAAGAAATGAAACATAGTCAGATAACATGTTTTGTGGCTTTCTTTGTACAGGATAGTGGATTTTACTGGTTAAGTTAGATGACTGAGGTTTTAATGCAAAACTAAGAGACATAAAAACTCTTTCATACACGCTGTAATGTTGCAGTGTTACTCTGTGAGAGCGCGGTGACATGTGTACCCATTCAGGACCCACATTTTAAATAAGATTTTATATTTTCGCTCATGATTTAACTTATTTTGATACGTCTTTTTGAATTGCTTAAACTCGTGTCCTTGTTTTTTGTCTCTATTTATATGATGTGCTGTCGGATTTTATCTTGTGTTTTTGTTGCTTCACAGCTGCACAACCTATTGCCCTTTGGGGACAAATAAAGTGATTGATTGATTGAGGCCGAATGAGCCATTTGGCATAAGTGGCACAGCGTAGCGAGCTCCAATGTATGTCAGTGTGTGATATTAAATTTTAATGTTCAAATAGGAAAAGTGTGTATCACATGAAAACAGAAATCATAAACAGGCTCTTTGTAACAATGGGGTTTAGCAACACCAGATTCTCCCAAATAACTAAAAGATCTCGCCCGGATAGGAATTTGTAATGACAACCGTCTGGTAGACGAGTATCATGTTTAGTTCGCATAGTGAATAATGGGGAAGAGTACTATTTAAATCAACCGTTATATGTAAATTAGGGGCCTTCTCTAAAAATGTTCTACCTTTGTTCAAGCAAGTATTGTTGCACTTCAGTCCTGCAGGGTGCAACTGTTGTTGTCAGTATTTTTGTTTGTTGTTTGTACTCCTTGTTAACATTGAGAGATAAACTAAGCAGTAATAAGTGTGTTATGCAACCTGGACCGACTCTATCAGTGAATCAGGTCCCTCCCGTTATTCTTGTCAGTGGTGAGTGGAAATAACCACAGCATGCTGTTAATTATATGTCTGCCAGCACCCGGTGTGCTATTGTTTTACTATTACAGCACAAAGCGCACACACTGTTAAGTTGTCCAGGCTACATGTTCAAATGTATTCTCAAGTGTTAATATCATGCCTCAACTGTGACCAGTGCCTTTTTCACCACACAGTACACCATGGCACCCTGGGTAGGAAAAATACTGTACACTTTATGAGATGGCACAGATAATGTAGATCAAATAAGACTGCAGATGATTTCAACATGATTTGTGTTGTAGGTCAGTCAATTAACAGGATTAAAAGATTAGGTAGTAAGGAATAAAAATAAAATATGATATGATATCCCCTGCAACTTATATTGACTACAACTCACGTTTTTCAGACAGGTTTCAGGCCCTCAGATTTCTGTGTCTTTCAACACTCCAGTTATTGAGTGTAATAATGAGAACCGTAAAGGCGGCTCATTGTTTTTACAGAGCCGTTATTGCGTCACAATCACAAACAGGTTAGTGAGGTCTGCTCGCACATGTGCCGATAATGTCCACATAATGGAGATCCACTGGCTCAAAGCAGCTGTTTTGTGTCATGGTGTCATAACAGAGCATGGAAATATTCTGTCCCATGTCTACGGCGTTTAGCTGTGAGAACCTCACAGAGGTAAGACCTGACTTCCTGGTCGAGTCGACCTCTGTGATGAAATGCTGTCATACAGGATATATGAGGCAAAGGGCTCTTGAACTCTCCCGACCTTATCCACATACGCACTGTGTGTGCGTGTATGTGTTTGGCTGCTCGGTAGTGTGGAAAGGTGTCAACGAGTTGGCTTTTTAAATCCCATTGTGCCTTTCCATTGTGTATGGGGCAAGCAGCCCCCCCCCCCAAAAAAAAAGCCCTACATGTTATTTCAAAGCTAGGAGCTGGTGTTTGGTCAACACTAAACAATAAGTATGAGTTTACTGTATAGGTGAAAGGTATTTGGACAATGTGGAACTGTTATGTAATAGGGTAAAACAACATTGCACATACATTTGCTGTATATGGTATGGTACACACACAGGGGCCAGACTTATGGGATGGACAGTATGGTATATCAACGGCTCTCTCTTTGTCTTAGTCTGGCCAGGAAATTCTTACTGAACTAGTGGGGTGTAAGAGCTTCTTATAAAAACACAAATACCTGCAAAATGACATTCCCATCAGTCTCAACTGTACTTTGTGTTTGGCGCCAATCGGCATGGAACACACTAAACTAAGATGGCGAACACGGTAAATATTAACTTTTCTCCAGGAGGATCCTCAATCTTGTGAGCTCTGGTTTTAGGGATCAGTAAAGAACCAGATCAGAAAATAAAACATGAACAGCGTAATTTTTTATGAGCCGCAAACCCAATCTGATGAATCTGAAAACAGCTGTAACCCCCAACTTTTAAGGTATAAGTTGAATTCTCAGTTGCATAACATCAATTAAGAAATCCAATATTTCTGTTTGTTGTTCTGGGCTGCAGTTAAGAACCAAGAAAAATAATCTTTCCTGCATAATTTCATCAAGTCACGGAAACACAGATTTGTTTCATCTAAGCTTCTCTTTGGGTTTCGCAGAGCAGAGCAAAGGGCAACGACTGCAGAGTACCTCATCTATCTCTTTATGAATGTTATTTAATACAGGCCTTATACAGTACATCCCTGCACCATACAGTGGCCCAGTGCGTGCAGGAATGCACTGTGGAGGTCACAGAGAGGAGGACAAGAGAGACAGACCAGGAGGAGGGATGAAAGGAGGAGATGAGGAGTGATGAGGTGAGAGGGCAGGAGAGATAAGGGTTGCCTTGAGAAGGGAGGGAGAATAAGCAAGAAGGTGCCAGAGAAGATATGATGCAGAGAAAACAGAAAAGAGAGCCGGAGATGAGGAGCTGGAGGATCTGAAACAAAAAACAAACTGAGAAATAAAACAAATTCTCTCTGTGATTCAAAACTCCTCGCAGTACCCCCGCACACCGGTCAGTAGTGTTTACGGTGTGGCTCATTGATGTGCAAGTTTAAAAGTTTAATTTTGTTTTGTGTGTTTGGAGTATGGAGAAGTGTGAATTTTGATCTGTATGCTCTGTATGCTTTTTTTGGGGAAACACTGTTGATATGTGTAGGCTGAGTAGCCAAATCACAGTAAATCTGTCTGTTAACTACTACACATATGTCAAATTTACAAAGACATAAACACATATCATTTAAAGAAATCATCAAAAACTGCTACTACTCAGATTTTTTTTGCGCAGCTCAGGTTGCAGCTTTTACAGGATGGATAGGGATGTAAGGTGCTGTGGCCTACATGTGGAGCCAGAAGTGCAAACCACCAGGGAGTCGTGACGCGCTGCACTCTATGTCTGACATGATAACTTTGGCCGTGCTCTGTGTTTCTTGAAAACAAAGTAAATTCGCATTTTTGTCCTAAAGCTACTACATGAAACAACTGCAGACATCAACCAAACCAATGGGTGATTGTTATACAGAGTTTCAATTGGTTTTTAGACTACCACACCCTAATGATCCATCTGAACAGTCGTCCTTGAGGGACTACGAGCTGTCAGTCAGTGTACTTTGTTGTTGGTCAAAACATGCACAACGCCTCATGTGGTGATCATGACGGTATGCTGCAGGAAATATGCACGTCGCTTCAGAGACTGCTTGATATATCTATTTGCAGTACTGCTGTTTTCTATGTGCTTTTACTCCACATACTACACACACACACACACACACACACACAGAAGCTATGTGCATGCAAGCATTTATATACCAGTATCTCATAATAGGTTGTCATGTGACACGCCCAGCTAAAGCCAGAGGCTTCAGTAGCAATAACTCCTCCACAGCGGTGCACCTGTCTGGGGCTTCTCACTGACGCAGCCCGCCGACTCCAAATAGAGACGAATATCTGCCAGGGTGACCAGTGTGTTCGTCTCACTAACACAAGTGTGTATGCACGCATGTTGACGATATGATTGATTGATTGTTGTTCAAGAGCAATGTATGTTAAAAACCGACCTTGGGTCTGCACTACCACTGCGTATAATCACGGCCTGTCTTGAGTCTTGGGAAGATGCTCTAACTTTATGCTCACTTTATACTTATTTCCAAGAGAAACTATCTTCATCATATCTTCATTTGTTAAGTATGGCATTGCTGGAATGTGGCTGCATCACCCATCAGTCATCAATCAAGTACCAAGATGGGAAAAAAAAAATTTGCCGTCCCTGGAGCTGCCATCTGGAAGCTGTTTACCGAATAAATGCTCGAGGACAGGATTGATAGGAATTTACTAATGCTTTCATTAGGACGCTGGAATCATGCGTCAGAAACAACATCGGCATTCCCTATGGGGCAACAAACCATGTTTGGTTGGTGAGGTAATGCTGGACCATCACCAGCCTCGTGGTCTTGATATGGCATCGGCTCAATAAGGGATATTATGGCAGGGCTAGCATGTCTAAATGTCACAGATACTGTATCTGCCAACCTATCATTCTGTCTCTCACCTCACACTCTGCTGTGCACGTACACAAAATGCCAACATGAGCAGTTGCCATGGCAGCGACTCCCTCCTTTTCCTCCAACCCTTACTCTACTCTGGTCAAAGCAGTGCTCTACCTCCATAACCCCCCTTTTCTCTTTCTTTCCTCTCCTCTGTGCTTTCTCCAGGTGTCCAGGTATTGAGAAACATAGTCTTGGCCCTGTTTCTCTCTGTGCTGGTAGCAAATAGGTCTCAGTATTTCTGTCCCCGGGTGTCTTGTGTTACCTGCCCTCTTAACTACTTCCCGCTCCTGGCTACTTTAACGGCCTCAGTGGGGCTCCCAGAGCAGTCTGGCTACTGTGCAGACCCCCCAAATATTATGTTACACAAGGGTACTGCAACCTCATCCTGCGTCATGAATGAAAGTTTGAGGCCAGGTTTTAGCCCCAAATTGGATTAACTTACATTAAATAAAGACACAAATCACTGGAGGTGTTACACATTTCTAAAGCCCACTCAAACTGCTTCAGGTGTCCAGGCAGAGTGTCCTGTCACCGGGCAGAGTTAGGAGGTGAAACCGTAGAAAAATAACTTATGTGATGGTGAGAAGGTTTGGGTTTCTCTGACTGGAACTGTTTAGACAGCTGACAGGAAAGGCTGTGATATCTGTAGAATAATTTTCAACTCTGATTTACTGTAACTACTCTCTGCAAGGTAAACAGGCAGCATGTAGCGTGTGTTTTGTTTGTCCATGCCTGACTGGCTGTGTGAAAGGTCTTCATGGTAGAGCCCTATGCAGGCAGCATGTGTATTTAATTGTGTGTGTGTGTGTGTTGTTATCGAATAGAGAGAGATAAAGAGAAATTCAAGAGTTTTTTCTCACGTGGCATCTCAGTGTTTTTTTTTGGTTGCACTTCCTGGAAGAAAAATATGGAACAAAACAGCTCCTATCATTGCCTAGCATCTACAGTAGTGTGTGTGTGTGTGTGTGTGTGTGTGTACAGTTGAACAGCCTGTGGGCCTTGGCCAAGATTGTGTGAGCTATACAGTAGGTGACAGGTACATTTGTTTATTGGAAACTAAGATGATTAGATCTTTTTATACACCTCTAGCTGTGTGCAGGTAGCGGCTGCTTACTGACAATAGCTTCAGCCCAGCGTATTTAAAACAAGGGTCTACAGCTGCTATTCATTCACTAATGATAGAGCATCCTTTTCCAATTATTTCACACAGAGGTTATAGTTTTACTACTCCAGCTGACCCAATTCAATCCTGTGTGGATGATTTTTTTTTTTTTTTTACCAATTTAAGGGACTGTACCAAAATGACTGGGGTGGGGAGGAGGGCTGAATTATATATTTCACTTTATAAAAAAGCAATGCCCTCCTCTGTTACTAATATTTAGTTTGAACCCCACCGTTTACTAAAAGCTGTAACACTACCCTCCAACAGTCCAACGGTCTGCACTACCAGTTTATTTAACAATTAATTAAAAAAATCTCCCTTCAGTGAAAAGAAGGATTGTTAAACTCTCCCTCTTATTATTTTTCATGTATTTATTCTTCAGTTTGTGAAGTTTCTGTGAACCTAGATTAACCGAAAAAATATTATCTATTTTACAGATATACACTCAGTTGGCAGTTTATTTGGTGCACCTATAGCTAAAAGTAATGCAGTCTAATACAACAGTCCTGTAATAAATCCTTCATGCTGGTTATAATGTTCAGTTTTTGTTGAAACTCTTTTAAAGAGGTGTTTATTAAACTGTTTGGTCATTTTGGAGGCTGTAGTTTGAGGTGCATTACATTCTACAGAGAGGTGTTTCTGCATGCAGCCTACTCTCATTGACATAAATGAGGTGGACAAAACAATAGAAACACCTGTCAGTGTAACACAGTTAATGTGATTTATGCGAGTCGGGCAGGGCGATGGCAGGTTTATATGAGATGATCGTCACCCTAAACCTGGTAAAGCTCCAGGACCTCCGTTAGTGTAGTGCTGACACTCCAGGGCGTCCCTGTTTTGACTGAGAGGCAGGATGAAGACTTCTACTAACAGAGGACAGATTTGTGTTCACAAATGCGTCAAACTCTGCTTGGCACGTGCATTCTGGATGCAGGTGTGTGTGTGTGTGTGTGTGTGTGTGTGTGTGTGTGTGTGTGTGTGTGTGTGTGTGTGCGCAGATGTGTACAGACGACATAACAGAACTTGTGAAGGCATGTAAAACAAGGGTGTGAGTATTATCTGAATGTGTATGGATCAAGTGTGTGTGTGTGTGTGACTGTCACACAGACACCTTTCTGTCCATGGAAGGAAGTCCACACTGAGCAGGATTGTGACACTAATGAGGAAACAGGCCAGTGGGACAACAGCGACTTCCTCCCACACACACACGTACAGACACACACACACACACACACACACACACACACACGTACAGACATACACACTCCCCCAGGTGTTTCGACACCCCCCACAGGCTCTTTTTCTACAACAGTTCATCTATCTTTCCCCGGAGACAAATGAGTTCCTTTGGCGTGACAGGGAGACAAAGAGCAGACAGGGCCTGACCTGCGTCACAAACCCCAGCATGAAAACCCCGTCATTACTCCATTCATCTGTGACCTTGCTGGCTGGTTTCACAGAGTGGTCTTAAACCTGGCTGTAACCAACTGTATCTCACTCAGCTATTTGACTGTTTTTTAAATTTAGATAAAATTCATTTTTAAAGTGTAGCCTTGATCAGAGACTCTAAAGCAAGTCCTAATTATAGTTTGTCCAGAGTCTTTTTAATAACAATTTTAGATTTGATTCATGACCAAATACCCACAAAACGAATGACATTCCCATCGGCCTCGGCCATTCTTTGTGTTCTGTGCTAATTAGCAAATGTTAGCATGCTAAAATGCTAAACTAAGATGGTGAGCATGGTAAACATTATACCTGCTAAACATCAGCATGTTATAATTGCCATTGTGAGCATGTTAACATGCTGATGTTAGCATCTAGCTCAAAGCACGTCACAGAGCCGCTAGCGTGGCTGTAGACACTTTGTCCTGTTAATGGAAGGTTTCAGTATGTTGTATGGAAAGTTGTTGAAATTAAGTTTTTACTTCTTAAATCGATCAGGCGGAGGTGTTTTCTGCTTGGGGGTCTCTCCCTTCAGCAGCTGTCTTGGTGACATGTATTGAACTTAATTTTAGACCTAAGGGGAAATCCAGTGATTGTTTAGGTTTTACTTCCTTTTTGCATAGAAATCATTGTACATGTGTCTTATTGACATAGTAAAACTACCTTTTTTTGTTTTACATGTTTTTACATGTGGGCGTTTGTTGTTTGTTGCTTAAAATAAGTTGAGACTCTCAGTTTCAGTGCTTGATGTAACATTTTTAAGGTGTACATTCAGTGAACTCAAACGTAACTCCAGTGTTAAGAGAACAATTTACATGACAGATGAGACATCAACAGTAATTACATAGAACGAGGAAACAGTGAAAGTACTAGTGTACTACCTGTCAGGTCTCTCTCTTATGACTCATTGTCAATCAGACATATAGTTCAAATCAGCACATACAGTACAGGACAAAATGTGCATGATGTTGACCAAGCCCAAGCCAACAGTGACTTTTTCATACCTGTGTAAACACTTCATAGCCACAGCTTAAACAGCTGAAGCGCTTAAGTGGCGTATCTTGTGCGGGGTTATGCAAGGCGTTCTCCTGGTCACATAGAAACTGCTTTTGTTCAGTGTATCGACAGAGAAATCGGTGTAGAGAGAAGAGTCTGTTCTCGGCGATTGCAGATAAGGCTGTTTACCTTCAGTCTCTCCCTCTGAGAAAAAGACAGACCTCCAGTGTTTGCTCCACACTGGAATGTGTATATTGTACCCATGAACCCGTTCTTAATGTCTGGCTGTGTGTATACAGTATGTGTCTGTAGATCTTCATCAGTAAAAGTCTCGCTTGCTCATGCTTTTCTCAACAGACAGAGCTCCACAAAGCTGCTTGCTATTGTAGGTCTCGCTTCTGTTTATAGTGTCCTGTGTGTGTGTGTGTGTGTGTGTGTGTGTGTGTGTAAAAGGTGACATAATGGCACAATGAGCCTATCGACCTGATTAAACAAAGCTTTGTGTTTGTTCATTTCTCCCTCCCTGATTGAAGGCGCCAACTAGCACAATAATGCACTTAACATATCCACAATCAGCAACACAAGTCTTTAAGCAGAACAAGTTTGTTGGGTTGACACTTGTGTTGTTACTGTTCATCCTGGAGCACATCAGTTGGGAGGGTTACTGTGACAAATACAATGTTGGTCATGTTCTGTTTTGATCATAACCACAACGTGTTTTCCCTTTTATGTTATTGATCACATAGTGACAGTATCATACTACTACTATAAGAATTTCTTATACGCCTTAAAGGGCCAGTTCACCCAAATCACAAACACATTTTTTTCCTACTTACCTCACTTGGTTTTAGTTTTAGTTTTATTCAGATTTTGAGATATATGTCCGAGATGTCGGCCTCCACCCCAGACATGACCACAGTTTTGCACTGACAAATTACATTTAAAAGATTCAACAGCAGTAAAGAACAGTTACTAGCGAAGTTGTGAGATTTTGCAGATGAATTAACTTTGAATGTCAAAGCCAACTGGGACGAGAAGTTCCTGTTGGCTCAGAAAATGCTAATTTGAAACATCTAAAGTTCCATGACAAGTGTGCAAACTTCATGTGTTGAGATTGCTTTTCCAACAATGACCCAGTTTGTCAGGATAATCTGTATTATTCTGGATAAACACTTTTCTACTTTCTTCTTCTGAAGTAGTTCATAAAACTGTGTTTTGTGTATTATCCAGAGTAACCTGGACATTGCTTCTGGAGTTTCTGGAAAGAAAGGCTGCTGTTGAAATGTTTTTATGAAAATGTTGTCATCACCACATATGACATTCTCGTAATCTGAGATGGATATCTCAAAACCTGGGCAAATTAAGTCTTGATACCAAAACAAGAAAGTGGGTTTGTTTTTTTGTATTTTGGGTGAACCAACCCTTAAACTTAAACTAAGCGAGATGTTATCTCATATTTTCAGTTTATAATTTGCAGTATAGTGGCGGCAAAACAAACAGACAAGCTTTTACTGTGTCATTTTTTGGTTTAAAATGTGCATGATGTTGTCTAAAACAGGGTTGAGTCCCTCCTCCGAACATTCATATTTTTAATGTATGGCTTGTTATCATTTCATTAAATGGTAGGTGACAGGTTTGCCCGCTTCTACACAGTGAACAGTGTACCACATTTAGGAAGGGGACAGTGTCAAGCCCATTATGAGGACCCTGCTGTTTCAGAGGCGCTTGACCTCGGGTCAGTCATTATCCTCTTCAGCCCTCCATTGAGTCCTCATCTCTCATTCTCACACTCTTGCTATAATGTGTGTTTCTGCTCAAATGGACTCTGTGTTTTGCGTGTTCCCCTCACAGATTAGACTTTTGATTCAGGACAATGATCCACTCATGGAAGTGTCCTCAGATAACTCCTCTATACACTGGGGCACAGGGCTGCAGAGAGCAGGACTAATGGGCCTGCAGCAGGTTGGACGGCACTTTGTGTAGTGTGCAGTGAACAGCACATTTCTTGGCTCTACAAGCGGCAGAAACACACTTGCAGATTCCTCTTGGCTCCAAAAGAATCTGGTGCAGGCTAAATGCCTTTATTACTTTCAATCTGACTCACGGCCTTTTCTGCACATTATTGCCACTGACCGCAGAACAGCCAACAACTTCAGGAAATCCAGACAATTCATACAATCTATGCTTCATGTCATCCAAGTTTGAGCTAACCTAAGCGGCTGCTGCTGGTTTATTTCTGAATATATCACTGTCCTTTCAGCATATGTTTGGAACACAGGAAGATTTTAACAGCCAAAAAACTGATGAAATGTCTACAAATGTAGCATATTCACTGCTCTCCATTTATAACAGAGATTGATTTTAGACTCAAAGGTACTGTAGGATTTCTGAATAACATTCCTAAAGAATGAGATCTAAAGTGTAAGCTGATGGTTTTATACAATAGTTAGATTTAAAAAGAGAACAACAGCTCATCATCTTCGTCAGAAGGATACTTAATTCTTCCGGCCACTTGACCTCGAGATAAGTGCATGAGGCTGTCATGCCAAACTGGGATGTGGTACACGCCCAGACAGTTCAGCCCACTGACAAACACTGTTGGATGTTTTAATAACTCAACATTTCCATTACATGGAATTGTTATGAAAGTGTTATGTCATGACATCCTCCATAAATCTAGCAGAGATAATCCAGACTTGTTTGTCAGGATAGTCGGACCACTCATTTATCCCTAAACCCTTGTTTTGTCACTATTCTTTGCTTTGGGAAGGCCAGAGCTGCAGCTTGGTTGAATTACTTTTGATAGATTGATTGTTTAGGTGTGAAGGTTTCTTCCTCAGGACAGCAGCCTGCTACTTTGCTCCACAGGGAGATCTAGATGAAGCATTTACCACAGTTACAAAACATTTGTATCGGGGAAACCTGATCACTAAAAAACAAACAATACTGCTGGCCATTTGCATAAATGCCTAAAACAACCCGTGTTTACCTGACAAGGACTTTATGTGGCAGCACAACTTGCGCAATGATGTTTATGTCTTAGAAGCAAAGAAGTACTCTAGCATCCATTACAATCCTTCCAGGCAGCCACACTGCCTGTCCAAACATTATTATCATCATCTCCACAGCACAGAGAAATACCCGGGAAGCATGAACAGAGTTCAGAAGAAGAGCGGGAACCACGGCCCAGTATTAAACCACAAGAGCCATCAAACTGCACCCCCCCCCCCCCGCTTTGACTATTCCCTGCCAATAACACTGACTCGCTACTTTGAAATGTGATGTGTACACAGTACAAGTCTGGCTGCTTGGACAAATGCACGTCCCACTGTGTGTTCACGTCCACAAGTGTGTGTGTGTGTGTGTGTGTGTGTGTGTGTGTTTACTGAATCCTTGTTTGCCCAAACGCCACCTTGCATCATCAGGTTGTGAGTCTACCTGTGTATGTAAGTGAGAGCCTGCCATCAGTGTGTGTGTGTGTGTGTGTGTGTGTGTGTGTGTGTGTGTGTGTGTGTGTGTGTGTGTGTGTGTGTGTGTGTGTGACAGATGTGGGCAGCTGTATGTTTGCCCTCTGAGAGGAGGTGAGGAATATCACGGCCCTCCTCCAAACCGCCTGCTCTCCCGCTCTGCTCAGATCTAACCGCTGTTTATATGATCCGACTCTTGGAGACAAGCTGATGTCATCAATAATATTTTCTACTGGAGCTTCGGTATCATACATGTTACAGTAAGCGCTTGTCTGTGAATGCGCAATACCAGTCCTCTTACTCACGCCTCACGGCCATATCAGCAGTCTGTCGGTGGAGATTAAAAAAAGCTTGTTATTGCTTGTTGTGGAGACCAGGCTCTAGTGAAAACGAAGGTTTCTGTTTTCCACACAGAGAACAAGCGAGCTGAGGGGGTTGCGGTCACGGCTCTAGACTTTTGTTTGACTCGTTCACATATGCTCTTAATTGCATCCCACCGTCTATCTTCTCCCTCTGTGTACACGAAGATGATGAAGATGAAGCCAGTGCAGAGAATTATCTGATTAGAAATGATGAAAGATTATATTTGTTGGACAGGTGTTTTGCATTGAGGCATATTATCTGTTGTATCAATTGAAGGTGTGTTGAAACCCACAGGATATATGTGAAAGAAATTTCGTTTTTAAGGGAGTCAACTAAATCAATGAAGATGTTTTGGCTCAGTTTGGAGACCAGGATGTTGATATTAAGATACTCCCAAGATGTTTGAGAGCCGGCACTAATGGCTGTCAGTAGACAGACACACAGTAACAGACAAAACGTGATGGGAGGAGTGTTGGTGACGATCTGTCTGTTCACCTGTCTCACACTTCAGAGTAAATTGGCTCCACATTATTGGATGAAATTCAGTACCGATATTCATCGTTCCGAACAGACCTAATGACTTTGGTCAACCACTAACTTTTTTTTTTAATCTAGCGCCACCAATGTAGCATCAGCAGATCAAAATTTCCATTTGTCAGTTTGTGACCGTATACCTCTACTGTATAACTAATGACTCCAGCCTTAGCTGTGTTGTGAGATAAATGCTACATTTACTGCATGCAAACATGATAAAAGTAGCACACCACCATTCAAAATCCTGTTATACTGCCATGCAAATACACGTTGACATCCCAGATAGCAAAACAGGATAAAATCAAATCAGGCAGAAATATTGAATCTACATTAATGCCTGGCTCTGAAACCCAATTGAAAGCGCTCGTTATGCTTGTATGTATGTAATCTGGAGACCAATTCCTCCACGAATCAATAAATCATTTAGTCTATAAAATGTCAGAAAATAGTGACAAGTCACATTTCCCCAGAGTCCTTGTTGTGCCCTTGTTTTGTCCAGAAAACTTGCAAATCCTCACACTGAAGAAGCTGCACGTTTTGGGGCATTTCTGCTCAAAAAATTGCTTAAATGATTAATCAAACATAGTTGCTGATTCATTTTCTGTGGATTGACTAATCCACTTATCGATTAATCGCTGCATCTCTAATGGAAATACTCTGTTGAACCTCTTCAACGTCAGTCCTGGAGGCAGAGATACAGAGATACAGAGGGAAAGTGGGAGACTGTTAGCAGATGTAGAATGTATATTCTAATTTAAGTAGAACCATTTCCCTTTTTGTCATTTCAGGACAATCTATTTGGGTTAGCTTGAATCTCATTTATAAATTCCAAACAAAGTCATTCACATTCATCAGTTTCCTTTTATTCTGACAGCTCAGCCCTGATAGGAAGAGTTACACAAGTACCTTGAAACTGATGTGCTCTTCTGTCCTTTTCTCCTTTCCAGGAATTTGGTGTTTTTGTCTTTTCTTTGTAGTTGGTGATTGATGAGTTGGCGGCCGCTCAGACCCTCAGAGGGAGAGAATGGTAGGGAGGGACGTGTAAGCCTATTTGAACACTGGAAATGTGTTGCATAAGAGCTTACCTCTTTACCACACAGTGATGGACAGACACGCTTATATGTCAGTGCCACTCCTGTACTCTCTTTGTCCTTTTTCCAGCTCTCTGTTAGTCTTGCTCTTATTGGTGGTTTGGGGCTTTGCTTTATTCATTTTAGTAGTTGCATTAGATTATTTGTTGTCAATAAGGTGATGGTACCGCATGCGTGTGATCAAAGAGAGTGCGAGAAAGTGTCTCTTGTGTTTAAGTTTCTTGTTGGCACCTCAGTTGTTGTGATTTACTAAATCGGGTTGCCCCAATAAAAGTTAAGAAATGTCTTGGCTAGTTAAAACTTAAGTAATGTGTAAATCTTTTGAATGATCCAAAGAAAAACATGAAGTTGCTGTAACATCACGAGCCGTAACAGAACTTACAAAATAACTAAGGTTTAAGGGGCGGAACAATATATTAAACTTAAACTTAAATCTTTGTTTCGTCCATATCTGCACATGCAGTTTAGACTGAGAGGATTTAACCTAACTGGCATCATTTGGTTATTTATTATAACGTTTTTTGGAATTGTTTCGTAATGTTTGTAAGTTAATTGAGATCCGGGGGAAAAACAAAACAAAAAGACATCCAACATGGTAAGAAACATGAGCAGTCAGACGATCATATGGGTTTTAAACAACCCACTGAGTTAGTCAAACTTATCTGGAAAACAAAGACCAATGATAAAATTGTTACCTAAAGTGACCATAAACAGCGATCATAGTTTACAGACTTTGTGGCTTTGACCTACCGTACTTGCTGCAGTTTAATGAGGGATTGTTACTGACATTACGAGTGCGCTCACTTTCGGTTTTACCTCACACTAAAGTGTTTTAGACGAATGTTATGTTAGCTAAACTGTTATTTACAGCCTGCCTGATTGTCTGACAGCTCAGACAACTGCTTGTTGTCTTGGACTTACTTATACCACTGTGTTCCTAGATCGTACAAATGACTTTGGTGACTAGGATGTTAGAACCAACTGGTACATACATTATCTCTGCACGTGTGCGTATGTTATGCATGTTGCTACAAACAGGGTTGTATTTGTGTGTGTCAACAGCCGTGTCGTCTCAAATAAGATATAGAAAGGTGCCAGCTGATGGCCATGACTTGTCTAGCATTAGGTCACATTACAGCGTCCCCCTGCCTTCAAACTCTCAAGTGTCAGTCAGGTGCCCTGAGAGGGTTAAAGAGGGTTGGAGCTTTCCATACAGAGTGACTGACATCTTGAGGGTTTTTCAGAATAGCTGGCACAGCCATGGGATCTACTGGGGTCTCACGAAACAAGAGGAAGGAATATATTGCCAAAAAAGAAATCGCTTTGTGTCTCTCTGTCTCCAAAGCATTTCGTAAAAGTCAGGCATACGCTTCTCTTGTGTTAGTGGTGAGTTCATGATTTTATTGAAAGTAATCCCAGCGTTGAGACGCGTCCAGAAACGGCCCGGCCTGGCCCCTGCTCTACAAGTCTCCAGTGTCATAAAAAAGCTGCAGTGCCAAGTATTTACCCTACTCAAAGCTCTCTATACCCGTTGGCACACACTCCCGCGGCTCCCGGCCAAGGGAGATCCAGAGCTGGGTTTTGGGAAAAGACCCACTTGCTTGTCTGGAGGTGTGTGTGTGTGTGTGTGCTTGTATATGTAGAGGCTTGATGAAAGGGTTGGTTGAGACATTACTGTGTTATCAGTTATTCCACTTCAAATTTGATTCTGCTCGTTGATGTTGTTCTTCATCAGTTCTCTACTAAGACAAAACACAAATACTAATTTCAAAATAGGATTAACATCATTCTTCATTCTAGTCTGATAGAACACCTTTTTGTCAACTTTTTCCCAAAATTGTTTTGGCCCTGAAATGCCAGGTCTGTTGCATTTTCCAGCGTGTAAACAAACCTTCCAGCAGTGTCTCTGTGTCCTCTCAGTGAGATTGGTTGACTAAACTCGAGGCCAACAAGCAACGTAAAGAGCACAAATGTCAGTTCAGGTCATGACTTTTATAAAAACCAGATCATAGTCGCTGATTATATTCGACTTCCTGCCTTTGTTTATACCTGCTCCAACAAATTAAACTGTCAGAAGAAAAGTGCTGTAATCGTCCTTCACGTGAAATTAAAATAGATTTATGTTAGCACTTCAGCATCAGCATCTTAATGGGGTAATTTTGGGGTAGCTAATTTTTAAACATGTCGTTAGTTTGTCACAAATGCTTTACCATGTGTGATGCAATAGCTACCTTGTTTTGACTCCAGGTATAAACTTTTTTTCAGTACAGTTAGATTTTTCTCACTCTCCTGAAAGCAAACAGACTTTTGTCTGCAGTCACCCACGGCTCCATCCAATTATGTCATCCTCACTTATCCCACAATGTAAGTCAAGAAGATGTAAGAGCACACAGTCTGAGGGATCCAAGTTGCCATCACCAGATTTGCCCTCAAATTAGCCATAATTTGTTCTTATTGTCATTATTTTTTCATTATGTGTAAGTGATTTAAGTTTTGCTTGTTTGTTTTGCTAGTTAGTTCATCTTGACCCTGTGTTTCTCTGACATTTGCAGTCACTTACTAAAGGAACTACACTTAGTGCCAATCCCACTGAATATATATGTGCCTGTATTGATTATTTTCACGATTAACTTGATTAATTACTTGGCCTACAAAATGTCTAAGAAACTGAAAAATGCTCATAACAGTGTCCTAAAGCCCAGTGTGACAACCTCGCATCTCACGTGATTTGTCCAACCAACAACCAAAACGCAAAACATTTAAACTCACAGCGTCATAAAAGAGAAAAAAAAATAGCAAATCTGTGTTTTTGAATACATTAATTAATCAACATGTGTCAGCTCTAAATACTGTAGATGTGTTTGAGTGTGTTCATTTGTAGGCAAGTCACTGAAAAGCAGGCATACTATTATGCCACCAACACACACATCACATCACGCAAAATCAGTGTCACTTCCCTCTTTCAGGAAAAGAGAATAGCTCTTCATAGACAGGAGTTTAATTGATGTCATTTTGGCTTTCTTCTTCCTTTTTCACTCATAAAAACTATTCACTTCTCGCTAATGGGACTTCTATTCCGTCGGATCAGTTCCATTTCGTTGTCCTGGATGTTGCTCCGCACCTTAGTAATATTTCTCTCTGTGTAAGCAAATATATAATGAAAACAAAAGACTTGCCAATCTGTCACTCGCCTTTATGACGACTGAAGGGCCAGCAAATGAATACCACGTGTTTTTGTGCGATTTCAGCCTGACATGACTCCACTCCTGTTGTTGTTTTGTTATTTTGTTTTACTGGAGTCCAATTCCACGTCGGGTTTTAGCTGCGGCCTGCCACAGAGAGAGAGAGAGCAGGTTCAGAAGGCTGGAAGCATGCACTCTGCAAGTATTTGAATTATGCCATTGACGTCAGCACAGTCATAAAGTAGACGGCTGCCCTTCCCCTGAAGTATTCCCTTGCCAGCAGGCCTGTTCAGCTCAGCACAGATGGATTCAAACGCTCTGTGCTCCACAGACCGGCTCTTTTGTTTGGGTATTTGGGAAGCATTTTCCCCTCCTCCTCCTCCTCCTCCAAAAAACCACCACCATCACTGCCCCCTCTTTGTGGAACAGGACAGAAAGCCGCCTTTTCAAAATAATTTCAACAATAAAATATCCCACTTCAATTAAAATCCTCCTGATTATTATCAACAAAGAAACAAAACATCCCAATCATGGCTTGTTTATCATTACTCTGCGGTAACGTGGCTGATTTTTTGGCAGAGATAGGATCCAGATATCTCTGAAACCACTGTTAGGCCATGAATGCCACATGCCTATTTAGTCGTTCCTTGGGGGGGGGGGTACTTGTATTTAATCTTGATTCAATCAGGAAGTTTAATTTAGCCAATATGGACAAACACAATCAATCTTGTTTTGCATGCTCACCAGGGCCAATAGTCTTTATTGGCTCAATTTGATTGTGTTATGTGGTCTGGGATACACACACAAACACACACACACATGTACACAGATACACTAACACACCATGCTTACCCATCAGAAGGAGGCATGCTGTGAGAGGTCATTTGAGGTTTGTCTCAGCTGGTCTTCATATGTTACTGGAGACACTGATCCTTCGTTGCACGCAAACCCCTTCGTCATAGAACCCCTCTGGTGCCTTTCCTCGCTCCACTCATCAAGTCTGCTGCGTCCCGACCTGGACCAGCCTGGCTTGGCTTCGTTTCAAGGCCTGCACACTAAATACACTCAAGATAATGTTAATAAGACAGCCATGTTTTTCTTGACAGCAGTTCAACAACAGCTGGAAGAGTGTTGGGACCGAGATGATTTCTTGCTTGGCCTCCATAAAATTGTTATTCAGATATCAGAGCCAAGACACAGAGGAAGCATGACACATGAACCGAGCCTGTCTAGTTGCACGTCAGCCCACTGAGGTTGTTTACTTCCTCATTATTGGAATTAAAACCTGTAAAAGTGATCTGAGCCCTGGTTTAGAAAGGTCTTAGAAGCTGCTGGGCCTTCCATGTTTTCAACACTGAACTGATCGCACCTACAGAGCAACATTTGGGAAGCCTAAATACCTGATTTGTCTCACTTTTAATGACAACAGGGACCACTTGAATTTAACAAAGGCTGGTTTTATGCTACTTCTTTCAACCAAACACTAAATGTAATGATCTTACTACCTAGGATGGCAGCTTTCTGTATCCATGAGGGACTCCTTGTTGGTATCTCCTTGGGCAAAACTGTTCTGTGTGTCTGAGGCGCCGCTCCTCCACCCCCCTCGGCTCTTTTGACCCTTCTCGTGACATGTGTATGACATGAGAGTAAATCACTGTGTCTCAAGGGAACATGTGAGGTAACGTGTTCCATCTAGCAATCAAGTACTCGAAACTGCTAAAATGACATAATTCGTACGTTACTTTCTGTGGCAAGCTAAGACCTCATCCTCTCAAGGGGCATAACAAATCACCTTATTACTGCACAATTGTATCCCATTGATTCATCTTAAATATCCCTAAGCCCTCTCTCTCTCCTCCAGCTGCATGCTGTCCCATTCTGATTATGCTAAAGTTTTCCTGACGGTTTTAGAAAGATGTCCTCACCCCTGACATCAGACCCACCCCTGCAACAGTAAGCCTCTGTAATCGGAACTCTAGACGCTACTTTGAAACCTAAAGAAAGAAAAAAAAAGCAGCACCAACAGCGACAGAAGTTTGGCTAACCGGGTTCATGGCTCCTCTGATCCATGCTAATCAACCCGAGGGGTAAATGCCAGTCAGCGTGACAATGAGGCCCATTCAGCCCAGTCAGTAGTGTTGCTCCCAATGTGGGAGTTCAGCTCAGGTAACACAGACAAAGCCTGGCCTGTTGCTGTGTGTTTGTGTGTGTGTTTCTACGTGTACACATGTTTGAGTATATAGAGGCTGAGTGCAAGAGAGCGAGAGACACTGGTGAGAAGGAGTGAATGGGGAGGGGGGGGGGGAGACGACATGTGAGAGTTTATGAGAGCAGGAGTCAAAACAGATGGAGAGAGTGAGGGAGAGTGCAGCTCAAGGACAGGACGGTGTTATACTCACAGGTCCTCTGAGTCGCTGATAGGACGGACAAACAGCCTCATTGACGTCTGTCGGTTTTATCAGAGGGAGCGAGAGAGTTGCAGAAACCAAACATTGAAGATTTTTTACACCGGAACATGATGACCAGTCAGATAGCAGTGAACGCTGCATGTAAGACTGAGGCAGACGCCTCGTGCCTCAGTGAGCCTTCAGGCCCTGTGATGTCAGACCGTCTCTGAGCTCAGTTCACTCCTCACGTTCTCCTCCCACATGCGTAAACCGCTCTGTATCTCTCTGTGTGGGAATAAATGTGTAAATCATGTGTATGCGTACAAGAAGTATCCGCAGTCTAATGTGCGAGGCATGAGTTGGTGGGACAAAAATGGATATGGTTTTTCTCCAGCCATTTCAAACGAGATAAGCCGATCACAGTTCAAATTAGACACAATAGGCCTCTGTGTTGCTCAGGAGTTACTGAAGCCCAATCTGGACTGGATTAATATCGGGTACTAAAATATTGCTACTCAGTAACTAAACGCATTATTACGCATTGCATTTTAGTCATTGCTGAATTACAGGAAGTTGTCTGCAAAATTCACAGTGTCACAAGATTTTCCAAGAAATATTACACAGAAGTCAGATTCTTCATCCTCAGTCACAGGAACAGGACTGCTCTTTGTGTTCAATTAATTAGTCAGTGGGCACAACATGAATCTGCAACCATTTTGGTAAACAATTAATCGTTTATGTCATATTTTTTCAATAATTAATTGGTTCTACTCTTTCAATGTTTAGAATTTTCTGCTTTTCTGTGTTTTTTTTTCTGTAAGCTGAATATCTAATATATCTTTGGACAAATCATGTGAAGATAATTAATCTATAATGAAAATAATAATGAAATATAATGAAAATGTCTTAATGGGACTTAAATTAAGACCAACAAGTACGCCAAAACACAGCAGCTATTTGGGACTGAAATTAATACTGGGGGAGAAAAATCACAACCTGAGAACTTTCAGTTTTCTCACTCCACCTGGGTTTAGACAGTTTGATTAACACGGCAGAGACTTTTACACTGTTATTCCAAGGATTCTGCAAGGGATCTGGTATCACGGTCCACCCTTTGGGAGTTGTTGTGTGCTACTCGGATTTATAACTTTCCGTGTTGCTTTCCCACTGAGTTCTATGGTAAAACAGACAGGAATGTGTACATGTGTATGTTACAGGGAGGACAGGGAACTCTGTGTCCAAGCAGAGTGGGGGGGTAAAAGCAAGCAATAACCATGAGGGGGTCTAACAGACACAGACGCACGCACATGCATGGTTGTTAGATGTGACCCAGTCAAAGCAGAGGTTTGTTAGAGGTTTTGTGGTCAGAACTGACTTTATTGCAGTATAAATGTAAGCAGAAGAGCCACAAGTCAGACTGGAAGTCGCATGAATGTGAATCTGCTTGATTGTTATTCTACCAAGTCAAATTGCAGCGTTCTACATGCCCCCTGTTGCTACACCAGATACAACAAGTTTAACAACACCAAGACCACAAGCTCACCTGCAAACAGACTGGCAAACATTTCCTGCTGCGTGCCCGTAAAAAAAGCTATTTCTGTCATCACAAGTTCAATTAATCTCCATTTTCAAATCTCATTTTTTTAAATGTATTTAACCTTAACGAATAGTTTGACATTTCTTTCTTGTTGAGTTAGACAAAGAAGTTGTTTAAAACGCACACAAACAGAAATGTCAAGTTGTTGTTTTCTTTTTGTGTTTGGATAAAACATGTGAAATACAATATGTTAATAATTAGTGAGCCTTATAGGTGCTGGTAGGCGTGTTTTATTTAAAACTTGAAACAGGGCCTGGCTAGCTGTTTCCCATCTCTGTCTTTGCGTTAGGGACAGACAGCAAATATACAAACGTGCAGCTTAGACATAACACAGACAAGTATGGAAACACGTACTTGAAGCAGTTCTGCTCAAGCTTAATCGCCACATTGCAACACATCAGAATTCTCAATCTGTGAGTCAGGGTCCAAAATGTGTCACAGTGCTGCTTCTGGAGGGCCACCACATGAAAAAGGCACCAGTGTGTGTTTACCGATACTGCATCTCAGAGCGATACATTTACCCATTAAGGCTCCATTGAAGTGGTGGTGAGGCGTGTGCAAATCCTCCATTGCAACAAAATGTCCAGTCATTATTTCTCTCCCTTCTGTTTATAATTCACAACCACAGGGCAACAAAATCCTGATGCCATCTCTAAAAACAGTATTTGTATTACGCCTCCCTGTAAATCAGATAAATGAACTCTAGCGAAACACGGACTCATGTCATTTTGTCATTTTGTCACTTCTCAGAAGCCGACTCACACAAGTGTTACAATCAACACACGTTTCAGGGCCACGTAACATGTTCTTCAGACCACAAACTCCACCACCACCCTTCTCCCCTCTTTTCACAATACTTGTCAATGATGGATTTTGCAATGCCGAGCAGCACTGCAACAGCCCACTCTTTGATAGGAAGTGTTGTGTAACCCCCCGTTTCAGATCAGCTCGATCTCTGTTTCTTGTAAAGCAAGTGATGCCACTAAAGAATGGATTCCTCTCTCTCTGTGTCTCTCTCGTTCAGCAACCTGACACTGCTGCCAATCGGACCTACGTCAAAGTTTGATTTCTTTTTATGTGTGTGGTCTGTTTACGCCACTTCACTGGAAATGTGGCACGTCACCCATTCAAAACCCAAATGTTTACATGACGACTGCTCGGTCAATAAATTAAAAGCGGAAATTAGTATGGGGGGGGGGGGGGGGGGGGGGGGGTTGTCCCCTTCTGACCTCTTATCCTGTTTGTTTATGAGTGTGTGTGTGTGTGTGTGTGTGTGTGTGTGTGTGTGTGTGTGTGTGTGTGCGTGCGTGTGCGCATGTGAGAGTGCCTGCAGGTAATCTCCGCTGATGATTTAACCTCCACAATGCCAAATAGATTTTGGCTGCTGATAATGCGCTGCAGCCCTCCTGCTCTGTTGCATCTAGCATCACATCACAGGAAACTGACTCCATCCCCATGAGAGGATGACAGATGCAGCTGTCTCACTCACACACACACACACACACACACACACACACACAGCTTCAACTCCCCAGCTCTGACATCCCCTGGGCACATTTGTCCTTAAATAATCTGATAGCAACATATGCCATGCCCTGTATATGCAGTAGGCTTTGGGTGTGTGTGTGTGTGTGTATGTGTGCACTCGCTGCTGCTGCAAAGAAGAAGACCATAAAGTCCCGTGTCAATAAATCGACAGATGTTTGAGAGACGAGGAAGAGCGATTGACAGAGAACGAGAGCAACAGCAACACATTTAGGAGCGCCATGAAAATGGGGGAATTTAAAAACAGTAAAAGTATTCCCTGAAATAAAACAAATATTGGAGGACTTCGAAATAGTTGGAAATAGAAAAAAAAATATGTGCCATCTTGGCTCAACCTGAAAGACAATCAAAGAACCATGGATGGAAACAATAAGAGGAACACCTGTGCAATACTGCAAACACAGCTCATTCAACACATAGTTAAGTATTGTAGATTAATCCTGGTTTTTTTTGTCCATCTTGTACATATTCACAGTCATATTCACAGAAAAATATGTATATTCATTTTTTTTTATGTTATTACAAAAGATTTTCAGATTGTTCGTTGTTTTTTTTTTCTTTTTGTACATGCTGGTACTGTTAACTTTGTGTAGGAAACACTGTATCTTAACATGCCAGTGAGGCTTACTGAACTGAACTAAACTGAATATTGAATCGAGAGAGAGAGAGAGAGACAGAGACGGAGAGACAGAGACAGAGACGGAGAGAGCTGATGTCCTTTCCCTCCTTGCCTCCCTCGGCTGGAAAGTACATGTTTGTGTGTGAGTGCAGTAATGTGACATTTAAGTTGGTGTATATGTACAGTACACTGGTGTGTGTGTGTGTGTGTGTGTGTGTCTGACTGGACTGTACATGTGTATCTGTGTGTTTTCCTGTCTGCTCCTGTGGGACAGACACTGTAGGTCTGAGCGCTGATCAGAAAGGTCCTTGTGTCGGGGTGGAGGCGGTGGAAATCCCCTCTTACATCGTGGTGTTAGTGTGTGTGTGTGTGTGTGTGTGTGTGTGTGTGTGTGTGTGTGTGTGTGTGCGTTTTAGTAGACATTTGGCTTTTGTGTGCTGTTTCCCTTCGTCCATCTGTGGCCACGAGAGTACGCAGTGCAGCCTGCTGTAACTAAAGAAATTGCTGGTATGCAGCTAACATGCATGCTTCTTCTCTTAAAACTAGTGAGAATATAAAAGTATGTTTGTTGGTTATAATCAGAGAGTTTGTAACTGTCATTCCTAAACACACGTCTTCTTTTATAAGCAGAAACATTGTGTGGATTATGCACAGGAAGTGTTGCAAGCCATAAAGCAACAGTATGAAAGCAATCTGCCTCTGGAATACAAAGCTGTAAGTTTAAAGAAAATAATGATATGCTTGGTAACAAAATTGTTTTTAACAATTAAAAGTATATAGATTAGCTAGGATAAAAAACAGACACACAAAAAAACAAAGAATCGAGGCAGAAATTCCTCATTGTGGTTTTCCAGCACCACAATCTAATTTGGCTCAGAAAGTTTTTGAGACAAATCTTTATCGTTTTTATTACCCTTTACGGGCATTTCTATTGTTTCAATAATTTTGTCTATAATACAACTTGTCTCACCCTTTAACCCTGCTGATGTTTACACATTGTCAGACTCTAGGATCCAGTCCGCTGCATTATCCTGTTCCCTTGTGCTCAATTAAACGAAAAAGACAAATCCACTTTAGTTTCCTTCTCTGCCTCACAGCAAGTTTATGTGTCAAGTTGCAACTGAAAACACTCACACAGCTAAAAATTAGTTTTTTTTTTATTTTATTTTCTATTTTCCATCACTCAGTTACAATTAAGGTGAACTCAGGAAGAGTGGCACGTGTTCATGTCTTGCACTGATTTCGGTTGAATATAAACAGGGACAGGGTTGTGTTTACTTTATGGCCATTTACGTCCCATTTTCCTCTGCAGGTAAGTATTTAAGACATTGACATTAGATTGGATGGTTGCTGTAACCATCATAATAGTATTGAGAAATACCAGAGTCAATGTCCAATGCCTCAATGCTCAGCACATAAATCTTTGTTTTTTTATTTGACTGGTGGTAAGCACTGGGGTAAACACTGGTATTGGCTTTGCTTGCCAGCAGGGCAGGGATCAGAGTGAAACTGTTATACAAGCGTCACAGTTAAGTGGCTCTGGCAACTACCTAGAGAATGGATTTAGTATGTGGGGACCCACAAGAAGTTGGCCCCGTGACCAGTTTGAGGTCCTGTCTCACTAAACCAGATTTTAAGGCTTTGTACCCATTTTTGTGTGTTTTTGAAATCAAAGCCATGAACGTGGCTAAGAGCTTGAGCAATCATTCCAGCAATTCAGTTTAAGCCCGGATACAGCCTCACTTCAACACACATCAGTATGTGTGCACCTTTTGTTGATCACATCAGCACCCCCCTGCCCTGAACTGTAACCCAGTCAAGTTTTGTAAAAACATTTGAATTAATTCATTTTATGAAGTCATTTTTGAGAAGTTTTTCTGTCAATCTAGTATGGCGACTGGTTCTAAATGCTACAGTGGAAGGAGAGGAATTATACGCGCGTCACGTAGGTGCAAGGCTATCAGGAAACAGTGCCAGCACCTGCACACTTACTCTATACCACAGAAGTTTAGTAATGACGTTTCAATCCTACTTTGATCTTCAACACATCAGAATGTTTGAAAAATGGAAACCACACCTGTATTTATACATCATGCACACCAATAGGCTGACGAGCTCTGTGACGGCAGGTGTGGTTAACCATCCAAACCGCCCAGGGTGACAAACATCCAAAAACAGTTCAATGGAGCACAAAGAGAATGGTACATAGAGAAAAACAGCATTACAAAAGCCATACTTCAACATATCAAACACACATCTTTTATATAAACATTAGATCAGATTCATCATTTCATATATATGAGTCTGCTTCACCTATGTTCAAAAATATATTGTATTACGTTTTTTTACTTTTACTTCTGAAACCCTGAACACTCGAAAAAAAACTCCCCCAACTTTACTCTAATAATAATTCTTCCCCATAAGTACAGAATGACAAAAACAACCTCACCATTCACACCTACCATTAAAAGTGTTGTTAGAATTATTTTATATCATTACTGCACAGGCTAACAATGTGGTTGTGTCATGATCTATTTTAAAGGATGACAATCATAGGAGGTCGACAGTAATCATAAACATGTCCACGCTGTAGGTTATTATACGACTTATCTGACACTTTCTGTCTACGCAGAGTTTAAAAGTTCAAATGAGACAACCGTTACGGGGAAAAGGACCTTTGTGCGCTCCTCAAAAACACAAACCGCCTCAAAAGTGTTGAGGATACACAGAAGACGAAGAGACATCTCGAATGAGTGTAAGCCCTTTTCACATCAGACGCTCGTGGAGTCAAACTAAACACACACACACACTCCCTCTCTTTCTCTCACTCCCCTCATCAGAGTGAGGGAAGGCTGTGGGCAGAGAGCCAGGTGCCTCTCATGTTTGGGAGAGCAAACAGGCTCGTGTCTTTGATGGCAAGGAGATCAGAGCAGGGGACACATTCTACGTGGCCACGCTAAGGTCGCCGCAGTGCACACCCTGCTGCCATGTTGTGCTCCGCAGCTAGGAGACCCGGAGTATACACAATGCAGGGGCAGCAGACAAGTGTGTGTGTGTGTGTGTGTGTGTGTGCGTCAGTCCAGCCCCACCAACCACCTCATCACACACCCCCTCTGCTTTCCACCAAGGCCTCACTGCAACCTTGACGTACAGTTGTAGTTGTCTGAAAAACAGTTCGACCACAGGAACAGGGTTGGAATACTGACTCTTAGTTCGTACAGGAATATTACGGCAGTGGTTACAACACACAACAACATTTCAGTTTTAAAGGAAAATGCCCTCACTTAATTGATAATCATGCTTACTGTAACACAAAAGGTTTCGACGAGTGTAAAATAAGGTTGCTGTGGCTCATCTTCCTGACAGATATTAGAGACTTGGACTTTTGTTTACTCTTTTATTAGAATCCATCTTTGTTTACATTTTACTGACTTTTTTTTTTATCCTGGCTTAAATACACTGGTTTTAGCCTGACATTTTGTCACACTCCTTTGATTTTATTCAGTAGGATTAGGTTATGTTTAAATGTTATGTCTATGTTTCTATGTTGCACTACAGTCACTTTATGGTGCATTTGTTTGCAGGGAAAGTGCCACACAAATAGTTATACATGATTTTAATTCATATTTAACATGGAGCTGAAATGATGAATCAATGAATCCATTAGTTGATCAAAATCAGAAAATGAATCTGCAACTATTTTGATAATCCATTCTTTTTTTTCCCCCTTGCAAAAATGACCATTTTCTGACATTGTATTGACTTATCAGTTCATCAGCAGATTGACAAAATAATTGGCACATTAATCGATATTGGAAATAATCAGTAGTTGCAGCCCAATAACTAAGTTCAGTAACTGTGATACTGATACATGTATGATGATACACTTTTTAAAAAACAGAGTTACCAAATGCTTTCCATTTGAAGAAAAGACAGAAAATGAGCCAATACAACAAAGAACAGCACAAGGCATGAGCACACCACAGCATACACTCACTGACTGTTGCCAAACTTTACTGAAATATTGTTCAGTTCTGGTAAAATTAATACCCAAACCAGTTCCTGTAATTTTGTCTCCAGGCTGCATTTGGGTTTGTTTTGTGGTTGTCTTTACATCTGGTTTCCTGCTCTCGGGGGCTGACTTTAAGTAAATGAGCCAAGCACCTCAGATTGGGGGGTCGAGGGGGGGGCCTGACAGGCACATGCACACAGAGCGAAAAGTTGAGTGCGTGACAGAGCGAGCTACAGTAGCTTAGCTCTACTCTGCTGACAGCTGCGAGTCCCAGCAGCTCACCACAGCTACACCTCCTTATGATGAAGGAGCGCTGCAGCCGGGTGCCACCTCTCGCCGTCCCCCCTCCTCAGCAGCAGCAGCAGCAGCAGCAGCAGGCGACCTGAGCGGGACCCGTGGGTGGATGTTGCCTGGGAGTGGCTGGGCAGCGCTCGGGCTCCATGTGCGCCTTCTGTTCTGACTGTGTGTCTCTGTGTGCCGGCTGCTTGTTGACAGATGAGGCGTACCAGAAGCTGGCCATGGAGACGATGGAGGAGTTGGACTGGTGTCTGGACCAACTGGAGACCATCCAGACCTACCGCTCTGTCAGCGACATGGCCTCCAACAAGGTAGGAGGAGAGAGGCTGCATCTTTTTCTCATATTTTTTCATGCTGTTCCATCATTTGTGCAGAAAATATTCAGGGGCAGAAGACTAAAGGTGCCTTTATTTTGTTTCAATCAATGTTCCATTTATTGCAGAAAAGGCTTTGCTCTTTGAGGGAGCTCTCAAATCTGAGCAGCAAGGGACTCTAAGCACTAATCCTCCAGCATAATAAACACATGAACGACAGTATAGACCCCAGAGATACTGTCGATGTAAACATACATGGACTTAGCATGGCCTTAGCAAAGTCAAAGTATTATCATGTCTGAACATGTACAGTAAGGAGGTGGTTGGTTTGGCAGAGGGGGGCTGCAGCAGTAAGCAGTGTTGGCATGAGCGCTGCCAGGTTTTAAAGGCCGCCTGTACACTTGTGTGCATATGACTGGATGTTACTCATCAGCTAATGGTCTGACAAAAGGAGGTGTTTTTTGTGTGTCTTGGCCTGCTGTGGCCCCCTTTTCATCTTTCCTGTTAAACAACTTTTCACCGTCCACTGGTTATTCTGTTTCTTCTGCGTCATTGATTTAGTGCGTGATGTGCACCAACGTTCAGTTCCTGGTTCTTTATTTAAGTAACCCCTTAACCACATAACTCACTGACAGAGCATGTTGCACTGTAACATATGGCTGTGCCTTTAAGCTTTATTCACTATTCGCTTTATTTATTTAATTGCTAAAAGGAAGTGGTTTGGTGTCTCATGTAGTGTTTGTTGCCCTCTTTCCATCTTTCCCATCAAGCAACTTTTCACTGTCCACTGGTTCTTCTATTTCTTCTGTGTCATTGATTGTGTGTGATGTGCATCAAGGTTTAGTTCCTGCTTCTTTATATAGGAACCAGGAACTTGACAGAGCATGACAGTGAATGGTACCAAGCAATATTTGACCTATCTTTTAGATCCCTTGATTTATTGAGCTTCTCTTGGCACTGACTCCTGATGTCTAAGAATGAATGAGTTGCACTCATGTTTTAACGTTAAGTGACTCCATCTATTTCTCGTGTATGACATTGTAACTTTTATCATTGGAATCATTGTTACTATTAACTTAACTGGTAATGATGTGATTATGGTCTGAGTAGCAGGTGGTCATATGATAAAATCAAATCTTCATGGTTTAAAAAGTCATAATACAAAGAGTAATAATTGTTTGCTGTTTGGTTTTTTTTTTGTCTTTGTTATAATGGGAGTCTATGGCGAAAACACTTTTTGGGACGCATACCATGCACCATTATACCATGGTAAAATGGCAAATGTATCCACGGGCTATAACCATGGATGTATTAAGAGACCTGGATACGGTGCTGCCACTCAACTTTGCTGTCAATTTGTCCCAGTGGACACACTGCAATGAAAAAAATCCTTTGTGGCCCAAAAAGCAATTTCCCATAAACGACCACTATAAGAGAGACATCTGTAAATATTACTCTTTGTATTATGAGTGTTTAATACGTGAAGGTTTTATATTTGTATATATTTAGATCTATAACAAAGATGGCCGAGCATCCACTCATGTTAACAGAACTCAACTGAAATTACGCTGCTGTAGACGGTGTCAGCTTATAGGAAGTTACAGATTTCAGCTTTTTGGTTGACTCAAAACTTTCAATGCTAAACACTTGTTTGTATGCTTTGCTTGTGGCAGTGAAATCCCAGGAAGCTGTTGCGTAGGTTGAGTAGCAGCTGCACGTAAGAGAGCCCCGAAAACAGTTTGTCAAGTGAGCCGAGAGGATAAGCTTGTTATTTCTCATAAAACTGGACAACAGGATGCGAGGGATCCCGCAGTGGGTCAAACACAATAAACTAGAGAGGAAGAGAGAGAACATTTGTGTGTGTGTGTGTGTGTGTGTGTGTGTGTGTGTGTGTGAGTGTGTGTGAGTGTGTGTGTGTGTGTGTGTGTGTGTGTGTGTGAGGGATCCATGCAGACCCCCAGGCAGAGTGACTCTCTCTTCCTGTCTCCTTCCTGATCCCCTGCTCTCTCTCCAGACGACAATAGACATCCCATCATGCCCGTTTGGATGGTTAACGGTCGTGTTTATTATCCCATTGCTGTCGTCATCTGGACACACATCCAACACTGACAGTCAGCTGGACTGGCTTCAGTTACGACAGATGAGGACGACTGAATCACAGAATAAATACTACTAAGCTTTTAAACAAACAGACATTTAGACGTAGACATAAGGCCACAGGATGACAGAATCACACAGGAGAGGCAGAGAGTAGAGAGAAGACACAGTGTGTCCGTTACAGCAGAATGAAACTGGATTTTCCTATTTTCCTAAATGTGGCAAAGCTGCTGGTTTACCCTCATTTGTGGACTTACAGGACGAATCAGCCTTATCTCACTCTCTGTAATTTTAGCACTTCTGCAATCACAGAAAACTTGGCAGGATTGAGCCAAAAGTTATCTGCGTGTGATGATCGAATTCAGGAGCCTCCCCAACTTGAGAAATGTCAAAATATCCCAGTTATTGAATAGTGAAAGCGATAGCTCTACCCTGCTTCTTCCAGAAAACACCGTATTAGACTGACTCCCTTCAGTTGCCAAAGTAATCAGACTGTAACACAATGCAACATAAACAGCAGACAGTAGTTTGACTTTAGAAGATTGATGTACTGTACATGGACAGAGATTTTAATTCATTGTGTCATCAATCAAAGCTAAATTTTACATTATCTCATGTTTAATTGCCTGTGATGAATGATTACCAATTACTGTGGGAGGTTGTATGTTTTTCTCAGTTATCAGAATCTCTCACAAAGTGAACCTTTTAAGTATAATGTAAATTCACATTTGTTTCTTTCAAAATTCTGCCAGTAATGTGAGTTTTTTGTGAAGAGAAATTAAGAGTACTGGACGTGACTGAGCACATCAGGTGGCACAATGTGCTCATAGTGTATTATGACCCTCTCTCATTGGTGTAGCTTTGGTGGGTGGGTGACTGTGTCCCGACACGTAACCGTCTGTGGATGAGATACAGATAAGGAATCCTCCGTCAAGCAGCTCTCTTGTATGCATGAACTGTTTGAGTCTACGTGTGTTATGTGGCTGTGTGTCCATATTAACAATGGGTTAATCCCTCTGATATCCAGGCTGTTTTACTCCTAACCTTGTTTTCACAGTAAACTAAAACATTACACAACTGCCGCCTCTTTGTCATGTGGGGCATTACACTCGACCTGGTTTTAAAACATGCCAGTCGGCTAATGTGACCCCCTGACTACCTGTTGTATTTAGGATGGAAAAACTGTTATTCAAGCTGCGTGAGTATGAAACATGAGTAACAGGGAGGCGAAATGCGAGAAGCTGCTGCTGTGCATCCAAGATGAAGTGCAGGGGTGCTGCTGCTGCTGCTGCTGTCTGACTGTCTTCGCTGTTACGTACGGCTGACGTAGACGGGTCAAGGCCTGTTATGTGTCTGGATATTCTTCTGTGTCAAGGCTGTAGACCCTCTGTTATTTGAAACTAGGGCTGAAACGATACGTCGGGTAATCCATCAGTCAATTGACAGAAACATTTTGGTAACCGACAGTATTAATTGTTTAAGTCATTTATTAAGCAAAAATGATGTTCACCGCTACAGATTTTTCTGCTGATCTATATCATTGCATAATGAATAGCTTTGAGGTTTGGACAGTTTGACAGACAGAACGATTAAACGATAGAGAAAGACTGGAACCAGAGAAGCTGATTTATCAACAGATCATTTCAGCTCTACAAAACTCCACTGTTTTACATCTTTAAGACTTGGACTGTTGGTTGGACAAAACATTTAGAACTGCAACTAATGATTCTGTTGTTTTTACTATCGATTACTCTTCAGATTATTTGCTCTATTCATTGTTTGATCTATTAAACATCAGAAAACTGAAACTGAAAAATTCCCTTCCCAATATCCTGGAGCACATGGTGACGCCAGCAGTTAACCCCCCCCCCCCCAAAAAAAAAAAAAAATTACATTTCCTATCATGTAAGACGGCAAATTCTCACATTAAAGAACCTGGAACCATCAAATGTTTGGCTTTTTTGCTTGAAGATATTCCCAAATTTCATTATTTTTGACATTTTATAGCCATAACGATGAATCAATCAATCAAGAAATGAATCAGCAGATTAAATCGATGATGAAATAATTGTTAGCTGTTTAGCTGTTTGAAACCTGTTGATTTAGCACAGTTGCTGATGGGCCTTTGCTCGGCACAACAGGTGTTCTTAAACACGAGACTCGTGTGCCTGTTGGTTCATTAGTGTGTTAAATGCTTCCTGCGGTGGTCAGTGGACAGTTTGCACTCTTACACTTGGTAGTGGTGGAGAAGTTAAATTAACAACTGGATTGTGGAGTGTTGTGTACAGCCATTCACCAAAGAGCAGCTTAGTGATTTTTGTTCTATTACTATTCTACCACAGCACTCTGGTGTAAACCTTTTCGTAAACTCAAGGACTCTTGAAAGATAGACTACTCCTCTGCCTCTGGCTGTTCTTCGTTGTAGTTCAAGTTCAAGTTCAAGGAAATCCACTGCGTTCATCAAAACAGGAAGTGCTCTAGTCATCGGAGTGATCAGCGTGATATTGGCAGTGTAAACCTCTGCTGGCTGCTGGCTGCAGGAGTAACTAAACAGCAAGCAAGAAGAGCAAGAGGCTAGAGGCGGGACTACCCCCATGAGGGAGTGTGTATGAGGCAGAGGTCTCACTCTCGCGCGCACACACACACACACACTCTCTCAGTCATTGCTCCACATACACAGGGTGTGAGGTAAAGCCGAGTCAGACCTCGCAGCCCAAAGTGAGTCACTAGAGCTGTGGCGTTTCCCGGCGTCAGAGAGCCAAGGCTTGGTCCTTTTACTCATGCTGTAGTCAGACCGAGACAGGCACTTTACCGGACGGCAGCCCCGCTCTGCTCTGCACTCCACACACAGCAACATGGGAGCCTGCTGCTTTGACAAGAAAGAGAGGAAATTAGGGAAGCTAAATGGTTGGAGAAAGGTGAGTTTTCTTGGTGTTTTTGTAGCTTGATATAAAGAGTTTGTAATCACTTTTACTTTTTGTGGGATCTTAATGGACTGTAGGATTCTCTGTCTTGTGTGCCAAACTTTTGTGGCTTGCTTAAGATAAATTTCACATGCTGTGGTTTAAGTCTTTTCAAAGACAAAGTTTCTGCTGATCCTTTTTGTCCTTTGGTGTTGTTAAAAGCGGTCATCTTTAAACACACTTCCTTGCTACGGATGCTGAATGCGTGCTTCGGGGTTTTCTTCCTTTTGAAAGCATGTGATATTTAGGTGCTGTAGCTGTACATTATCGAAATCTTTACTTGTTACTTTTCTATTTCTACACATCTTTTCAGAGGTCCATGCAAGAGGCAGAACCCTTGTGCATCCTTTCATATGACGCTGAATTGAAGCTAAAAAACACAGAGACACAGAGAGACCTCTCTACACCTACAGATCAGAGCTACATTCAGTGCTGATCATAGATGACATTTCTGTCTCTGGATTTTAAGGTTCTGTCCGTCGGTCCAGTTACAACTTTAGTTTGTAGGATTACTTAAACTTTTCCCGCAGGGTGTTGAGAGTGAAGGAATATATGGACATTCTAGAGACTTAAGTTCAGACTCTGTTTCGTTCCTCTCAAGTTATTAAGTGACCTATAGGTGATAGTAATCTGTACTTGGTTGAACTGTGTAGTTAACAGGCGAGGAGAGCAAAAAGCATCTTAGGAAAACTAGCATTGTGTGTTTGTCTTTCTCTAGTCTGGTGTGGTCTAAACAGAGGGAAGGGATTGAGTTAATGAGCAAATTGGATGTGGATTTAAGTCACCTGAGGTCCAGGCTGGTGATAAGTGGAGTTTTTCTTTCTTTTTCTGACTGAGGCCGAACAGTCAGGTCATCTTGGGAAGAAAGAGAGAGGCAGTAGCAATGTGGTTAGATGCTGCTCAGTGGTCAGTTTGTCCAAACAGGGGATGTAGAGATTAAAGGAAATCTCTCTGGGAAACTTTCCAAAAAGGTTATGGGGATGCATGCCGTTACTTTTGTAGTCATATAGAAAGCAACATTTTGAGTGATGTCTTGTTTGTTAGGCTTTCAGAATCATGTCTTGGTGTAATACTGCCTCTGTGGTATTTTACATGGGGGTGCTTTCTGCTTTCGAAGCAACCAGAGCTCAAGCGAGCGCAGTTGTGCAGCCTGTTAACTGCTCTCCTCCAGCCAAAAATGGTGTTGCACGCCACATCTGACTCCGCTGAGGCCTTGAACTGCCGGGAGTGATGGGAATGAATCACTCGGCTGAGAAATTGCTTCCTTACTTTCATCTCTCCCTCCGTTATTGTCTCCTGTTCTTACAGCTGACCGTTCTTTTTCAATACATCTTACCGCATAGGTTGAGAGACACATGAGCACACTCTTTCTCACACAGACAGACACACATTAGCGTGAGTGAGTCAGAGGAAGTGAGAGGTTGTCAGGCCGTCTGTCAGAGTTGCCTGTAGCTTTACCCAACATGCGCACGGTTCATACGTAGGCAGGATCTTTACAGAGTTATGTCACTGCGAGTCTTTGCCATAGCGCCGATGATACCTTCCTGCGTCATATTTTTGCTTAAGTGAGGGGGATATAAACCGCAAACACTGCAGGATTGCTGCTGAAGAAACACTTATTGCACAAGTCACGATCAGCGACGTTGCATGCTGTAAATATGAGATTATAAACTGATATAAATGAACTGAAAACATTCAGTCGGTCAGACGGTAAAGAAGAAGCAAGTTTCATAGTAATTATTATTCATTCTATTTGAAACTTCTAAGAGTTATTAAATGAAATAATAATAATTTTCAGGTTAAAAAGTGTAACCTCAGTGTAATAGCTTTGCTCTTAACTAATAACTTTCACACTCTCAAGTTGAACATTTGTTTGCTTGTTTTTATATTAGATAGAAAAAGGTCTATCCATAAAGGTGTATCCATAAGTCAAGCTGTACATTTCTGTCACTGCGGGGTTAAGGGGTCAATGCTCTCTAAACACTGAGCAGGCTGCGCTACAGCAGACTGAGCATAGTGCACCCACTAGTGGCTCAAAGGCACAACTTCACTGAACCACCTCGGATGAAAATAGCTGATGATTTAAAGCAGGAAAGACCGCCAGACTGATTCAAACCTTACTTGACAATTTTAAGCAATTTTAAGCATTTAACGACGGTGGCAAATTAAAAAAAAGAATCTACACGTCACATTTGTTTTGACACCGAGGAAAAGAGAGTAGGAAAGACGCTTGAGGACGGGAAGAAGCGAACGGATCAACAGAATAAGGATATACAGTGTGTGGGTATGTGGGAAAGAGATACCCACAGAGCTCTAAGACGCTAATCTTCCTCTAGTGTCATGGAGTCATGGAGGCTTCCCTTCTGCCCCTGAATGAACAATAAAATCAAACACACACTGGCGATAACACACTCATACAGACACATATGGGCATGAGTGTGTAAAACATGCGTGTGACATGTCAGCATCAACTGTGCTTAACTGCAGATAATGGCATTTGTAGGCTGTGTGTGTGTGTGTGTGCATGCTCTGAGGCATTTCTTTCAGCCTCTGGGGAAGCGTAGCTCTTCAACACATTGCAGAGAGACATCCCCCGCTGTTATTTCTGGTTTCTTTATATATTATGCAGTGAGCGATTATATAAAGAGCTGCCTCCTCTCTTTCTTATTTATTTATTTTTTTTCTCGCTCTTTTCTTGCGTCCTACCTTCCTGCTTCTGGTTCTTTCCCTCAGTGGGAGGATAATCCGGAATCCTCTCGGGGAAGCTTTGATCTCCCCCTCATCTTTCCGAACTCATACACACACACGCATTGGACTGAGAGGTTCTCTGGGAACTTCTGTTTTCAGTTTCCCATAGATTGGCTCTGAAGTGACAAGAACTATGGATATTTTCTCATTAACGAAACATTGCAGCCATCCTCCTCAAGGGTTTCACAAACAAAAGTCGTGACTACATTGACAAAAGCACATTTGCGCCTCGAAATTGGCCAGTGGTACTGATGTAACAGCATATTCCAGTCAGGTGGCCCTAGCCGTGTACACTGCAGCAGTATCAACACCTGCTCCAAGGACAGCCCATTGATTCTGCCAGCGAGGCAGACAGACAGAGAGATTGATGACTGTGTTGGCAAGTGGCAGCCGGGAGAGAAATTGACATGTAAGTGGTGGAGAGTGAGGGAGAGACGGGGAGGGGGCGTGATTTTCAGTCTGTGCATCGGTGGATGCGAGCAGAGGCGATGTGTGTGGTGTGTCCTCGTGACAGCTCAGCAGCTACACCACATGTCTGCCTGGGAAGGAAAAGGGGAAGCCTCTCCTCTCTCCTCTCTCCTTTCAAAACAGCCTCACACTGGCCGCCTGATGCTGTTGCCATGGCGTTGGGGTGTTCTGGTAATTGCCGTACACACACTTACTTACAGGCAGAGAGAGAGAAAACCGTGGGCGGTTGTCACCTAAATTGAGGAGGGATGCAATTATCTCCCATCTCTCCGTCTTTTTCTTGCCCCCCCCCCCCCCCCCCCCCCCTTCTCTGACCGTCTTCCCCGCTCTCTTTGTTGTCTGTCGGTTGTTAAAAATAGCCCTCCACAGACACCCTGACAGCATCTAATATTATTGGGCTTGGGATGCGGTTAATGAACAGGCTTATGACTTCTCCACAATGGCCACCGCTCTCTGGGATGTCAGGAAACAACAGAAGTCTCAAAGAGGGAGAGGAGCGGATGATAATAGAGATAATGGCGATAAAAATACAGTCACTGTGCATTCACATTCCTCAAAACGTGCTCCTTCCCCTTTCTCTTGTTTTACTGTAGAGGGGAGGCATAGCTGTACGGCTCCATGACATTCCTTCACAATGGCTGACTTCATAAAAAATGGCTTTTAGAGAGAATTACAGGGGCTGCGAATTGAGGAGGATGGGATTTATCTACAGCTGGAAAAAACCAGGAGAGAAAAAGTTACACTGGACTCCAAGTCTGGATATTATATGTCCCCATAGAACCTCATGTATACACCAATGCCAAGCCGTAATTAGGGCTCCCCCCTTCTCCCCACTTTCTGTCAAATCATGTGTTCTGAATAGAGCGTGTTGCTGGGGCTGGCAGACTACAGCAGGGGGAAAAAGAGACAGAGGAGGGAGGGAACGAGAAAGGGAGAAACATGGAGAGAGAGAGAGAGAGAGAGAGAGAAGCAGGGTAGGAGGGGGAGCGAGTGCTACAGCAGTGAGAGCAGCGAAGCAAGACAAATCCAGTGGAGGAACCCCCCCTCCAGTCAGATGAACATCACTGCCTCACTCCCTCCTCCTCCTGTCTCCATCGCTGTTTTTTTCCCCTCCTCCCTTCCTCGTTGCTTCTCCATTATTCATCAGTGCGCTGAGAGACCCCAGCTCACAGCTCCAGCTGCTCCAGCCGAACCACGAGCCTGCTGGATCTCCTCCTCGCCTAGCCTGGCTACAGCGCCTACTTTTTCCTACATCCATCCATCCATCCCCAGGCATGGGGACTCAGAGCTGGCCCTTTTCTGCTGCTGAGAGGGAGAGTGAGCCATCATCGAGCTGCTCTCTTAGCTGCTGAGAAGAGAAACACAAGAGGAGAGAAGAGAGGATTTTTTTGTCCTTTTTGGCGCTGAAAGAATCCTGTTCGTCTGCCTCTATTTCTTTCTATTGGATTACAGTTCTGGCTTTGTGTAGGAACGAGAAAACGGGGTCCAAAATGCCTGAAGCCAATTACCTGCTGTCGGTGTCTTGGGGTTACATTAAGGTGTGTGGCGCTTATCTACGTAGCTTGTCGGGATAAGGCACTCATTTCATTGTACCTTCCTGTGCTGTGTTGTTGCATTAAGGGCCAATTCTTCAGAAATTCAGCATTTTGATATCTATTGTATTTGTTGAGCTTTCCAGGAAACTGTGCTAGCCTAATTGCACCAAAAGATATTTCCATCGTGGTGAGGGGGGGTCTGGCAGAATGGTGTTTTGTGGCTCAGGCTCCATCTTGAGCCCTCTGCAGAGCTGTGTGTCTGTTTGTATATGTGTCAGTGTGTATGTGTGTGCACGCGCATGCATCAGTCTGTCATAAACGGCTGCTACTGCAGTGCCTGGGTCTCTGTGTACTGTCAAATGCATCCATCATTTATCAACTATTTCATCTATTTAAGACTGTTCATAATATGAAAAGTACATGAAAATCACCTAAATGTTGGAACGAAGAGGAACGTAGGGAGCAGTGTGCAGATTTTCCTCTTGACATCATTGAAATGCTTGCACACTGACGCAAGTAAAACTGCTAAATAGGCCCCAAAAATGCGATTCAGTGTAATAAAACTGTAAATTGGTTGCAGGGGGTGAATTGAGGGGCATTAAAAGGTGATGGCCTCCCCACTGGTAACACAAATAATGATCCGCACCCTAATGAATTGCAGGGAAAATGGAGGGGAAAATAAGATGTGTCCCTTCACTGATTTTACGCTGTAATTAAATAATATTCTTGAGCTGGTGGAATAAAACTGCTGTATTTTCCATGGAATCTTGTGCCATAATTTCTCCCAGGTTTTCCTTCAGTGGAAACTGACGACATTTTTTTCTCTCCCCCCCTCACCTCCTCTTCCTCTCTCTCTCTTGCAGTTCAAGAGAATGTTGAATCGGGAGTTGACGCACCTATCTGAGATGAGTCGGTCTGGGAATCAGGTTTCCGAATTCATCTCCAACACCTTCCTAGGTAAATGAAAGTCTTGTGTGCATGCACTCAAAATCACACCAACAAATTCACCAATTTAGTTGTTGTAATCCACCTTAAATCACCACAGACTATAATTATGACACATATGTTCACCAAAAACACCATATCAAATACAAATATCCACAAATATTTAGTGTGTCCCACAGATCCCCACTTCTCTGTTTTGCTGCAATGTTTTTTGTGGAGGTTCAGTCTGGTACATGATGTTAAGCTGTGCAAGTTGCTCTGGCAGGCTTTTCTGTGGGGGCGTACCATAAAACACTGCGCCATTCAGCTTTGTCTAGATGTTTATGGCACTGGGCTCAAAATGGCCATTAAAATTGAAGTAAAAATGTACATTTCTCAAAGTATTAGTGAAAGAAAAGATATATAAAAGTGTCATTTGACTGACAAGGGAGCTTGTTAGCCAGAATCGGAGTAAGTGGATCGGAAGTGGATGCTGTCAGCGTGGGTTGCACATTCAAAACCTGAGATTGGATGGCGATAGCTAAATGTGTATGTATTCATATCATCTTCAGAAACATTGCTTCCTCTATTGTTTGCACCCACTTGTACAAAATGTTTCATGACCCTGCTACCAAACCACACTAAGTCACTTAAGTCAATTAAGTCACTGTAGAGAAAAAGAAAAATCTCAACCAGCACAAGTGAGACAATCAACCGATTTTTCCAAATGGATTAAAAGTTGGCTTTTTGTAAATGTGAGATTTCCACAGAAGCTAGAGGAAAAAGCTCAGGCATAGACAAGTGAATGAGTTAAAGGTAATATAGATGGACAAGCAAAAAGGATAATAGAAGTTACAAAGAATGCACACCGAGGTAGTTAAGATTATTTATAGACACTGTGCTTCCGATCGATTGGCATCCTGATCCGGTGTAGTGTTGTTGGCGGATTCCTCACCGCCGGATCATAGAGAGCGAGGGGGGGGGGGGGGGGTGAGGAGAGACAGGGAAGAAGCAAACAAGGGAGGGAGGGAGCTGACTGCAGTGACGGAGAAAATAGAGGTACAGAGGAACCCCCTTTGCTGGCAGTGAGATGAGCTCGGCAGATTGGGTGACTCATCACCGTCTTAATGCATCTTTGTCAGCAGGGACACCTTGTTGTCCCTCCCCCTCTCGCTGCCCCGAGAACCCAGACAGAGATGACTATCGCTGCGATAAAGAAATCAGGATTACCCTGCTGTCGGTAGAAAGAAAAAACAGGTAAACATTAATGAAGAGTGGGGGGAAAAATGGCTGAAGCAGCACAGCTGGCCTGGTTTGGCCTCGGCTGACCAGTGGGACTGTTTAATCCTTCCATCCATTAAGATTAGTATCACATCTAGTAATGCACTTATTTCTGCTTTATACCATTTTTATAAAAGCATCTATGCAGGCACAGAGAAATCACATTTTCCTGCCATATGCCTGGTTCTGCAGGGGCCATTCTTAGATCCACTGCCAATCCCCGTCACTTCATTGTAGACTATTTGGCTTTTACATTTTTCAGCTGATGGTGAGGCAGACTGTTGCCTGGTAAAACAGTGCTCATGAAGCCTGGATAATTCCCTGGATAAATAAAGATTCCAGAGTTTCTCATCGAGGGTGATTTCAGACCAGGATGTCTGACTTTCCATCTGAGACTGTTGGCCGACAGCATGCTGGCCATTCACGTGTGCCTTCCCCCCGCCACAGCTGTCCTCGCAGCATAAATCTGTCATAATTCCCTTTGATCGGCCAGCAGTGGAACACACCTAGTTTAGGAAATACTGTACACTGAGGGAAAACATGCCCCCCCCCCCATCTTCCCATCTCTCACAGGAGAGCATATGGAGGAGGATGAAAAAGAATCCGATGAAATTGAAATAAACACGGGAGACAACAGAGGAAGGGGCGGGAGAAAAGGAGAGAAAGAACAGAGCAAGATACAAATAGATATTTACTTCATTTTGTTTTTTAAATCAGTGTCTAAAATGAGAAAAGGGAAGACATAAGACAAGTTAAATGCAAAGGAGAGAAGAGTGAGGGAGGTAAAAAAAGAAAAAAAACATGAGAGGGACGATCCATGTGACTGGCTGACACATTGCAGGCCAAACTGCGACAGAGTCTTAATCTGGAGGAATATGGAAACCAGGATCATGATAACAGCTAAAAACCTCCAGAGCAGTTTATCAGTCATATCAGGTCAACTGTGGAACAGAGTGCGTGGTGCGTGGTACTGTATATTGGCGCTTACTTATGTAGAAATGGATGATAAGAATGACACTGCGAACTCTCTCTCTCTCTCTCTCTCTCACACACACACACACACACACAAACACCACACAGCAGTGGCGATACGGATGGCTTGTAATACATTAGAGGGCAATATATTGCTCTTCCACTTGTTTCCCACGCAGCACATGTCTGAGAGCGCTTAATTGCCCATTCTCAATTACCACTGGAGGACTGAAGAGAGAGCGAGAGACAGAGAGAAAAGCAGAGGAAGCAGTGCAAGAGAGAGAGAGAGAGAGAGAGAGAGAGCATGAGAGTGAAAGTGATTATTTGAATTACAGCTGGTAATTGAATAACCCTCCACAGGGGAAGGCTGATAGGCCAGCGATGAGCTGAGTCGAGGCTTGATAGATGAGTGCACGGCTCGCATACATGCCGATAGCCAGTCCCTGCAGGATTTCATTCAATTCTTCTGTGATTGCAGTACACACAAGGGCCTGGCTGCTTATTACAGGAAACTTGGCATGTTTTCTGTGTTTATTTTGGGATAAAGTGTGAAGACTGGCGTAGCATTATTTATAATTGTATTTTTCAAAAGCAATATTACAGGAAAGCAAATTTTCGCTGTATTTTTGGACTTCTTGTTCGCTTTATTTGTGGCCAGACCAAATGTAGTTGAATTGACTTATAAATAAAATACACCAGGCATAAAGATCCCACTCTACACGAAGTGATTTGATAAAACTGTGAAAGATGCGGCGGCTTATTGAATGGCCGACTGCATGGAGCTGCCTTAACTGTGCAGAAGCCCCAGCTCTCAGTCTGTCAATGGACTGACCTATGAGAGTGAAAAGAACAGGAGATGAGATGTGAGCCACCTGCTGAGAGACGGGGGAGGACGGGGGAGGGGGGGTGCTGCGAGGGAGGGAAAGGGACAGAGACGAATGAACAATAGGAGCTCAGAGAGAGACTGCAGGTGGAGGACAGGGAGCATGAATGAACAAATGAATGGAGGGACAGAGGATGAATGAAAGCGTGAATCGATAAATCCCTCTGGAACTAACCAGCTGCATGTGTCTCTGTGGTGCCCCTGGGTCCTCAGGCGGCCTACACGTTTTTCTATCGAGAAGCTGTATGAGGTTCAATTGGATTTTTAACCACTTCTTCCTCACAATGTCCGCACTTTTCTAAATACAACACATTTCCCCCCCCTCCCTCAGACAAACAGAATGAGGTGGAGATCCCGTCGCCGACATCCAAGACGCGGGAGAAGAAGAAGCAGCAGAAGCAGCAGCTGATGACACAGATCAGCGGGGTCAAGAAGGTCTCCCACGGGCCCTCGCTCTCCAGCAGCAGCATCTCGCGCTTCGGCGTCAAGACTGATAAGGAGGAGCTGCTGTCCAAGGAGCTGGAGGACCTCAACAAGTGGGGCCTGAACATCTTCACGGTTTCGGAGTACTCCCACAACCGGCCTCTGACCTGCATCATGTACGCCATCTTCCAGGTATGAAGTTTCCTACTTTATTCCGTATTATACGACACCATTACGTAATTGTTGCCTTTTAATATCATCTTGTGTGTGATTACTACTGAAATGATCCACGCTTATTCCTAAATCGATTACAATGTGGTTTTTCTAGGAGCGAGACCTGTTAAAGACGTTCAAGATCCCCATGGATACGTTCGTGGCCTACATGATGACATTGGAAGATCACTATCATTCAGACGTGGCCTACCATAACAGCCTGCATGCCGCTGACGTAGCCCAATCCACACACATCCTCCTCTCCACTCCAGCCCTGGATGTAAGTTGTGATATAAAGTGAAGTATTTAAGTCTGAGCGTCTTGCGTCTTAGTCACTAGGCAGACAGCTAGCTTGCTAACACTTCTCTGTCCTCGTGTGACCTGGTTTGTCTGCTCTGTTCCTGAAAGGCAGAACATGACAGACACAAACACAACCATTTCTTGAGTTGAATTAAGGTTAAAAATCTGATGTTAGCTGCAAATCCAGTCTGGAAGGTTGTCATGTATCACCCAGGGTCTGTTATCTCTCTCTCACACAATACTCTGGGAATCAATAGTCATCTTTCTGATGCTATTTATATCTTCAGAAATAGTTTAATAATCTTCTTTTTTCCCTCTCTTTCTCAGGCGGTCTTCACAGATCTTGAGATCCTAGCAGCCATCTTTGCTGCAGCTATCCATGATGTTGACCATCCTGGAGTATCAAACCAATTCTTAATCAATACCAGTAAGTCAAAACATTAATTTGTTGCTTTCTTTAAAGATATAAAAATTGGCCAGCCAAATAGAAGTAGTCACAACAAAGGCTAAAATATTAAACATCTCTTTTTAACACCTTTCCAGATTCTGAACTGGCGCTCATGTACAACGATGAGTCTGTGCTGGAGAACCATCACTTGGCTGTGGGATTCAAGCTACTGCAGGAGGACAACTGTGACATCTTCCAGAACCTCACTAAGAAGCAGCGACAGTCCCTGCGCAAGATGGTCATCGACATGGTAAGATATCCTGATTCATATTCTTTCTTCTTCTGCTTCCGTCTCCATTTAGTTGAATCAAAACCCAAATTATCCTGATGCTGAGGATGTTTTTTTTTCTTTTTCTCCTCTCTCTTTTATTCAGGTTTTGGCCACTGACATGTCCAAACACATGAGTCTGCTGGCTGATCTGAAGACTATGGTGGAGACTAAGAAGGTGACGAGCTCTGGAGTGCTGCTGCTGGACAATTACACTGACAGGATACAGGTAGGATCTGGTTTTTGCTAAACAGTTTCTTAACTTAAAAAAACAAAAAGAATTTACATTATATGGACTGTGAGTTTGCGTTTGGACATGCTGTAAGCCCTCCACCTCTCTATTACCTGCTTTTAATAGCTCTAAATCAATAGCCAGTGTTGGCGGAGGCCAATGATCATTACCCGGCCTCCTACATAGCTGACCTCTGCTCCCACTGTCACTCCTTTTCTCACTCCATCCATCTTCTTCTTACCTTTAAGTGCCCCCTCTAATGGTCTTTCTAGGATTTCTTCCTTATTAGACTGTTGTGTAGACCGACCTCCTTTCATAACCAAGTACATTACAGAATAAGCATTAAATGTCTGAGTCCTGCTAAATCTAATTGCTGTAAAGTAATCTACCACACCTGGCTGTATTGTTGATATTGGAATTTACATTGGGGAGGCTCATTGTTTCCAGGTTTTACTAGTTTAAAAAAATAAAAAGTGTTTAATACATTTTTTTTAAAGAAGCTGAATTTCCTGCTGAAACCAAACGTTGTAGCAGTTGACAATAGTAGAGGGTGAATACAAAATGACTCCATGGCATGAATCCATCTAGAAAAGTAAAAAAAAAGTGTATAATAATGTATAATTCAACCTGGACTTTTGTGTTGTATTTCTTATCCAATTTACACTTGACATTTACTAAATTGCAGTTCTGTATTATTTATAGGTGCTGCGTAACATGGTGCACTGTGCTGACCTGAGTAACCCCACCAAGTCCCTGGAGCTGTATCGTCAGTGGACTGATCGGATAATGGAGGAGTTCTTCCACCAGGGAGACAGAGAGAGGGAGAGGGGAATGGAGATCAGCCCTATGTGTGATAAACACACCGCCTCAGTGGAGAAGAGCCAGGTAGGCAGTCAAGCACATTTATTACATTACATTTATAATAGGTTTATAACGGATAAACTCACATATGTGCATCAAAAGGTTGAAAGAATCTCAGTCCCAGTTCTAATTAGTCTCCTCACTCCTTTCTAGGTGGGTTTCATCGACTACATCGTGCACCCTCTGTGGGAGACTTGGGCCGATCTGGTCCACCCTGACGCCCAGGACATTCTGGACACGCTGGAGGACAACAGGAACTGGTACCAGAGCATGATCCCCCAGAGTCCCTCCCCACCCTTCTACGACCAGGGTACGCACGGACACAGTGGAGGCACTGGGGGACAGGGAGGTGGGGAGAAATTTCAGTTTGAGCTGACCTTAGAGGAGGAGGACTTGGATGGAATAGAAAAAGATGGCGAAGAGGAGGAGGACGAAGAAGAGGAGGAGGACAGTCTAGGAGATTCTCGCTCTCCTCCCCTGGACTATTTTGACGGTCAGGAGCACGAGGAGGGCGGCATGATGGAGCCCACGTCGGCAATAGAGATCGTGACACACGAGGCGTCACCCACTGACACATAGGGCTTCCATCATCAGGCTCACATGGTGATTTGAAAGTTTTTGGAAAAAGAGGGGAGATCCTCTTGCAGCTGTGCTTTTTAGTAAGCCCACAGAAGCGAGGGCTTAGTTTCGTCCCGCACAGGGGGCGTCTTGCACTTGGGTGTTTGAAGCCAGACACGGGCGGACAGTTTCAGTGAAGCGGCTTCAGAGTTCTCAGGAAATAATTACTGCGAACATTTTAGTCTTGACGGACAGGCGAGACTGAGGGTGGAACTTGAAGGATTTTGGCCAGTTTGGGAAACGGTTACTTTTCTTTTCTGGACTGGCATTAAATGGACATTGACACTACTGAGAGAAGTTTTGTACCTTAAGACTTTTTTACAGATATGATATGATCTAGAAGTAGCATAGAGTAAGATCTACTGATGGAGACACATTTGTATAGCAAGAGAAAGTGTTTACTTTTTTCCTGTACCATTTGTCGAAGGACTTTTGTGTGCCTTTTTTACTATTGTCTTTATAATAGTTTTTTATTTATTTAACACTCTAGTATGTCTGTGAAATGTTTTTTTTTTCTTATCTGAAAGAGCAAAATCTTTTTTGTATGTTAAAAAGAGAACAGTCTTCCATGTATTGGGCAATAGAGAAATCCAAACAAACGTTGACAAACAACTCTTAAACAAACTCATCTAAATAGGGAAACATTAACACCCACATTATATGCACATTTTGTCACATTTGTTTTTCAATCTGAGCACAATGTTTTTCTTTACACGTGGAATTCAAACGCTTATGCTCACTCATGTTACATGTTTAGTTTGTTGCTCTCTATATCAGATGTCAGTCATTGAATGTTACAGTCACACTGAAATACATCACCTATTTTCATACTCTGTCTCTTTAAACATCTTTTGTCTTTTTCTTTGTAACGGTCTGCAGACCATCGGGGGCTTCCTACCTTTTCACACCAAAACTTGACTTTTAATGCAGAATGCTCAGTGAGGATATGAAATCCTACACTTGCAACTATATGGTCAGGCATTCCTGCTAAATTTTCAGTAAAGTCATTGGGACATTTGACTTACACGATTTTGTCTTTTCATTTTGGCATCCAATTGCTGTCGTGTTGGTGTGAAACAGAGGTTAGTCCAGCTCAAACCCTAATAACCTACCGCCAGATAAAATCAGCAGAAATACGAGCAAGTCTAAAAACAAGCAGCTCTTGACAACAGGCTGCTTAGATCTGTGATGAAATCAGAAATGAAATCCGCCAAGGGCGAAATGCACAACAGCGGTGAAGCTATTTTTAGCCCACAGGTATGCCGCAGTCTTAATAATCCTGTTAGTTGGAGCCGGTCCTGACCCCAGACCCGTCTGATGTAACGCCCCCCTGCCCCTCTGCAATCAGGCCCAGACCAGATGATTAAAGGTGCTCTTACAGCTGCCTGTCTGAAAGGCGCTCTCATGCCCTCATCAGCGCCATTATTCACATGGTTTACAAACCCCTCTGGGCTCCACAGACACGACCTCAAAACAATCAGGCCGGCTATTTCTTCCTCACGATAAAAATCCCTCAAGTGCAGCGTCTGCTCATTGACGTCAATTGAATCCCCCCCCCCCCCCCCCCCCCCCCCTCCACTGTATCAGGTTTCCAGGACAGTTGGGTTATTAGGATTTGGCACAGATGGAATTGCTGGATTCAGCATGGCAGACTGCATCCTTTTGAAAAAAAGCAGAATAATTAGGTGCTGTCGTTTTAAATCAAACCCAAAAAAACAACCCCTCTTTTTATGGTTTTCAAATGGTTTGCAGTCTTCACACTTCTGCTCCTGTGGCTTCCACAACTCATTTTTATGGAAGTTCTAGCTGCATCTATAATCACATCTCTCAATTTTCATATTGGTTTACTGATATACTCAAAGGTACTTCATCTAATGTCACTCCAGCATGCTTAAGTGGCAATCGTTTGTGTGCAGTATGTATGTATGGAAGGTTTTGTATGCGTGTGTGTGTTTCTGTACGTGTGTGTGTGTGTTTGGATGTGTTGACTTTGTCATCAGGCCTTACCCCCATCACTCCACACCTTTGTCTCTACTGTTTGTTGCTAGGAGCTCAAGTTGGTCCTTTTTGCTGTTTATAACAGTGTGTATTTATTCTACTTTAAGCTTGTAAATAAGAAATACTGGTTCAGTGTAAAATCTATTTTAATTTATATGCACTTGCATTACCTGGAAGTGGTGGTGTCTAATGTGTAGAAGACTCTGGATTAGAGTCTTTTTATATAAATATATATATGTATATATATACACATATATATATACATATATATATATATACATATATATATCTGAGTATATATTCGCACAATGTTTTGAGTGCCCAGCAGAGCAGCAGCTAAAGAGACATGTTGTTATATTGTTGTTGTCACATGAGAACCTTGGAACTCCAAATAGCCTTTTTTCTTTTTTTCTTTTTTCTTTTTTACATAAAAGTTGAAATTGTTTCTAATGTAATGTCACTGGCATCAAAATGCATGAATATTAAACCAAAAATGTTCTCACTTTGGCATCACTTTGAAATCTTAATTAACATCTAGGCATTTGGTATTTCTGAAAATTTTAGTTTTGCTCTGTTAAATTTCAGCTTAGTTACATTTCTTTCATAATAGCCCAGATTTTGAAAGTCCTCGTTGTGTTTCTTAGATATAACAATTTTGGTCCAACTGAGTTTTTGAAGCTACAAGGTTTTCATCTGACAGCAGCAATTTGGTAACCCAGAGAGAGAGGACATGTTAAACTGCATAGGCTTGGATATAGGATACACACAAGCTAGCCAAGGAATACAGAAGCTTAGTCAATGCTTGGTATCAAAGTACACAAATAGCTTATTTTCTCTTAGCGGCTTGTCACAACCGAAAGCTTCTCCACCCGGCATTTGAATGCAGATTGCTGATATATGAGGCCAGATACAGGTTCGACTGACAAACACAAAGCGATCGTCTCCTTTTACACTCAACGCACTTCATGTAAAAGTAGATAACACAGGGACGGTATTGGTAGCATGCTACAATACGCCCCGGCACTGACGTGAATCGTTCTGAAATAACAACAAAACATGATCTTATGTAACTGATTGTGCTAATGTGTGAACTCTTTCTGACCAAATTTGTTAGCAGTTTTGAAATTCAAATTTGTCAGTATTAACATTGTTTATCTATGTTAAAGCTTTTTTTGGTCCTAGTTGTGTCCAAATGGTTAGCCAGATTTAGCACTATCTGCATGAGAGATGGGTTTCTTTTTTTTTATTGTCAATATGTTCAAAGTCCACCAGTTGTTGCAGGTGGGTTATTAAATGTTTCACACAATGTATGGTATTATATTGTATATTGTGTTCAAGAATAAATCTGAAATACTTTTTCTATTAAGTGATTAAAAGCAAAGCATGAATATATTCCTTCTGTTTCTGCCATTTTTTCCCCCTCATAGCCTAGTTTTCTTAACTCTGGGTGTGAACAACAAATTGGGTCACAGTCACGCTTCTGGTGGGTTCCCACATGTTTGTCATGATTCATTAGGCTGTGTTCCAATTCAAAACTTGCTGAGCACCTGGGTCCTGTGCGGAAAAAGAATGTAAAACAGTATCAGCAATAGTCTAAAATCCCTGCTAGAGGCCCCTTGAGGGCTGTGCTGCTGCTGACACCCAACCCGACCAAAGAGCTGCGAACCAATTAACAGACCAAACAACACAGCCACGCCAAAAGCATGCAAATATCACAACTCGGGAAGATATCAGACGAAAGACGCAACAACTCCATTTACATGATATGCACATATTTAGGGCTGCAACTACTTGCTATTTCCATTACTGATCGTCTGTCACCTTTTTAATTTATCATCTATAAAATGTCAGAAAATTGAAAAAAAAAAAAAACATCACAAGCTCCAAGAGGTGACGTCAAATATGCAACATGTCAAAAAATGTTGCGTTTCTAATGGGAAGGAGAGTGCTCTAAGAATAAGATATGACTTAGTGGTAAGCCATTTGACAGATGATACTTTACAGGAACACTATCTGAGAGTCTGAGATTGTATTCAGTTGTGGTTCTGTTTTTAAAGTCCCACAGTTAGTCGACCACAATCTAAATAAAAATAATAATAAAGCCACTAAAGGCCAGCGGACCCTGGCCCATCCTGTGAGAAAAAAACCCATCAACCTCAAACCTCAGGACAGCGCTGGGAAGGGAAGTAGAACTAAAATACTATAATAGTGTGTGTGTTAGTATATCTCTTCATTCTCTTTGATGTCACTGCGTTTGCTGCATCATCGCAGAAGTTCAGCCCTAATGTGCTGAGATGGGAACACTGTATGACACAGACTCAGCACCACGGCCCACACACAATCTGACAGGACTGTCCTGATGTGACATAAGGCCCTCACACACACACAAACATGGTGCTCATTTTTGCATGTGTTGAAATGTACGTACACACGCACAGACAAACACACTACAGATGCCTCTTCCCGACATATACGGGAGATGATCATGTCATCTCTGCGTTGATAACGTCAATCATGTTGTTTAAGCCAAACAGCATTCATTCTCCCACTGACTCAAACATCATTTCATGTATCTAATAAAAAGTGTGCTGTGTGGTTGTAGGCGTGTCAGCTGACTGCAACGCTCTCCTTTCTTAAAGATGGAAATTAGTTTTTTTGGGTTTTTTTTCATCTTTTCAGTTTTTAAAAGATAAGCATGACAGTGACTACTCGAATGGCAAGCAAATCAAGGGAGACTAGAAATGTTTGGTGTTTTTTTAATGGAAGATACAAACTTTAAAATTGATGACCTCTACCAAGGACTCAATAAGGGTTTTTTCCTGGCGCAGAATGGGCCTGTGTGTGGTGTGTGTGGGGGGGGGGGGGGGGGGGGGGTGAAAGGCATTAAAACGTGAGTCTTACAGGTAAGACATGAGACTCATGTTGGCTGATATTGGAGTTCAGCTGTGAATTTATTTGTTTCATTTGTTCATTCATTGTTTTTAATGTTTAAAGAGAAATGTAAAAAACCAAATCCAATTTGACTGACGAAATTCGGGTACAGCTCTACAGCCTGACTCTGGACGGTAAAACTGAGTTTAAATACTACAGTTAAAACCACCGGGAGAGTCCGGGACAACAAACCTGCAATCCCATTTAGTGCTAGCTTCACAGCCGAGTGCTCAGGTCGATATAGCGGCTGTGGATGAGAGGGGAGTTGACTGCTGGAAGTCAAAGACATTATGTTGAAGTTTATGTTCTGCGTGTTCGACAGTTGTTTGATACATTGCTATTATTATATTACTATTTTTATTCTCAGTTCTTATCAGTTTGGCTCTGGTGGTTTTCCTTTGGCGCTGGCTTAAACCTCTATGCTGGAAAAACCCTGCGCTTTCAGTCTCTGCGTGTTTGTGTGTTATGTAGCACAAAACTTACTTAACGCAGTTCAGTGAAATTTGGTGACACTTTCGGCCATGGGCCAAGGAGGAACAATTTCAATCTGATGCAGATAGCGCCACCATGTGGCCATTTATGGAGCACTTCACATTTTGGCTCATAAATCCTGAACTGGAGTGTGACTGATTATCTATCTTTACGTGTATTTAATGATATTCCAGATTCAGATTAAAAAGTGCTACCCTTTTTTTTTTTATTCAAATAAGAGATTCGGGGGATTGAGCAACCAAAGTAAGATGTAGGCGCTGCACTTTCTAGTTCCAACTTCAACCATCAACCCGTTCCTTTGCAGTGCCTCCTGTAGTGACTCCCCACTGACATTAACTAGACGGATGTGGATGCTGATAAGTTGTTTTATTGCTATATTAAGTTAAGTTGTTTTATTAATGTGGGACCTTCCACTCAGCCAAGGTGAGAGGGCAAAAATGCCTGATGAAGCCATATTTCCAGGAATGTTCAGTTAGCCCAGCATTTTCCACAAATGACTGGTTTGACTGGAGGGTTTATGGGCTACTACACTTTGGGAAACATCCCATGGAGCACAACATTGTGCTATTAGTAATTGCCTTTTTACTGTATTTACTGCATTAACTTCCGTCCTTAAAAACATAATGAGGCTAGTTTTGCAAAGTGATCACAGGTGTTACAGTCTTACATTGTTCCTTGTGGCTTTTTAGGAAAATTAGTTCAGAGCTGCATTTTCAAAACTGGACATAAGTAGTTAGGTAAGAGCAAATAAGGATATTAGAATATTCCTAAACTATTTTAGGTTGGGTTCCTTCTCCAAAGTCATTAGTGGCTATTTTTACACTTCTGACTAGGAAGGAATTATACAAACCTGATCTAAAAAAAATTCAAGACATGGGTAAGAGGCTTGTGTAATTTCCATCCATGACCCTTCACATCTAATTTCATTGTGGCCCACGATAGAGCTAAGAGATAAGAGCTCTGAGGCTGTCTGCCCTTGTATCCACTCCATCCTTGCTTTAAGAGAGAATCATGAGTGAATTATTTTATTCTCCCACTTTGCACTCCTCTCATTAGCTATTTTCATCTTTTAGCTCTTACCCTTGAATTTTCATACACATGCCTGCCCTTGAATATTTTCCAATCTCCACCTCCATGTCCTACTCTCCCATCTCTCACTGTGGAAGTCTCTCCTCCCCTTGCCTCTGACATAACCTAGTAAAAGCAAGAGACGTGATTTGGTGAAACTACTTGCGTACATATGACGAAAGAAAGCTGGATGAAAGAAAGAGACAGAGAGAGACTGGCATATGGGACAGGTGGCCTCCCCTGTCACTCCTTTATAAAAGAATGGCAGTCCACGGGGATGGCTGGGTTATCTCAGAAAGCTAAAAACAGAGCAAAGCATATCCCACCAGTGGAGGAAAATGACACCACTTAACTTCTCCCCTGTTTCCTAGAGCAGATATTTTAAGCAATGAAAAGGAAATGGTTAGCTTGGAAGATAATAGGGAATTGGCCATTGTATCATCTACATGTGAATGAATGAGAGAGACGTTCGGAGAAAAGAGAACGAAAAAAAAGGAGCGTGTGGGTGTGTACTTCACTTAACTTTCTTTTAAAAAATAAGCCAACAAATCTGCCAATGTGGAGAGAATATTTGACCTCTTTTCAATACAAACTCTGGTTTGGTAATAGTGCAATGATCAATCAAGTGTTCTTTTTTGAGTTGAAAAAAGGGAAGACATTTCTTCAGATGGGGTTTCTTTGCGCACCATATGTCAATGACTATCACAGAGTTTATTGCATTTTAAAAACATCAACCAGTCATGTAGCCAGCAGGGCACTGGGATGTTTACGATGGTTACTTTCATTTAATCACATTAGATAGTGGCAACCCTGTGTGTAAATTACGTTTACACTTTATACTCTTTATCAGTAAGTGTCTGGTTGCTTTGAATGTTATCAATCAGGTGTTAAAAACATTAAAAAGTAAGTTAAAATTCTGTGCTGTCAGATTTTAAGCTGCTGTAACAATTAAGACACATTTAGAGTTATAGTTTGATAAAAAGAAGAAAGACACACACACACAGGAGACAGAGACAGAGACAGAGAGGGGGAGAGAGCAGCTGATGTAACTCCTTTAAGCTGAATAGACGAAGGCCTCATTGAGATGTCGGGTAATTAAATTTAAGGTTCCTGAGCCCACGCGTAGTTATTTCACAATGGTGGATTTCTTAGAGTCTTTATTCTGTTAACCTACGTGGAACTTTCATAGCAGCCTTAAACATGTCCTCGCTTCAACAAAAGTTAAACCTTTTCCCTATTATCATCATCTCAAGACAAAGCAGGGTATTTTGCATGTTTTCTGCAACTTAAAAAGCTTCAAGCACTTAATCACTGTGTGGGACTGGGGTCCCCACCAATATTTGTAATAACCAGTCTTCAAATGCTTCCACAAGCTAAAAGAAAGCCGATTTTCTTCCCTTATTATTCAGTGTTAAACTGTCCAAATCACACTGGATGGTCAAAGAACTCCTTCTGCTTCATGTTGATTTACATGTCAACTAGCAACAGTGAACACAACAGCTTCTTTTTTTTTATCCCCCCGCAACCCAGTTGGGTTAGATTTCATCCATTAAAAGCTTCAATCCTGTGCCTGAAATCAGATGCAAACATGGGTGTCAACAGAAATGTCATTACATAAACAGTGTGTGCGTCAATTGAACTGGGTACAATTTTCCCCCAGATGTTGCTTGTTAGTATTTTAGAGCGGTCTGACAGTAAACACAGCACGTATAAGAGAATGCATACATCTATATACTTGCACAGTATGTGAGTATGGGGCTACATACAGGAACATTTCATTTTTCCAGCCTGTGAAAAAGTCTTAAGGACTTTGTGAAATCATGAAAAGGTGGACCAGAGGGGGTCAAAGACTACTTGCAACAAGGGCAACCCCCTGCTGTCTGTGTGCAGGATTGTAATGTTTTAGGGATTCACACCTTGCACTGATTTGATAACTTGGCTAAATGAAGGAATCGGATCTAAGTGAGAGACCGCACATACAGGGTATATTCACAACCCGGTCTGTTCAGTGTTGGCTTAATGTAACAGCTTACATTTATTATGACCACAAAGGGTTAAATATCTTCTCTTTTAATGCAAATTATGTGGCTCCTGCTTTTGCGTCATTGTGGTTTTATAGCTGGCTGTAGGGCCAGCTGGGTCAAATACTGCTGCTGCTGCTGCTCTCAGAGGAATACACTGTTAAAAATGACAAGCTTGGCAATCGATTTTCATTTGCATTAAGCGTTATCGAGCCGTCTTACGAGATTGGCAGATCATTTTGTAAAGAAAAAGATTATTACTTTGCAGAATGAAACCTCATGACATTGAATGGAATGAAATAAAATAAACAAAATTATTGTTTTAAACTTCCTTTTGCTTTTGTGTTGCCATTAAACATGCAAAGCTGTGTGGTGAAAACACTAAAAACAAACAAACAAATTCATAAAATATATTAGTACAAGTTACATTGGTAGTTGTTGCTACAGTGGTTTCCAGGGAAAAGGCAACATGATGCCCCTCTTGGGTCCCCTGAGGCTGCATTAACCTTGTAAGTGAAGCAAGTAAATCAGTCTCATGATGGATACATGTGGCTATTTATATCCCCCGAGCCAATTAGAGGAGAGATGATGAAGCAGCTGAGGGTGCAGAGAAACACCACTGACAGCCTGTTTAAAGATCCTTGGCGAGTCCTCATTGCACTTGTGAAAGTAATGAGAGAACAGGTGGACACGGCTGGCGGCGTTTTGGGGATATAAGCCACCACTTCTGGGCCGTAACCAGAGCGCTGACTATGACTGCCGAGACATTCAGTGGTGCTCACACACGTCAACCAGAAGTCTCAAACACATCGCAGTACCTCCAATGTTGCACTGGATAAAAAAAGGAACTAAGTTTACCTCAGGCCCCAGCCGGGTAGGAGCAGTGGGGTGGTAGAGGTCGGGGCTGACAGCTCCACAGCCGCCACCTTGTTCCTGAAACCAACGTGCTCTCCCCTTTCTGGAAACAGTCATAACAACACTTGACTGTCACTTCACTTAACCCCTCAGTTTACTGCAGTACAAGGGTAGAAGTATCATAAAGTCCAATATTAGAAAATACCAAAACTACCAACTCAACTCAAATCAACTAAACCTCTGGGAACAGCCAGAACAAAGACAGATGGCTGATGAGATCTATATGATTGTAGGATTTGATCATTGGGCTGAATGATTACACATAAGCCACAAATCCTACCAGGACACAGACAAAACAACGGTCCAGAAACGCAGCTGATACATTTGTATCAAGTATTGATCTTTAGCTTGGATTGTGCTGACTACTTAGTATGGTAAAAGACACACAAGCAGCGCAAGTGACATCAGCACCCCTTTATGCTTCCACAGATTCATGACTGCAACCAACTTCAACCCGAGAGGAGGGAGAGGCTGTGGCGTGACCTGCCTGCCCTGGACCAGTCCATTGAATAGAACTGTCTGTCGATCTCCTAAAACTCGTCCTTTGAGTCACTCACATGAACAGACATAAACAACAGTGAGTAATCGTCTCAATTGTTCACTCCACAGAAAAAGTAGAGGAGAAAAAACTCCTAACTGAGAACTAGAATGAGGAATGTGCGTTTTTCCGTAGCGTGACCAATTTCACAGTCGTTTCTGTTTCCCTCTTCTCTGGTTCTTCCACAGCTGTGTCACTGAGCCCTTTGGTTAGATTACTCCAAACTCTATAAATCATTTGTTGCTCTCACGCACCCTTCCCAAATCACAGAGGTCTGCTGCACATGGGAACAGTTCTTCGGTTTGCCTGAGAGCATGTGTGATGACACGTGTGTGTGTGTGTGTGTGTGTGTGTGTGTGTTTGTGTCTTTCACTTATTGTTCTCCCGTAACGCCATTCCTTCCAGTAATCTCCTGTACTTCAGATCCTTTACAGTTAATGACAGGCACACGCAGGTCAGCTGCAGGGCTTGAACCCGGGTCATCTTGTTTAAGAGCACATTCTCTGACCACTGGACAACCCTACATCACAAATAATACTTTTAATGGGTTTCAAAAGTATTTCATCACATAAAAAAGGCCGGCCTGCTGTTGCCTACAGCATTACCCTGGAGGCTCCAGTTTGTCAAGTCAAATTTATTTAGGCCTATATAAAGCCGAGAGGACTTCGGTACAGCATACAACACTCTATCGACTTCCACTCAATTTAGATCATTTTGAGACTAAAAAAAACTTAAAATTTAAAAATAAATGGGAGAAGCATCAGAAAGTGTGAGAGGAGTGATCCCTCTTCCAGGACAGAAAAACATGCAATAGGAGTCACTTCCATAGAGTACAGAGCACGTAGACCAAAACCCGACCCCCAAGACCCCCGACAAATTGATTAGGGTGTGTTCATGTGTGTGTGCAAGAGTGTGTGCGTGAATGAGTACATGTGGAGAGGGAGAATATAAGAGCAAGAGAGAGAGAGAGAGAGAGAGCCAGACAGGAGACGCAGTGAATTGGGATTTTGACAGGGTTTTTCTCTCACATCCTATCACAGGGAGGACCAAGTCCTCTCTGCCGATCCGGTTGCCATGGCAACTGTGCCAGAGTTGAATACTGAGACACATTCTCTAGACATTTCTCTGTGGGATAACATCTCCACAGTTACATGCAGGCAATGTCTCGTACAGCAGGTACCGACACAGATAAACTCTGACACACACACACACACACACACACACACGCAGATTCATGCTGCTAAAGATCAGAACTGCAAGTATGGATCACAACTGAATATAGAGATATACTTAAATATACTACCGCAGTCCAAGGGCCCAGTTTCAGATAGTGACAACCCTGTGTGTATGTGTTTGGTATAAATACACAATCCAATAATATCATATTATTAGAGCTAAAAGTTGATCAACAGAACTATGAAATGACACTTTATGGACCAAGTGTTTAATCAATACCATGATCAGCAGATTCAGTTATAATAAAAATAAACTTTGGTTGCTGGTCATTATAGATGGTCTCATATTCATATGTATATTTCTAATTGAGCAAATGAGAAAAAATTTAATCGAATTTAAATCTTGATTGATTTCTAAAAAGGCCTTTTTGTCAGGGAAAAAAAAAAACCACAGTGAAGAGATTTGCCAATAGTCCCAGCTGGTCCCCTCTCCTGCGCACACACGCACACACACACACACACACGCACACACACACGCACACACACACACATTGCCTCTAGGCGTAGTCCAACATGCATGCCATGCATACCGACCAAACAGTGACCTGCAGTCGGGTACGCAATGCTTAGTATAAATACTTTGCAAACAGACGACCTTTCCACATGCTGGTCAAACGAGAGGATCATCACGCGGAGCAGGTACAGTTTTGCATGCTCTCGGGCAAAGTCTGGTCTCATACGCTGTTACAAACATTTGGGAAAAAAAGAAAGAAAAAAATCAATGCTGCTGAACAGGGAGAGCCGTCCCTGTTATGCAACAGCATTGGGCTTCACGTCAAAATGCTTTGCCGGAGGAAATTACTTTCCCGGCCTGCTTTGATGAATTATTAACCGGGGGGGGGGGGGGGGGGGGGTCGTCAGGTGTATGAATCAACCAGATTAGTAAAACCCAATTTACACGTGGCATTTCAATCCAAATTCAGCTATTGTGCTTCATCATGGCTGTGAGTAAATACATAACTAACAGGCAGAACGGCACCTACACGACGCACGCAACATGCTCTATGAACGCCACAGGTAAACATGGCAGCACTTTCCTCTCAGAAGAAATGTCGGCGGAAGCGACACCTCCTCGCTCAATTTGTCATGGTGTTCTAAACATGTATTAATTTATACGTAAACATTTTTTAAAAAAAGGTTACAGTAGATAGGTATCGATACATTAACCTGATAACAAAACGTTACAATCAGCCGGCGCGTGATAGGTAGCTGGGGTTGCGTCACTTCCGCAGGCCGTCTTTCATTGGCTGAATTTTCCTAATTGTGCGGGAGTCCGAATATCTTTGTTTTCAACTGAACAGAAGACACTTTTGAAGAATCAAAAGTTGTGCAAATAGCGGTAAGTGTTGTATTTCTCTTGGAGGAGAAACTGTGACTTCAGGTTCAAGCGTAAACATCGATGCAACTGTTTTAAGTTGACTGTTTAGTTACATGTGAGGTCCAACAGAGTTAACAGAAATAACAGTGTTTCATTTAGCCTCAAATGTAAACCTCTTACTGGCTAAAACAATGGACAGGGGTATAGAAAAACATAGAAATAAATGTACAAAATCTTGCCAACTAACTAAGTTAGAAATAAAGTCGCAATCCACCATGGCTAAACATGTAAAGGTGGTAGGATGCTGATCATGATAATGTTGTCAACAAAAAGGTTGAAAATTGACTCGACTTGGAAAAGTAGTAGGCTAGTTTGGCTGCTGGTAGAGAAGTTTTTTTTCATTTTTTTTATGTAGAGTTAGTTAGAGCTCGTAGCTCAACATAAAATGTGAGTCATAAGGGAGAATTAACAAGACTGGAGGAGCACACAGAAAATATTTCATGGGTTTGCTCATTGTAGGGCTGAAAGCTTTTGCTGTGTGGGAATGTATTGTGTCGCTGTCACTAACTATTTGCCCGTTTTGATAATTTGAGCACATCTGAGCATTGAAATTGTAGGCGAGCCTCGTCCTTTGTGGTAGATGATATCATAGCTAGAAATTCATGATAGTAAATAAAAATAATTTGCCAGGAATTCGTTTACAGTAAATGATGTACTTCCCTCAGAGCTGGCCTGTGTATTTTTGTACTTGTTCCCGTAACCATGGAGACCCTGTGCAGAACAGCTTACATCCTAGAAATGAAACAGGAAACTGGCATTTCTTTGATAGCTGGTATCACCCTTTATCATACTTGTCTGAGTAATGGAATTGGAAAAGGTTGTAAACCCCAAATATCTGGTGTATGAAAGGCTGCTGAGGAAGAGCTTTAGTACCAGCTGGAATGGATGATGTATACACTTTAAAGCAGTTGCCTGCTATATATTTTGCCAGCAGTTTTTGCCAGTAAAGTGTCCTGCCAGAGTCGTTTTAGTGTAATGATTAGATGTTGAAGTACTGTTATCCAGCCATAGCTTTTGACACGTTATTCCTGTAGCAGAAGAAAAGTGCTTGTAATTGACCTCTTGAGTATTTTTTACTGTTGTTCAGGAAATGAAGTCACGTGGTTTCTACACCAGGAAGACAAGAAATGTGTGACTGCAGAAAATGCTGTGGGGGTTTTGACAATGTTTTCACACATTGCTGAGATCTAGCTATATGAGATTAAAAAACTTGAGTTGTTGTTGCTGTGGATGCTACTTGCAGTGTGAAGTTACAGGTCATTTTTATGAAAGTAATGGGCGTGCTTTTGGGGATACAAGCCACTGCAGTCTTGACACATTCGGGTTCTGACATTAGTCACGGAAACCCTGACAATACTCTAAACACAATAGAGACCGTCTAGCAGCTAGGTGAAGTTTATTACACAATATTGCAATCCAGCACATGAAAGAAAGGGCTGGAGAAGGGAGTAGAGGGAGAGAAGAAGTGTTTTGGCGTCCGTGTGCTCCAGTCAATTCATCCGGGTCGATTGGCCAGGCTCGCTGCATCATGATGTTTGGCACAAGTGAAAAATAATTACCATTTGTTTGGGAAATTAATAATCAGTTTGATTAATAACAGTATGTTTTGTACGAGCTGTGACGTTGATGCCTGGGGAGGGTTGAGTCAAAATATCCAAGGCCAGACTGTGCCAGACATCAGCATGTGATATATGTGTCCAATCAAAATATTTTGGTGTGTTGTCTTTAATTCTGTTGGTTATTGTGAACAGGTGTTGTTGCATGTGATGATTCACATGGAGCTGCACCTGAGTTCTGCGACACTTCCATCCTGTATCAGTGGTGGTCCTGGCATGGACCAGCCACAGACTCATCGCTGCAGTCTGAGTCATTTCAGCACATGCGTGTTTCCTCTTCAATGGCACATTTTCGGTTGCTCAAAACATGTGTGTGGATGCCAATAATTAAGTCGGATACTCTCTGAGAAAATGTGAAACTTTCTATTCATCCGGACAAATTTCTTTAGAAATTAAAAAGGCTCTCAGTTTTCTAAGTCTTAAAACAAAGTCTGGCGCCCATGTGCACATTGCAACAGGTTTTCTTGCTGTAATCATTCCTCCTATTCATACTGGCTGTTAAGAGATCCCTAATAAAACACTTCCAATGTAAGTGATGGAGGACAAAATCCACAGCCCTCCTCCTGTGCAAAAATACATTCCACAGTTTATCTGAAGTTAATATGAGGCTTCAGCAGTCTGAGTTAGTGTTTTTACTACCCCTGACTGTTGTCTGTTTTAAGACAGACTTGAAAAGTTGTAGAGCTATCCTTTAAGACAGTTACAGAGGACATTTAACAGTTAAACTAAAACAAAATGTCAGTGCTGATATGAGACGTAGCTCTGGGCTTGGGGGTATTGTGTTGGGACAGCTATATATCCCAGAGGCCTACTGCACGTGTGAGAGTTGGAAGTAGAGTGAGTTCAAGTAGAGGTTCGGGATATGTGGGAAAAGCCGTGGGGAGAGAAGGGATTGCCAGGCTTGAGAGTGATGAGTGAGGAATGAGGTTTCAGCTTTAGGTGGATTTCGCCTGGGAATACAGCCTGGGAAAATTTCTGATCTCTGTTTCCTGTGTTGAGCTGTGAAAACCCTCAAATGCAGCATTATCGGGCAGTTGATTCTGGGCTATGCCCATGACGACAATGCTGTGTCCCTATATCACACTGTAGCACAGAAGATGCGGGAAAAATTTAAAAATGGTTTCAACAAAGCCGCCTAGCCTCAGATACCAAGAAAATGTTTTATGCTATATAAATGAATAATTCTACATTTAGCTTTTAAGTTTTAGCAATACATTTAACATTTATTTCGATGAACGCCGTAAATCATATTCAGCTGTTATTTTGCCCAAGTGTGGTGGGAGAGAGCACAGACCTGTTCAGACCTGCTGAAGTTTTACAAGTCAGAATAGCTTAATATACTTCCAGACACTCATTTTTCAGGTTTGCGAAAAACATTTAAGACAAATTAAAGTTAGTCTAAATTTGATTTTGGTTTTCACAAATTAGCCTAATCAGAAACACCAGTAGAAAAGGGGTGGGCAGGTAAAGTACAGCAAATGAGCAACACTCGCATAAACTAAATCAACTTTTGTCAGTGACTTCCAGCTAGGAATTGAGGGTGATAGTCTTTTGTGTTATGTATTATTTCTCCGTGCCCTGAAGTGTTGTTGTTGCTGTTGAAGGGGTGAGTCATTCATGCTGCTTTTGCCATGGATGGTTCATGGGGGAAGCCTTACAGAATGTGTGGTCGTGTGGAGGAGCAAAGTATTTCCTCAGAGCATCAGTCTTTCAAGCCTGTCTGCGTGCTCGGGAAAACACCAACCATTATCGCAAACCAACCCATCAGTCATCATTTATCTGTACATTTCTACAAGGAAAGTCATAAGGAGTTTAATGAATCACCAGTCATTTACTTCATTTCACTTTTTAATTTGAATGCCAGTTTAAGGTGTACTTTTAAAACCTATATGGGTAAAAGTCAGGTGATACATATTTAGGTGTTTAGTCTGATCATGTTAAATGTTCTTTTTTTGTGTTGCAGATCACAAGTTGGCTTTTCTGTGAAACGTTAGCTGGCTCAGAAGACCTGAAGGAAAAAGGCAGAACATCTTGGGACTACAAAGTCCTTAATCAGCTGATATCAGCATCAGATTTTTCACATTGAGGTAGGTGTGGTTTAAAAAGAAAAAAAAAAGATGTACTTTGCCCGTGTAAGAAAATTGAAATAGAGATGTTGTGTGGTAGTCGTGCGTCTGTGAGCATCACAGAGGCTGCTTATTTTAAGGATGAGAGTTTACCGGAAGTGTGTGTGTGTGTGCGTGCGTGAGGGATTTGGGTGAGCTGTGTGTGCGTGGGTGAGCTGCGGCTTTCTGAGGAAAAGAGGGGAACATATGCTTTATTATTTGACACTCAGGAGATGGTGTGAAACAAGTCAACGATGAGTAAGAAAGAGCAAGGCATGCTGTGCCTTCTGGGTAGAAGTGCTTTTGCATGTATGTGTATGTACATGCACACAGATTTGTGTTTGTTTTGACGTACATGTGTGTATATTATCTGCTGCTGCACTCTGGCAGAGAGTCGGCATGTTCCAGCGTGTTGGATAGGCCTTTGATGTGTCAGCTCCAATACTTGGATGTGTGGTGCGTGGATGTGTGGGCATGTCCCACAAACACGCACTCCCAAGTGGGTCCACTGGACACCTCCATAGTACGCCTCAACATAGCATAGTGGCAATGCCATCTCAAAACTATCTACTAACAGTGACCAGTAAGCTTTAGTGTGGCGCTCAGTGTTACGCATGTAATGAAATTACAAGGTTCAAGGTTCTTTATTTGTCACATGCACAGAGATACAAGCAAAACACGCAGTGGGGTGCTCAGGCAGTTACTGTACAAGAAAATAAAACAAGAACAAATAAATTACTAGTGCAAGATATACAGCGGGGTCCAAGAGTCTGAGACCACTAGTCAAGATACTTCTATTTTGCATTTGCATTTTTTTTTTCATTACAAATGAAATTATTTGAGTGTACAAAAAATGTACAGGAATTTCAGAAAATCGTAGTATTTGGTATGTCCCCCTTTGGCTTTAATGTCCGCATGTACTCCAGCTGGCATGGACAGACACGGAGTTTGTGCGAAACCTGGTGACCCATGTTATCCCATTGTCCAGGATCTGACAATGTTCCAAAGGGCTTCTTGTGATGTCACAGACTGCTTGGCTTTCTGAGTCTTCAAGTACCCCCATAAATAGTTCAATGGGGTTGGGGTCAGGTGACTGTGGAGGAAAGTCCACGACAGTCAGGACTCCTTGGTCTTCTTTGGTCTTCAAGTAGTTCTTGCAAAGCTTTGAGGTGTGTTTGGGGTCACTATCCTGCTGCAGTATGAATCTGTATCACTGTATCTCCCACATCCTTACTCCGAGTCTGCCTCATGACCTATGATAGTGTGTCAGAGGCAGATTCATTGTTCTCACTGCTCTGGAGTGCTGTCAGATAGAGTAGATCTTAAAAATCTACACTCCTATTTTAAGATGCCTCATGAATTATGGGTTCAGTATTAAATGCGTCATTGGGAGGCTGATCTGGGCTCCTACCAGCACGTCACAGCACACACACACGCATAACCTATATTAGCAACTTTCTCGTGGGTGTCCAGCCAAACCAGAGTGAGCCAGTAAGCAAGCGTAGGCAAGTTTTTGTCTTTTTTTTTTTTTTGAACAAAACTAATTCAGCCATGGGGTTTTCTATGAATGTTCTGACACAACTCTTGGTGATTTTCTGTTCCTATCTTAGCTTTAGACAGAGGAGTCATTCAGCTCAATGTCTTCTTTATGGGGGTCATTTACCAGTTGGATAGAGCCAATCCTTCCAAATCAAATTAATATCAAGTGAGAAATAATTTAACTTGTTCTGTTTGAATTATCCAAAGAAGCTATTCGGTAGTATAGAATCCATGTCTGTGCTATTTCTATTGTCTTTAAAATACTCCTTTCAAACTCCCTGCAGTGAGTTCATCTGGCTCCATTCTGTCATCTCAGCCTGGCTGTCCAAGCAAAGACCGGTACTCTCGGGAGTGGCCTAATTTAAACTTCTCCACTGTTTATAGATATAAGCTGATTGTATAGCAAGTTTGGGCTCTGTTTATTTAGGCTTGGGCCCTGTGCGCAAATGGTAATTGGTGTGAGTAAGAGGGACTTATTGGACTGGTGTTGACATCCTGGAGACCATTAGGGAGACCACAGACCAGACCGGCCCAGTATCAGAGGGATGAGCTCATCTTTTCCATCCCCTGTTCTCCTGTTGGGAGGACTGGGTTTTCAGAGGGGGCTTGTAACAGGGGGTAGACTCTGGACAGGGTTTTGGGTCAGAGAATAGTCCAGGCTGACAGTGGTTGTTATTAAACTGGTGCTGCAGGGCAGGGAGGCAGTGGGAAATGTAGTCATACAAGACTGTAATTTCAAGTTTCAAGTCTCCGCAAGTGGATTTTCATTTTGTACTGGACTGACCTCTTTTAACTCTGCCTTTGGGTGGCTGGTACAAAGTCTGACTGAATATCTTCCAATGTGACCAACGTACCTATAACACTTGCTAACTAGCTAATTAACTGACCACTGATTGATCGCATGACCTGGCACCTAAAATATAACACGTCATTACTATTTGTCCCAGAGAATTAATACCAGAAAAAATACCATTACTCGTGGTATAGAACCTTTAAAGCTAATGAATCAGAATTAAAACCCCCCAGTGGCATCAGACTAAACAAGCCAAATTCACCTATGAGCTGGCAGTCAGCGTCCTCAGCATCATCAAGTAATTAGGAAGTGGGTGCTAATTACACAGAAAACCTTGCCGCTTGATGTGGTGTGTATGTGTTTCTGTGTATGTTTGGCTTGGCCCCCAGGGCAGCAAGTGGGGTTATGACAGAGCACAGTGTGTGTGTGTGTGTGTGTGTGTGTGTGTGTGTGTGTCTGGCAGTCTGGCAGTACCAACAGACAGACAGCATCATGAGTGGCTGGATGGCACGTAGGCACTCGACATGGCTCCCTGCCATCGCCACGCCTTTACCACCCTGCATGCCTTCCCCTGCCGCTGAGTGGAGAGTGCGTTGTTTTGGTTTGACTGCACTCACTGCTGCCTAATCTGTGGGTGGGTATTTGTCCGTGTACATTTAATGACTGCTGCCTAATCATCATCCCTCATCAGGGCACTTTGGGGTTGGGGAGAGATGGAGCAGGGTGGAGGTCTGCAGGGATGTCGGTTCAGCAGCGTGCAGGAAATGGCACGAGGTCTTGAGACATGAGACGTGACAGTTGCAACATGAGCCCAGGGAAGTCCCAGTATAGAGAAGACGTTTACTGAGTGGCATCATATCTGTAAAACACCTGCTCTGTGTTGACATACCTCAGGCTTAGGGTAGAGTACTCCAGGTAGGTTCGTAGCGACAAGGGTGTCACGTGTAAGCTTGACAAAAGGACAAAATGCTAAGAAATGTTCCCTACACAAAGTATAATCATTTATTCAAGTGAGACAATTTCTGCTTCACTAGACAGTGCTACAGTGAAAGGTGACACAGCATAAAAGAAGGGAGAGGGGCATGAATGAATACATATTTACTGCTAGCTGGCGTGTCAGTGTTGGCTAACTGTGGGTGAACCTGATGATTGGATTGTAAGAGAAAAGTCGCCCTTCTCTCTTCCTGTTGGCTTGGTTCACATCACTGCATGGTCATGTGCCACTGGGCTTTCCCTGCTCCTCAGTGCCCTGCTCGTGTAGTAATGAATTAGTGTCATCATCCTGCTCACCTCAGTAAGTGTGGCAAGAGGTGGAACCTAAGTGAATTGGGTTCAGATTTATTTTTATTTTTTTTAAATCAAGAATTTCGGTGCTTTTTGACTTAAAACAAAAACAAAAAAAAGTTTTGCATCCAGACACACACACACACTCACACTATGTAGTATCACTTTTTCTTTTGTTTAACTTGGCCTGTTGAGGCCTGCAGTTAGCACGCCTGTCTGTCTCAAAAGCCATGAGCTGATGACCCGCATAAGAAAAATTATTTTAATGATGAGCCAAACTTGATGTATCCAGATGGCTCATTTTGTCCGACCAGCAGCCAGAAAAGTCACCATTAACCATGATATGAAACAAAGAAAAGCAAAGCAAAAAGCAAATCTTCACATTTGAGAAATTTTACCCTGGAAAGGTTTTGTGTTTTCATTTGATAAGTAATTAATCAGGTATCACAATTGCCAGTGATTTCTTTTTTATTTTTATTATTTGGTTTGTCTGATCAATCAATCAATCACCAAAATGGTTCAGCACTAGCTGTCGCTGGTGCAAAGGGAAGAGCACAATTTGTGCAAGATTGCTATTTTTGTTTTATGGGGAAATTGGATGGAACTAGAACACATTTGATAAATGATAAGCAATTCAGGGACCTGAAGTGGCATCACCATACCTCATCCTGCGCTCCCACTGGTTCTTCACTTGCCAGATGATAACGGCAGTTTGCTGCTAAATGCAGCTTTTCCTTCTTTACTGTATTCATACAGTGACAGAGTGATGACCCATTTGAATTTGTGGTGCGGTTTTTGCTGGTGGTGAAAACTGTTTGGGATCTGCAAACAGATGCAGAGAGACAGCACTGAAAAATAGTCAGATTAGAGCAACACTGCACCCCACAGGCGAAAGGCATGAGCAAAGGTGGAGAGAAAGTAGGTCAGGGGGAGGGAGGTATAGGGTGCATGTATGTGGTTTGAGACAGATGCAAGGTAGAGGGTTGGAGAGAGGGAACAGGAGAGGTAGATGGGGTGGAGATGGACAAGAAGGTTTGATTTTTCTTTTGCATCTGCTGCTTTTGAAATAAACAGACTCACTTTCCACAAGTTTCTGCCATCTGGGAGGTATATGGAATGTGCCAGAAATAAGAGCATCCTTGTCCATATATTTCTGAATAGTAATTGCTGTCTGTCCAAATACCAGGGAGACTTCTCTGCTCTTAGGAGAGAGTGTTTTACTGAGATAAGGGACGGATAACGTGCAGCAAAGGGCTTGAATGTGACAATGAAGTGAAATGTTTATTAGATAGTCTCTGTACCAGCAGAGACTGTCATAGCTCACACTAGGATTAGGTTTTTCAGTGAACCAGTCTGAATGTGATGTGATGTGCAAATGCTGCATCTGGATACTGTGAAGTCAAAAATACTTCAAGGTTTTTACCTGGATTCCTCTTTTCACTGTGTTTAGTGAACATGTGTGTGTGTGTTTGTGTTACTACTGATGCCTGTTACAAATTGTATGCTTTACCGTCTCTGTACTGTCCTTGAAAAACGGAAATTGAGAGCAGCTGTAGAAGTGGATCAGAGATGGAGGGGTTGGAGAGGAACTGCGTATGGCATGGAAAAGAGCACTGTGTTAAAGTGAACAGCAGATGGCGCCAACAGCATGTGATTTTTGGGTTCTTGTTGGGAAGTAAATCAAATCAAAACAAATTCTTGGTCCAGTTCACCAGTAATTGACAATGCCAAATGTCATTTTAGGCTATCTGATTCTTAGTGTACGACCCTTTTTACATTTAAAAAATAAAATTGAATCAAACAGATATTTCAGTGAATCAGATGCTTGACCTTCACTGCCCGGCTCGTCTTTCCTCCTGTGCCACATTACTATTCTCCACAGGTTGTGTTCTTGTGTAGCCGTGAATATGCCTTCGCCGCTACACTTGCAGTTAAATGATGTGCTGGTATCAGCGTCCGCGTACGTGCATGTCCTCTGAGCAGCTCAGTCTGGCAGAGTCCTCGGTTGCTCCTCATTCTCGTCTCCCTCTTCTCTTTTCCAGCGAAAAAGCTTTGTCCTCCGTTCGTCTTCTCCCTTCTCACCCCTCTGTCTGGCTGGGGTGAGAGCCAGGGGGTGCATGGAGAGAGCTGTAAATGGCTGAGGAGCTGTGCACCGGCTGGTTTCGCATCGTTGCAGGTACAGTAGGTAAAACCCCCGTCTTGATCAGTACAGTACAGCATCGACTCAGCAGTGAGAATGTGGATTGTCAACATACCTGAAAATAAGGGATGTAGGTTGTTTTTTTTTGTTGTTGTTTTTTATATATATATATATATATATATATATATATATTCTCAGGTGGTTCACTCAGATTATCTGATGCCTGTGAAGTGGGTGGTGTGTGTCTTATTGTGAGTGTATGGATTTTAACTGTAGTAGTAAGTGTGTGTGCGTGTGGCTGTGTGTAATATACGTACTCATTAACCTTCAGTTACTTGTAAACCTCACTGATATGTTATTGCCATAACATGTGGATGTGGGTGTTGGTGTGCTGGAGAGTGTCCTCTGGTGCATCAGGGAACACTCTTGGCACTGTCATTTAGAGACAAAAAGAAAGTTGTAAGGGAGGAAGAAGTAGGTATTCCCACGGCATTCAAACATACATCATTCATTTCCCTAAAGCTGCATGCTCCATCTACCCTTTCTAGATGTCCTGACTGTCCATGCCTTTTTTTTTCCCCGTTTTGCTCAAACTCCAGATGAATATTTGATACCAAAGCCGATTGATCGAAAACAACATTGAGATCATGCCATGTTAAATCCACTGGCCTGGTCATTTAGATCTTTGCGAAGGTCGCCATGTCGATTCATCTGTTACAGTAACACTGAAAGGTTATACGAATGTTATTTTTCACTTAGTGACAATAGGGAGAGTTGTCACTCTCAATTTGCAGTTTTTGGGGTTCTGCATCTAAGTTCATCTAAGTTAATAGTAAGTGTCACATGGCGTGTACAAGAACAGCATGAACAACAGGAGTTTTGGCTGTGGCTGCACTGTTTTTAATGCTATTAAAAGTACTGTAGTTCAAAATTTAAGTGACATGCTGAGGCATACTAGACTGGGGGGGGGGGGGGGTGTTGGCAAACTGCTCATCAAGATGGTCATAAATGCCACCTCTCTCTGGTATGTTATGCAGAAAAAGCCCACTTATCTAGAGTAGTGTGGGTGTGATTCTCTGTCCTCTCCATAGTAAATGACATAAGTGCGTGTCTTTATTCAGGCTGCTTCACTCCTGCAGCTCCAAAACAGAGCTTATAGGGCATTAGGCTTTATTTAGCAAATCCCCCCCCCCCTTCCTCCTCCCTTATTCTACACTCCTCCACTAGCTGGCATGGCAGCATTTGTCAGCTGCATAAACACCATATCTCTTTATTTGTACAAGTAAATAGTCAAATATCAGCCGTGGAAACTAGACAAGTACTGTATGTTATTACAGTACACAGGAAAAAATGTCTCATAATATCAATACTCTTACCTCCTCAGCAGTGAGGCCTCAACACCAGCACAATGGTAATGATCTCCCCATGAGTCTCAGTGAACACTAGATGGCAGTGCAGGAGAAGACGCTGGTCGTCCTGCAGCCAAGGGAGTGAGCAAGGGAGTGAGCAAGGGTGAGACGAGGAGCAATGTTGAAGAAAATAGGAGAGGGAAAGAGAAATGATGGGGAATAGAGATGAGGTAGATAAAGACAAAAGGAAGGGAGGCAGCAGAAAAAATCAGAAAGGGGAGAGGGTCATTAAATACAGCGTTGGAGTGAGGTTGGAGAGGAAAGGACAGGGGGGATGGGAGTTAAAGCTGGGGGCAGGGTGAGAGTGTGGGGACCCTCTTCTTGGGAGCATCTGCTGGGTGTTAAGACAGAGGAGCTGGACATGGAAAGACATGAAAGGAGGGAGGAGGCAAGTGACAGAAGGAGCCACGTAAAGGCAGCTTGACAAAAGTAACGGGGTAAAAACAGGGAAAAGGGGGGAATCAGTAAATGAAAAGGGGAGAAGTGATAAATGAGAGAGAGAGAGAGAGAGAGAGATTTGGAGGGAGGGAGTCTCCATCACATGGTCTTAAGCGTGACTTTGGAGGATTCGTTGGGCATGGAGAGGCACGCGGCTGGCTCTTGTTAAGCTTTACTGAGGACAGAGAGCTAGATAAAGGGGAAAAGACATTCTTATTTGTCCCTCTGGAGGAAATTAGTTGCCACAGACTATAGGATTTCCCATAAACACGCAGTATTTACAGTATACATCCATATATGCATATGTGTACAAAGTCATCTATGTGAACACCCATACGCCTCACACTCTGCCTGCTCTTAAAACTGGATATTTTGTTTACACCTATTTCCTTTTTAGATATTGCTTTCTATATCCTTAAAGGTAGGTTAGGTCAAGGCTAGAGAGTGGTGTCACTGTCAGAGGGCTCAGCAGATTTATGAGGGCACAGCCTGACATAGTAATGCACACCCAACTTTTGGCACATTTTCCTGCGTATTGATCTTCCTAGTGAGGCAGGAAAGAAATACACAGATTGGTGGCTCTGAAAAAGTCATTATGAACCAGTACTGAAGTTTTTTTTCTCTGTGTGTTTGCTTACAGATTTCTCACGTTTTTGTATGAGAATTACTGAATAATACTAGGAACAAATGAACAATAAGCAACTCTTAGCTGGTGGTCAAAAGGACTCTCAAGTTCTCTTTCATGCGAAACATTTTGCATTTGAAATAAAAGGAAAAAGCAGCCCATGTAAGACTGACAGTGACAATATTAAATATTGTATACATTAATCTCTCTCTCTTTGATTGTGTTTAGTTTGTCTGACTTTGCAAACTGAATACATTGGATTTTAATGTTAGGAAACCTATGTGTATGATTCATAGAGAAAAAGGGACATCTTATATTTGAAATAATATAAATTACTAAGATTTTAAATGAATACATCTTGTTATCATATGTACTTCATGGCTCATGACTGCTGCTTGTGACTATGATGACTAGTAATACTATCACTACATTTAACAATAGAAATACTAATTCTAGCACTACTGCTAATACCATAACAATAGACTCAATTGCTTGCTGTATTAATTCCTGGTTTGTTCCCAGATTTGTGTTTTTTGGTATCACTTCACTGTTTCTGTTGTTGTTGTTGTTGTTTTGTAGGTTTGCCTAATTGTCAGTCCACATAAACATCCCCCCCCCCCCCCCCTTTTCCCTCTCTTTCTCTCCACCCTCTCATAGATAATTAATCGGCAAATGCACGCACAAACACAAGCGCGCACCCCCCCCCCCCCCCCACCCCCTTTCATGGGCCCTCCCTGCTTGTTGCTTGCAGCTGTAGCCTGCGTTGCCGTAACGTCACGCTGATCGATCTTCACCCCTGCGCGGTGGGAAAGCACAGAGACGGAAAAAGACAGCAGAGTGAAACAGACTGGCGGAGAGAGGGAAAGGTGGGAGGGAGCGGGGAGAGGAGGAGAGAAAGAGAGGGCTGAGTTAAACCACACCTTATTGCAAGGGGGGCGGGACACAGGCAGGGGCACACAAGCAAGCTACTACGGGAACAGTCACTGTGCAGGAGGGTGCAGGACAAATATTTTGTGCAGTGGTGTGTTGGCATAGAGTCTGTGTACGTGTGTGTGTTCTTAACATGGGTTGTCACTTTGCTCACACCTGCATGTTACTCTCTCCGAGGGCAAAGAATTAATGTCATTCACCGCTGGGCAGGCTCGGCACACTGCACTGACATAAGGTAGGGTGTAGGGGAGGGGTGCATGTGTGTGTGTTTGTACTTAGCGTATTTGTGTATCCTCTGTATTTACTCTGTACATGTCTGGTGTTTTTTTGCCTCTATTTGGATGTGTAAACATGTGTGTGTGTCTCTGTGTGTGTGTGTGTGTGTGTGTGTCTCTCTCTGTGTGTGTGTGTGTGTGTGTGTGTGTGTGTGTGTTGTGTAGTGTAGTGTAGTGTATACGCACCATTATTTGTCCAGCAAGAGAGGTTACTAATGCAGCGTTCTCTTGGGCTATGGTGTCAGGAGATTCAAGCTGTAAGCCATGTGACTCCACAGAGAGCTGCAGGGATTGGCTGAGGCCATCTCTGACCTCAGCAAAGTGCCTCCGCCTCTCCTCAACACTACCACCCCCCTTGCCAAACACACATACACACACACACAACCCTCCCTCCCTCTCAGTCTCTCTGCCTCTTTTATTTATTTATTTTCCTCCGGTTAGGTTTTCCCCCTCCTCTCAGCATCCTCAGCTGAATGTGTAGGTTAGAGCCGCAGTAGCAGTAGCAGCAGCAGCAGCAGCAGCAGCAGCAGCAGCAGCAGTAGCAGCATCCATGGCTTAAGCCCCAGCTCTGATCGGCAGCTAGCCCGGCCAGGCCCCTACCCCTCCTCTCTCTCTCTTTCTGTCTCTCTCTGTATCTCTCTCCCTCTCTCTCTCTCTCTCTGTCTCCCTCCTGGGCTAGTTGACAGGCGACGTCTGGGGGTGTCGGAGGCTCACAGTTAGCCAGGGCGTTAGCCACATGCACACGGCTGCTCTGCTGCCCATCAATTCTACTGTATCTCTCTGGTAACCGGGGGCTTCTTCTCTTCTCCCCCTCCCCGCACACCTCCTGCTTTCATTTCAGGCTCCTTGGAGATAGAGGAATGCAAATCTGCAACCATGATGGAAGGTAAGATGAATTTCTTTTTTTTTATTATTATGCTGTCCCGTTTTCTGTTGTAATTTAGGGTAATCCCCCTTTATGTCCTTGTCCTACAGCGCTTCGTCTGCTGGCAAGTGTGAATGTGCGTGCGTGTGTGTTTGAGAGGTTCAAATGTCATAAGCTGCCCTGCTATTTTGAGTGCATACATTCCGGTGACTTGCATGTTATTCTCAGGAAAAGGGCACAGCCACTGAATGTCTACCACAGAGGCACAATGGCGAGGCTAATTGAACCGTGTGTACCTTTTGTGAGTGTGCGTTTGCGTGTGTGCGTGCATATGTCTGAGCACCCCCCAACCCCCCTTTTCCCGCTTCGCATCGTAAAGGATTATTTGGATTTATTGTGCAGGAGGGCTTACGTGCCCAGCTGGCTCACTTGTATAAATTCTCTTTGTACGGTGTACTCTGAAACACATGCGCACACACATGCACACTCACAGTACTGTATGACTCTGCTATGTATCTGCTCACACTACATTGCCATTTTACCCAGCACTCGCATGGGGATTGCATGTCTTTACGGGAGGGTGCATGCGTACACCACCCATGGTTGGACTGATCCATCTCTGTTGGGTTGAGCGTAGCGAGGAAAAAGAGAAATGATGACTGTTTTAGTTTCATGTCCCTTTAATTGATGACATCATCAGGGGGAAGGCCAGTGATGGAGGGATGAATCCCTACAGCTCTGCAGCTGGCACACGAAAGCCTCCATCCGTCCATCAGTTCCACATGATGGCTCTTATTTCTTATCTTCCGTATTGTTCAGGCATCCTATATCTAACGACTGCTGCTCATTTGTTTGACCAGAACAACCTCAATATGTCGACTTTTACTGAATCAACCTTGAATTATGTAAGCTTTCATAGTCCCCGACACATAGGCAACATATTTGAGGCAGTGAATATGAGGAAATAAGGATCTAACAATAATCCAAAAAATGGGAAGGTCACTGTTGCTAACAGTATTAACACCCTGCAGTTACATACATTTCCTTATAGTGGTTCTCTTTTGTCCATGTTCCAAAAAAGTTAGACGATGTTGTCATTCAAGCCTGTTCATTCTGGTGCATTTAGTAAATGAACTCCATGCCAGTGTGTCTGCTGCTGAGGAAGACTCTCATTAGCTTGTTGTCTGGTTGTGTTAGAGTATGTGTGTCTGTCCATCAGTGTTTCCAAAGGAATGATGTTATTGTTGTCTGATCATGTGTTGGCTCTCAGTGATTTCACACCAGAGAGAAAAAAAAAACATGTTTCATAGTAACATAGTAGCCAGGTCATTTAAAATTTGGAGTGGGTTTGAAGGGCGGGCTGGAACTTATATATTGATTTTGAAGTGACGGGTCTCAGATAGTTAGCAGCTTCTAGCAGTTTGGTCTTTTCAGCCATACATCATTCATAGTCCAAAACCAAATTTCTTCTTATTTTGAGTGCTGGCTACCTGCTTGAAGCATGTTTCTGTAAAGATGTCATGGAGGGTGCTGTTATGATTGCTCAGACAACACTGTAGGCCATGAAAACAATCAAAGACCTATTCAGTCATTCAAACTTTATTGTACAGTACTATAAGGGAAATTTGGTTTTCCTATAGGGTAAAACAGTAAAGTAAATGAATTGAAATGATGACCAAATGGTACTGTAGATCTGTTCTGAACTTAACAACTTTCAAAAAGTCTCTTGATCCGTTTCTTGATCAGACCATGATTTGGACCGTTCTTCATGTCCGTTCCCATTGTTAACCGCCAGTGCACGCTAAATAAAGGTGTCATTACTGGCGTGCTGTGTGAAGTCAGAGTGGATCTAAATTTAAATTGAGTGAATTGATATGTTGGATAACTGTAGGAAACTGCCATGCAGCTGTATCATGAAAAAGACAAGCAGGTTGTAAAGGCAACAATCATAACGGCATCGCTGTTTGTCACATACACATCATTATACAACTGGTTTATTCCAGGAACTGCTCAGTAAGTTATAATTTGGATGATGACCATGATGAAGGCTGCACCCTTTCTGCCCTTGTCAGAATTAGAACAGAGCTGTTTTGGCAGCACACAGCCACTTTATGCACAGTGGTGTTTAATAAGCTCATGCTAATTGCACAGGTATAGAAGCACGATAGATAATTATGGATATTGGCTTTTTCAGGGCGATAATACCAAGACGGCACGATAGCCAATAGTTATCGTTTTTGAAGGTTTTGTCTGGGTGTTAACAGGTAATCCAGGTAGGTGCTGGGCACAGCAGTATACAAATCTTTTTGTTCTATTTTATGTACAGTGTTGGATCATGACACAAAATCAGAAAAGCAGAGCTGCACAAAAGTAATACAGTAACAGAACTAATTGATCCAGTAATAAGTTTGTTTGTTTTTCCAGTAAATAATTCACCAACAGTGCTCAGGAAGAAATGATGAGTTAATCTATTGCTCCCCCTCCCCTGCAAGTGTGCTGTCCTGTCATCGACTGCAATTGTCACGAGCCAAGTTGTTAGGTAACAGTAGCCAAGAAAAAAACAGACCGTCTGCAAACCGCTTCCCTACCATTAGCATGGCTAGCACAGGCTTAGCATGGACTGTGTGAGGACAGGATTACAGTCAGGTGTTAAAATTGGATGCTAATCCTTGTTAGCTCTGCTTTTTAAAGCCCCATGCCATGGCCAGCATGGTTGTCCCTGGGTAACACACAGGGTGGAAGACATGGGATGATTACTTCATTTTAGTTCAAAGGGAGAGAGGCAGTCATTAGTTTGTGCTAGTATTAGTATTAAAACAGGTTGTGCTAAATATAACTGTTGGTGAACTGTGACCTCCACATGATGATCACAATAAGGCACATTCCCTACAGTAAAGCCAAAAATCAAACATGCTCTCGGAGAAGCATTTTTCTGTGCTGTTTCTCCCCCTATAATTTATAACGGTGTAATAGCACTTACCATGATCGTTTGCTACGAATATCCTGGGTTTACTGCAAGTAGGATTACTGCATCTGTGGTTGTGCTGCACAGCGTACATCATTGGTAGGCAGATGTCATTTTAAGTAACAAATCTCCTGTATGCTTTTCTGTACTCACAAGAGCCTGCACTTGTGTATAATTTACTCAGCTCTCCTCAAGGTAATCGTACTGGTGCAGCATGGGATTCCTGATCCCTGTTGGACTTTGTGGGTAGGAGCTGAAAGGAGGAGGCTCAGGCATCATCAAGACTGTATAGATTAAATATGTAACTGTATAAGAACAGTGTATCACTTGGTGACTAAAATCAGTGTCTGCTTTTCCTTTTAATGTCAAGTAATCTGACGGGGCCTGACGATGGCTCATTTTTGGTTTGACGAATGGTTTATGGGTTTGTCCGCATCCATCTAACAATAACACCGATTGCAAGTAAATTTGACATGACATTTATGGTGTCCATGTTCCATAATTGATTTGGCATCTCTCTTCAGCTTTCATCTAACACCACCATTGGACAAAGTCACATATTATCTTCAAAGCCAATGGGTTGATTACCAGCTAATTTGCTGTTCATATTCTTGGTCCCCAGCAGATTAATCCTAATGCTTTAAGTGACCTTCTGACTTTTCCTCTGCCATTAGAATCAAGCCACACAAGAAACAACATCAATATCTACCAGGCACACACTGCAGTGACATTTTCTCATGCTCCCTAGAGTCTAATCATTTTGCGTTTTTTGACACTTCCCTCCACTTCCTTACACAACATTTCTCGTAATATTTTTGGTAAGTTGCTATAGAATTTGATGCTCCTAATTGAAAAGCCCATTTGATGGGCATTTCCTGTAACCCCTCCATCAGGAGAAAGTTAACATTGTAGTTCCTGCACTGATAAGCGCTGCAGCCTCTCGTGGCCACTAGCAAGGCTTCAGACTTGTAGTCTTGTTAATCCTAGTTAGGAATCAGACTGTCACAGGGAGGCCCAGTACTTAGAGCTTGTCGGGCTGAAACTTGGATAAACCCTTGACTGGAATGCTGCAGAGTAGAGGGCAGAGAGGACACAAGGCCATATGGTGGGCTCCACTTCATTCCTTTAATGGTGTATTGCCCGACTATATATAAATGATAACTTAATCAATATTTGCTTTTGTGGTTATGGCCGAGTTCGGGGATTCTCACATAGTTAAACACGTTATATCAGTACAATTATTTTGGTTTTACGATGATACAATTAAAAACAAATGAAGTTCTAAATTCCCTGTCTATCTGGCTTAGCTCGTGGCGCACAAGCATGCAGGGTCATATCCACTGACTCGGCTTGTCTCTTTCAATTGAGTTGTAATGAAAGCAACATGATATTGCTGCTGAGATCCCTGTGGAATAACCAGTGTGTGAGTGTTGTTTATGGGTCTAGTGCCATCACTTGGACAACAGTTTAACATTTAACCCATCACTTTTATCAGCTTAGTCAAAACGGGGTTATATTTCATATTTTTGATCGGTATATCATGAAATATCTAAATGTTGAAAGACCTTAGTTTCAGGATAATCAGCTATTCATGTGACAATACGCTATTACTTTGTATCCTAGAAGTTTTTAAAGCACGCTGGCATAAGCAAAATTGGAACCACATAAAAACATTAACAACACTTCGAGAGGCCTCGGAGATGGATCAGTGATGTCAAATAGCACATCTCCGGTCAACTGTGGCCCTCACTCTCACTCAGAAGGACTCTGCTGCCATATGGTTTCCTGGGTAACAACAGTGAGGCTGAGTCATGTCTGTTTTGGTAATGAGCTGGGCAGAGGCTCCCAAGTGCATATTCTCATTGATTTCTGAATAAATAGGTATTTGGTGCGTTGATGCGTGGGCACAAAAACATAAAGGATGGTGCACCAGGTCTGCCCATGTTGGCGAGAACATTGTTAATGGTATGTGTTTCCTCTTGAAGTGCAGATTGCTACTCTGCTCCCTGTTGAAGACCCAAATGAGTAATTTGATGTCTTGCCATTGGCCCGAACACATAACTCATGTGGGCTGATGCATCGGAAACAGCCCTCAGTGGCCTAGCAGAAATTTTATGATGGTATGAAACAGAGAAGCACACCGCCTGTGAATGTGAAATGCAGAATTGTATCTCGCTGCCATCCCTCGTTTGGTGCCACTTATTCTCCATCCTGAGTCATAGTTTAAGTCCATGTTCCTCCTGCTATCTAATCTGCCTTACAGCCATACACTGACCCACAGATCTACTCATCCACTTTTCATAGCAAATAAAAGCTGCATACATACACACACAGGCTTTAGATGGTTGTAGTGATTAATAGGACTTTTTGTATGTTCAGCCACCAGGCATACAGAGATTTAGATATCACAGGGACAGAAAGTCACCAACTGATAAAATGATGAAAGCAGTCATGTTAGGACTGTTTGTAGCTCTTCAGGAAATTCCTGTACTGGAGCGCGGTAGGAGTGTTACTGCTTTAATAACATGTAATTGTAGTGTGTGTGTGTGTGTGTGTGTGTGTGTGTGTGTGTGTGTGTGTGTGTGTGTGTGTGTGTGTGTGTGTGTGTGTGTGTGTCCAAATGTTAACTGTTTACACTGACATGTCACCTCAAAGCATGACTAAAATGCCAATGCAGGTGCAATGTTTTCCTCTTAAGACTTCCGGAGTGTAATTGCAAGCTGTTGAAGAATATGTTTAGGTGGAAAAATAATTAAATGTGAGCATGTTTTTCTGCTGTGCACAAATTGGTGTTAGATACTGTGTTAATTGAAATATGTACAACGGATGGCGAGGTGATAGACTGTAGGCTATTTCTGACGTTACGTGACAAGTCTGAGTCACTGACTTTTCCTAATAATAACATAAATGTGTGCATGGATGCTGACACGACATTAGACAGTGCGGGCAACGTGGGCATGTATATGTCTGTTCAATCATCAAAGTGGCACGTTTGTGTGTGTGTGTCTTCCTCACAAAGTGTGGCAGACGCACAGGAAAGCTCATTGTCGAGCGTGTCGCAGTAGAATGGGTCCATTGTGACTGCTCGACGATAAGTTTGACAGAGACCCAAATGAACTTTCCCACAACAAAGACATGCAGGGACAGAGGCTGAGGGGAGGAGGAGGCGCAGGGGAAGCAGTCTGTGAAGCAGTCTTGTTCATGTTCACACTAACACCAGATTCATTCATTCATTCATTCATTCATTCATAGACACAACAGCCCTTCCAAATACCATCTTGTTTTTTTCTTTTTTTTTGTGCTGACACGCCCACTCCCACACACACATAGACAAGCTTATGTAATGATGCCATTGAAGATTCTGAGACCGATAAACGGACATGTTTGTGTAGTCCGGTGGCAGCTGGGGGAAGATGAGGTTCCAGCGTAATCAAGCTGTTTCCTTGAATGACATATCAGATTCAGCTTGAAAAAATGTATTTGTCTAAAATGTCATCAGATAAACACGGCTGTTTAAACTGCTCAAGCTATTTGTGCGTTTGACAGGATCATGCTTTAACAACGTGGAGTAGATGAAAATGAAAAGCATTGCATTGTAAATCTGTACACAGCACGTAATGCAGCAGGTGATTTTCCTTCACCAAATAATGTTTTCATACTTTAAAAGATAATTATCCAATGCAATAGTACGGTGCCGAAGTGGTTTATTTAAATTGAAACGTCACACATGGCACATTAAAAACAAACAGGAAGCAGCACAGACTTGTAACCAACAGACTAGGGATGCTGTTTTCAGCCTGACGGGGCCCACACAGAGATTAGAGGAGCCTGCTGTCAAAACAGTAGGTGATTCGCTGTCAAAGGCGTGTGGTCTAATTTAGTCAGTGGCTCTAGTTTTATCATAAAAAGACGGTCTAGTGTTGTGGCTGCTGCTGTAACACCAATGCCATCACTGTGATGACACCATGGGCGCTTTTGTGTCGTGGTTTATGACAAGAAATGAGAAGGGAAAGTCTCTGGCGGATCCATCAACAGGCAGAATTCAGGCGAGAACCAATTAAATGTAGTTGAGTGCCCCATTGATGACCTTAATGCTGTTGCGTGCTGTGTGAAACAATACACAAGTCTCATTTGTACATTTGTTTTTCAGTGGAGTGCTGTGCTATCTGTTTGACTGACTCATCATCTGTGTGTCTCTCTCTCTCACACACACACACACACACACACACACACACACACACACACACACACACACACACACACACTACAAGGATGTGTTCAGGTCACAGGCTAGATCCTCTGTGAGCCTTACTCTGGATTACAAGGTCTCCCTGTATCTCTCTGTCTCAGTCCTGAGACACACACACACATTAAGAAATGCTGCTTTCATAATAGTGTCTTTTACAGAGTCCATAGCAGTGTAGCTAGGGGAGCAATCCACAGTACCCAATTAGAGGAGAGACAGACAATGAAAGAGACGCACAGAGAAAGGAGCTGACACAAGCTGGGAGATAGAAAGAGAGAGTGAAGAGTGTGCTGTATAGCCATTGCCAGTATGAAGCAGGTAAACAAAATGAGGAGTGGTGGAGATAGAAAAGAAGATAAAGTGAGTTAAAATGTCCAAGTAGGATAGCGTGAGAGTGCGAGAGATACATGGAGAGCAGCAATGCGTGTCAGAGCCTCGGAGGAAGAGGGCAAGACAGACGTATACAGACGGAGGGGAAGAGGACAGTACAATGATCATGAAAGTATTTTGTTGAGTCACTTCTTTGTTTGTGGCCTTTTTGGAGTCTGATCAGCACATGTGATGGGGAGGGGGATTTAGAAATTATTAAAGGGGGATGCGCTGTGTCCTAGATTTTGATTTGTTTTGTTTTGTTATACTATTATGTTACCTTTCTGTATCTGGATTTGCATCAAAATGGCAGCTTCAGGTACATCCTCATATTTCTGTGTGCACGGAGAGAAAAATCAGCTAAATTGTGGATGGTTTACTAATGCGTTGCTTTAGGTAGAAGGTAGTGCAGGTAGAAGCTTGTTCACATCAGTGAGCCTGCTGTGATTTTTTTTTTTTTTCTTTTTTTTTTTTAGTGCTCTGGTGGCATCTGTCTTCACTCCTCTACATCTGCTGTTCTCACCATCCTCTGCCTCATACCGTCCCATCTCCACCTGCATACCTTTTTCTTTCTTCAATTGTCCCTCACTCATTTCATCCCCCTGAGCATCTCCCATGTCCTGTTGTCCTGCTGATGTGGAAAACGCCTCTCTTCTCTCCTTACCTGCACCCCTTTCCTCCAGCAATGTCTTTCATATTATCGAAGGAGGGGTGGCTTGACATGGTGGCAGGGAAACCCTCAGGGAAGTTGGATTTATTTGGCCATATAATATTAATGTGCTTCTCTGCATAATGTATTCAGCTCCCAAGCTGACTGTTAGTGTTTGGCTCAATCTCCTTCGACTCTACTTAATTAATAAATGAACATTGCAGTTAAATGGATTAAATCCGTCTGCTCTTTCTCTTTGTTTTATGAGATAAACATCAGCACACATGACCATTATGAGTATTTGTGCAATGATGAGACGCCTTGTTGTTGTGTTGTTTTGGAGAACCCACTTACCTTCAACTTGCGTCATCTACTTCGTTTACTGGTTTCCTTAGTTTCCCAGAATACTTTTTCAACAAGCCCCAGGAAAATAGCATGACTTATTCTGCAACTGGTTACATGTCTAGGGATTGGGGGGGGAATTCGAGATGTCCACAAAGCAATTGATGATGATGATGATGGTGGTGATAAATTGACAATTATGTCTTGTCTGCATAGTATTTCTGCTATGGGTGTAGAAAATAGAATCTTTTTTTCACTCTTTGATTCTGAAAATTGACATCAACATCTGCATTTTGTCATTGATATTTTAGCTGAAGTATTTCAACATGACCTCACATCATCTTATATTTGTCCAATCTAGCAGCAAAAAACAAAGCAGTCCATGAAATACAAGATAGACAGCTGGCAACAGGCTTCTGTTTCCCTTCCTCCCTTCTGTCCTTCCTCCTTTTGATTTCATGAATATTTCTTTTCAATACCAGGTTTATTAGAAAAAAAGTGTCATTGTATTCGTCCATGCGTGTGTGACAAATCCCCTCTTTGCCATATCTGTGGATGTGTCTGGGTCTAGAACTCCGTGTGTATTTGTACTGTATGGCTACGAGCCAGACCAGTGCAAACAGATGTCAGTTTCAATCAGCGGAGGATGCACTAGCACAGTGACGCAGAGACACAGCTACAGGAAGAGATTAGCAGCGTTTAGATTGATACTGGTTGGGTTGAGAGATGTAGTGATGAGGGAGGGATTGAAAGGTTGGAGTGCTGCAGAGAGAGAGAGAGAGAGATGTAGGTATTTAGTGTGAGAGCAATGTGAGTCATGAAAGCGGGATGAACCGAGGGCTTCCAGTATGTGATTAAAGAGAGAAACACAGCATGTGTAGAAGTGTTTCGCCAGCTGTGTGTGACATGTTTTCAGCCTTGCACTGTTTGCGTGGAAAGTGTGTGTTTGTGTGAGTGCGAGCCTTTACGTGTCTGTACTCTCTGTGTACATTAGGCTATAGGCCTGGTTAACATTCAGGCTTGTGTGAAAGCTGAAGACAAATCCCTCTGCATAGTTTCTTCATTCATTGTTGCATGCAAGAGTTTCACACTTTGTAATTCACTGTGTGTGTACAGTACATGCACTGATTTGTGTGGCACAGTTAAAAGCAAAGATGTGTTTGCAGACATGACATGAGGGCATTGTTACTGGCCTTGAAGTTTTATCTTGGATGAGTGTGTACGTACTGTACGCGTGAGCATGACTTAAAAGTCGGTGGTGACATATCCGAGTTTATTGTCCCTGAGTCTGCTCTGTCTCAGAAACAGAAAATGAAAACAAAAAATAGGACTGTCTCTTGTCATGATATGACAATTTATACTAAAACCTACAAAACTACTGGCCTTGAGAGTACTTTGACCATAGCAGTCCAACCACTGCTTGCGTGTGTGTGTCTTGCACTCCTTCCGCTTCTGCACACAACACATTTATGTTAACATGAATGGATGTTCCCATAAAGGTGTGCATGTTTGTGCGTGTGAGAGATCATAATTGATGCCGGAGAGACGGCCCTTCTGCCAGTCGTTGTCCCAGCAGATGGATGACTCATAGCAGATAGGATTTCATTAGCAGACATCAGACCTTCCACAGAATAGAGGAGCCATTGATTTTCACCATATCAGCAGGGAGAGAGACGGAGGGGGAGAGAAAGGGGAAAGCAGGGAGACATGGGAGTTAGAGGTGCAGAGAGAGCGGCGACTGAGAGAAAACATCAGTGAAACTAAACCACACAAAGCACCTGTCATTTGTAGTCCCACTGTAAGACGCCACTGAGGAGTACTGAAAGAGGCATTGGCTGAACACTGATCAGTATCTGTGTCTATAATGAAAGATGGCCACAAAGGATTTTTGATATTCTGTTAGTCAGTGAGACATTTAGTTTTTTTGTTTTTATTCCAATATCATTCAGCAAATTGTTAAGATTCACCAGGAGAGGACTTTTTTTTTTTTTTCCCAAAAACGGCTGTACCTCAGCTGCTGTGATTCGGGTTTTTGACATACAGCGCTGCAGTTTGGCGTAGCAGTAATTGTTTCCGCAGCTTGTATCCTCAGAGGAGTTCCTCCACATTCGCCCCCAGACTGTTCCTGTCATGATTCCAATTAATTTTGTGATGGTTGTATAAAAGTCAGACTTCAAGCACCGTCATAAACAAACGGAAATGAGATGACTCAAACAGATTAATTTCTACTGTGTGATTATTTGTTGCTGAATGTTAGTTGTAAGTGTGCAGCCTTCAAGTGACTCGGTTATGTCAGAAAGTGTTTTGAGGGTTTACTGTGCCGCGTTGATGTCAGCTGAGAGTCCAGGCTTTCTTTTATTTTATCAGACGCCCCACTTGATTATGAATTGTTATAAAGTCAGCGCTGGAGAAGTGACGGACTGATAGAAGGCCGGAAATGACAGGAATGGATTAGGGACTAGAAAAGACAGACAGCACTGTTAGTTTACTCAGGTTGCTATCTCACACAGGGGCAAGCATTGCCAAAATAACCTGGAATCAACATATAGCCTGCAAGCCAAAAGGATTTGACCTGTTTGCGCTTTGCCAGACATGGAAGAAAATGACCGTCATGGAGGAGGGAGCAAGGCAGAAATAAATGGGAACTGGATTGAAGATGATTCACTGTGTTTCTCATTCCGCCACAGACTCATCACTCCTGCCAACTCTTAACCTTTTCTCTTCAGATTCAGTACCTCCTTGACCTCATTGGTCGGGGACTGAGTGAGATTCCTATTTGGTCATTTAGCATCCTTTCCAAGTGTGACCAGAGCGCAATTTGTCCAAATTAAAAGGGAGATTGGAGGAAAAGGAAGGTACTCCCCTCACTTTACCACAATGTTAACCACTATCTATAGTTGGTGAGGGCAATGGAGGAGGAAGAATGCCTTCCTGTCTTATTTCTTAGGAATTGAGCTGTCTCACTGGGCTTTTAAACACCAGCAGAATCATCTTTGAGGGCTGTTGGATGCCCCCCCCCCCCCGAAACACAAGTTTTGTTTTGTCCTTTCTTTTCCCCTCTGGCAAGTCATAAGGCTCTGTCCAAATAGTTTTTATTTGCTAGTATTTGTGAACTAAAATGGAGATTGTCATCAGCACTTTTCAGCAGCATTTGTGTTCATGTCGGTTTATTCCCCTAATGTTTTAAAGCGACGTCAGCATATCTTTAGCTCCTTTTTAATAAAAGTGGGAACTGGAATCTTTCAGTATCCAAGTATCCTGCTCCCCTACTACAGGGATACTGTGTTAATGAGTGTTTACTTTATGTACTGGCTCAAGTTTCTCATTTTAAAGGCCCTAAAGCTAACAGATCTCACAGTCATCTCTGATTCCTCAGTACAATTTAAAAAATTTATGCCCTCTGCTGCATTTCGTCGACCTAAAATTTTAACTCTTACAAAATATCAGCAGTAAGTCAGAGAGGGAGTGGGGAGCAGGGTGTAATCCAGCTCCGATCTCAGACAGTTTTAACCCTTTTATACCGTCTCAGCAGAGCACACCAGAGTTCTACATGGTGCAAGCTTGTATGCATCCGTTTTTATGTGTATTATTTGTGTGTCTGTGCATGCTGGTTCAAGACTGCTGCTTGACATGCAGTCACGCTGTCCTCCATTTTGCATTACTTTAGTGCAGCAGTTGTAGCAGGAATCTCCTGATGGCCCCTTTTTGTTGTTTTAGAAGTACCAGCGTGTTACATAACATGCAGTCACTAAGAACAGTGTCTTTTTTTTTTTTTTTTACCTTTGCACAGCTTACACAACATGTGTACACAATGTTAGCAGCACATACTCACAAGCTTACAGAGCAGGTAGGGCACAATCCTTAAGCTTTACTAAAAGAAGAAGACATTAGATTTGTTTAAACATTCTTCTAGTGCATACTGTCCAGAATGGTGGGAGAAGGATGGGAGTAAAATCAGTTCATGAGTCAAAATGTACTGATGCCCCATGGTGTGTGAGTGTGCACAACCAGACAGAGCCAGCAGGACGACCCTTGTTCCTTGCTGGGGGTCCTGTACTGTACTATACTTCAGCTTAGGATACAAATGACTGACATAGGTAGATACAGTCTGTATGTGTAGCCTCACTCAACCTGCAAGTTATGTAAGATTTTCCATAACATCAGATTGCTGGGTATTAGAGTGACACTGGAATTGATGGTGTGTTCCCTCAAAGTGGTTCCAGATCTTGTGGTTCATTGTGGTTTCTCCACATCCCCTCGCTCTTTCTGCCTCTCGCCCTCCCTGTGTCGCTTTTGCTTTCATTCCCCCTCCACTCCTTTTTAGAGACAAACACAGCGCACCACCTATAGATGATGCCAGTGTTTTTTTGTTTTTCTTTATTTGAGGACTGTGAAGTTGAGAAGATGCAGTCAGGTTTTTAATAAGCCCCTGTTTTAATGAAGCATAGACAGTCAGGACATTCCTTTTCCAACCAAAAGCTGACCAAACCTATAATCTGGGTGTGAACAGGGGAGGGGTGGAGTCAGCGGTCTGCCTTAACCAGAATGAACTGAGATTAGATTGTTGGGAGGGAGTAAGGAAGATGTAATCCACAGGAATTTGGGCCAGCTTTTTAGGGTCCCATCTCAATGAGAGGGACAAGAGATGGAGGAGAAGATGGAGCCTTTGTCGCTTCATTTTAATGTAAGGCTTGTCACTTCTGTGTCTCTTCAGAGTGCAGAGTTGACACTGTTGTTTTTGTCCTTCTCTCATTACCTCCCCCTTTTTCTGTCCTCATTTTCATAATTGTTTTTCTACAAACAAAGTAATTTCCTGTGCTCCCCTGGGGCACGTGGAAGGAGGACGTGACCAGCCTGCATCTGAGCTACTGATACATATCAACTTTCTGTCAAGCCTCATCTGGACAAGGCCACACACACACACACACACACACACACACACACACACACACACACACACACACACACACACACACACACACACACAGTCTGGTAACACATTGTGTGCAGAACTGCTTACTGCTCATGTGGAAATTTTTCACTCTGGGCAGCCTCATAATCTGACTGGCAATCTACTGTATGCCTCTCTGCCTGTGTCTAGTTCCCTCTCTCTCTCACACACACACGCATCACAGCACACACGCTCACATGTCTTTCTCAAACAGGCAAACAGACCATGTTCGAGTCGTATAGCTGGCATGGTAACTGAAAGACGTGTGACTGGCTGCTGGGAAAGCAGTGCCCAGAGATCCCTCTTTCGTGTCTCTCAGTTGCATCTTTTTTTTCTTTCTTTTCTTTCCCCCCTTTTCTCTCGAAGTACACAGATTTTGTATAGAATTAACCCAGACAACGCAACCAGGTAGACAAGACTAATAAGCCTGTGGAGTAATTGAAAGTTGCTGGCCTGATCCCTGGTAGTCGTAGCACCCAGTTTTGTTGAAGGAACCTTGAACATATGGTATCGCCCCTCCACACTTTAAGTGGTACTTCAGTTATTTAATATTGCACTTCCATAAAGTTTGAGGACTAGAGATAGACTTACTGGGTCCATACTATCGATTTAAGGTCCATAAAAACACTGAATTTCCCATTATGCAACACGACATCATCTTTCATTAGATACTCCGCACCTCAGTTTATAATGCAGGCTTTCTGTTATAAATGTGTTGTCTCTAAGGCAGAGAAAACCCCTGATGACCTCGTCAGGGTTATTTTCTCAGACTTGACAAAGCTCCTTCTGCAGAACCACAGAAGTATTACAGCTATTGAATATTACATGAATAGTAAACTGATCTTTATGTGTAAAATCAGTTGAGTTTCCCTTAAACTTAATTTAGTGGATAGTACAGATGCAATTGTGTTTTAAAACACGTAACCAAATTAGGCTGCAATTAAGAAATAATAGATTTTCCACAATATTTGCTTTTATTAATTACTCCGAAAATGTCCAAGTTATTGCCAAATACCCATCACAACTAAGCTACCAGTGCCCAAAGAGATACCTTTAAAATAGCTCTCTTACTCAAACAGCCTAAGCACAAATTTCCTCTTGATTTGAGAAGCTGTAGCAAATATATATTAGTCTAAATGTTTTTTAACTGATAAATAACTTCAATGATTGATGGATGACCCAACTAATTGGCTGATCAGTTAATCAACGAATCATTTCATCACTACAACAAATCAAACTGTCCATACAAGAGGTGACACAACATGAACTGAAATTTGATGAGTCAGGCACATCAAGGAGTGTGTCTTTAGAGACTCTGAAGAGCTAAGTTCCCAGGCTATCTGCTCTTTTCAGAGTATTGAAGCAGTGCTGACCTATGTGAAGCTGACACCCTGATGAATGGGCTTATCTTACTAACAGGACTTGTGGGAGGAGAGGCACTTTATTAATTATACTCAGCTTTACCACCGGTTTTATGTGCGCACCTGAAGACAGGCTTACCCGTGGTGGTAGAAGAAAGGGAATAGAAAAAGGAGGAATCAGAAAGGACAGGGTAGGGAGACTAAAAATACATAAGTGAAAGGGTTGTTAAACTTAGTTGCATCAAGTTGTGTGATTTAATAGCAGTATTTACGGAATTTATGGTGTTTATGAATAATCAGTTCATCCCTCTGTTATCACTCAGTGCTTCACTCCAGTTTTTACAAGAGTTGAACGGATGGAATGAAATCCACTTCCCTGATTGGTTACTTGGTGGGATTTGGCATTGAGAAGAGTGCCCATACAGGACATTGGCAAGACCAATGGGGCAATTCCCAGGATTATATCTGCAAACAGACACACGTACACTTTTTTTTATGGAACCTTGATACAAAGCTGTGCTGCAGATCATAAAGGAAAGGTTCAGTGGTTGTAATTGAGAGTGATTTTCTGTAGCATAAAGTACCGTTTCACTGTTGTAAAATACACGCTGGGTTTTATTATCTCATGTCTACCTATAAAGTCTCAGTTTTTCCATCAGAGCAATCAAGAAAATAACACTCAAACTGCTGTTGTCTTGCTAATTGTGGCTTGGATGGTTCACATGTATGTATGGATGGTTCATGTCCATACATACAATATCACCTGGAACTGTAACTCTGCATAAATATTTTGTTATTTGGACAGTGCACAATAACAGTAATATGAACATTAACACACCATTAAGATTGATGTATATTAAATTATACACACGCATTATATCCCCAGAGAAAACTCACCATAAGCTTCTATAAACAAACACGAGCTCTTTGCGTTTGCCTTCACCTAATCGTTTTGCTCCAGTCGTGGCGGGGCCTCAGAAAGGCCAGTCAGTCAGTCAGTCAGTCAGTCAGTCAGTCAGGTGCATTCAGTACTTAGTTACAGAGCAACAAATCTCAAGAACTACAGACCAGATAACCTTGAAGTCCTTGAACCTTTTTTTTTTTTATGAATATTCATGTTCCCCAATGATTTCCAGTCCTTTCATGAAGCACCCATTTTACACAAGCCCAAATGTCTTCTAGAACATAAAAAAAATCTAAATCTAATACACATGTTGCCATTGCACATTCATGTTCAGTAGTCGTCAACATGAACAAAATATCTTGCCAGATTGCCATTTGCAGAGGACAACAATGCTCTCAAGGAGTATTTTATTTTAGTGACCGTATGGCCTTTTATTATACATAGAGACCATCTACCTTCAGGACACACTGTCATACTGTAAGATGTAGTAAACATCATCCATTATGAAAGTGCGTGAACAGCCGCTAGGGGCGCTGTTCATGTCTCTGTAGTTGTTTATTCTTAATCATTATTGGCCAGTCTGTTCTGTAAAATTGTAAAATTGATTCATCAGTGACTCATCAAATGCGGGCTTGTGTTTGCTTCGTATGAAGGTGTGTGTGTGTGTGTGTGTGTGTGTGTGTGTGTGTGTGTGTGTGTGTGTGTGTGTGTGGCAAATGTTTTCTCACCACAGACCCTCCATCCTTTCTCCTCCCCGTCCTCCTCCGTCTTCTTAATACAATGGGGAGTTCATACTCAGTGCAAACACTGATCTCCCAGTTTTGAAAAAGAAATTATCCATCCTCTCATCTGTGAGTCACACTTCATTGTACACCCACACTGTCTTTTGCCTTATGGCTCAACTTCTTTGAATCATTGCGTTTTGGTATTAAAATCTCTTTGACAGTTTAGTCATCAACATTTCTATGTATTTAGCGTATTTGCTTTTCCACATTCACATCTGTGAATCAAGGCGGACCGTCTTGTTTGTATCAAACAATGCTGTAAGAGCCTGAAAGTGATGGGCAGAAAATCTCCATATAATGTAAAGGCACTTTTATACTGGTACCACCATGATCGACTTCTTATGGCCAAGATGCCACTCATGGCCAAAGACATTTAGCTCTGGCTTGCTCTGTCAGTTCCTCAGGAAAACATGCTTTCCTTTCTGAACGTTCACCAGTTATTTCAGCTCTCCCCCATCTTTTGATAGGTTGGTGTAAAACAGGCTGAAGTGAATCCCTGGCCTGAGAGCAGATGGGAACGCTTTTATATGAAATGGTATTTCGGTGGTATTTCTGAGGGCTGTTGGGTTAAATATGGCTATAACGCACCACAGAGCTACGTACATTCTGGGCTGTTGCTTCACCGTGGCGTCATTTAATTAAAAATATATCTGTTGAAGTGGCTTGAAATTATTAGTATGTCATTTGTGCTGTGATTATTCTGGTTACTGTGCTGCAGTGCTGTATTAGACTGATAATCCTGACAAACATGCTTATGCGATCGAAACATTGATCACTTGCCAGTAAACACAGATCACATGTCAGTAAACACACGGGGGATCATGTTGATCAGTGTGGGCAGGCTCTAGGTTTTTTCTTTAACTCTACAATAGGAAACACTAGAATGAATTAACACTAGCTACTAGATTTTTTTGATAAAGTACATTGGCATAGATTTTTGTTCTCTGTCTTTTCATTTCATATTTGTAAAACACGTATTGAATTATTGTATATTGATTTGATTGATTTTGTTCGGTTTACTTTAGCACTCTGAGTTGTTGCACCATTTTGCCACAGTGTGCATCTCCTTAGCTTAGCATAATATACTGTACCTCCCTGTATGTGGCTGTCTGATCTCTTCAGTGTCAATAATACTGTGCACCTCCACATTTTAGAAAACTACATCCAGGAGACTCTTGATCAACACATGATTGTAACTGAAAACTCATCATCAGGTGTATCTTGAGCCTTACATACATGAGAGGAGTGATGATAAAGGTCCTAGTCCTGAGCCAGAAGACGAGCGGGAACCTACAGCAGAAAGAGGAAACATTTAAGTTGAATTTGCTATGTGTTTGAAGGTCAACAGACATATCAGGGACTCTTTTTTTTTAAGTGCAGATGGGGCTGCAGTCTACCTTCCTTCCTTCCTTGCTTGATTACAAAGCAGTGACAGAAATGTGACAATGCAATGAGGAAATGGTGTCATGGTCCCTGCAGGCTGACAAATCCCCTCGACTGTGGAGGTGTCTCACATTAGTTTTTTGTTGTCTGGCCAACAGCTAACACACCAGAGCAGCTTTAGCCTTGAAAACCAGACAATATCACGCTAGCTGACGTCACATGTGGCCTCCCCGTTCCAAAGGAGACTTGAAATGAGTCCAGAAGACATTTCTGTCCTATTATCTTATGGAGGCTAATCTCCAGGTTATCATGCAGCCATCTAGCACCTCAGTCTCACACCTTACTGGTTGAAATTCAGTATGTTAGTTTGTGCAGGAAAGGGACGTCTATGTAGTTAATGCAAATATTTCTCTAAATACACAAAACTGTTCATGAGTAACTTTGTTTTGCCATTTTATAATAGCATTAGGCAGGGTGATTTCTTTATGAAAACTTGTGTGAGAATAGAAGTATTATCATGAGGAATGAGGAGCAGCAGGCCCATTTAGTGAGCACGCAGCGTGCCGGTGATGGAGGCAGATGTGCACAGCGAGCATAAATTTGGGAAAAGACACCCAAATAAGACTGATGGCTTTACTTTGCCCAGCATCTGTGGGACGACTCGGGCTCTAGCTGAACTGATCGTTGAACGTCACTCCACAGCTAAGTCAATGTGCTCGGCAACTGTGGATATGAAATGCAGCATGCATAAAAAGGGAAACGAGGATGTTTGTCTTGCTTTGGTATTTCATCTTCCTGTGGAAATGGGAGCTGGGCGGCTGCATGACATTTCTGGGCACTGCCAGATTAATCTGGACAAAAAGAGGAAGGGAGGATTTCTACTTTATGTTTTCTCCCCGTAGTGGCAGCTGTGGTGATCTGTTTTGATAGGAGAACATGACTGGAATAGCTGGGGACTCGTCTCCAGGGGAGAGTCGGAGGCCTAGCAGGGGTTTTGACAACTGTAGTCTGGCAACACCCATGCATACACTTTTTATGGAGACATTTGCTTGTATAAAAAAAATTTTGCCCGCTAACTTTGGGTCAACCTCAAGATGTAGTTATACTCAAGTTTCAGAGCTACAGTTTAGAAGCTTCAAACTACTTTCTGCGTCTGCAGATGTAGAAAAGACAGCACCAAAAATGGCAAAAACAATGAACTAATGAATGTTTTAAGACGAGCTTAGAGCAATGATCCCTGATTCTCAAGAGCTTAAAATCCCATTTGTGGTCTGCTAATGCTTTCAGAGATATGCTTAAACTTTCACAGCATGTAACTTTGATTGAATTTTGCAAAGTAACAGTCACGTATTGAACACCCAGCTTCATTATGAATCACATTATCTTGTAAGGAATAACCATTCATTTGGCGTCTATATGGAACAAGCAGACTTAGTAGGAAATCACAGAAGTATCGGACTGTGAGCACCAGCTGGCGGCGGAGAGAGCACTTGGTGTCTCTCTCTCTCTCTCTCTCTCTCTCTCTCTCTCTCTCTCTCTCTCTCTCTCTCTCTCTCTCTCTCTCTCTCTCTCTCTCTCTCTCTCTCTCTCTCTCTCTCTCTCTCTCTCTCTCTCTCTCTCTCTCTCTCTCATATCTATGAAAGTCTTGAGTCAATACATGGACAGCATGGTGGAAAAATTCATCTACTTCCTGTGTCTTTGTGCTGAAAATCCATGTTAAAAGCCACTTTGTTGGTTCTGCAGCAGGGTCATTTGCCACACAGTCCTTGGTGAATGCTATTTGGAGCCTGGGGATGGGAACCATGAGTGCTGGCTGTTTATAGAGACAGGAGTGAGAGAGGGGAAGAGATGAAGAACAATGATGGGGAGTGGAAGAAGAGATGGACAGACAAGTGCTGCCAATAATCCTACACTGAATGCTATAATATGTAGCATTAGTCTGATATAGTGCTGAATTGATTATTTGGTGATTATTGGATGATCTGATATTTGATTAATAGTCAGTCATTTATCAAGCAACAATGCCAAATATTCACTGGATCAAGGCTCTGAAACTGAGATCATTGTTTTTACCTATTTTCATTTTATAGACTACATAATTCATTGATTAATCAAATAAATCTGCAGATGAATCGATAGCGTCCCTTTCTTGCTGCCCTAGTTTGTTCATTAAATGCTTATGCTTAATTATCCGTCCTTTTATAAAAACAAAAATAGGCATAAATAAATTAAATATTGGGCATCGCCACCGTCCTGGCATTCTCAAACATCTTTTGTTCATCTCTGCACAAACTGCCGGCATGCTGCTATATGGTTTCTGGCCCTGACCCACTTTTCTTAGAGGTGGGTGACGTCACTCGATGAAACATCTCTTTTTCTCTTTTTTTTTCAAAGGATGCAGTCGTGCAACAAAACAGACATGTACCATCCAGTTCCTTGTGTGTGTGTGTGTGTGTGTGTGATGGGTACTTTGTTTCTGCAAATGTTACAGTTGATAGCTCACAGTGCAGCCACCTGGACAGTACAGCCAAGGCCTAATTTTAGCATCCACAGGCACAAACGCAAACTGACACCGTCTCTTTGTCTTTCCTCTGCCACACTGACACAGGCTCTTTCACTGAAACACACAGTGAGCCTGAAGGTGATGGCTGTCGATGGCCATTTCTGGAGGTTTTCTCATGCCATGCCCCCTGGCTTTCTGTTTGCGCTGCCAGGTAATGAGACAGGGGGGGGGGGGGGATATTTCCATAGACGGCTTCTCTCCTCTTGGCCTCTTCTGTCAGATTCTTCCTCCATCTTTGGGTCGGGAGCAGGCAGGTTAGAGAAGTGGTGAGAGGAGGGAAAATGTAGGTGGGGGAGATTGAATATATGGCTTTCTTCCTTCCTGTGCCAGTAGAGATATGTAATGAACAACAGCGGGAGACCAAATGATTTTATGTGCACCGTCTTGTTTGTGTTACAGTCTATGAAACTGTGTTTGTGCAAATGTTAGAGCCTCTGAAATTAGTTGACATCTCTCTCTACATAAATGAAATCTTAAGCTGCTTCATATTCAAAGGTTGATTGTGAGAGTGCAGCATAGTAGCTGCTACATAGAAGCATATGGCTTTCGTCAGCACATCCTGTGTAAATAATTGCATCTATGTCTTCTGCTCTCCCCTGATCACATCTGATCAGCTCCATGCAGGTCTGCAAAACAGTGTATGCAATAAAATGGAGGCTGCACTCACTTAGCTACACGTCACGTGCCCCGTCTTGATATTGGAGCATTTTTTTTTCCTGCCTCAGCATCATTGCAGCATGGCGAGGTCATTGTTAGTGTATCTGCCGGTCTTGAGCAGCTTTTCTGTCCTCACCTGCGTCCTCCTCCTCCTGCCTCTCAGGGCCAGGAGGATGGATGAGTAACTCCAACGAAAGAGCCTTTTAAACCTCCTGTTTGCAATATGCCTGTCTATCTCTCGGTTTGTCTACTGTATGTCCGTCTCTGTGCTTGCTATCTCTTTGTCTACTTACTGTTTCTTACAACCTGTCTTTCTGCAGTTTTATTTTCTCTCTCTGCTTGTTTGTGTGCCTGCCAGCCTTCGTCCTGTTCTACTAATTACTCGTCTCCTTGTCTGCTAACCCGCCTGCCTGCCTGTCAGCGGATCCACATGCTTCTCCTTGTGCTTAGTCAACAGCTTGACTCAAAACCCTCAAAACAAGCCAACGCACCGTCTTCACACTTTAATTCCCTCATGCCATTCTCTCACCTGAGTGTGCATCTGACATGAACTTGATTGAATGCTCTCATATCTAAATTAGTATTTAAAAGCCATAAACATTAGACTTTTTACCAAAAACATCCTACACTTCTGCTTCTAGATCTCAATGGTGTGTTATTGTCCTCTCTACTTACTATGCACAGCAGCAGAGTTTGGAGTGGCCTGGCCTGGCCCGCTGTGGCTGGAAGCACAAGGTGTGTGTGTGTGTGTGTGTGTGTGTGTGTGTGTGTGTGTGTGTGTGTGTGTGTGTGTGTGTGTGTGTGTGTGTGTGTGTGTGTGTGTGTGTGTGTGTGTCTGTGTTGTTGGTTAGCCTCTTCATCTCTTCCTTCTTTGGATGAGCTTGTTAAACAGCCCCTGCTCCGCCTGCCCTGAAGTAGAGCTCTCCTTATACAAGTGTGTTTTAGTGGGGGTGTGCAGTAGCATGCATGTGCAACCGTGTGTGATTTACATTTTTGTTTGTGTGTCCAGAGCATGGTGTCTCTTCCAGTTTAGTTCTCTGGCTAATAAAGAAGAACAGCTCATCTTCTTTAATCACTGGGACAATGATAGGGTAATGCACAGACTGAATCACAGCTCTTAGTTTAAGACGAGACTGATTCAAAGCAATGTCTACTTGTGTTCCTCAAATAGGAAAACAATATACAGTGTATTCATTGTATAGATGCTCCAAAAAGTTTAAAGAATCTAATCTATAAATTCGATTGCAATGTTGGATTTTGTTCACCTGTAGATGAGAGCATCAGACATTTCACTTCTTCTCAGGCTCAAACCTCAATTTGTAAAAAGCTAATGACATGCAGCGCCAGTGTGTTTTTACTAATTCTTAGGGGTTGATAATGGGAGTTAAAACTGCTGTGTTTCAAGACGGGTTCTTTATTTTATTGAAGGCAGTGTTGGTGCCAACCTCTTCCTGTAGGTTGAAGGGTGGACCACAGGGTTGTAATAATAATACACTCTGTGCTGCTCTGGATGGTGTTCCTCCTGTAGTGAGTTTGTTTTCACTTCTTGGGACCCTTTCTAAAGTTAGCTTCCCACCTCTCCAAGATTATCCTGAACCCCACATTCTAAACTCTTCTTAGAAACCAGATAAACATTACTCTGAAAATATTTCCCATAGAAATTAGTGTTGAGTCCACAGACACGCTAGAAAAAGAAGTGGCTTTGTGTTTGTTTTTTTTCTATAAGTGCTTTCCAGAGCAGAATCTTTGAACGTCTAACTCTGACCAGTCTACGGCTTTTTTTAAAGTTTGGCAGTGTCCTGTCCTGTTTGGCTTCTTGTCCTTTGGCTTTTCCTAGAATTACATTACTCTGTCTTGAGACGAGACGGCTAATCACGTTAGCACTTGTGCTAGCATCCCTCTGAACGGAAGCCATTAAGTCATTACACAGTGTGTACCGCACGCTCTGTTATTTCCCTGGCCATTAATTCACCCCTGCCTACGCATTCATGTATTCTTTCACATCAACGTCATCCAATCAGATTTAGATCCTGCTGTGCTCTGAACTTGGAATATTTATTAATTGCATTATTATTCAATTACGCTGGTCCACTGAATCGTGTGTATACAATTTCTAAGTTTTGCTTCTGGTCTTTGTGTGTGTTTGAACTGTTTGTATACAGCGAGATGAAAAACTTTGGAACAGAATACTTAGTTCACATTATTCTGGTTATTTATAATGTGTATCATTAGTGGCAGTTATTACCACCTCTGTAGCCAAATAGAAAAGAAACTAAAGCTTTAAACCTATGCCTGATTTTGCCATAGTTTTTGGCAATCTGCTAATGGTTGTTTTTGGTCTTTTTAATTTTCTTAAAATAATACTCAACAAGCCAATAAAATTAAAGAAAAAATAATAAGCAAAGACAATGAAATAAAGTGAAATAATAATGCAGATTTCAATCTCATGTAATGCAGACTTTCTGTAGCCAGGGTACAGCTACCATGTGCACAGTGACACACCCTAACACACACACACACATACACAAAATACTTCATTAGCACAGCTGTAAACCTGTCAGCTCTTGCTTGGGGGCAAAGCAGGATTTACAGGAGAGGGGAGGAGACCTAAGGAAAGAAAAAGAAGAGAGGCCAATACAGGGGCTAGTAATATGGAAAGATATTTATTGAAGACATTAAACACGATGGCAACGTAAAGAAACGTGTTTCTGACAGATGCGATCAAAAACGGCCTGCTGAAATGAAAGTGCACTTTGTCAAAAATGAGTTGAAGTTGGTATGCCTTGATGATGCCTCATGTGAAGATGCTAGCATGGTGCAAGTCGCGTTAAAAGGACGAAGACAACAAGGCCTCCCCAGCTGGCAGTATCATGGAGGATAATTATAACCAGGTTTTGACATTGAATTTTCAGTTAGCACTAAACTGGGCCACGACGAGGAAAAGAGTTTGCTTCTGGATGGCATCAGGCACAAGATGCATAAACAAACATGAAGAATTGAAGCAGCAGTTTAGAGACTTGACTCAGCAGAGAGTCAAAAAGAAACTATGGATGTAGCAGAACAGCTGTTGATGGACAATTAAGGCTCCCTCCCTCTGTAGCCTGTAGCGTGGCTGAGAGAGCACACCGCGTCCTCATACGGAGACCTCCGACAGACGCCTCACCGAGATTAGCGAGAGAGAAACTGTCAAGCCCCGGAATGTAATCTAAAGTCATCTTTAGTCTGGCTTGACAAAAGTGAAACCTTCAGTACTATGAAAAAAAAACTTGCTCTCAGTTGTGTTGGGGAGGAGGTGTCTGTAAGTGTGCAAATTATCTTTGTACCTGTAAAATACAGCAGAATGACCAAACAACACGTGCGTACTCACAAGCACCCACACAAACAGTATGATCGTTTTTAGCACTCCCCCTACAGAAGTATTGTCCTTAAAAAGATATTGTGTTTGGTCATTCATTGCCGCACTCAAGGCCACAGTTGTTAAATTTCCAATTTATTGTTGACATTTCAAAGTGTCCAACTTGTGAGACGTGTTGCATTGACCCACTAGGGCACATGTTTTCTACCCTCAATTACATAAACCTATATAATATTTTTCATACATCCCACACATGTGAATCGTTTTTTTCCCCTCCTCCTCTGAGTACTGCCTTTGGTGCTGCTTCCCAACACCTGATCACCTAGCGACTATGAATATTCATCAAGCTCTGTTTCTTGAGGTGTTTGCGTATGCTCTTAAAATGTCTACATGTGTGCCTACCTATTGTGTATACAAGGACAAGCCTTTGTATTTGTGAACGTGCCTTCAGTTTGTGCGTATGTGAGTTGTGACAGTGGCCGTTCATAGGATGTTCGCAGGCTCAATGGGAGGGTATTTCTGGGTGAGACCCCTCATGGCAGGCAGGTCTTTCTGGATCGATTTGCCATTTTGTCTACAGCCATGCTGATGCAAACTTAGTGTGGTAAAGAGATTGTATGAAATGTAAGAAATGATGACATTTGTCTTTAATTCATGAGTGGAGTCACTGGTGTTGAATTTGAGTACCAGACGCAGATCAAGAACAGGATACCGTGTGTGTTTTTGTGTGAGTGTGTGGTTTTGTGTGAGTGAGTTAGCGGGAGGTAGCATCAGGTTCCTGCTCTGAGGCTCAGTGTGTATCTGCATGTGGTATTAGGAAGAGATAGGTTGGTCATGAGATGATGTGATGAGTTCACAACCAGACAAAGACGAGGAAGAATGAGTGTCGAGGAATTATCAGAGAACAAATGGAGGGGGACAACTGGGCTTTCATCTGGGGTAAGAATAAGCCGAGAGATGGATTGTGATTGAACATAGTACTGGAGTGTAATGCTCTCGTGTAATACGATGCTATTTGAGTTGATTTTGTGGAAACAATTTGTGGTGAACTTCTGTTGTTAATTCAGTCCAGAGTACATCCCGATAGTGCAGAGGAAAGTTTGAGTTGTTGTTGAAAGAGATCATGTGAAAAGCTTGAACTCTCGAACCACATCTGCCAATCTGTGGTGATCACTACATGTTCAGTTTGTTTACTGGTGAAAATTCAGTTGAAATGTTGCATCAGTCCATTTTTGAGAGGTTGCAGTATTACGTGTGCGGACGGACTACTTCTCCTTTTCCTTTGTACGCTGCTTTTGTCCTGAACCTGCCCTCAACTGGGGTTGGACCTGCAATACACACTAGTCACTTTCTTTACAGGAGAACATTTAATGTCTGTTTCAAGGACCAGTGTGCATTTAAGACATTTCTTTCCCAAAAGCTACAGAAAGTTGTCTTCAGGCCAGAACACACACTCACACTTCATCATTTGTGTTGTCGGTGAGTGAGCAGCTGGAGATCTTGGTGCCTTGGTCAAAGCCACGCGGTCATGTACACAGTAGATGTGGAGGGAGGGGACAGTGAGCCTTGTTGAATTCCTCAGCTGAGATTCTCCAAGTTAGTTTAGGGGTTCAAACTGGCAATCGTATGGCTAATCAACACATTAGGGATCTCATAAGCTTAATGTAGCATTGTGGATTAAAGCGTTGTTTATTATCAGCTGTGTGACCTACAGTAGGTTCCTCTGCTCCGCAGCTCTCTAAGATATTCTTGTTAAATTCTTGGCGCATTGATTTTCGCAGTGCTAATGAGTTTTCCATTCCAAAAAGATGCCCTGAGGATTGCAAGGCTGCCTGTCCATCTGCGCTGACCGTGAACACATTTTAGCTCTGAAAGACAGCGCTTGCCTTCACAGTGATGCAGCCACTCACTCAATAATATATAAAAAACGTCATGTTTGATCTCCTGGATGACAGATGCAGGACAGCTGCCCTTTAACCCACCCACGGACACCACCTTTTAGTCATGCCTTTTGGTGTCTCTTCATGCAATAATTCACCCTTTTCCTCCTCTTCCTCCCCAGGATTGAAAAAACGTACCAGGAAGGCCTTTGGGATACGGAAGAAAGAGAAGGACAATGACTCTGCGTAAGTCCTGATACCTTCTTCCTGGTGTACAGTACGATCCAAACATAGAGCATATTAGTCGTTCCACTGCTGAAAGTATTCACAATGATGTTGTGCAGTGGAGCAGAGAGCTGGCTGAAACCTCTGAATTGGAGGCATATACATTACAGCAGAATTACAGGATTAGAATAAGTAAGAACAATTACAGGATTAGTATTAAGTGCAGGTCTTGTCAAATAAATGTTAGACTGCTGCTTCCATTAATCATGCACAGCTGAAGAGTCTACCAGTGAGTTATTAGCCACAGAATCAGAAATACTTTATTGATCCCCGGGGGGAAATTGTACAGTACCGGTGCTCCCATTCCAGAGTAGAAAAATAGCATAATTTAGAACTAAAGGTATGTACAAAATATAAAAATAAGAAATAGAAAATTACACATTTACAGTATTTAAGTGAAGTGAGGTAAAAAAAAAAAATATATATATATATACAGTAACAATGTATATATATGTATGGATGTACAGTGGTATATTGTGTATTGTATTAATGGATCTGTTAAACAGCCAGTATAAATCCTATATGACACATGCTTGTGACATTGCTTGTTTGTCATATCATGGCAGAAAGGATCGAAATAAGACTTTATAGACCAGTTAGATCCCTTATGAAGTACTTGGTCATCTTGCAGTATCTTTGTAAGCGTGATAGATTTACCGGAGTGTTTAGCCAGCTTGTAACTGTGCATGAGACACTTACTGTAAAAGGTTTGTGCGCTGTGATGCCTGTGAGAGTGCGATTTGTGAGTGAATAAGTGTGTGGCTATGGCGGTGTGAAAAGGTTGAATAGTTCTTTTTAACACTTCGGCTCGACTAACTAGCAAAGCACTTGATTTCAAAATGAAGAGCTCACATGTTAAATGACTTTCCTGCTCTCTTTTCTCCTCTCTCTTCTTCTTTACATTCTCACAGGGGGTCCCCAGACAGAGACGGGGGTGTAAGTAACACAAAATACTTAATATATATGTCGACCACTGAATTCATGTGTAAATTACTATTCACTCTACATGTGTGTTAATGGAGATAATCTGGTGATTGTGCAGTACGTTATTTATTTTCTGTGTTCTTCTTACTTGCCAGGAACCCCAAGAGGTTGATTCGGTACTGAACTCTAGTCTCTAGTCCTTTGGAGTAGACTAACCCCTAGAATAGTTAGAGCTTAGAGCTTAGACTGTTTATAGACTTCACAGTACGTTCTTTAACTCATCAGTCAGCCGCCAGTGTTGCTGTTTCAGCTACCTTTTCATTAGCAGGCTCTCTGAGGAGGCTTTGAGGGGGGAAAAAACTAAAAGGGCAGCAGGATATCTTGTCAGTTTAGCTTCGGAGACCTAAATCTTGAAATATTATCCAGCACTTTTGGACTATTTGCAGCATGTTTGGTAGTAACAGTAATCCTCATCCAGATCATTAGTGACCATTTCCGTTTGCAGAAAACAGACTTAAAAGTTCACAAATTATTTATTTTGACTGCCTTTAGGAGTTGCAAATGGGAAACAAATTGAGGTCTCACGTGACATGACATCCAGAGTGCACAGGATCAGGGTTTATAGGGCAGATTTAGCTGCACCATAGTTCCACTGAACAGTAGCTAACATAGAAACACATCCAGTGGTAGCGCAGTAGTGTAGAATATACTGTACCTTCACTGTCTGGTGGGATTTTACTCAAACTGTGTCTCTCGTCTCAGTCTCAGAAGAAGACCAACGGGGCCCCTAATGGCTTCTACGGGGATATCGACTGGGACAGATATGTAAGAAAGAGTGTAGAATTATTATTGTATACTGATTTTAAACAGTGTGTCAGCTTGGTCCTCACCAACTCACTGCTGATTTGTTTTCATTTACATTGAATTAACTCATAGTATTGATCCACGTTATTGCAAAATCAATGTGCTATCGACAAATTTGTGGACAAAGCATGTTAAAAGTGGCTACAGACAGTAAGTCAGTTGATGGGTTTAACTATTATCATTTGCAATATTACACTGCTTACATTTTACATCCAGATTATGACTTTGTCAATATGCATTTAGTCATGTTCCATTAAGCAGGGAGCCCAGCATTTGTTATGACCAGAAGTCTCAGTATGAGAACTGTAGCTCGGTAAACCTGCAGTACTCCTTGTTACTTAGCTATTAGCTATTCCTCTGTTAGCATTTTATTTGCATACAACTAATATCGCAGCAGTGTGTTACCGATAACATGATACAACCATTTAAGGAGATTTATACTGACCCTGTGTTTCAGAACTCCCCTGAGGTGGATGATGAGGGCTACAGCATGCGACCTGAAGAGGAGTCAGAAGAGGGAGATATCCTTCGCGCTGCTTGATTTGTCATTTAACAGAGTTCATCTGTCTTATCTCTGCCAAGTTAGTTTGGCTTCCATTGTTAGTGCAGGATTTTGTTAAATTGGTACATACTGATAGGAGATCAGTTTGTGTAGTAAATCTCAGTCACACGGGAATGTACTTCATCCTCTCAAATTCTGCTGGGGCCAAATCAGTGGAAACAAATCTATATAATCAAATATCCTCATGTTTTACAGTGGAATCCACACACAAAAGATTCCACTTGACGTACAATGATGATATAGTGCGTCAACTGCTTAGCAAAGTGTAAAAACATCCAATTAACAAAGATCTAAATAAAGGTAATGAGGTGCAGCACATAACACAGCTACAGAAGAATGAGTCATTGATGCATCAGACGTGAACAGGAAGTTGCAGAAAAGTGTTTGAGAAAAGTCCCGTGACCTCTTTGTGAAGTGTGGAAATATCCCTCCAATCAATACACTGATTCTCCAGACTGTCAGCTCATATTGAGCAGAGGTGATGCTCTGTTTACCTCTCTGTGACTGTTTCACTTGATGGTGATACTGTATTCATCACTTTGCAATTACCTACTCAGTCGGTTGAAAATGTGATCTGATTTAGAGGGACTTGCACCATCATCCTGTGGGTTGGCAGGCACCAAGTTTAAGCCGCTATTTGTTTAAGTTATTAAGTCTGGGCTAGAATTGCCTTGCCTGTCAATTCATGTACCAGTAGTATTTAGGTTTCCGTTGGTATCTCGTCCTCCACTTTAGCCATGCAGGCAAAATGATTTGGAAATAGAGAGAAAAAAAACATTTAAGACAAAAAGTTTCATGAAAATTAGTTGAGATTTTAAGACCAAGGTAGTGAGGCTAGTTTCGGATGTAGTTCTGAGTTTGGAAGCCATGACCCAATCACATAGTCGCCTTCATAATATTATGTCAAACGTGAAATAAATCCTGGACTGTTCGAGGAAGGGAACTTTGATTTCCTTGACACCGAGCTACCTCCTATAACCAAAAAGCCCCACTTCTTTTCCTCGGATGAGTCGGAAGAAGAGGAGGACCACAGGAAAAAATTCAAAATCAAGATCAAGCCGCTGCCGGCCGATCGCGTCACGTCAGTCCCCTCGGTCGACGAGCTCAAAGCCTCCATAGGCAACATAGCCCTGTCCCCGTCTCCTCTGGTGAGTAGCCCACTGTCCTCTCACTGCCGGCTTTCATTAACAGGCGTGTGAATGACTCCTGCTTCTTATCTTCGTCCTCTTTAACTGTCTTTTAACATGTAGTAGAGTTTGATGTGTCTGTCTGACTGTCTTTTATGCTGCTTTTATTCCCACTGAGTTGCTGCATGATGTTGTGTGTGCTAGTGTCTTTCTCCACAATATATACTCTACTTAATCCCACTGTTTGGTTTTAGCTATTGATGGGAACTCTAAATGGGTCACTGCTTTGCTTGTCTTGGGCCTGTATGTGACAACATAGTTTGTTTTTATGAGCCTGTGTGCAACAGGATGTCTCTGGTCCCTAGACTGAAATCACAATCCATGTCAGCAAACAAGTGACGTTAGCCGATTTTATATGATTTGAATAATTTGTGATGCTTGTGATACTCAGTCAGTGACCTCAATGTTCTCCTGTTTAGTCTGGTGTAGTTTAGCACAAGACAGATGTCCCATCACAACAGAGACCAGTGAATAACAGGGTGTGAGGCTCTTTGAAGTGATGTAGCTCCAGTCCAGATTCAAGCACGCATCCCCTTTAGACAGCCTGTATTTAGCAGTGGGACTCCAAAACAGGCTTTGGCCTCCCCTGCCTGTCTGGCTCCTACCCATGATTCCTATGTTCTTCAGTGGGGACAGTTAGCTTCGGTGTCCACCTTGAATAATTCAGGTAGGAAAGTGGGCACAATGAACCCGTGTGTCAGTCTGCTCTGCAGTGACATTGCTTGTGGTCATATGAGCCTCTGGACTCAATAATTTAATCCAGCCGCCATGTGTTCACCCGCTGGCTCTGTTAACCTGATCAGGTGTGAAGGTCTTTCCAGTCTGATAGCTAGTGGTCATATACACGTACGAGTTTTTTTTTTTACTCACAAATGTGACGCTGAAGTTAATTGTTAAAATCATTTATTAAGAAAAAATGAACTAGCAATGGAGCGTTTGCCAGCTTCTTAAATTTGAGAATTTAGTAATGATTCAGAAATCTGTTTTCTATCATTGTAAATTGGATATATTCTAGACATTGTGATGGGCATTTCTCACTATTTCCTGCCATTTTATTGAGTGATGAATTCATTGATATTGAAAATAAATGTTAGTTGCAGCGCTCATAATATGACAGATTTGGTTTTGGGGCTTCCATGCGTTGCGTGTTACAGTTAGTTATAATCTGGATGAATGAATGTTTGGTTTTTTTCCTAGACCAGGACAAGTTATCTTTGTTACAAGTTTCCCCTAACGTGAAATTCATGTAATACAGTCAAGTCACCCGAATGTCACCTGAAAGGTCATGACACTGGAATTACTGGCCTGTAATTGTGATTACGAAACTGCCACCTTCACCTCTACCAGTTCAAATTAGCATCACGTTTGCCTGAGCAGAGCTTTTCCCTCACACATAAATCACATGAGTCACACGCTCCCAGTCCCTGGCAACTCTGGCTAACCTTGGCTATGGACTGACAATAAAATAGTCTGATGAAAAGAGGAAAGAGGGGCCAAATGTTAACAGGCCTCCGAAATCAAACACGGCTTCTTTCCGCTTCTTTCTAGCTGTTCCGTGTTCTTGAGCTAATCCAGTAAAACTTTATCCCCAGACCAAAACATTTATGACTCACACTTGACAACAGCCCACAGCCATTTGACTATCATTGAGATTCCCTACATTAATAACTGAGGCTCCGCGTTCTGCGCTTGACGCCGGTTTCCTGCGTGTAAATATGACATTGCATTTGCGAAACCTTGACAACCTGAAACACACAAGTATTATGCACACCTAGATACTGAGTGTTGTATTCGGCAGACTGCATGAGCTTAATTTCTGTGTAATATCTGGCATATTCTGCATGAATTATTCATATGTACACAAGCTTGCGAGAGGGACACGGAGATGCCGGTGAACAGCTTATTTCACATGAAAACCTAAGCCAGGAGTCGGTGTTCACATCATGTTAGGAGGAGGAGTGGGTAATGTGTAGGTGGAGGGATGAAGGGTTGACTGAATGCAGTGAAGAGCTATAGTACTACACTAGCTCTATCTGTCTGTGCTAATGATTGCAGCTGATGTAGATGCTTACCTTCATTGTGCACAGATGCTTTGCTTTGCATTGCCAATGTTAATATGCTTTCCCCTCCAGTCTTCTAACCATTCCACCCCTCTCTCCTGTTGATTTCTCTCTTATCTCTCATTCCTTTGCTGCCTCTAATGATGCTAACCTCTGTAGAGGAGTCCGGTAAGCCGTTGCTTTGCATGCTGTCGTGTGTCTATCTTTTTTTTTTTTTATTCTTGACTGATAACACTTTCATCCCTCTTAATACTTACTGCTTGTTCATGAATGCGTTTGCTCATAAAATCCGTTCCGTGTTGCTGAAAATAGGCTAACTACAAATGAAGCAACATATCAAGCCCGTGTGTAATAACTGTAGGCTTTATTATTGGCCCAGCATGTACAGGGCAAATGGCCAGTATTATGTGATTTCTCATGTGGTGTGAGTGTGTTTCATTGTGGTGTTTATATATAGGCAGATTACTGTACTGAATGTGCATGCGTGCGACTGCTCAGCATTTATACGGCACATGTTGATTTGTTTGCCTAGTTACTTGGAGTATAAGTGCGCTGTCTTTCAAGTTGTTTCCGCTGACTAAGACGTCTTAAATCTGATTTTAATTAGTTCTGGAGTCTTGAGCTTCCACTTCTCCAAATAACAAGACTACAGTGGAGGAGGCGAGGAAAAGGTCAGGGATGGAGTTAGAGTGTTAGAAACTAAAAAACAGAGGTCTTACATCACACATCATTCCTCCCTTGTTGTATTGTCTACCAGCATTTCAACCAGAAAGGCTTAATTTTGAAGACTTTTATGATGACTTATTATATTATTTCACAATGTATAATATGTCAGGTCTACACAGAGAGTCCCCTCAGGCGAGGTTTACAGCCCAGCTGACTCTCTCTGTACAAATACGACCTGCCTCAATTACAAGATGTTTCATTACTCTAACGCCAAAAGCAAAGGCGCAATATTGGAAAAGAAAAGGCTGTATTTCTGATCCTTTAACATTTTCTGAGTTGAAATATATCACACAATTGTTGCGGTGGTCCATTTTAAACGTAAGCAGATCTGTACACAGCAGTTTGTGTTTTAAAGATCATTGTTAATCCCTGAAAGAAGCTAAAAGGTCACAGTGTGTGACTCTGAATACTTCCTGTTCTTCTTCCTGTTTACATACAGCAGGGAGACAATGATTGGTTATGAGAGACAGTGTTGCGCTGGGTACTGCACCAATTCGCCCAATGAAATGAATTCCTTCCACCAGCATGTCCCACCCCCTTTGTTGCATCACTTTAATCACTCATGGCTCACTGCACAACTGGAACAAGCGCAGGAGTGAGGGATGGAGGGAGAGAGGGCTGATGCGAGGTGGACGTGACGCAGGCAGATGGGAAGATTTCAGCAGAAATTAAAGAGGCCAAGGGAGCAGATGGGAGACTACAAGGGAAAATGAAAGGAAACGCAGAAGGATTAGATGGCAAAAATGACATGCTTTTTAACAAACATGATCAAATAACAGGATAGGGACGCAGACAGTTGGAGATAAAAATGAGGGGAGGAAGAGAGGGAAGTGCTTTAAGCAGCTCCACAAGATATTTTGGATGATGTCCAGTCACAGCCGGTTCACAGATGACGTTAGAGATTCAGGCAAATATCCTCATTGATCTGAAGGCCTTGAATTACTGCACTTTGGGGTTTTTTCTCACCATCAACACAAGATAGGGATGTAGGCACCCACAGAAACACACAGATCAGTTTGAATAAGTCTCCTAATACCCACTTGCCTTATTATCCAGGACGTAATGAGCCATTTGCATTTATGCTCAAAAATCCTTAAACCGCATAAGGCTGCACAAGCAATTTCTCACGAAATCTAAGACAGATGAGCACTTAACGGCCTCTTTATGGACATGTTGTTGTCCTCATCCCCAAATCTGACCAGCCAGGCCAAAATTCTTCTTCTCCTGATGCACATGATGTCTGCTTTACTGATTTGTTACTCTCTGACCAGGTATCTCTTCTCTCTTCCTTTTTGCTGGTCACAGAGACGTAGCCCGGTAAGTGTCCTTTTCCTCCGTCTCCCTGGGGTCAGGCTTAACATATGTCACATGCTTCTTTTGCCCTTTTGCTCCTCACCTTGTCGTTGGAGTCGGTTGAGTAAGACAGAAAATACGTAGGCGGGTTCAGCGGCTGAGGCGATGGGTCAAAACTGTTAGCTAACTTGTTTTACACTCATTTTTACTTGTTTTTCGTCTTGAATGGCTTCATGCTTGGTCTCTGTAGTGGGAGAACATTTGCACTTTTGACAGCTGGAACCTTTGATGTCTTACTTCAGTCACTCCCCATCGACGTGTCCTCCCATCTCATCTGCTCCCGTCTCTCCCCCTCCCCTCCCTCTCTCTCCTTATCTGCCCTCTTGCCTTTCTTGGCCTCTTGTGTCCCTCTCATGGTGAATTCATACATACGCCGCCTGTCTCTCCAACAAAACTCATTTCTCTTTTGACTTTCTCACGCTCTAACTATCAGCCTCACACCTTCTCTGGTTCCAGGGGTGGCTTCTTAGGACTTCAAAAGCATGTTTTGAAAGCTTTCCAATATTCCCACTACAGGCAGCAGCAGTTCACCGAGCTGCCATTTTCTAACCATATACTAACAATGTTGTTGTTATCGAATTTTGGAGTTGTTTATTGAAGAAACTCTACACCCCTTGATTTAAACTGTGTCCCTAAAGGCAGATATATATTTCTTTTCTGTTCCATCTGATATATAGTATCTGCTGTTTGTTAGAGCTCTCTGTGCCATATTTCAGTGAACTTATATGTAACTTATATATACTTATAATATATATATTTCATACCTCCAGGATCTGCCATTAGTATGAATATGTACGTCGTTATGTGTGTGTTGGTACACAAGAAAGACTTTCAATAATAGTGTCTCTGTGCTGTTGACATTTTTAATTTTCATGTTTTGGGGGTTTTACATTTTACTGTTGTTTTTTTTTTTTTCGTGTTACAGGGTTTGAAAAGGAACACATCCAGTAAGTATCAGTCCTGTTGCACCTTAGGCCAGGTTCACTTTTAACAATGGTGAATTATAGATAATGCAATGCGAGAGGCACATGTGGTGAACAGGTTTAAACTTGGTTCCAGGTGAGGAGATTGCCAGACCGAGACGTGTCGTCCCTACTGTACCCACTGTGGCCCCCACACCAGCCCCAGCACCACAACCCCCCAGGTATGTACCTCACTGTTTCCTGGCGAGGTTGAGGACAAGCCACTGCCACTTAATGTGAAGGTGCTTTATGTATCATGCTGTATTTGTGTAGTGTATTCTGTATATTTACACTTTTGCATTCCTAAAAATGGTGTGCAAGTGGCTTTTCTCACTTTTTTTTTTCCCCACCACACATTGTGTTAGAAACGGTGTTTGGTTTTGTTTGGGCTGAGACACTGGCTCCCTTTTGTATCATTAAAAGATAAACTTTTGTGTTGTAAAGCAGTGCAGTAGATTTGCTGTGTAATGCATTCTTTTGGCACACGGTGTAAAATGCTGTGTACAAGCTAAGCTGTAATCATTTATTGGTGTTAAAATGTTACATGTAGCTCAATTTTTTATCAGAAACTGCATGATAGTTTTCATTTTTCAAGTCAAACGTGTTAATATTTTGAGTTTATGACCTGTTACATAATGTAGAGGTTTCAAATGTCACCATCAAGAATCATTAGGCCTTTGCGGGAGATTGGCCAGTCCGTCCAACCATGATACATTCTGTCATGGTCGGATGAACTGGGGATTTAAGTGGCATCAACCAGTGACCAACAGCTTTATGCACCTTTTTAGTTAGTTAGTTAAAAACTGGATTTTTCTATGAATTGCATCACTTTTCCCTTTTTAGCATTTTTATATTCTTACTCTGCTCCGATAGTCACCAGCATCCAATGAAACCGCTAGTGTTGTGTCACTGAAAACTTCTGCATAAGACTCAAGGCTTTCGAACACCTGCTGCACCGCTTCATCCACGTGCAGCCGTGCTCGACAGCATATGACAGCAACAGTAACTTGGAGATATGGGGCACTGAATTTGATGAACTTACTGTTTATCAGACCACAAATGAGACAAGAAGTAGGTTGGAAAAACGATAGATGCTGCCGGAGCGGAGTGTTTCTGGGGACTGGACCTCATTGATTACTGTCCTCCGGCTGCTCTGCCTCAACTCTCTGTGATTTACAGAGTTTCCTGATGGACAGAGAGCTTTATAAAGTTACCGCTAACTGCTGCTAACTGTAGCTGCCGTTGGCTCGGTTCGCTCTGAGCACCGGGGGCGTGTTGGTGTTTACACCGTCAGCACAGGTGTTTTGGACGCCAAAACAACACAAAAACAACATTATCTAAATATCAATGATCAGTGACCACATAAAATATAAACAAAATAAGCATTTATTGATTCTCTAATACTGTTTGGTATCTAATAAAATACTGTTCATCCACAAACCAAGTCCGATATCTATGTGTTAAAGATAAAAATTGCAACCTGCCACGTCTGTCACTTAAGATGCAAAATTCTACCTGTAGCATGTTCAGATGATGGAAGCTTGATGTGATATGATGTGTGCTGTGTAGCTGTTTCCAAAAATGACCTCCTGTAACTCTCTCTAACTTCTCTCATATTGTCCTTTGTCTGCTGCAGCAGTCAACAAACGCCGGCCCCTGAAGACACCACAGCCTTATTTGGGCCTCCTTTGGAAACATCCTTTGGAGAACCGAAAACTGAAGGTAACCCTCCTCCCTGTGTCTTTGCCGCTCTGTTCGTGTCTCTTCGTATTTCCTTGTGTCTGCACTGGTTCTTAGAATATGTTTGTGTTGACGGTTGTTACCAGTGTTGTTGTTTTTTGTTTAAATGTGATAGCAACACAATGATTATTGTCTCTTTAAGGCTGCCAGCTAAGCCCTGCCTGGCTGTCACAGCAGATACCCTCTCTTCCTCCCTCTCTCTCTCCTCCTCCCCTTCCCTCTCCCACCTTCTTCTCTGACAGCGTTGTTTTTCCCTCAGGCTCACTGTGCAGTTGTGGATTCACTCCATCTGTCTTCGCTAAGGTCAAAGGTTGAAATTGGCATGTTCACGTGCACAGTGCAGCTTGTTAATATGCAGATTCTGCTGTCACACGCTCTCACCCAATCCAGTAGGATTTAACGGTACAGGCTGTGGGAGAGCGCTTAGCTGTTACGCAACTGCCATGTCAGGCATAACTAACATCAACTTGACACAAATTCCTTTTATACATTCATTCAGACAAATAAAACAGCTCTGTGTGTGACACTGGTAACTTTTTCCCTTCCTGCTCATTACCGTTTTATCTGTATGTAGAGGGGTGTGGTATTTGTATCTTTCACCATATGTAATTTTACACTTCATCTCAAGTTGATTAGGGTGCAGCTTGCTAAAACTAATACAACAGCCCTGCAAAGAATCCTACCCTCATGAAACTTATAATGGTCGTTTTTTGCTGAAGACAGACAGTACTTCAGTGATTCTAATCACATTCTAATGTCAACTCCATTTATATTGATGATATATATTGTATATTTTACACTCAGCTAAGACTAATGCAGTCCAATACAACAGTCCTGCAATAAATCTGTTTCGGAGAGGTTTGATTCAAATTTCTGGCAATTTTGGAGGATGTATTTTGTGGTGCTGTAGGACTGTATTGAATCATACTGAGAGGTGTTTCTGTTGTTTAGCCCACCCTCATTGATATAAATGGGGTTGACAAAATAATAGAAAAACCTGTCACTTTAATACAGTATAATTCAACAGCACCACATATTGCATCCCGAAAAATGGCCGTGCTCTCTAAAACATTATAAGCTTGGCGAAGGCAGGATTTATTGCTGAAATGGCTGTATTAGACTGCTGTAAATTTAGCTAGGTGTGCATAAACAACATGCAACTGAGTGCATACAATGTCAATTCTTTGGAAATGTATTTGAGAAACAGTTTATAGATAAAATAATCTGATGTTTTTGGTAAATAAAGTGAATTAAATGCCTTGAAAAATCAAGGTACTTCATCACATTAATGCATATATCCTTTAAATTCAATATTTTCATAAAACTTTCTTGCAACGTTTTGGCTTATATAATCACAAATATTACAGTTAGATTGACAGATAGCTACCTAGGTATAAACAGTATAACGAAATATCATCCAGTTTACCAACCTCTCATGTATTGTCATATTACCTAACCCTAATAATGTTGGTTTTGGCATCATCTGATTTGTTGTTGAGACAAGTGGTTAGGCTAGTGTTAAGCTAACTTTCATATAGCCAGGCTGCTTTGGTCACCTCTGCCAAAATAGATTTTATTCTGCTGCTAGAAATGAGTCTGAGTGAACAGGTTTATAACCGTGTCTTCATATGTCTGCATTCTGTGCTGAACCCTGTATTCCTCTATTATAGTGGCACTGAAATTTAGTTGGCAAGGAAAAGGTATTCTAGGTGTTCTAACAGATCCTGACTGCAGTCTGAAAGTCTGTTTTCTCCACTGAAAGATTTTATTGACCGGCTGATCTGTGTTGTTTCCCCTCTTACACCGATTGCTTTTTTTAAGCCCCAGAGAATCAGAAACCCTTGTGTGTTTTGGCTCTAATGCCCCCTGACATGGCCTGTTCTGTCCCCTCCTGAACTTAGTGGGTCTGTCTGAGTCCGATGCGTGGGGGGCTCCTCTTTCAGAGCCTGAATCCTCTTTGACAAGATCCTTCCCGACAGGAAGTAAGTTTTATAACTTCCAGCATGTCTTGCCGCATATTGTTCCTCTTCTCCCTGGAATGACACATCCATCAGCTCACCTCATGACCCCCCCCCCCCTTCATCATCCGCCCAACAAACAGACCAGCACACTGACCCGATCAAACAACCGTGTGGCAATAACGCTCTGCTTCTCTTTATAAACAGCCATCTGTAACCTGTTTCATTTCATCAGCCACTTCACAACCTAATGATTCAGTGTTGGTTGTAGTTATATGGGAGAGTTCAGTACCTGTCTGCCATACCGCGCCAACCCCTCCTCCCTCGCTGCCTCCTCCTTGCATTTGGCATGGTGGTGACTGAATGTGCTGTGCTGCATGGTTGACGATTTGTGGGATGGTCCCTTCTCCTCAAGTTGTTGTGGCTGTTTGTGGCAGGTGGGATAATACCTGTCACGCATGGAACCAAACTTTCAAAGCTTTTGTTACAAGTTGTGTGTATGTTATTGTCTAAACCATGAAACAATACTTCTTCTTTTTTTTGCGTTGTGTGCTGCCCACCATAAGTTTTCAACAAGTCTTCATCAACATAAATTACCGTTGGCAACAAGCACTGATGTTGATTAGACACTCCCTGTTATAACACGTTAAAGGACTATTCATTGTCGCACTGATCATTTTATTGCAGCTCCACCTCCACTTCCACCCAAGAATGTCCCGACCTCCCCCCCTTCGACTGGCCCTCCCTCTGCAGATGAAGCTGGTGAGAAGTCTTCTTATCTATTTCTGCCTGTTATATCAAACCATCACCTCGGGATAAAGCAGACTTTTACATTTGATCGCAGCAGCTTGTTTATCTCCAACTTTCTGCCCGTCTGTCCTGTTTTATCTCTGTGTGTAAACATACTGAGCACCTCTGCAAACACAGCTTTTGATTGGTCACTGGTTGTCTGTGTTTCAGAAGCGTCAACAGAAGCCGACGGTTCCACCAGGAAGCCGTCAATAGCTGACTTGGACAACATTTTTGGACCAGAACAGGCTCCCCCTGCTGGCGAGGACACAGGTGAAGCGTGGGTCTGCTTCACTGAAGAATCTTCTGGCCGGCAGCCTCTACCAGAGGAACCAGCACCTCTGCTACCAGCCTCCCCGCCTCCACCTGAATCTCCTGCCCCACCCTTACCTACGTCACCACCTCATCCAGAAGACCCTGCACCCCCTCTCCCTACCTCCCCTCTCCCAAAAGAAGAACCTGTGCCCCCTCTACCAGCCTCCCCTCCTCCTTCAGAGGAGCCTGCTGCACCTCCTGTCCCCTCAGGTCCTCCTACACCTGAGGACCGAAGTCCTCTCACGCTCGCCACCTCTCCACCCCCTGTGCCACCAAAGGAGCTTGCGTCTCCTCCCACTTCCTCTCCCCCTCCGCTCGTCTCACCCACCAGCGTCCCACTAGCCCCTGCTCCCAAAGCAAGAACCCCTCCAGCTGTGTCTCCTCCTGCTGAGGAACCCGCAACACGCCCGGTCCCACCGCCTCTTGTCCTGTCTCAAGAGGAGCAGTCCAAGAACACTGACACCACCCGACCCAAAGAGGACGGAGGTGAACCTGTCACCTCACCCAACGACGCTAGCCAGGGGAGCCGGATTACGCCTCCCCAACCTCCTCCCCCCACATACCGGGCGGTGGTGTCGTCACCGGGTCCCACATCTGGGCCTGGTGGCACGAATAGCGGTGAGTGGATTCTAAGTGGAATACGATTTACAGAGTTCAGGTTTTTTAGAGCTCTGATTTGTGGAAATAACTTCCTGAATCGCATCCAGATAATAACTACCATGTTCAGAGGACAGTGATTGATTGATACACTCGCAGGAATTGAATTGTGAAAACACTGGTCATCATATCAGTCAGGTGACTAGTAATATCAGTGACATCCATACAACTAAGGGGAGAAGTTTGAGTGGATTTCCTTTCAGCCCATTGCACCATCTCTGTTGTCAAACTGAACGATGATTCTGCATTTTTATCCCTGGAAAAGAGGTCACACTTTTAGCCCGGATGGATCTAGACCACTCATGCTGCTGCTGAATTGTGTTATGTTAGGAGAGGCTGCTGTTCTGACTGACTTGTAGTTAAAGGTCAGACTTCACTCTGGTAGAACATTTTCATTATCGCAGACACAGTGTCTTCTTTGAGTTGTCAGCCAGTCCTGCCAGTATCACTGAATCGAAGGACTTGTGCCTTTTTTTGTATGACTATTTCAGCTGTCCATTATGCAGGAGACAAAAATCTTTTCTGGTAAATTTTAATGAGTCAGGGACCCAAACATAGCATACATAACGATGTGAGGAAATAGTCTCAGTACAAGGGAGGACATTGATCAGATGTAGGCCAGTAGTTCACAAAAGAAAGTGTGTCACTAATAGCTGAGGAGAAGGAATAATTTGGTCGCAGCTTTAGCAAAATCCTAATTGTCAGTGGTAACGGATACCGAAGGCCGTTAAATAGGATGTTGGCTGTTCTTAATCCTCTAATAGAGGTGTGCATGATGGAGGTGAAAAAACAGTTTCAAGGATTGAAGTGAAACAATAAAACCTTGTCTGTGTCTTCTTATGAAAATCAAATTTGAGTTAGAATTGTAAACTACATAAGTATACATATTCCTTGTTTATAGTAAAATAACATGCTCTTCAGTTGCATTGGATGCTTGAAATGATATTATGAATATAATACAGGAAATATGCTTTCCAATGTGTCTGAAAGCTGATTCTGTCCAACCTGCATTTATTCTGCATTTCTGCTGTAGAGTTTTATCAAGGAAAATCTATCTCTTTCTCTTCTGCTCCGCAGGTTCCTCCTCTCCGGTGCGACCTGCCACTCCTTCGTCAGTCAACCCCACCCCACCACCACCTCCACCTCGACCCCCTTCACGGCCCAAACTCCCTCCAGGGAAACCCACTGTAGGAGATGCAGTAAGTCTCGCGGCATCATATTTTCATTTGTAATTAAGATGGTTGTCTTTTGGTATTTTGCCAGCTGTTGAAGCTTTAGTACTGACTTTCCACTATCGAACTGTGTCGCTGTTGCAACTAGTTCTGGTCGGTTAATACCTGAGGGGGTCAGTCACTGCTCTCCGGGTCTGCATCCTTGCATGGACTAGCAGGAAACTTCCATAAGAAAGCCTCTCAAAGCCAAACACAACTGTACAACTTGCCAATGGTGAAATGTTTCCTGTTATAATGAAGTCCCTTAAAATCAGAGCTTAATCTGATTATTCAAAACAACTTTTGATTTGATTTTTAAATGCGTTTCTCAAAAACATAACAAGCAATGGTATAAGATGCCAAAACCTTGAACCTGAAAGTTCTTCTTCTTTCTTTCACGCTAATCTGTCTTTTTCCTACTCTCTCTTTATCTTTTCAGAATCGTCCGTTCAGCCCGCCGGTCCACTCTGCCAGCCCCCCTCCCATCGCCCCGTTGGCGCGGGCCGAGAGCACCTCCTCCATCTCCTCCACCAACTCCCTGAGTGCCGCCACCACCCCCACCGTCGGTAAAGAGCTCTCCGTGTCCGTGTCAGGTGTGTGCTCCCTCAACAGTCACTGAGCTGTGCAGCCTGTCGCCCGACGGCTGGCTGAATTTTACTGTTCATGTCTAATATTAAAAGTTCATTGTTGATTTCATGCACCGGCCCCGTCCTTCCTTGCACTCAGAGTTTGTGTGGAATGAGTCATGCAGTTGTGTATTTATTTATTCATTTTTACATTGATTTAAAAAAAAAAAAAAAAAATTCTAGGAATGGTTTCCTGGAAATGATGGTCCACAAAATGATGAATATCAGTTACACAGGGTCGAAACCTGTTGTGGCATGTACATCATTCAAACACACGCATGTGAGCAGTTACTATCTGGAGATAGATGTGTAAACAAACAAACAAATATGTAAAATATGACCATAATCATTTGTATCTTGGTTTCTGTTCATTTAAAATAAGTATTAGTTACTCCTAAAGATCATTTTGATACAATGAAATATGAAACTGCACATAAAGGGTGTTCATTTTCAAGCAAACATTCCCGACAAACTTTCCCTTAATGAATTAATGGCACAACAACAGTTTATACTCCCCGATCTAACTTTAGAGTCGGTGTTGAAGGACCTTGCAGTTGTTGGTGGATAATAGCAGATCTCAGTAGACTGTAACATGGCTGAGTCATAATAGATTTTAAAAAAATACACACTCTGGAGGCAGCAGCAGTTACATAAACACAGAATCTAGTCCCTGGTTGGAAGTTGCTTTTTTAAACAGATTGCGGGGACAAACGATAAGCAAATGGCTTCAATAGATTCAGAGAGTAACGTGAAAAAATATGATTGTATGTGTATACATTATTTATTCATTGTTGATAGACTAAAAGGCTGATGGACTTGACAGTAACATAAAGGTCACAGAGGAGCAGTTTTAATAAGAAACTGCCACTATTCCAGTTCCAGTGCATTTTAATTGTGACATTTTCATCTTGTTTGTGTTTAAGATGCTTCGTTTTTTTGCAGTTTTATTTTTGTTTGCATGACAGTACTTTTCTGATTATTATTTTTGAATGATTGTTTCCTTGGTTTGATTTGCCTTCTGCTTTTTGTTTTGCCGTTTGTTTGTCTCTTTATTTGTCCTTTTGCTTGTCAGAAGACGATGCTTATGTAGACAAACTGCCCACCTTTGAGAGACACTTTGATTCATTTGCAGGTATAGTAAAGATCCCCTCAGAGAGAGGAAAGGGGACGGGTTGGGAAAGGGGTTGGAGGAGTGTTCCTTTGTCGGTTTTCAATCTCTTTGATGCTCTTTACCCGGAGTGCACTTGACATAGAAGGGTAAAGGCCATCACTGAATGTTTTTGTGCTCTCTTGATGAATGTTGGTCAAAAGGTGTAGGTATTGGGACAGTGAGACTCTGTTTTGTTTTTTTTCCCCATATTCTCGCACAGTTCCAGAAAGCCGGTTTTGCAGCCTCGTGTCAATCTTTAAAGACATCTCAAATCATGAGATATATAAAAAGGCCGCTTCTGTGTCATTATCCTAATACCTACTTATTTGACTAGTCTACTTCGGGTTTTGCTCACAGACGTAGGGACATACCACACGTTCATTTTTTTTCTTTTCAAACGTTGCAGCATTTCTCTTCATTGTTTTGCTCTTGCCAACTCATGCCTTCCCACACATTTCCCAAGCATTTGATAGATATGATAGCCCCCCTCTCTCTCTCTGTCTATCTGCATATCTTTCCTCATTCACCCACAGAAACAAATGAAAGCTGTGGTGAGACGAAAAGCTGCATCAATTGCATAACCTTTTTTTTTTTTTTTTAATGAAAAAGTTTGAGTGTCTTCCCCTTTGCCCATCTGCCCACTCGTGAGACTTTTCTCTCTGTTTTATGACTGTGCACCAACGGCTGTCTCGCCATGTCACCATGGCAACCTCCTGTCTCTTCTCTTGGCGACACATATTGCGTGTGTGTGTGTGTCTGTGTGTGTGTGTGTGTGTGTGTGTGTGGTGCAGTCACTCCCAGATACCTTCACTCTCAGTCTGCACCACAAGAGTGTGTTTGAGTGTTTGTGTGCTGTGTGTTCAATGAGCATGTCTGAAGAGCTCCTTATCTGTGGGCCCTTGAGATCCATATTGTCTGTCTTTCTCTCTCTCTCGCTCTCTCTCTCGCTCACACACACACACACACACACACACACACACTCTCAAACACACGCTGCCATATCAGAGCTGCTGCTCATAGAGTCGTTTGAAGTCTGGCATGAGAATTAGGCCGAATTAGACAGGCAGCAGCTGTTTGGTATTCATGCCGTCCTCTCTCTACCTCTGGAGTAGCACGACGCAGCCTCAAGTTTAACCAATCTCCACTGGCCTTAAAGCCTCGGTCTACTCCCACACTCGACCCATGACGCCCACCTTTCCGCACCTGTCACTCACGCACTCTCCAGCCATAGAAATAAATACAGCCCCAAACTCCGCCCTCCCCATCTGAACACCTGCCCTTTTGTTCTCCTCATGAAGCACTGCGCTGCTCCCGTCGTGCCATCGCCCAACACTCAGTTATTCCACTCGCTCAACAACACACCTTCGCTGCTGGAACCCCACATCAAAACAACAGTATGGACTAGAACAAGCCTGCTCTGCCAGGATGATTGCCAAGTTCTCCGTGTCAAACTGTCAAACACTGACATGAGTTAAATGTACACATTTGACTTTGGAAGAGTCATGTTTTTGCCGCATGTCATTTTAGGAAATAGTACCATATGTAAACACAATGACTGGTAATGCTTGTTCTTGTCAAACTGGAGCTGTACCCCAGTTCAGGGGCTGGATCCTCCAAAGTCTGAATCCATACCAAACACAGCATGACCTGACATGAAAGGCTCCTTCAGATGCAGCTGAGAAATGAGGCCTCCTTTTGCCCAAAGTCTGAGGACAGAACCAGAGTATCCTTTGCAGCCTGTAGTATCCTGTAATCCACCAATTCCTAACCCTTTCTTGGCTTGTCTCCTTAAAACGAAGCAATGACTCCTCTTCACGGTTTTAATATGTCTGTGACTCATGACAAGTGCAATAATGTTCCCTTCTCAAATGTTTTTGTTTAAATATTTGTTATATTCCAGAGAGGCTGCAACTATCTAGTATTTTCCAACTAAAAAAAGTATTATTAGACACAAAAAACATAATTATGTGTAGAAGAAATAAGTTTTTTGATTCTCTCCTATCACATTAATCATCTCATGACCTCTTAAAATAATCCTGCAACCCCTTTTGGGGATTCTGACCCACAGGTTGAGAACAACTGTCATAATGCATTGTTCACTGGTCAGTTGTTCAGTGAGTGTTAAGGCAATCTCTATTAACTCATAAGGTCCTTTATGCATTTCTCAGATATGTGTGCTATTTAAATAATTTTTTTTAATCTACTTTATCTTAATCTACCTACTTTATCTTACCTAAGATACACTTGCTACTGTGCTCTGGTGGAGACGCCATTCCTACCAGAAATATATCACAGATACACTACGCTACCAATAATCTGCAATAAGCAAATACTGGCCCATTCATCTGTGTAGCTCTCGTATCTCTCCGTGACAAACTTGAAACGAAAGTTAACCAGAACTGTCTGAACTGTCCTTAGTTTTGGTGTCTGTGAGGTCTTCTGGAGGATCCAGCCCCTGAAATTGGGACGCAGCGTCTCTCTGTGCACCTCCTTCTCCCTGCTTATGGCTGCCCCCTGCAGGGTGTTTTCTTTTTATACATGACAGTGTGCTTCCATCTGTTTCATAATTTGAAAAGTGGAGGCCTGGAGGCAAATGTTTGCACAGTGAGCCGAAGAAAGATAAACGCAATATGAACAATCTGCCAGTGAAAAGTAGAAAGTAGTGCCAGTTTACCGTTGGACCCATAGTGCTCCCAAATTTTCCGCAATTGGAGCATCGGCTGTTGGAAAATTACCATTTTATTATGTGACAATGCCCCCCCCACCCCCCCCCCCCCAGACTATACATCCTCGACTTGCTCTCTCCTGTATCTTGCACATCAACTCGTACCACTGCCAACATCTGGCAGCACACACCTGGCCCTCGCTCCACCTGACTCCTGCCGCTCCTCACGCACGCACTCACCCACCCACCCAAAAAAACATCCAGTCACACCCGTGCTGTCACATGTTCTGTCTCGGCTTGCCATGGCCCTCTGTCCCTCTTCGTCCCCCGGCCTCCACCTCCACCTCACTGTGACATGTGATAGACCTGCCATGTGAGACTCACGCTACTGTCCTTCTCTCCTTCCCCCCTCTCACCCCTCCTCACCCACGTCCCTCCCTTCCATCCCTCTTCCTTCTCCCCCCTCCTTCTCCTCACCCCACCTTCCTCCACCCCTCCACCCCACACAGAGAATGACCAGCCATCCCTTGTATGGTTTGACAGAGGGAAGTTTTATTTAACCTTTGAAGGTAAGTTTTCTCTGCACCAGGGTAGCGTGCACACACACTCTTTCGAGGCTCATTTGTGCAAGCTTCGCCCCTCCCCTGTCCTGCCCCTTCTTTCCTTCCTCCCTCCCCTCTTTTCCTCTTCCTCTTTTGCAACCCCTTCATCACCCTAACCCACGCCATGCTAACTCCTGGCTGAGCCCCCTCATATGCAGTCAACTATGCAGTCTTGTCATATCTTCCTCAACCTTCTCTTCCTGACATTGTTCATACTCATTTCATCTGCGCTGACCGCCTTTCATTCCCTGAACAATTGGCGTTCTTCATGTACTTTACTAATCTCTTTGTCGTCACGTTTGTCCTTTTGGTCCTTTTTAGTTCTTGGTTTGATCTTTAGACTGTGTGATCTTCTTTGATCTTGTCAGAATAATTCAGCTTCAACAGCATGTCTGGAATAAGCATGCTCATCTCGCTCAGTCTCTATGTCTGCCTCTTGCCTTTCCTTCCTCATCTACCTGTGCTTATTAAATTACAAGCAGATGTCAGTGTGTAATAAAAAAAATCAGCAATTTGAGGAAGTAATTGTGTTTAACTCTACAATATCACAGTCAAAGAGCAGAGAGAAATGGGTATCCTCTACACACTTAACCTGCTGTTTTCATGCCACCTTACTAACACCAATATTTGTTCTCATTTCAAATAGTTGTAAAGTTTCATTTCCTCACTGCAGTTTGCACACCATGTTTTGTTCCTCATTTCTTCCACACACTATTGGTTAGGAAGAGCGTAGAGTCCTGGTTTGGGAGTTGAAACATGTATCTATCTATTGACGTCTGTTGGCTGTTTTTATACTGGGTTGAAGCCACTATACATTGATGTGAAACTCAGTTCAGATCCCTGACTGAAAATTTGATTTGGACGATGATGTAGTCCTGGCTTGTCCTGGCCATAACAACCAGAAAAGCATAGCGTATAATTCAGCTCAGGGGATTTTTAGTTACGGACATTGGTTGAGTGTGACTGTTTTATTTTATACACTATTTTAATGTGTGTGTGTGTGTTACCTCCAGGCTGCTCCAGAGGGCCCAGTCCTCTCACCATGGGGGCTCAGGACACTCTTCCTGTGGCCGCTGCGTTCACAGAGACGGTCAACGCCTTCTTTAAAGGAGCTGACCCCAGCAAGTAGGTCATCCAATAGCTTCACACATTCCAACATATCCTGCCATTACTTATTTATCGTAGGATTCCCTGAACAGGATCACAATTTTCAGCGGTACTTGTGAAGAGTCCTTATTAGCATTGTTAGCTAGTGATGCTGAGTAATAGACCAAGGTCACAACCCCGCCTACTGGTACCTAGTTACCTAGTTATGTAGCATGTGCAGCCTTGTTATGTTAAATACATAAAGATGTTAGTGTCTGTGCACTGTTTATACACCAGTTACAGATCCGTCACAGGAGAAGCTATACTGTAGTTGCTGACAAATGCATTGATAAGCACTTAGAAATGTCCTTATATCAGCTTACAACTGCAATATAGTGTGTTAAAAATGTATTAAACATTCATATACTGCTTACATATGCTAATCAGAGGGTTTCAAGTGTTACCGCTATTTAAAAAAGCATAACCTGTAATAATACTCTGCACAGTAGCTTCATATCAGGTAGACCTCAAGGAGCATGCTCAGTGTCTGTGTTTACACTGCTTTGAGGTTGAGGAGCTGAGAGGAATAAACTTTGTGCCTAGATTATTGATTTACACCGTTTAAATATTTAAATTAATACGATTTAATATTGACATTGAGTTACAATACATAAAGGCTGAAATCCGCACTCATGGGCACAAACCTTTATTAAGAAATTATAGTATATGAAACAAGCACCATCAGACCACGGCAAATTCCTTGCAATGTATGTTACTTGGCAATAAACAGTTTCTGATTCTGATTCTGAAACTGTCTCATTGCAATGTGTATTAAGAAAGACAACCCGCAGAAAACGGAGAAATCAACCAAATAATTGTGTACTGTATATGTAGAGAGTCTTTACTCTCTCTCTCTAACCCTCTCCTTCTCTTCCTCTTCCCCTCAGGTGTGTTGTGAAGATCATAGGTGAGATGGTTTTGTCGTTTCCGGCAGGAATCACGCGGCACTTTGCCAATAACCCGTCCCCCGCCGTGCTAACCTTCAGCATAACCAACTACAGCCGACTGGAGCATGTGCTGCCTAACCCCCAGCTCCTCTGCTGGTAATGACCTCGCTGTGACCTCACCACCTCACTCTCAGAAAAAAAAAAAAAAAATCAAATACACAGCGTTTCACTGGAGGCAATGTCGCAGTGAAGCGAAAAGATAAGATTACACCATAACTCTTACTGCATCCTGCTCACATGTGTAGTTCAAGTCTGAATGCTTTATTGTCCAGCTTGGAAATGCCCCATATTTCTTTTTTATATGTTGAGTGTTTATAATTTAACTAAACTTCATTCAAACCAAATCAAATGTTCTTACTCATTGTGCATTATAATTTCAATAGTATTGATTTCACTTGTAGAGCATGTGAGATAATAGCTTAAAGAGCATGTTGCATCATATGATCAAAATGAGTCACCTTCTTGTTATATTTGTTTGTTTCCAATTTATTGTGTATTTTTCATAATAATCATAGTGTATTTCATCGTCTTTGTTTCCACACAACAAATCCTGCTTATCACACTTACAGTGCGTTATAGTGCCAAAGCAAACTTCATTTACACAGCACATTTCATACGCAAAGACAACTGTTTTATAAATAAAATGTCTAAAATAAACAGCAGCATGAAAGTAAACACCTAACATGACATAGAAAAAATGTGTAAAGTGGCATAAAAACAAAGCAAAACTTTTAGCTTAACAAAGAGTAACAAAGCTTCAGATGTGATTCTGCAGATATTTGTGAATCTGGAATCAGGGTGTAAACTGGCAAAACTTTCTGAGAAGTGGCTCATGAAACATTCATGATCCCATGTGGAAGAGTTTGGTTGTTAAGTGATGACCAGAGAGGATGAGTCAACTTCAGTGAGATCAGCTCAGACACTGTGCTGCGTATTAATGCTGACTGCGTATTGAGTCATCATGAGGTCATCTGAGTTTTCAGACCAACTACCTTGAACAGAGGTCAGCTCCTTTTTTATTTGTGTATCGTCCTTGGTTTTCAGTTTTTAATTCACTTGCGTGGGACCCATAAAAACACATTTTATTGTGAGCAATCTAACCCAGAAATCACCACTCAATGGCAGCAAAAGTAAAAAGTATATTGCCTCACATCGGAATGATGACAATTACTGCTTAATTATGATTCATTACAAAATGACATTTATTAAATATCTCCCTTTTCAAATAATGGAGGATCATTTCTTGAAGAAGTAATTGATGAAATGTTTTTCTAAACCCAGCACAGTTGTTGTAGAATCAGTGTAAAGCCTGACCTCTTCCGGCTGATTGTTAAAATACTGACCAAAGCCTGTGAAACGCAATGGGTAGCAAAATTTCCAAAGTCATTGGTGCCAAAAAGAGTTTGTTTTTCTGGTCAAACATTTCTTTTTAATTGAGATGCACATTCCTCAGGTTAGACAAATCACCAGGATGGTATAAGATTTCTGTATTTTGATGGTGCTTTTCTACATGCTTCCCCATCAGCGACACCACCACACAAGCCAAGGCCGATACCAAGGACTTCTGGGTGAACATGCCAAACCTGATATCCCATTTAAAGAAGGTGGCAGAGCAGAAGCCACAGGCAACGTACTACAACGTGGACATGCTCAAGTATCAGGTAAGTTCGGCCCTCTGGAGTTACCAGACATCTCTAAGCTAAGAGAAAGCTTCCACTGTTTCACTGGAAAGGCCGTTTTGCAAAGCACCAACTGCAACTATTACCCATTGAATAAGTTTTTTTTGGGGGGGGGGGTTTAAATGGATTATGTTTGAATCCCTGAACATTAGACCTAATGCTTTGGCATTATTATTAGTTGCCTATACATATTTTCTATCTGTGTGCAGGTATCCACGGAGGGGCTCCAGTCGATTCCTCTGAATCTAGCGGTGAGCTGGAGATGCGAGCCCACCAGCACTGACCTGAGGATAGACTACAAATACAACGGGGAGGCCATGACGACGCCAATGGCCCTCAACAACGTCCAGTTCCTCATCCCAGTCGACGGAGGGGTTTCAAAACTGCAGGCTGTCTTACCTCCTGCTGCATGGTACGGTCTAAACTTTGTTATACTGTTAAGTACCATTTACATTACTAGGCAGTATACAGTATGTATACTACAGTACAATATTGTATATTACAGAATACAGAAATAGTAATACCAGGTAGGGACTTCTCTACTTACCTTGATTCTAGCTGACTGTACACCACATTAATGCTTGTATCACCATCATACCAATTATTAGTTCAAAGTGCACACTTCTGTCTATTGTTGCTGTAACAAAGCACTGAGATACCTCAAATTTGCATATAGTATCTGCACGGAGCTTTTTACTCTACAATGGTTTGACTGTGACTTTCAGTCGGTCACTTACTCTTCAAATGCTTCATAGATGTTTTTTTGTGCCCTAATCCTGACAGGAATGCGGAGCAGCAAAGAATCCTTTGGAAGATTCCTGATATCTCCCAGAAATCTGAAAACGGAGGTACATAGAGTGTAATAAAAGTAAATTGTATCGTTTAGTAATATTGATATTCTTCAAGGAACAGCTTTGTGGCAAGTGATGAGAGAGTCCTTTATAGTTTTATATTGATAAAGATCAGATATAATCCTGGACAACCAGATGACAGCTCCGGGGCAGGTTTTGACATTTTTGGACCACTGAACAAGATATTTCTTTGTACATCTCAACCAACTTTGAAGAGTCACTCAGATTGTATCAGCCTGGAAGAGATTGAATCAATTTTTATTAAAAATAAAAAAAAGAGAGACAACCATAGCTAGAATGTGGAAATAGATAGATTAAAAAGCAACGTGCAAACCTGCAGAATTTCTGCAGGCATGTAGAGCTGGACAGTTTTAAACACTGACCTAGAACCTGCACTAGGAGCCATGGATGCAGCTAAGCAGGCTACAGGGGGAAAAAAGTGTAGTACATCATGCCCCTCTGGAAAACATGGGGCCCTCGGTGGCTGTCAGCTCTGCCTGAAGTAAACAATGCCCCCTTCTGTCTACAAATGGTGTTACAATTACTTCAGCAAACCTGTCACTGCACTGTGTCTGTGTGTTGTATGTGTATGTTTCCAGAGTTTCTCTAATAGTCAGTGCCTGATGTAGCACATACAGTGGAATATTTACACATATTTTCAACTGATAAAGCATAGTTTGATTTGTGCATCTGACGTCATCTGATGCACTTTAAGTAGCTGGCCTGTTTCATATATTACGAAGCAGGAAGGAAGCCTCCGGGGTTAACCTGGTCTCCAGGAGAAGGACAACTTGATTATGTATTTTAAGATAGAAAATGTAACCAGGCTCAAACATGATCAGTTTAGCTGTGCTTCTTTTGAACGTGGGTGACATTTAAATGTGATCATCTGTTTGATTTGTAATTTTCTTTTCAAATGAATCTCATTCAGTGCTTTCTGGAAATCTGTATCCAGCAAACATTTTGACATTGAACAGGCTTTGATAACAATAGCCTGTTCCCACAATAAAAAGTTAAATATAGCAACGTCTGTAGTCGTCTGGAGCTGCTACCTGCATTTTTCATTTTGTTAAATCAGCACCAACTTATCCCTCTGATAGCCATTCAAAATAGTTTACAGAGCTGTTTACGTCTTTGAACTTGATTCCCTCGTGTCACTGTCACTGTCTATGAAATGTTGGGAGTTAAATCCTAATTCTTTCACCCTTAAAACGTTCTTCGTGGCCCGCAGACGTCTTTCTAAAGTCTCCCTCCTCCCTCAGGTGTGGGATCGTTGTTAGCTCGCTTTCAGCTAACAGAAGGCCCCAGCAAACCGGCTCCACTGGCGGTGCAGTTCACCAGTGAGGGCAGCACCCTGTCAGGCTGTGACATTGAACTGGCTGGGCCAGGATACCGCTTCTCTCTCGTCAAGAAGAGGTTTGCCGCAGGTCAGTTTGGTACTGTAGTAACTACATATAGAGGGATTTTCCAAAAGCTAGCGTTAATGATCACTGTCACTAGTGTCCAATGAGAGCTATGCCAACTCGTTCAGTAGATCGAACCTTTTCAAACTGTTTGATTCTCATATGCGAGTAATGTAGATATCAATATAAATTAAGGAATATTTGTTCGATTTTTCATCAGTTACACATTTTGTTATTGTTGTTTGTATTGAGTAAATTGCTAAATTGTGGATCAAGGTGTACTTTATGTAAAGGTAGATAACAGGTACTGATTTTATTCGTATTTCTGTGCTACAGTGTGCGTTAATTTGTTGTTTTATGCACCAGGCTCATTATCATTACCTCCATTACTGTGTAATAATGCCGCTTGTACTTACTGCGGTAACTGTCTCTGAAGTTAACAATAGATCTATAAAAGGTCCATAAATTATTAAAACATTAGCTAAACTTTACGATGATGTGTTTCAGGAAAATACCTGGCCGACAACTAACCCGTGCTACTGAGAACAGCACTGTTGAACAAAACAATGGCAGTGGACTGAGGTTGACACCGAGGACAGAGGGCAAACCGACACCAGACAGACTTTCCATTAACCTTTTCTGAACCCACACGACAGGTCCGCAGCCTACCCAGCAGTATTGTACAACTTGCATATAGCATCGTGGAGCTGTTTTAGGTCATGTAATTATCGTATTTGTATTCATTTCATAACATCTGTATTGCTGCAGTTAGATACCTGGGTTCTTCCTCCCTCTAAAGTCTGTCCCTCTGTCTCCATCCTCCTCTGGTCAATGTGTGGTGGTGTTTTTTTAAAGTTTCACTGCAGCTGCCTGACCGAAGACATGGACAGAAAGTGTTTGTTGTCTAGAGTCCAGAAACATTTGGCTGTAGGAATAAGAGCTTTGTGGTCAGACACGCAGCTCAACCTCTGACACATCCAAAGCTAGACTAGTAGAAGCAGGGCCCAGGACAATTCATTGTAAGTTAAACACCACTAGCAGATTTTAAAAATCAGCTCAATAAATAATCCTTATGTTAGACTCTGAGCTCGAAGCCTGAGACTGCTGTCCTCACTGTCTCGGGCGGCCATTAGCGTGTCTTTTGCCAGCAAGTAAATGCATTTACTGATGCATTTTGATGTGTATGTTGTCACCAACAATGAAAGATGTTTCGCCGGTGCTTGTTTGCGATCGGATGAAACATAGGATCAAGTAACTACAAAAAGAAACTAGATTTTCATGCATCACCTACTGGTACTACAGGGTCACATGACTTTGGATTTCATCCTTTTTAATATAAATGCACTGATCAGTCAATCAAACTGTTATTTTATTTCTCTGGAATATACAGACATGGAGAGGTTTTTAGCCAGTTAGGCAGCTGCAATGATAAATCAATGTACTGGTTGCAAAATAAGAAAATATGTTTTCCCGTCAGAACAAAAGAAGTGTACAAAGTGTCATTTTAAATCAATAATATATATCTTAAAGGGCGTTTGGTGTTTTCCTCGTATTGTCAGATAGCCTTTCTGTTGTTCCCAGGACAGCAGCGATAGACTCCAGAGTACATGACAGCATTCTATTTTTATTTATTGATGACGATGATTTGTTGTATAAAACATGTGATTCTGTATACGAATAGAATTTGAATGGTATCACACAACTCAGAACCCTTAAAGGTATAAATATTTGAATTCTCTCTCTTTTTTTTGTTATCTGTGTAGTTGGGTAACCTGTGTACAGTATAAGGTATAATTTTTGAATTTATTTCAGATATAATTTTTTAACTCAAGTGCAACAGAAGATTTGAGCTATATATGGGTGGGTGGGGGGTGGGTAATTTAAAGAAAAAGATAAATATCTTCCTGGATGCTGTGTTATGCTTTGTGAAAGCAGTGTTAATGTAGAGTTAGTCATACCATGGGCAAGGTCCACACTATAAGGAGTTAGGTTGACATTTGGGGAAACGGGTTTGGTTTTTTTCGAGAGTTTTGAAAGGAGTTGATCTATACCACTCTTATATCTGTCTGCTCAACATGAGGCTAAAGCCGTTAGCTTAGCGTAAATTGTGGAAACCGCTAGCCTAGCTATGTCTGAGGGTAAAAAAATCTGCTTCCCAGCACTTCTTAAGTTCCCTAATCAACCCATTATATCTTGTTTGTTTAATCCATAGTGTAAAAAATGTCCAGTTGTGGTTTTAAATATTAATACTGCTAAACATCAGCATGTTAGCATTGTCATTGTGAGGTTAGCATTTAGCTCAAAGCACTGCTGTGCCTAAGTACAGCCTCACAGAGCTGCAAGTATGACTGTAGACCCTCTTGTTTACCTTTGCACAGAGCCAGGCTAACTGTTTCCCCCTGTGTCCAGTCTTTATGCTAAGCTAAGCTAACTGTCTCATGGCTCCAGCTTAACATTTAACAGACAGACATAAAAGTGGCATCAATTGTCTCATCTAATTCTTAGCAAGAAGGTGAGTCGGTGTATTTCCCAAATTGTTTAACTTTTTTAATAAGGTCAAGACAGTGACGACAAAAGCAATCGGTTTTCCTCAACAGCAGTGATGACGCTTGGTGGCCGTGGTACCACTACTGGAACAGGATTTGTTTACTGGGACCAGCTTGTTTTTTTGTTTTGTTTTTGTTTTGTTTTGTTCAAACCTCATTGTGATAAAACAGAAAGAAAGCATTGTATTAATCCAGCTTTCTCAGTTCCCACATCTGCCTATTCAGTTCTTCCTCAACTTGGGCTATACTGTATGTCTGACCTGTCTTCTTGCCCGTTTCCATTGACCTCAGTGGTACCTAAACTCCCTGACTATGTCATGAGCACACCCCCAATCATTCAACCAGCGCTTGAATCCATGGCTTTATTTTGCATAATTGTAATGGTCTCTGTGAGATGACATGAGTTGAATGAGGTTGTGGAGGTTACGTTGACCAAAATGCGTTTTTTTTTTTTTCTTTTTTTTTTTGTATTTTATGTGTGTGTACCCCGGACAGTCAGTCCTCTGTTAAGGAGAATAAGCTGAATATTTTTAAAACGGATAAAAGTGAAAAAATACTATATTGTTTAATGTGTATAAAACACTGTGCTGATGATGTTGAACTTCCTGAATGCTCTGACACTCAACATGAAGAACAAATCGTGAGTGTAAAGTGTAGCCGAAGATCTCTGTACTGTACTGTATGTCAGCATTCTGCTAAATGCAACCAATCATGGTCCTTTCAGAGCTGCCGTAGAAGCATCTTAGGCTGAATTTAGCAACATGTCAATACTCCTATTTAATGACCTAGTTTTGAAGATATGTGGTTATTTGACTAATAAAAGAAATCAGATTTTAACTGTGCGGTTAAAATGAAAATCTCGTTTTTGACCAGATTTTCCATTATTCCTGTGCAGACTCAGTCTAACAGAGCATTGTGGATTACTCTGAGGTTGCATTCAATTTGTTAATGCGAAGTGATGATGATTGGCGCCATTTAGCTCCCACATTAGTTTGGTAACATTTTCTTTCAGTCATGTCAGGCCTTCGTTTGACTGGATGGATCAACATGGCTGACAGGAAGCTGTAACCTTCTGGGTGAATCTTGAAGTTATCAGTGCAACAGTCACTACAGCATTATCTACAGAGGCCCACCATACACAACCCCCATCATGCATCTGTTTTAACTTACCAGTACACTACAGGCTACCTGTCTTTCAGCTTGAAAGTCATGTTGCCGTACAAAACTCACTCTCGGTCTGTTAGTAGCCAGATTATTCTTTGCATCTAGTTAAAAAATGGAACAAAACTTGTATTTTCCAGATCTTCATCTCTGTGGTAAATTTGTCCTGCAGTAATTCATTATTGCATGCAGCGCATGCAGTAAAAGGTGGGGCATCTATGATGATAGATAGTACTGAAATGACATGTTGTGCTGAGTGTCAGTTACCTGTATTAATGTTGAGAAGAGAGCAGGGAGTGTGTTTATGTGTGCTGTAAGCCAGAATGCTTTTTGGTTCTGTACCGTTAACCTCAAACACATGTGCAAGCTGTTTGTACAGTACATAACAATGCTAAGATGAACTGAGAAACTTAGTTTGCTTCTTTCCAAAACCAATAAAAGATATAACTGGACGCCTGTGTTTGCAGTTTTTCTTTGTATCGTGTAATTCTGCATGACTTGGTCTTCCTCATAAACACACAAAGAGTTCTGCTGAATATTTCTTTGGCTTTTTTAAGACGCGCTAGCAGCATGGATCTGGAGATGGCTATGCTGGTCTGTCAGAGGGCCACCACTTTGGTCCAGTCTGAAATCTCTCGACAACTATTGGATGAATCCTCCTGACTTTATTGATCCCCTGAATTTTCATCTAGCGCCACCAGCAGGTTAAATTTGCACGATGTATTGCAACTCCCCGACTTGCGCCAACATGAGGTTCACATTTGTTGTTTTGTCTCGACAACTATTGGATGGATTCCCATAATAAACTGATACACACATCAGTGTTCTACTCAGGATGAACTGTAATTTCTCCAATACTGCAAAACTTTCACATCAGCCTTTGTGTTGAGTGCTAGTTGCTAGCAAATGTTAGCATGCTAAATTAAGATGGCAAACATTACGCCTGAGATGACGGGATATGAGAGGAGAAAGAGCGTGTGAATGACAGCCAAGGTCACCAGCCGTTGTGGCTCATGGCTGCTGGGGTGCTATTTTTTGGCTTCTAGTCTCATATTGATGTTATAATTATCTTATTGACACTAGGTTTGTTGAAATTAACCAAGTATTGTTTAGTATCCAGTGCAGTTTTAAAAAGATCTCACACCTCATAGAATGTAAGCCCTGTGCAAGAACATTTATTTGACAAATATAGTGAAATGATAGAATACAGCTCAAGTTTTCTATAAATACATCAAAGCAGAGATGGAAAGTCTTCAAACCAGCAACCCTGTGGATATTTGTCTACATACAGGACACAAGCCCGGGCTAAGACATCTGTCTTCTCTGTATGCAGAGTCTGAGTGGGAAGTGATACAGTCCTACACCCTGGAATATCATCCCTGAGTGCATTTTCCTCAACTGTAGTATTGTTTTCTGATTCTCATAGGTTCATTTATATTATTATGAAACATATTTTTATGTTCACAGATGCTCCAGTGCTCCACAAACCTCACAAGTTAAAGTAATAACTCACAAAAATATCAAAAGCAATAAGAAAAAAAGCAGTTGTGGATCTGAGCATTATTGTACATACAGTGCAGTGATCGTGTCGTTTTTAAACATCAGCATTTTGATTCAGATTTGGTTTCTACGAAGGCAAAATGGGAGAGAACAGAGTCATTTTGGTCACTTGGAGAATGAGAGAAAGAAGAGAGGGGTTGGCCTCAGCAGAGGAAAGTGAGGTCGCTCTTCCTGCAGCCCACCTGGCAGCACAGGGTGGTCACTATGTTATTAACATCCCGTTTGGTCAACTGGGGGGCCGGGTTGCTGCTGCTCACGCTCTCCAAACTGCTCTGCTCCCCTGTGGGCAAACCTGGAACAACAAAACATCATCACAAACTTTGCCATTGTTCTGATTTAGTCCCATAACCAGGTTCACACACACTTTTCCTCTGCAAATGTCAGTGTCAGTTAGTTTCACAGTTGTTTCCAACAGTGTAATGGATGAACAAAGTCTTGTGTAATCGAGGTCTATGTTCCCATTAAATAAGGAAACTCTAAGTGACTGTACAGATTAACTCAGTGCTATTTGTCTTCTACAGTGTCACTTTACTCTTTCTAATCAGCACGACTGATAGGCTAACTGGGTTTGTTTGTGTGTGACAGACAGTAACAGAGAGAGGCTGGCCGGGAAACAGTCTGCTGCACCATTTAATCATGATATGTGGGCTCCTATAGCCTAATAAGGTAGAACAGCAGACAATGTCTCTGCGATCCGGCACCTGTCTGCCTGCACACCCACTGAATTAATAGTACACAGTATACAGTGCATGTAGCGAGATTTACAGCAGTTTGCTCAAATGGAAATGTAACATTCAGACACATGAATCCCCTTTAGTGTGATAACTGTTTTATGTTTCAGTCTGAGGGTTAATATCTTTACCTGCACTTTGTCAGAAGTACTCAGCAGTTAAGTGGGTTCAACATTTGATGAAACACATACATGGTATGAGGAAGAACAGTTTCAGTCAGATAAGTAGGATGAGATCTTAAAGAGGTCAAACTTCAGCAGGGAAACAGGAACAGAAAATGTACATTTACATTTCCGTAATCAAACTGCAGGATTCACTTCAACAGAATTTCAATGTCTGCAATGTCTCTTACAGTAGATGAACCCTTAACAAGCAGCAGCCCAGGAGTGGGTCCGTCACCACAAAGTGTAAGTGATGGGGGACACAATCCACAGTCCTCGGTTTGTGTGTATTTCATGCTAATACGAGGGTTCAGCAGTCTGTTACTCACATCATGTGGATATCTTCCAAAATTACATCCCTTTTTAGTACAAATTCCCTCTTTGTGTTTCCCTGTTGAGCTGCAGTGGAGTGATAGGAACAGAAAGAGGGGCTAAAAATGTTGTAACTTTGGAAGATATCCATTTGATTTGTCTGACTCGGACAACTGAAGCCCCATATCACAGTGGCTTCAGATAAACTACTGAATACATGTTTGCACACAAGGATTTTGTCCCCCATCTCTTACATTGGAAGCACATTAGAAAAGAGATCTCTTGATGGCCGGTATGAACAGAAGGAATGATTAATGATTCAGTGTTCATATGGGCACCTGACTGTTGCTTTAAGACAGACTTTAAACATTGTGAACCTATGTTTTAAGGCTAAATCTACGCAGAAACAGAAAAATCTATTTATATGTTATCCTGCACTATTCTTCCTTGTACACCCGTCTAATAATAAGGTTAGTCCTGAACCGAAGAGAAAAGTCCTTGTTCTTTCTATCACTGACCAGCTTGTCCGCTGTTCTGAGGATCAAAAACGAAAAAAAGTTGTCTCACCATCCATGTCTGACTCACTGAGGAATCTCCTCCAGCGGGAGCCTCCGCAGGTGTAAACGACGGCCCTCAGGAACTCTCGACCGCACAGCTTCACTGCCTTCCCCTCCGCTCTCACCTGGTCCACATGCACCACTGCACACAGCAGGAGAGGCAAAACCACCAGAGCCCGCATACTGGATACCTGACTGTCTGCACGGAGGTTTGTCTCTTTGCTGGTCTGGTTTGTTCTCGGCTGTTTCTTGTTGGTTATCTCTTATCTTTGAGTCTTCTTTGCTGCACAGTGGACCGGTCGTTGATCCAATGCTTGCATCTCTCCCTTTTTATATACCACCCACCTTTCAGTTCATCAGTGCCGAGTATCTCTCCCCCTCCTCCCTCTAACTGGCCTCTTCTTAGCTCATCCCCATCACACACACACGCACACACACACACACACACACACGCACACACACACACACAGTCCTCACTCTGTCAGGACAGTCATTTTATGTTTCCGGTCATCCCCACCTAAGAGAGAGTGACGGCCATCAGCCTTTTACAACCCTCAGCTGACAATCACATTAGATGAGGGCAGCCTCCTCAGCCTCTCTGTGATTGCACCGACCTTCACTACACACACACGGCTAATTAAGTGACGCAAAGTGATTCCCCCTTGCAGTCAAACAGATGTTTCATCAGTTTACAACACTTTGATGGCCTGCGTGTCTTTGGCTTTACAGCAGTTTGGGCCCATATGAGAGGAAAAAAGTCAATGTTGACAGTCCATCATGCAGGTCATTACGGTGCTGCTGATGGTGCGATGTGATACTCAGCATGCCATTTCACTTCGATCATTAGCGGTGGAGGTCCCACTTAGGATGTCAATGAAATTATATTGTGTTTTGCTGGGCATGCTGTGGGGTTGTCCCTATGGTAGCAGAAAACAAAGACCAATGTTTTAGATATAAAAATTAACAAAAAAACAAAAGACATTTCAAAGGTTGACTCCTTTATTGGAAGCCATTTTGTTGTTGTTGAGGAATGTCCTGATAAAGTGACATCTAAGGTGGCTGGGAGTACCACAGTAAAGAATACTTATCTTTTATTTACTAGAACCAAACTACACTGTTTGCTGTTTTCTAGACTTTTGCATATTAAAGAGATTCTCCAGAATCAATTGAGCCATTTCAGCTCCAAAAACAATTGGCAACTGAAAGGAGAAATCAGTAATAATTGACTGACTCTTTGATTTCATAATATTAGTCTAGTTCTTGACCCTAAACAACCTGCCGTCTAGTTAGAGACTTGCCGTTGCCCTTGTCAGCAGCTTGTTTCAGGTTGGTGACATTATTGGACATCATTGGCAACCGTTCAATAGTGTAATCATACAGTATTACCTCTAATAGTGCATGTACAGTAACCATATACAAGATAAACATACGATTAAAGACAGAAAAATCATTCTTGACCTTGGAAATAGTAATAACACATTTTTCATAGCTGTGTCACATGGTATTCATCAGCGGAAGTCCTAAAGGTGCTTTAGATTAAATCATAACAGCTGCTGAGCTCACACGTCAACAGCTCCATCTCCATAGTACCTGAGCCAGTTCCCTCCGCTGATGATGACTGTGTGATACGTTTGAAATCCCTGCAAAAAGCTAGTCAGTGGACCTTGAGTTGGGATTGTTTTTGTCTGACTAAATATACAGTGCATCCGGAAAGTATTCACGGCGCTTCACTTTTTCCACATTTTGTTATGTTACACCCTTATTCCAAAATGGATTAAATTAATTTTTTTCCTCAAAATTCTACACACAACACCCCATAATGACAATGTGAAAAAAGTTTTTTTGAAATTTTTGCAAATTTATTAAAAATAAAAAACTAAGAAATCACATGTACATAAGTATTCACAGCCTTTGCCATGAAGCTCAAAATTGAGCTCAGGTGCATCCTGTTTCCACTGATCATCCTTGAGATGTTTCTGCAGCTTAATTGGAGTCCACCTGTGGTAAATTCAGTTGATTGGACATGATTTGGAAAGGCACACACCTGTCTATATAAGGTCCCACAGTTGACAGTGCATGTCAGAGCACAAACCAAGCATGAAGTCAAAGGAATTGTCTGTAGACCTCCGAGACAGGATTGTCTCGAGGCACAAATCTGGGGAAGGTTACAGAAAAATTTCTGCTGCTTTGAAGGTCCCAATGAGCACAGTGGCCTCCATCATCCGTAAGTGGAAGAAGTTCGGAACCACCAGGACTCTTCCTAGAGCTGGCCGGCCATCTAAACTGAGTAATCGGGGGAGAAGGGCCTTAGTCAGGGAGGTGACCAAGAACCCGATGGTCACTCTGTCAGAGCTCCAGAGTTCCTCTGTGGAGAGAGGAGAACCTTCCAGAAGGACAACCATCTCTGCAGCAATCCACCAATCAGGCCTGTATGGTAGAGTGGCCAGACGGAAGCCACTCCTTAGTAAAAGGCACATAGCAGCCCGCCTGGAGTTTGCCAAAAGGCACCTGAAGGACTCTCAGACCATGAGAAACAAATTTCTCTGGTCTGATGAGACAAAGATTGAACTCTTTGGTGTGAATGCCAGGCGTCACGTTTGGAGGAAACCAGGCACTGCTCATCACCAGGCCAATACCATCCCTACAGTGAAGCATGGTGGTGGCAGCATCATGCTGTGGGGATGTTTTTCAGCGGCAGGAACTGGGAGACTAGTCAGGGTAGAGGGAAAGATGAATGCAGCAAAGTACAGAGACATCCTGGATGAAAACCTGCTCCAGAGCGCTCTTGACCTCAGACTGGGGCGACGGTTTATCTTTCAGCAGGACAACGACCCTAAGCACACAGCCAAGATATCAAAGGAGTGGCTTCAGGACAACTCTGTGAATGTCCTTGAGTGGCCCAGCCAGAGCCCAGACTTGAATCCGATTGAACATCTCTGGAGAGATCTGAAAATGGCTGTGCACCGACGCTTCCCATCCAACCTGATGGAGCTTGAGAGGTGCTGCAAAGAGGAATGGGTGAAACTGCCCAAAGATAGGTGTGCCAACCTTGTGGCATCATTCAAAAAGACTTGAGGCTGTAATTGCTGCCAAAGGTGCATCAACAAAGTATTGAGCAAAGGCTGTGAATACTTATGTACATGTGATTTCTCAGGTTTTTTATTTTTAATAAATTTGCAAAAATCTCAAATAAACTTTTTTCACGTTGTCATTATGGGGTGTTGTGTGTAGAATTTTGAGGAAAAAAATTAATTTAATCCATTTTGGTATAAGGCTGCAACATAACAAAATGTGGAAAAAGTGAAGCGCTGTGAATACTTTCCGGATGCACTGTACATCTTCATGAACTTGTTCTTTTTTAAGAGGGGTGAGGTTATCGTGCATCAGCAGACACAGGTTTATTCATTTAGCCCGGCTAAGATGGCCCGCTCACATGTTTTTTGCTGCCATCATGATCCCACTCTGGCTCCTATATTTACTTAAGTTTTCTCGGCAAACCTTGAATGGACAGAAAAGCTGAAACACCACTCTGGGGTATTTTGTCTGTATTATATTCACTGCTGTATATGTTAATAAAATGTAACCCTGATGAGAGTAATAGAGATATTACAGCGTTTCTGTCAGCATTCACCGTCTTCCTCATGTGTCTGAAGCTGAGGAGCTGTGAGCATTGATGGCTGTAATCAGAGCTACAACTTCTTTTGTCATAATGGACCTGATTACTGATTCAGCGGTCTGGAGAGGCGAAGGCAACCATTTAGATTACGATGACCTTAAATTACCCTGAATAATGTAAAGTGGCATAATGGCATACCAAGGCAAAGAGAAAACCTGATTCTGATTATGATGCCAAACTAAAAATAAGGGCTGCTGTTCATGTCTGTGGCTCTCTAACTGTCATCTGACTTTGTTCTCTAGTACTGTGTGTTGAGCCAAATCCATGCTATTTGATTTGAATTCAAACAAGATCAGCGTTTATGCAATTTAACAGCTGCCTGAAATTCGGTACTAGCAAACTGAGCAGCAGCTGCAGTGAAGCAGAAAGGCGTCCCTCCCTTCATGGCTGGAGGTTGTCAGCTTTCATCCGATTACGAAGCTCCTACATGTTTCCCATTTCAGTATCAGGCCGTAATGTCAAGACTGAATTTGAGAATTGAATTGACACTTATATGCGAAGGGTAGTGATTGTTGGTGAGGATTATTTTTACATCAATAAATTGCACATGTGAAGAATGTATTCCATCCATCTCCAGAAACTGAAATCCAACAAACAATACAGTCCCAACAAGTTTGTCGACACCCATGTGTAACTCCCCTCATAACTAAAACCCCTGCCTTGTAACAGAGCCTTTCTCAACAGTATTTCGTATGGCACGCTTCATATGTTTCGATAAGCCATGGACATTTGCTGGATAAACATCATGGAGTTAGTCTGTCCGTTAGTTCAGACGTGTCTAAATAACAACAGGACAGAGAGAGAAAAGGGAACATTTCTAACCGCAAGTGCTGTCAAGGAAACTTAACATTAAGTAAGGTTAACACAGCAATTTAGACTATCATTATTATGAAGCCTGGTTACCAATGTCACCATAATTTATTTTTTACTAGATTTATTTATTTTTTGTTTGAAAAACGGACTTCCTTGCGTCCCCCTCACTTCCACCACCCTCTCTAACGTATGATATATATATATATATATATATATAGCTTAACACTACATTTCCCAGAAAGCTTGAACTAAGTCTTTGTAACAGTAGAAATGTCAACTCTATACTCAGTATGAAGCCAAGCAGGCAAATGTGATGTTGGCAGATAAGATCTGTCCTAATGGGATTGTTCATATCTCAAGGAGACATTCAGTCGCCCATTCCTCTGAGAACCAAATCGTACAACAAGAGCAACTAGATAAATGGATGAAACAGGCGCAAACCTAATTCACTCGGGACTATGTGTGTGTGTGTGTGTGTGTGTGTGTATGTATCTTCAATCAATGTGTAACCTGCAGACTGAACGATGTCCACCTGAAAGAGAAGAGCCAGAGAGACACTCTGAGCTCCGCTGTGTTTGCCGTGTGAGATGACCATCATGTAGCCGTGTGCCATTGACTGACTGAGGGATTAATGGTTTCAAATTGCTGACATAAAATGCTATAAAGCCAGCAAAGGTGCATTAACACAGACTGCAGAACAGTATAATGTCAACAAAAGACAAAGATTACCTGTGATAGTAAAGCATGTTCAATAAAAACTCATCAATCGCACCAAAACAGTGTACCTAATATTTTACCTTGTACCCACTGGTGGCAGTTGTCATTATATTTGGTTTTGCTTAACTTGATCCTTAAGGCACCTTTCTCTGTAAAAGCTTCACAGAAAGTACAAACCAAGCAAAAAACACAATGTCTCTTATTTGTTTCCAATTATATATATACTGCACCATCTGTTTTTATGTGCGTGCTTCCTTTTAGTGTTTTGATTTTGTTATAAATGTTGTCATGTCAGGACGTATGTTACACCCCTTCCTCAGTTTTACCTCATTGCACTCTCCCACCCAGATGTCTTGAGCTGATAGGGGTCATTTGTCCATCACTGTCGCCTTCCGAGATAATGCTTGTCTCGGTGGCAAATAATAGAGATGCCGTCTTCACACAACTGTTCAGGCTGTGCAGAAAGAGAGAAATGTTTATGGTGGACATGTTAACATTTTGAGATACTTGTTCTTCTTTTTGTCCAAATGAAAAAAGCCACTTGTCAATGGGGAAAATATTTTTTTATAAAGATAAATGTGTTATGTTGTAGTGAATGTTGCATCTCTCAGTTATTATAGCAAAATTTTGCAAGCTCACTTGCTGTAATAAAGTATGAGCTTTCGAGGACAGCCTTTGGTCCCTTGTATTTTACACAATGTGCTTAAAACCGCCCTCATCAGAGGGAGGTGACTGAATGTCATGTCACTTTGTACTCACAGGGGGTTTTCTGTGAGTTTGACTCTTGTGGATGAGGTCTTCACATATGCCAGTCAGGTGGACAAACAGCATTTTGTATGCTTCTCATTCTGATCATAATTTAACATATTGGGCTGTTTAACTTTACAAACACGTAACTGAAGTAACTCAGCATTAGAAAACATTAAAACCTCAGATTGTATTTTCAATGTGTGTGTTGAGCCTGGGAATACTGGCGGCAACTTTAAAAACATACTTAAATCAAGAGGTTTTGTTTTTGTCATTAGCAATAGAATAGTTGGGTATAACAGGTGTGAAAATGGAAGAACATTTTCACTGAAAAAAATGCAAATGTGGTTATATAATGTCATGTTACTGGTTCGTAAATACATGTCAAGACTCTGTGAGGAAGTGAAGCAATGCCAACACCAAATGGCTCATTAAATATATTTGCAGGCCATTGAACCTACATCCTTTTCCTGCTCCATTGCGTCTGCCTTTCCCTTTCACAGTAAATGTTTCCTGTTTCCAGCTCTATAAAGTCTAAATCCAAAATTCACAGAACATAATCATAAAAAAACTACCTTTGGCTTAAAATGCAATCTATGGATTATGTCATTTTCATTCTTTAAATAATACAACTGTTAAATATTCTGTATTGGTTCAATGTTTTTAAAACTCAAGGAACCTGTTACATTTAGTGCAGCGCTGGTGTCAAGGAGGGAGAGCTTTAGGAGCAGCTGATCGTGATGATGTGTACACAGTGTTTAGGGAGAAAGAAAAGGTTAATGAGGGACATACTGAGCCTTTTATTCCTGACAGTAACGTGCATGGTGAGACCAGCGTCCCTATTAAGGTCAATACGAGTATCTTCATAACAAACAAATGCAAACGTCTCCTTCCTGGGGAAATGTCTGATTAGCCAAACACCATATACAGCTGTGTAGGCGTGTGTGCTCATTTCTAAACCAGTCTTCAACCTTATGAGGTATAAAAACACAGATATGATATCCATATTTAGGGAATTACAAAACATAGATTTTAATCTAAGCACAGCAAAATCATTTGATTTGTAGTTGATACTCTTGAAAGCTAGATTTTGGCTGGAAGAGGACATGTGAGGAAAAACAAAACATTGCCTGTAAGCCCCTAGAGTCTGCTGAACATAGAAGTAACTGTCATGCTGTATACTGTGATACAAACAGAGACAACATATAACTTGACTGTACACCCAAACGCAAACAAACGGCACAATAATAATAATAATAATAGACAAACAACTACATTTTTATTAGTGCAATAATACTCTCCTTTCTGCCTCTGCGTCTTTACTCCTCCAGGCCTGCAGGTGGCGCAGTGACGTTGTAACCTGCAGGCTTGTAGCCAAGGAAGAGAGCATGGTGGTGGGACCTTCAATGTTTTGCAGTTTGTCAACTTAATAGAAATGTAATTATTTCCTCATTTATTCACATAATCTACTCGGAACAATCAGACAGTAGTTATCGACCCCAAGGTGAGTCTTGTGTATTAGTTCTGTGCGCGTAATAAACGTCGTTGTGTGCTAACTGAGGAAGCTAACCTCAGCTAGCTAAGCTGCTACACCGGGCATCAGGGCAGGACATGCTGCAGGATTTGGTGACATGCATCTCTGAGCTGTCACTGCTGTGGTCACTTTGGACATCTGTCAGTGGCATCTACACTTTCACAGCTTTGAATCCTCCACATTCATGTCATACATCTCGTTTTATTCCAAGGTCTAAATAGACATCTGTGAAGAAATTGAGAGTTATGGCGACCTTGACTTCTGTTTACTACTTGCATGCAGCGACTGTCATTTCAGCTCCTATGATTCAGCACTTAGATCGTGTGTATTTGTGTCAGTGGTGGAAGAAGTACTCGGATCCTTTACTTAAGTTAAAGTTGTAGTTCTACAATACAAAAACACACGTGCATTAGTATTATACTATGTACTCATCATGCATGTCCAAATTCAGAGTGTTAACAGTGGATAAAGTAGAATATTTACTCTGTAATGTAGTGCAGTAGAAGCATGAAATAAAGTGCTGTCTTTAAATTATGATTATTTTTATTCTGACCAACTCACTTTTGAGAAGCTGGAACCAGAGAATGTTTCACTGGAAAAATGATGATTTCACTGTCAATTGTTTCAGTTCTAACTGACTTGTCTCGTCTAGTAGGTCTGGATCTACCATGGAGCCCATAATGAATCAGATCTGGCTGAGAGTCCTCCAGCGCCTCCACAGAACCTCATTACTTCCCAGGAGGAGCCATTCAGGGTGTACTGAGCATGCCACTGTTCCTGCCTCCACCAACTCCAGACATATCAAGCCCACACTCTTGGTGTCCCGCCTCTATCAGCCTTCAAACCTGCGTGACGTGGGACAGGACAACCGGCTGCAAGGAGAGATGACTTGTAAGAGCCAAAGGCTCATGCAGCAGGCCGGGCTCATCCATCCATCCAACCCGGGTTGTTATTACTACCTTCCTGCCACTGTCCGCTCCATGGAGAAGCTGGTGAGACATGTTTATTTAAAGAAATAGTACAAGTCAACTCAAGTAAGCATGATGAATCTTTTTGTTTGTTTAGTAATTCATAAGAAAAAAGGAAAAGATTACAGCAATATCATCAGCATCATTTTGTGTTGCAGAAATATATTTTCTTCTCCCTTCATATTATTTTAATCATTTAAGATTTATTTTGCAATCCATTGGGGGGGGCGGTCCCGGCTCCAAGGTTGGGAACCACTGCATCATCATAAATGTGATGAACCTGGATGCAAGGTTAAGTGTAAATGTTGTCATGTTCTCTCTCTCTCAGGGGAGAGTAATTGACCAAGAGATGCAGGGGATCGGTGGTCAGAAGCTGGACATGCCCAGTTTGTGCTCAGCTGATCTCTGGAAAACCAGTGAGCGCTGGGACTTGATGGGAAAGGAGCTGCTCCGTCTGAAAGACCGCCATGGAGCCGACTACTGCTTGGCTCCCACACACGAGGAGGCAGTGACGACTCTGGTCGCTCACCAGACGACTCTCTCCTACAGACAGCTCCCTCTGCTTCTTTATCAGGTAGCCCTTACCGTGTTGCCATCAGTGTGTTTTGTAATAAGCTGCAGTTTTTACATTTATTTTTATTTTTTATAAATAGATCACCCGCAAATTCAGAGACGAACCAAAGCCGAAGTTTGGTCTGCTTCGAGGGAGGGAGTTCTACATGAAGGACATGTACTCATTTGATGTGAGTGAAGAAGCAGCTTACCAGACCTATGACTCTGTATGCCAGGCATACACCAGGCTCTTCGCCCGGCTCGGTCTGCGTTGCGTTCAGGTGCAGGCAGACACGGGCAACATCGGCGGTAAACTCTCCCACGAGTTCCAGCTGCCAGCAGACATTGGTGAGGACAGGCTTCTGGTCTGTGGGAACTGCTCCTTCTCTGCTAATGTAGAGACCATGTCATCAGACGGAACTGACTGCCCACAGTGCAGTACTGGCACACTGGTAGAGTCAAAGGGTATAGAGGTCGGCCACACCTTTTACCTGGGTAAAAAATACTCTCATGTATTCAATGCCACCTTCAGCAATGCCCAGAACAAGCCTAGTATTGCAGAGATGGGCTGCTATGGTCTTGGGGTAACCCGTATTCTTGCTGCGGCCATTGAGGTGATGTCAACAGAAGAGGGGATCCGCTGGCCAGGTCTTCTCGCCCCCTACCAGGTGTGTGTTTTACCCCCAAAGAAGGGCAGCAAGGTGGACGAGGCGGCAGTCTTAGCTGAGGAATTGGTTCACACTTTGGGAGAAACTCTGCCTCGTTTGAGAGGAGAAGTTGTTCTTGATGACCGGACACAGATGACCATTGGAAAGAGGCTGAAGGATGCCAGCAGACTGGGCTACCCGTATGTTATCGTAGTGGGACAGGGAGCGCTAGAGGAAACACCCAGGTTTGAGGTGATCTGTCAGCGGACAGGTGAGACAATGTTTCTCAGTAAAGATGGACTGTTAGATCTTCTGGGAAGAGTGGAAACTGTGTGAATAACAACTCTGAATGTGGAAATAAATGTGATTTTATGTTTGTGTGCATATTGTAATAAGCAAAATGTGTATGAGGCAATCAGTGAGGTGGTGGGATAAGAAGATAAAAGCCTTGTATGTTTTGTAAGTTGTGTCTGGAAGTTTATTTTTGTTTTACAAAGTTAGAAAACCTCTAATTTACATACCAGTTGACATTGCTGATTGGCATAAACTTACTGTCACAACAAAAACATATTAAATTGAATGATTGATGTAATACACAGGAATGTCACAATGTTATTTTTGCAGCGTTTCATGTTCCCATGCAAATAAAAACATGAGCCCACAGAGGTGAACACAAATAATGACCATTTGTTGTGTTTTAATATGCATTTGCATTTATAACATAGTACAACTCAATGCTGGAATTGGGTAAATGCTGCAAATACAACCATTTTAATGAAAGTCATGGAAAAGCAAAAAAACGAAATGGACATTTGCAGTGGTGAAAGAAGTAGTGCTAAAAATAGCATTATCACAACATATATAAAGTAAATACTCCATTACAAGTGAAAATACAGAAGTAGCTCAATATGCAGGTTGGCCACATTTGAGTGTTATTATATGTAATTTATTTATTCTTTATACTTTCTACCAATTCTTCATGGCATGGGCGACGGAACAAAAGTTTCACTACTGTGTTTCCGCACGGATCTTAAATCACGTAGCACCGCCCATGCACATGTGTAAACAAGGAGCTGGGTAACTTATTAGTATAACGTTATTACAGCTGACGGGCTGGTGGCGGTAATTACAAGTCATAGTTTTTATAAGGTTTGTAAACAACGAAGCGCTGCTTCAAAAATCTATTTTGCTCGAAAATGGCGGAGAAATGTGACAGCGACGATGGCATGGACGAGTTCATGGACAAATTCAAGACCCAGAGATATAAAAATGCCTTCAGTGAAAACAGCTGGGAGGAGGTAAGAAGCTATCGATTATCAACATTAGCCAGAAATGATTTCTACGTAAGTGGGCTGTGCCAACTTTAATGTTGTTGCAGTTGTAAGCTAACGTTAGCAAGCTAACTGGTAACATGACAGAGGTAAACATTCTGTGCAGCCGCAGTGACCCCTCTGTTTTTGTCTCATCCAGGAGTTCAATAAAGTGCCCATGTTCATGAAAACAGCCCCTGAAGAAATCGACTCAAAACAATACCCGGAACTAGCTTGTCTCCAGGCCATTATCCATGATGAAGATAGACCCCCAGAAGGTAGGTGGACCACAGCTTTAAGTCCCTCCAGCTTTTGAAACACCTGTTGGGGTTAGTTATCTTTGTCATCGGTGAAAAGAAGCTTGAGAAACTGTTACGGACTCAGTTCATTTGCCTCATTCCTCCCCAGAGCAAGCAAAGAGCCTGAAAGATGAGGGGAATCAGTTTTTCAAAGAGAAGAACTATCAAAAGGCCATCCTGGCCTACACAGCAGGTTTGAAGAAGAAGTGTGGGGACCAGGACCTGGACACAGTTCTCCTCACCAACCGGGCGGCAGCACACTTCCACCTGGGTGAGGATTTCTTATTTACATGCCACACAGACACATTCATAGCTTTAAAATGTAAATGTATCGCTTGCACCATGAACATGGGTTGTTGGCTTACTAAGATATCGCAGAATAATATTTTATAATGATAACATCCTTCATCCTCATTTCATCATGTTTGTGTCATGCAGGTAACATGCGCTCTGCGTTGAATGATGCTGCAGCTGCAAAGAAGATCAAACCAGACCACTTGAAAGCCATAATCAGAGGTATGTAATATAAACATACAGGTGGTTCGCCTGCATATAGCAATAAATATGGTTAAACATTGCAATAGCATAACGGTACACAGTAATCACAAGAAAGCAAAACTCTGCTTAGAATGACAAAAACAAGCATGTGCATGTCTTGTGTATGTGTCTGCAGGTGTTCAGTGTTGTATAGAGCTGCGCATCTTTGCAGAGGCCGTCCAGTGGTGTGATGAGGGGCTCAAGGTCTGTCCCACTGACAAGAAGCTGCTGGAGCTGAGAGTGGCAGCAGATAAACTCAAGGTCTAATCACTACTATGTTGAATTGATTTTTGAGGTGGAGGTTTTGTTTTCGGTCGAGCATAACGATTATTTAATTATTATTATTTTTGTGCCTTAGAGAGCAGCAGAGAGAGATGCCCGGAAGGCCAATGCCAAAGAGAAAAAGCTGCATGGTGAGAAAGAAGCTCTTCTGGCTGCTATAAAGGTAAACGCCCTATTTAAAACTTCCACTGGCTGTCAGTCCAGCATCACACCCGTGGAGCTTTGCATGCGCACTAAGTGTATGTTAACATGATGTGAGACGTGTACGGCCCGTTTTTTTTTTCGTGATGATCAGATGCGTGTTTGTGTGCTTTACTCAGGATCGAGGCATCAAGCTCCTCCAGCCTGTGAAGCCTCGTCAGCATAGTTCAGACAGTGAGGACGAGGATGAAGGCTCCTCGGCAGCGATATCGCAGCTGAGCCTGGACGGCCTCGGCTCTCGGGAGGCCACGGGGGCTCAGGTCTTCCTGGACGAGCAGGGCTCCCTGCACTGGCCCGTTCTCTTCCTCTATCCTGAACACCAGCAGAGCGACTTCATCTCTGCTTTCTGTGACAACAACTGGTAAACTCCTCCTGTTCTTGTTGTCTAGTCTTGGATATATCTTGATTTGGTGTATTTCTGTAGCCAAGATGTAGTTACATTTGCTGCAGCTATCTTAAAAGATTACAAGTAATGTTTAGAAATCTCCCCTGTAGTTTGTAGTTAAAGATTCTAGCAATTAGATTTTGTTCTTCAACTTTGTATACTGTAAGAAATACTACACACAAATACTTTTATTTTTAAGTGTTTTACATCAGATTCACAGCTGCAAAGTCACTCCTGCCTCTTTTTATTTGTCTTGTTCAGCTTCATAGATCACCTGGCGGTCATGTTTGGAGAAGAACTTCCACCTTGGGACGCGGACAGAAAATACCATCCCCAAAATCTGCAGGTTTGTGTGTCACGCCTAAACTTTATCGATCAGGAACGATTTGCACCACCAACCTGAAGAAGTTAACTTTTGCTGTTTTGTTCTGCAGCCTTGAACTTGTGAAAAGTATGTAGATACATAATTCAGTTACTGTCAAACAGGGATTGTATTTCATCACCAAAAACATATCGATAGGTGACAATAATCCATTTTTAATCCTAATTAACCACATTTGACCTTTCCTCACTTTCTAGCTGTACTTTGAAGATGAGAAGAAGGAGACGCTCCACCAAGTAAAGCCAGAGACGACACTTTTAGAAGTGTTGCAGCACAAAAGGTACATCTATTGTGATAAAGTCTGTTATTCATTCAGTGTGATTTCATTTTGAAGAATTCTGAATTTTGATAAGCTGGCAGGCGTCCGTTATTTTCTTGCAGTTCTTGGTTTAACTAGTTTAACCTGCATCTCTTGCTTGCATCATTCTATTTTTTTCTCTCTTTGTCTTAATAGGCCTAAAATTATTTAAAATTTTAGGTATAAATCTTGACTGTAAAGGCTCATGCACACCTTCAGTTTCTTGTAGGCAGGCGTGTAGGAGGAAATGTCCACAGGCAAGAGAAGAGAGAACTTCTCTGCACACTGCCCTTTTACTCGTTAATACATTTATTAACATTTATTACGTTTATAAATGTATTGCAAGTAAATTTTAAGTAACTGCAAGTAAAATAGCAGCCTAAATGTTACCTAGGCTCAAATTTGTCTTCTTTATTTAATGGCACTTTAGTTTGTGCAACCAATTAAAAAGCAGACAAATAACCTAATGAGAACCATGCAAATGACTTCTTTTCTGCTGTGGGCTGTTTGGTGTTTCCTCATTAAGCAGGAACATGAAAGTGATATTTTAATTTGATGACATATATCTCCCTTTGGGCAGGTGCTCCTTGTCATAGATTCTTTGCTTTTGTAATCCAGCACAGTGGAGGAATGTATATCTCTGAGGATATTATCTGTTTGGACACTCGTTGACTTCAGCTTTCTCTTCCTCTTTTCTGTTAACAGGTTTTTCGTCAAGGCGGGCACTCCCAGCTTCATCGTTCTGGTAAATGGCTCATCCTTCTGGAAGCAGTTTTTAACAGGAAAGAAAATACAAGGATTGTAAAAACACTGGCCTTCAGATCTTGGACTTTCAATACATCAAATTCTCTTTTCAACCCCAGAAGACTGACTTTGTTCTTGGGACACCATGCGTGTTTCTCATGGCCGAGAGCAGGACACACTGTTTGCCACCAAATATCAATATAAAAGAATGAAAAACGAATGTAATCCATGTGGATTCTTTGAGTTTCTGTATGTAGAAATAAAACAGTGTAAATAGATTTCATTCAAGTGCTTAATTAGACAAATTAATGACAAATGAAACCACCATACATTAATTAAACAACAAGAACAAAATGTGTAATAAGTATAAACAAGTGATGTAAGTGCTTGTAAGTAAACATTTAAAAAAAAAAAGAAAGAATACAGCAAAGCCTTCTGACTTTATCCTTGACATTTAAAACACTAGTTCCTAAACAGAAATCTGGTGCTGTAAGTCTCAGTGTTAGTCAGCAACAAAAGCAATATAATCTCAAGTTCACCTTTCAGTTTTGCTTTTAGAGAAAGTTTGGTGGCTTTCCACCAGGACTTTCAACACTGAGACGCACATTACAGGTGACTAGTGTTTGCCAAGTTAGGTGTTGGATTAAAGTCGACAGCTTCTGTACCTTGTTCAGCAGGCTTTTCTGTCATTGCCGATGCGCTTCAGTACATTACAATAGACAACTCAGCCAGGCACGAGTTCCCTAGAGCTACGTGTTCTGTATCGACAGGGTGATACGATGAACTAATTACTAAGATGCTCATGCTTCCAGTCAGGCCTTTAGCTTCTATTGTCACAGACAGATGTGTCATCAAGAGCACTAAATATAAACATAAAAACATCGGGCCTCATGCGGGAACCACTTGTTCTGCAGGACTTTCGGCATCCTCTGATGCCAAGGGGACACAATTCAAAATGATTACATCTTATACGTAAATACACACTTGGATTTTGTCTTTAGAATCAGAATAAAGTACTTTATTGATCCCCGGGGGGAAATGATCTGAGCTGAATCATATTTCCTTCACAAGATCAACAGGAAGCCACGAAGCTCAGTATGACGCCATGACCCCTTGGTTCATAAAACCAGCCTGGGGTGGGTATCCAGGAGCCATCATCACTGGAGCAGGCTGCATGTTGACAATGGTTTGAGACTGCACATTGATGACAGTGGGAGTGTTTTTGCGATGTTTTAACTCGCGATGCATCTGACACCAGGAACACCACAAGCAAAAGCAGGACACTGCGATGTCCTTACAGATAGAACCCTGCAGAGAACCAGAGTGAAGAGAATGTAAAGTTGTAAATTCAGCATGGCTTCACTTTTATTCAATACGTCATGTGAAATTCAGTATACAACAGCTTTACGTGCATCATACCTTGATGCCATATCTGTTTCGTATGGCAGCCCTTACAGACAGCACTGCCGGAGGAACAAACAGTGGTATCCCACAGGCTGCCATTATGGCAGGGCTGAATATGTCACACAATGGGAGACAAGTGCACTCTCCAAATCGTCCTGAAACCGTGCAGGCAAGGCACGGGCAGCACCAGAAACCATAGCAACCTGAAAAACACCCGGGGATATACAAACTCTCTTAATAATGACTTAATATTACTAAAGCAGGCCATAGAAATGAGGGGAAAAATAGTTTGGATTCTTACAGGTACTTGTATCCTCAAAGCAGTCCAAGAGACCACTGCTCCATTCTGCTGAGGGTTTTTCTTCCATCTTCCAACCTCATCCACAGATGGTGAATAATAAACACTGAAATCAGAGCATAGCAAGAATCTCACATCAAAAAAAAAAAGAAATACTCATATCCTGGAGCATGTTATGCAGAAGCTTATATTATATTTCTTAAGCTCTTTCCACGCATTCAGTAGAGCTCATGTCTGAAAATGTCATTCCTGCACCACATTTATCCTCTACAGCAGAAGATCTGATTCGATTTTGGAGCTCCTTGTTGCGAAACGTGTGCGTCTCTGAATTCAAACCTTCCCACTTCTTGATTTCACAGAACATTTGAACCATTGACAGCCAGGTTTACGTCAATCCAAACATCATTTTAATACATTGCTGCTTTTCTGTTCATGTGTAAAATAATTCAGAGGGGATTTTTTTTTTTATTAGGAAATGAGAGTATACAATTCACCCTCCAGTTTGACAGCAATAACACTCAAGCATTGTGTTTCCACGGAGGGAAAAGGAGTTCCCTGTTAGCTGTGTTACTTTCTCCTGTGGCAATCATGTTTTAATATACTGTATTTAGCTTTGACTAACACATTACCACCTGCTCTTCCCAGTTATTTGGAAAACCTCTGAATAAGAAGTGCACACTGATTGGGCAAAATAAAAGGCTGGCAAATTGGCTGTATAATTCAAACAGAGACCACGTGAGAAAAATACCAACAACATAAAATATGTTATAGCCTGTGGTGAGTAAAAAACAAACAAAACAGATGAACAATAAAAGAAGAACAAAAATAAACCTCTTTCTAAGAGTCTTACAGTCAGATACCTTTGATTGTGTTTTTATATTTCAATATACTGGATGTGCTAAGAATCGCCATACAGGTATCCTCTTAAAGTCACAGTTTGCTCCTAAAATAAACCAGCTGGTAATATTTAGAAATACCCAGGATGCCTCTGCCTCAAGTGTGGTTAATGTGTGTTTACAAAAACTGCTGCATGTGTCTGTTACAAAGAAAGTGAAAATCTCTGATTTTGGTCTGCAGAAACCCCACTCCTCTTCATCTTTTACAGCATGTCAGATTAAACTTTGATTTAGCTGATAAAGATGTAAAATGTCTTATTAGCAAATGTAAAGATCTCACCTGATTGAGCTGGACACCTTGTTGGTGACTCTGCGGCTGTGAGTGGATGAAATGATGTGCCTTGGATTAGGAGTGGCATCTTGTACGTGTCGGACAGCTAAACACAAACAATGCTGCAAAACCTGAATCTACTGGCACAAAGAAATGGAACCGAAAGCACATGCAGAGAATAGCGTGTCCATGGTATTTCAATTACTACGTCCAAGTGGATATTTTTAAGAGTTTAAGTTACTCCATTTAAACACAGGAACAGACGGTTGAAATGTCCCAAAAAGGAACTGTTCTGTCAGAAATACCTGCATGTGTCTGTGTCACAAAGGAAGTGAAAATCAATGATTTTGGTCTGCAGAAACCCCACTCCTCTTCATCGTTTTGTGTGGCATCTTCTGCACAGATAAACACCAACAATGCTGCAAAACCTGAATCTACTGGCACAAAGACATGAGATTCATGCTAAGAATAGCATGTCCATCGTATTTTAATTTCTATCATTTAAAAAGTTAAAAAGTTCGGACCAGGAACATACATGGTTTGTTAAAATAACTGTAGATGGAGTGACTGCACTCATAGGAGCCGGTGATGAACTGGCTGCAGGGAGTTTCCAGGATTCAGCTCCTGATGACAAGAACCTGATCACAAATGTCAACAGGTCAGGATTATAACATCCATCAAGCTGGGAGGGTTTCGTCTGTGTGACCCAGTTTCTGACATCTGATGACAGTTAAATTACACCACGCCTTTGGTGGATGTACTGCACTCGAACATGTCATCAGTTAGTGTGTGAATTAAAGCAAAGATTTTTACTTCCAATTTATAAACCTTTTTGAATTCATGAGCATCAAGAACGAACGGAAGGGGAAAAAATATTCTATCTAATCGGAGATGAACATGTACAATACAGAAGAAATACACCAGTTCATACATACTAAACCTGCTCAGTGACTAGAGGGATTATCAGTGGAAAATACATCTTAATATGACTATTTCCTTATTTGTTGTTTGCTAAATACCACAAATATTGCTGCACTCTTGGAACAGGAATACTGTGTGTGTGTTCTGCCCTGCTGTTGACCTGCTGTGATGGGGGCTGGGGTGGGGGTCCGTCCTGCTGGGCCAGAACACAGTAACTTGTCTGAATCCAGTCCCATTTTGATTTGACTACAACACTACAACACATCTTCATTGTGCCACTCTGTACAAAGACATGTCAGGTGTATAGCACAAGGAGTCCAGGGCTCCCACTACCCGTCTGAGACGTTTGCCTGTGTTTTGTTTATAATTTAAGCAAACTGAATTTGCCGTATGTTAGCCAACCACATGTCCATATCTGCCTGAAGTTTTAGCTTCAAGGTGTAAATCACTATTTGCCTGACTTTTGGGTGTCAGGCAAGTACAATTCAGTTTACGCACCCGATTAGCTAAATCCCACCTTGACATGTTTACCAGCCACCCACTCTCATAGTGTCACTCTGGCCAATCAAATGTCAGCGCATCCTCTGCGTCACCAGTTTGGTGGGATTCTCAACAGGAGAAGAGAGAGAGTGTGATGTGTAGTTCAGCAAAGCAAAACCCAAAAAGGTCAACATGTTGAACTGAAGACTTGGAGCAGCAGCTGGTGGAAGCAGATCCACTCCTCTTTAAAAGTCTTGCTCCGATGAAACAGACAAGTGTTGCAGCCGTTCTTCAGAAATCAGGTGAGCTAAATGTTTCGTTTTAAGAACCTGGGTAGCAAATACTAAAACAAGACAAGGTGGAGAGGGTTTTTTTTCCCCCGCCAGAATTAATGTTATAACTTAAAAAAGTTGAGCAATATCGTGTACCTACAAACAAAATGTGGGCCTCCAGCATAGCTTCCTAATAATACAGTCAAGTTGAAATGGTGTCTTCTACCAGAAAGAAATTGAAAGTCAGGGGAATTCGTTGCTGTGATACACAATGGGAGCTTTGGTGTAGATGTTGATACTTTGCCGCCATCTTCTGGTTCCCTTCTTTACTACTAATATAAGAGCAGCCAGAAACAACGTTAACGACCCCATCTCTGTTCTTCTTGTGTGGAGAGGCAGACAGTACATTAGTTACTTAATTTGACGTATTTTCCTATGAAACAGGATGTTGGGGTGGGACACAACGCAGGAAAGGTTTTATTCAAAAGTGTAAAACGGAGCAATATTGGTTAGAAACTCTTGTTTGTTAAATAAACCTGTGATCATTTTATTGATTGGGAACTTTTATTCATTGCCATCCACACATGTTTACTGAGAAGTAAGAGAGAGCAGATTGTTATATGAACACACAGTATTTTATTTTTAAAGAGGTTTCATTTGATTGTGATTTCACCCTCATCAACACACCGACACCAACCACTTCCTCTCAGCATCAGATAAAAATTATTACTTCAATTACAAATCTACACATAGTGGTTTTCTGGGATTATAAGACCTTTGGACTCGATGACACACTGTTATGTGTATTAATTATACATAATTTCTTCAACATACATGTGATCCTAAAACAGCAACTGACAGGGACAAGCAAGTATTTTGGTAATGTTCAGGGAACAAATGTAGACTTTCAAAGACACATTTGTGAATCTCCTTCTGATCCGTCATCTCGAGGCCATAGTTTACAACAGTAGGTCACTTTTATTAAGGAGGACAAGCCCTAGGTCTTTAAAAAGAGGGAGAGACTGATCATGTCTACCAACTTCCACCATAAAATTGACAGGATTATCATTACTGAGGCATTATGTACCCAGCATGTTCTGATTCCATTTATTTAAATATAAAACGATCACATCGTTGGATCTAACTGATAAATACTTTGCTTCTGTCTTCAGTGTAACAAAACAAACAGCAGCAAGCTGATGAGCTTCTTGGAAAAAAAAAAAAATAATAAGGTCAAAACAAAACTGTGTTCGCCCTCTCAGCCCCACACCAAACCAGGAATAACACAACATGGTCACACCACAGATAACTGACCTGAGCTAAATCAAATTTCCTTCGCATGACAGAGCAGGCCAATTAGAAGACGCAAAGCTCTGTGTGAAGCCGCAAAAAATGAAACAAAAAAAACCCTCGATTAGCTATTAAACCCAGCAGGAGGTGGGTGTCCAGGAGCCATCATCACTGGACCAGGCTGCGTGTTGACGATGACTGCGGGGTGCTTCTTGCGATATTTCAGCTCACGATGCATCTGACACCAGGAGCACCAGGAGCAGACACAGGAGGTCGCGATGTCCTTACAAAGAGAACCCTGTGGAGAACAAAAGTACAGTTCTTTTTACTGTATTCCTCAGTTATCATTTAGTGTCTTACAATAGTCAGTCTCATTATGTTCATTAATCTCCACAGAGAAAATGACTGAAGAAGTGCATTCTTTAAATTCAAGTATATCATTCTCTAAAATTCAAATGTATTTTTGTAAAAATGGCCCTATTTTCTGTTGATGTACCTGAGGCTTTCATTAAACATGATATGTGAAATCAATGTGCATCAGTTTTGACAGTTTTGATCACCTTGATACCGTATCTGTGTCGAACGCCAACCCGCAGAGACAGGCCTGCAGGAGGCGCACACAGAGGTAGTCCACAGGCTGCTGTTATGGCTGGGCTGAATATGTCACATAATGGGAGACAACGGTTCTCTCCAAATTTTCCTGCAACTGTACAGGCAAGGCAAGGGCAGCACCAGAAACCATAGCAACCTGAAAAACAAGCAGTCATAAGTTGTAATATATAGTCTTGGCTTTATATGACTGAAGAAGGAGAAAAGTATTTGACCTCTTTACAAGTTTTACAAATATGACATTTTTGATAAGATTATGTGTTGGAAGTGGTGTTGATTCTTACATGAACTTTTGTCGTCGCAACAGTCAAAGAGGCCTGTGTTCCAGTCTGTCAAGGGTTGTGCCATTGGCTCTTGAACTTTACCACAATTAACCTGTTAACTGAAAATGAAGTGTAGTATAGTCAGTATATAGCAAGGAAACCTGGGGAAAATGACATTGTGTTGCACTTAACAGAAATGTAATGTTTACAACACATATTCATCCTTAAGAGCCAATGACCTGATTAGATAATGGGCCGTCTCGTGGCATTCATTTGAATATTAATGAGAAAAATCTTTGAATTGACGCATTCTCAATTTCATGGAACAGCACAACCAATCATGTGCTATGTAAAGACAAATATGTTTCTAATGACTTGCCACTTTTCTGTTTATGTATAAAATATAGCGACTTTATCCATTGGACTCATTTGTGACTCAGTGCCCATGAACGGGGTATTAGTAGACTATAGGCTCTGTAGCCAGAATGAGCAGCAGCGAGCGCCTACAGGGGTGTAAATTGTGTAAAGTGGGTTGAGTGAAAACTCTGATTTTGTTAAACCTGCTTTCTGGAATAGACCCCAGAACCTTTTGTGACTTAGTTTTTGTAAACGTCTTGGTGAACAAGCTTTCTTTCATCTGTAAGAATACTGGCAACAATGGCTTCTGATAATTTTGTACCAGCAACAAATAATCACAATATTATAATTATAAAAACATAAACTGTAGGCTTTTGCCCAGCTCTAGTGTGTGATATCCAACAGGTGTGTGTGTGCAGCGAAAAGAATTGCGATCCTTCATAGCTGCGGTAGCACAGCACTGCAGGGTGTGTGAGCTTGTGTGAGCTCTATGGCTTACAAAAGGATAGACCCAGTAGGACATGATGAAAATCTTCTTTGTAGGATTCTAGCAATATGATACACATTTCATTGTGTTTTTGTATTTCAATATTGATAAATCTGAATCTAAGTAGCTGTGAAGCTGCACAGTATGCTACTGTGTCAGAAACTGGTGCATGTGGCTAAGTGACAATCAACATCAAAACCAACAATTTTGCTCTTCATAAACCCCCTTTTTGCTGGATTTTCACTTTTTGAATAAAGATATCTAATTTCTTATTACCAAACCTAACTATCTTACCTGCTTGAAGCCTTGTTGTCACCTTGGAAAGCTGTGAAAGAATGTGCCTTGCACGAGGAGTGGCACCTCATGCAAGTTGAGCAAGCAAACACGAACAATGCTGCAGAACCTGACATGTTCTTGAAGTAAAAACAACAGAGCTTTCAAGAATTTTATGTCCATTGTTTTTATGTTGATACAGGTGTGGCAAACCAGTCAGACACTAACTGTTAGTAAAGATGGATCAATGCTTCGATTTCAGGTGTTTTATAGAGTATGGAATATCACGGCCCACTGTGGCCTGACTGAAGACGCCTATATTGCTGTCAAGCCAGATGTCCTCTAGTCATGTATGTGATGTCCCACCTGTAAAAACGTGTAAATCACAGTCATTCCTCAGTTTGTTGGCTGCTTCACATCTATAATGTTGTACCTCGCTCTTCTCCTTTAGGGAACAGAAGTTAGTCATACCATTTCATTCCCTTTCCGTTACAACAGATATAGTATGAGACATATATACTGTCTCCACAGAGCAATCACCACATCGGAGCAAATCTCCAAGGCTGTAGTGCACTGCAGAGCCAGCAGAGAAAACAAAAGGAAACACTGAAGGGTTACATCCAAACGTTACAATAGAACAAATGTGCTATGAGCTGCTGCACAGATATCACCTGCTGAGACCATTTTCAACCTGCAATAATTGATTATTTTGGCCACTTGGGGGCAGCGGAAATAAGTTGGGAACACAACATTGACACTTCATCACCTTTTAAGTTTATATAGCGAACAGGTGTTTATTTACGCATCCAGCAGTTACTGGGCAACATTTTCATTAATTTGGAGTTGTGTTTCTGGCCACCCAATATTCATTCTCTTTTAGCTCTGTTTTTGGTCTCTACCAATTTCTGAGGGAAATATCTTCCTACCAGCTGGTCACTAACTGTGTCCGTCTGGTGTCTGAGCAGTTAGTGTACAGTGGGCTTCTAGAGCTTTTCCTCTAAATACAGCTGCCTGCTGTGGCTGAACACGACGCAATGGAAGCGTTGAGAGTGAACCCACATTTATGGGCCAGACAGCGAAACACTGAGCTAAAACTCACTAGAAAGCTCTGTAAAACCGAGGCGAGCTGCAGATCCAGGAGATAATTCTCTGTAGGTTCATCACTACGTGCGACCCCCTTCACATTACCACATTGTTTATACATTGTCCTTTCACACATTGTTGATATATAAATATACATTATAGCAGCTTTAAACAACACCCATGACGTTGACCTGTCCCTGGTCCTCTGCACACTCTGAAGGGTGAAAGACCCTTGATGAAGATGGCATGACATTACGTTCATTTTGACACTTTCCCAAAATGACTCAACATGTGTTTTTACAAGGTGTGGATTCACGTGTTGTCACGACTGTCATAAAACAGTACTCACACGTCAGTGTACTTTTATAGTGTTGTTGGTTTCTGTAATCTGTCCTCCTGTCCATACTGGCCGGGATGACATCCCCTCCTAATGTGATCGCACTGTTTTTGGAAAGTAAAAAGTCTGGGTTGTTGATATTAAATGTCCAGTTTGATTGCGTCTTTATCTTTTCTTAAATTCCTTTTAGCTGCATTCACTCAGTGTGTCAGTCCAATTTGTATGCAAAACAGATGTCATACTCATACATAAACTGACCTAATCATGACCTTTTTCAGTTCACAAACTGCTCTGTCTCAATGGTGTCAATAATGTCAGAAAACCAGAGGGGATAAACCTACATTCCCTGTGAAGGTGTTTCCCTTTCATTCTGCCACAATGACAGTCACTCAGTGACAGTCACTCAGGCCCTTGGGCCCCCTGCTGGGTGCAGCCACAAGGAGCAGCACCAGTATATAAATCAAACCAGTGTGCAGTGTCACAGTGTCTTTACTGATACCGTCACAGGGGGGAGCCAAAACTCCAAGTTCTACTGATGGTGGCTTTAAGAGAGATTAAATGATACACAGTGGCAACATAACATCTCTGTGGATATTTCACACAGTGACCTGTATCTGTTCAAAGAATTTTCATTTCACCTTTGTGAGCAAGAAATGCACTTAGTCTCTAATTATTCTCCCCTGCTGCCCAAAATGAAGACATATTCTTCTAGTCTCTAGAACTCTGGAGGATGAACACTGTTTTTCCAAAAGACATTTCCTCTTTTGGTGTTTAGGTTATAGCGGTGATGAGCTCTGCCTAACACATTGGACCAAAGTCTCCCACAGGTGTCCAGTTTGGTTCAGATCTGGACCACAGATTACATAACGAGTGATTCAAGAGTCTTTTAATTTATGCACAAAGTTCTTAAAGGCTTATGATTAATCCATTTTGCATCAAACACAGAACCTTTCATAAACATCTCAACTGTTTACATCCCCACCTGCTGGTCATCAGTGGTGGAGCATTAAAACATCCCCCTCAGAGGTAGTGGGGCATGATTTAAATATTACTAAGCAGAATTAAGACTACTTGTGCTGGAAACTAGTCATCCGAGGGCCACTGTGAGAAGCCGTCATTTATATGGCCACTGTGGAAGGGCCAATGAGGCATTCTAACCATATCCATTTCATTATGAATACACCGACCACTCTCTTCAATTCAGCAATTCTCTCAAGTCGTGACCATCTTATTTTATACACTTTATATACATTACATATACATACATTACTTACATATGCATTTTCCATTGTAAAATCAAGCTAAAAAGGAATATCCCTCTGTGCTGTAACACTGTGACTGTAGGTTCCGGTCTGTAGAGCCAACCTTTCCAAAAGTTGAAAAAACAAGTTGATGATATAGGAATCACAGATTTAAAATGTACACTGTTACAGTTAAGACAGCTTCATGACCGTGCACTGCTTCTGTTCATTGTTATCTGTGAAATACTGGCAAGAAGTTCATTAATTACTGCATGACTGGTCTGGTTTGGTCACGTGCCTGTATATCTCTCAAAGTCACATTCATGTAAAGGAGAAAGACCTTGCTATTGGTCTCTTCTTAACCAGTTGTTTAGGCACCACCGTCTCCAGTAGCCTCCTCACTAGGTCCAGTCTGCCTGTCCTGATCAGAGCCCTGGATAACTCCGTGACCTCCGCTGTGTGAGTCCTGTAAAGGCACCTCAGCTCGGCCTTCACAACGTCCCCGGGGTACCTCTCCTCTGCCTTTTGCACCCACAGCTCCAGTTGGGTGATGGCAAGGGTGGGGTCAGGGCCTCCCTGCATGAACAGAACCAGGAGGGCCTGTAGGAGGCAGCGCAGGGCTGTGGTGTCTGTGCTCCCTGGTCTCTCTAACTCCACAGCCAGTTTGAAGCAGTCTGCAGCGTTCTGCTCCTCACCCTTCAGCAGGAGGCAGCGTCCTCTGAGCACGTGAAGGTCCGGCAAGCTGTCGCCCAGCTCAAACTGCAGGGCGTGGGACAGACTCACCAACGCACTGTTCACTGCCCCCTCATCCACCAATAGACTCTCCTGGAGTGCATCTACACCCATGTAGTAGTACACCTAAAGGGAAACACACAAATCTGAAAACCCCGTTGCTGTAGACAATCCAATGCTCATTACTAGTTTGTGTCCTGACCTGTGCCATCTCTAGGTGTGTCCGCAGACATGGACGTACAGTCAGGACCTTGTCCAAGTCCTTTCTGGCCTCAGTCAGCTTCTGTCGGTCTGGGATTCCACCTTGACCATGTTTTGCCTTCTCTAGGTCCCTGACGTAGAGCATCATATTGATCTACAAGGAAAAACTTTATGAATATTTGTATTATACACCATTTTATTGTCATCTTGTTTTCTCAAATGAAATCATCACTGCAGGAGTTTGGAGTATAACATTTCTTTTTTACTATATAAACTGAATATAAATACATACAGTGCACAGATATAACCATTTATAGTTCAGCTCAAATGTTAGATTTGATTGCACGAATATATTCAAATTAATGCAGATTCTCAAGCACTGAATGGATTTCACGTGGTAATTTGACACAAGTTTTGACAGCTTGACATTGACTGGTTGTACTTGGTCTGCAGTACCTTGGCACGGGTGCAGTAGGCCTGCCAGTTGATTTCTGGGTCTGGGAGCATGTTTAGGGCCATGTTGCAGATCCCTGTAGCCATCTCATGTTTGCCCAGCAGAAAGAAGACCTTTGCCAGAAGGTTCAGGGTGAATGCATCGTCACTGGCAAAATTTATGGCCTGAGGACACAGTCAGTTATATTACGTTATGGTGAAATATATATATATATATATATATATATATATATATATATATATATATATATATAACAAAGTAGCAGTAGTAATAGTAATTAAACCTTTATTCCCTTTATGTTGTATTAGCATCACATTAGCCCAAGACAGCTAACTGCTAGTATAATGGCTATCTTGGTCAGTACTGGTTGCAGAAACAACCATTTTAATATCTCAAATTACAGACAAGAGTCACAAAATAGCAATTACAGGCAGAGAACCTACAGGTAATCCTCCGACCAGGATATTTGGAGAATAGATAAAAGGGGCCTGTCAATATTTGCTTGGTCACAAAACTGACAAAATGGTGGATGTAGGAATGTCAGTTAAACTGCTATAGCATTGTGCTACTAGTGGTTGCTACTAGCAACAGAATGTTCAACTGAAATGAACTGCCGGTAGCAAAACAGTAAAAGAAAAATGACAGGAACTTGAGCAGTTTCCGATCGGATTATCAGATTTAACAACTTCTACAACAGGTCTAGGTAAAACAGTCTGGAGGTATCTAAATGTGTGGGTTAACTCACTGTTCCATAGCAGGATAGAGGGTCAGAGGCGGAGTAGCCACAGTCATGTATAGACATGGGCACAGTGCTGAACTCTTCCTTCCTCTCCAACATGATGCCAACATAACACCAGGCAAGAGCTGAGGGGGGAGATCAAAATCAGGGTTTTTACCAGGTTCTACTTAAAGCATTTGTTCTTTGTCTCCCTCTAGATTGAAGAAATGGTTGTATTGTATGTAACACTTCAAATCAAAATATGCCTCTAAATGTACAACAGAGCAGATATATTCATAGAGAAACATTTGTCATTTACCTTTGTGTTGTGTTTTCTCCGATTCTAGTGTTTGCTTGAGAAGCTTCAGTCCCTTATTGTAGTGAGAGAGTCTGGAGTATTCAGAGTCCTCTTTGGTCTTTACTATGTCGTCCAGTCTGCAGGGAGAAAATGACTTAGTACAAATGAATGTTTACACATTAAGTGGTGCAGTGGTTATCTTTTGATGCCAGTTTTGTACCTTATATAGATGGTTGACATTTTAAAATACCAGCTTCGTTTTTCCTCTATTGGTAGCTGAAAAACAACAACATTATTTACTAATAGTCTTTAGTTAGTAATAAAATGACATTTATTGTGCAGGAATACTGTAAATAGTTAAGTCTTCAGCAGTGTTGTTTAATTGCTGCTCCACCCAAATGAACACAATTTTGCACTTGTCTTGAATGAAAAATGCTGAGCCATGATTGGCTCTGTGCTGTGCCATGATTTTCCAAAACAAGAATAAAATTGGCTTAATTTTTGGGGATATTAGTTTCATATCCATGTTATTAAGCTTCATATTTGTAAATCTCCTGAGCATAGCCACATCCTCTAACTTCAGTAAAAGTTTGCAGGTGAAATGAGTCATGGCGGAGCGATGAATTCAAAGATATCTAATGATTACTTACGCTGCATGGTTGAATTACCGATTGATAAATTGCTAGAAGGTGGTGGTCTCATCACATAACCAGTCATTGTTTCAGTGCCCCTCACATCTACATTCTTCATGTTAATCCTAAACTGTTAAACACCTGTATTGTGAGTATTACTGCATGTGCATGTTTCTCACCAGCTGACCCCCGTAGTCCAGGGCTCTGTTGTAAAGTATCAATGCTGCTGTCAGTCTCTCTCTCAGGTCATCCTCGCTGTCCAGCTCCACATCATAGGGATACACGTAGGCCTGCTCAACCAGGCAGCGAGCCGCCAGGAGCCTGGTCTCTTCCTGACAGGCCTCTCCAGCATCTAAACCCATAAGGTGGGACACTTTCTCCACACACTCCCCCGCGTCCAGCTCTCTCCCCAGCTTGTCGTACACGTAGCCCAGGTTGGCCCAGGCATTGAGGTTACCAGGGTCTTCTTTACAAATGCTTCTGAAAGGCCAACAAAGGGTCTTGAACATCAGAAGTCATTTAAAAATATCGCACCATGTTTCATTCTTATTTTGACAAAAAATATGTTATAATACACAAAACCTAAGATTGGATTGCCACAAAATTTGTTCATGGTCCCCAGAGGATGAATCTTACTGATTTTGGACTTTTCTTCTAGCGTCACTTTGAGGTTGCTATTGGATGGATTTCCATGAAATTTGATAAACACATTCATGCCAACTTCAGGATGAATTGTGGTAACTTCTAATGCTATCACCAGGTCAAAATTACAATTTTGTCCAGTACTTTGATTTGTGGCTAAATACTCGCTTGTGTTTAATGCTGATTAGCAAACATTAGCATTCCAACATGCCTAAGATGGTGAATATGGTAGCCATTATACCTGCTAAAACATTAGCATGTTAGCATTGTCACTGTCAGCATGTTAGCATGCTGACATTAGCATTTACAGCCTCACAGAGCTGCTAGCATTGCTGGTGTATTTCCATTGACCAAAGCAATCAGGAAAGGAAGTACACAATAAGATGCATAGTTTAGATAAAAGAAGTAAAATGAAATAGTATTATGCATACTTTATCACCATCTATACAATATGAAGCATTCTAATGCGAAAAGAGATGTACTATATACACCATCTGTTAAAAGTAAATAAGACATCATTGGTTAATTGGAGGGTATCTACATTGCTATAATTACTACTAAATTGCACTTTATTATGAATGTAATTGGGTAGTAGGTAACGTCTGCAGAGAGCAGAGTTAGCAATATGAAATAAAGATATCAATGTGTTAATCTTACTGGAGCAACTTTTGTTGATAATGCTTTTTAAGTATTTGTCTTTGCCAAACATGTTAACAATGTGTTTGTTATGCAGCATCCTGCATTTGAGATTACTGTGAACTGACAGGTCGGTCTTGATTTTGGTTGATGTTTCACTATAGTTGGTAAAAAAGTTAGGTTGCGCTTTGTGTTACATTTTCTACTGCTGTGTAGGCATTCAGTGTGGTGGTTCTTGGTTAGCTCACAGAGATGAACTATATGTAGTAAGACATGTTTCAACATGTGTGGAGTTTCTGTTGCAAAGAGTGCAACAGAATCTTAAAAACAAGACAAGCTCTCTTGGGAAATCGTGCATCAACAGTGTCTCAATATGAGGCCTCTTGCTTGGTGAATATTGTGAGTATTCTTCCTGTAAAAGTGTGTAAAAGTGTATCATCACCTGAACATTTCCTCAGCCGTGTCCAGCTGCTCCAGGTGAAAAGCCAGCAGACCCAGCAGATTTTGGACAGCGTACTGTAGATATCCGGCTTCAGCCTCTAGCTCGCCTCGCAGGCTCTCCTGTTTCAGATAAGTGTCCCTGAGTCTCAGCTTCACAGGCCCAACAGGATCACAGTTGAGGTTGAGGTCCAGGTGAAAGTGGCCGGGGATGTAGTCCATATTCTCCATGAGAGACTCAATGTCCTCTGTGCTGTCTGCCTCCATGGCCTGCTGCTCCTCCTGCTCCACCTGTTATTTCAAAAGAAAAAGAAACTTACTAACTTAAATAAGATAATTTCTTCTCTAATATATTTTGACCTAAGATCCTACACAAGAAAATACCTCTCGTCCTCCTCAGCCTACAGTTACAAGTCAATCTACTGCGACATAATTCAGCCACCCACTCTTGTGATCCCGGTGCAGACAGGTTGAACAGGTTAGGCTTGGGAGTGACGAGGGAGTGGAATAAGAGTGTAAGGGGGAGATAGTGTATAACTATGGATATATATTTTTCCCACACACTTTTTTTTTGTATCAAGTCCCCCTTTTGAGTCTTATCCATAAATCCATAAAATCTTAGTCATCGTCTCTATTATTTTTTCTATTCCAAAAAGGAGATCGCATCACTTCTGAGTTGTTTTGTTTTTTCTTTTTTTTTTTTTATTTGGCTCAGAAATACCAGCTGACATTCCTTAAAGTCCATTATGACAGGATGATATTATCTATGTCTTGAGTTTCGCAAAAAAAAAAAAAAAATGGTTTTGAAGCCTTGTTTTGGAGAATGCTTCAGTTAACCCCCTCTGCCCCTGCCTGAGTCAGCTGTAGCCAACAGAAGAATGTGAACCATCAGGATCAGTGTGACTGAAACACTGAAGGAAACTCAGTGACAGGTTCTTCCTTCCTTCCTTCCATGTCACAACTTTAAATTACCTTTCATTTCAACAAAAATTCAACATGTTTTAGACATACCAAAAAGGAGGTAATTATGAAAAGATAAACACGCAGCTGTATGATGAGCTGTTGACAGCACATGTAAACACCTGGAGGAGATATGCAGATACTCTGCAAGAGTTCAACAAAAGCAAACATTGACTGTGAATCCTCATTATCCTGCAAGTCACTTATTATCTCACAAGATCAGATACACACAAGATAAGCACAGTTTTGTTTCTCAGTGCTTTTGCATACAAATCCACACTCTTCCACCAGAGGGTAAACTTGTATTATGATAAACCAGGCGGACAGTGGAACAAAGCAGAGAGGGTTTTAGTGTTGTAAGTCCAGTATCACATGCAGTGCCTCGATGGGCTTTGCAGGCCCACATCAGAAGTGGTTCCCAAGCAAGTTCTAACTCTCTAAGAAGACAGGGTGAAAACTCGAAAACTCCACAAAGCCTCCGCACATAAGAGACCTTTGAAGAGATAATTCAAAGAGAGATCAGCCCTCCGCTGACAATTGCGGTGCAATAATAGCTGTAGGTGGCAACAAATCAATTACAAAAAAGTCCAGTAGGATTATAGTAAGAGCTGCTTAGATTAAACAAGATCAATATATACATACAAAGAGTTAAGTCCCAGAAAGTACTGCTGGTTGATGTTCAAGGATTCAAGGAATGTATTGTCAGTGCATTTCCATACAATGAAAAACGTGTATCATGGCTGCTCCCCAGTCAGCATAAACACAGTATCCAGTCATACTATCTTACACACAGTTACAAACATACAGTTAGATAATGAAAACTATGATTAAAAAAAGCCCGAAAGATCCCCTCAGACCAATTCTCAAATGCTAATTAGTCTGGAGCCTCTCAGTTCATTTTTGAGAATGATAATGATAACAATAAAACATGAGCTCCCAGGTTCGTTTATTTAAAAATCCGGAATCTATGAATATGCAAATGTTTTTAATATAAAAAGTTAACAACTGAGCACAAAATGTTGTTGTCGTGGTCGTAAACTGATATTTAAGGCGAGCACAGAGAAACCTGAACGTGTGTGTTTGTCAAAGTCTGCACATACATCATTCTGCACAGTGAAGGGCAATCATCAAAATTAAGCAACAATAAGTGGAGTGGGACTTTAAAAGCCCAGCAGCTGCGCATCACAGTCCTGAGTACGACCGGGGCACAAGTTGGAGGGATATGGGGCAGGATGGTCTTAGATTAATCAAACAGTTACTCAAAGATGGAGGAGACAACGAAGAGTGAGTCCTGTCTGAAAAGGAGGGAGTTTGCAGGACGAGAACACAGCTGGCAGCAGTGGACCATTAGCTCACAGGTCAGTGAGAGGAGTGTTTCTAAAACCAAACGTGTTTTTGATGGGGTTAGAAACTGGATCACTTGGAGCAACATGCAAACCCACACACAGATGCCTCAGTCAGGTTTGAACAGTGCTGAATCACCTTTGCTGCCCCTGACACACAGAGATAGAGTTACTACCAGAGTGTGTTGCGTAATGTGTATTTAGTACTGCAGACTTGCCTCCTCGTGGGCAGCCTTTTCCATTTGTACCATGTGGGTGTACAGAAATCCGAAAATGTTCTCCTCTTGACAACCGTTGCCATGGTGGCCATCATGGATACCAGGCTGATTGCATGGTAACATAATGATTACAGATGCTTGTTTGTGTGGCTGTGCACCCCCCCCAGGCCAAAGGCAGGATTTTTAACAGCATTTTGCTCATAAAGGTTTGAATTTACATGATAGATTTTACATACCAGCAGCCAAGAGACAAAACAAGGGTATTACGGGGAAGATGTTGACCCCTAATAATCCCTGTAGCCTTAGCGGCACTCCCCTGTAAAGTAGGATTAGGATATGTGTCCTACATACTGATAAAGGTCCTTTTGCTTTTAGACTAACCCCTTGTTAACCTACTTAATTGTTTTGGTGTATGTCTTAATTTCTGGCACAAAGGACAGTGGTGAAGAATAATATACAGACAGTCAGGGATGAGAATGGAAAGGTTGCCTGGCATGAACAGTATGAACAAGAGCCAAGATGGCAGCAGTCAGGCATCAAAGTTCTCTGAAATCCCTCTCTGCAGACACATTACATTTACATTGACAGGAGCATAACTGGGACGTTTGGGGCCCCTCATGAGATGTGACACTGAATACAAAAGGATCATAGGATCACAGGAAAGCCTCATTAATCCAGACGTTACACCTTCCTATCCCCTCCGTCGAGGCTGAGCTCTCCTCAGTTATTAATACCTTTGTTACACCTTCACTATCTTGTTGTAACCGGTCCAAAGAATTACTAAGAAAGGAGGGATTGAATGATTCAGTATGTATTATACTGTGTGTTCTCCATCTTAAACTGACGAAAAGTAGCCTAATTCTGGTATCCAGGCTCTGTAGCTCTCATACCATATCGGATAAGAATGAGACAGCCCTAATCCACTTCAGATCCCAAATCCTGCTTTTAACGTATTGTTATTTAATGCAGATATCCATCCCCCTTTTTACTGCAGATTCCCCTCCTTATCCCTTGTTCCCCCAAGACACACTTGTACATTTAATTAGTGCTTATACTGTAGCTGAAACCCCTCTGCCTTTCGAAGCCACTTCATCACTGTTGACTATGACTGTATTTCCATTCTTAGTCAGCTTCTCTTTGGCACCCCGAGTGAGTGTTCACAGTGAAAAGCAACTCTTCAGCTCTCCAGAGGCCTCCTCTGACTGCAGATTACACCACTGAATGTCTCTTTGTCCTGTCTCTGTGTGTAACACACATATACAGCAAGCACGCCATATTTTCAGGAAATCTTAGCACAGCAAATATACCTAAAATTACGACTAATTGTTTAGGATTGTTATGACGCGTTTCATCTGTTTTTCATAAAATGTCATATTTGTATTAAATCATGGATACAAAGCAGGATGTTTAAAGACCTTGTTAGCCATGTGTCTTTGTTACTTAGCACCGGATTTACATTTGTTAGCAAAGTTTAAAATGCTTTCCCTCCAAAGCCATGAGGAAAATGTCAGGGGCAAAACTACGCTAACCATACATCTTATTGAATTTTCTAACTGACCATGTCTATTTCCATTGACAGCCGCATTTAATCTCTGTTGCTCCAAACCATTGCCAACACAATACATCACCCCACCAGTCTCATAACCATGAGCTTTAACCTGATGTATTATGGCAGCCACGGCGCTCGTGGTTCCACATGAGGACATCCAGGCCTGAGTCTGCGTAGGCTGGAAGAAGGTTGTCATGTCGAGCCACGGGGTGTGAGTGTGTGTGAGTGTATTGAAAGTAATGTGATAGTCTTAAGTAACACAGACATCTGTCGTACTTCATTACACTGATTAGACTCTTCATCCGTCTCACCCCACAGGGACTCTGCTGCATCTAAACAGCTTCTCAGTGAAATGATCTGAAATCAGCTGCAACACATGCTGCAAACTTAATATGAGTTACTAAGATTTCTGCTTTTGCAAGAAAAAAAAAATTTAAATTAAAAGTTTAATTTTAGGAGTCAGCTGCAACAGAAGCCTTTGAACTTGAAAACAGCTGAAACAGAGTGTTTGTAAAAGATTTAGTAATGCCTGGATTGAGCCTTGCATTGCTTTTACAAGTACTGAATGGATGGAACTACAAAGCCTGTTCATGTTAGTAATATATGTGTGCAGACAGTTTATTTGAAGGTCCAATCATAGGCCTGATTGTGAAAACCTTTACTTGTCCACCTTATCTGAGCTGAGGACATAGTGCTTTAATAGGCTGGCAAGTCCGTTAGTGATGAAAGTAATTGTAATGGAGCTCTTGGTGGTTAGGAAAGTTAGTCAGCAATGTGGGGTGTCTAGTCAGGACACAGGAGGCAGGGATGTCTTTGAGGGTTTTATTGTAACATAAGATATATACAGATGCACACAGGCATTATTACTAATGTCTATTGCGCACGTAAGGGAGGGGAAACAAAGAAATCAACGTCAGGCTACTTAGACTAAACTGTCTCTGTAACTAACCTAAACCTCACAAATGGGCTAACAACTCTACAGGAAATAAACAGTGCTAAACGGGTACTAGAGACTGTAAATTGTAATGGGAATGCTACTTGATAGGCTGATAAAAACTACCACTTGATTAAAAACTTGCTGATAAAAATGCTACATAAACAGCTGGTGCACATTACTGGTAAACATTACTGTATAAATCGCCAACAGTCATTTAACATCTTTCAATAACGCTTACTTACACAAAGTGAAAGAATCTGGTCAAAGCTTAAAAAAAAAAACCTGTCTTAGCTTTAAACTAAACTGGCCGCTGTTCTCTATGAGCTGTAACTCAAACAAGGGTGTTGCTTATAGCAATGTGTTAAACTGCTCTAGCCGAACTTCCTCATTTTACTTTTACACAGTAATGTTAAAGGCATGACAAAGGTGATAAGATGTTGTCTTTCTTCTTTCCTCTCCCACTAATGATCCCACGACCCCTCAGATTCATCTTGTGACCCTTTAGAGGGGGTCTAACCCTTAGGGATTAAACTAACCAACAGTAAAAAAATTTAAAAAATAGTTAAAACTAGCTCCACCTCGACCACCTACATGTTTCTTATACATTGATGTATCAGTATATAATGTCATATATTATAACTCTAACACTCACTGACCATTTTTCTTCAGAAACAAGAACTTTTTCTTTTGTAAATTTTGCCTACAGGCCTATTTATACTGATAGTTTTACTTAAGTAGGATTTTGAATACTTTTAATAGCAAAGGGAGTATTTTTACATTGTCGTATTTATACTTAACTGTTCACTGCTCAGCTCTCACATGGGAGCTGTTGTTTTTATTTTGGTACTTCACAATACTCAAATTCAACGTGTTCCTTTACGCATGTTTTATTTTGAAAGCCTTACCGGAAGCTACACGGTGTAATTGTGGGCGGTTGACAGTCTGGGGTCTCCTCTCTCACTCTGCGGCGGCTGGTCGCCGTCATCATGCAGGTGGAATCTGCGCAATGTAGCTCAGTTTGAGGATCTCCAACAAGACACCACCAGCCTCCACCGGCCTGCAGCCACCACACGCCGGACACCGGAGGTCAGACTGTGGAGGAACCAGGCAACAAGCCACGAGAAATGAAAAGAAAAAACTGAAAATTGAAAGATTTTTTTTTTCCTGCTCCCAGTTTGTTTAGATACACGGGCTTCATCAATTTGACAGCAGATGATAATACAGCTAAAATAGTAAATCCTCCAAGCGGGACCCTGCTGGAACAAGCACACGCTGTAGTGTTGATGCTGTCGGGGTGTTTGTCTCTGCTGGCGCAGTCTAACTCAGCTGGACTCGCATAGGATGCCACACAGTCCACACAATCCTATAGGAAGTGACTCTCGCAGCTTGACGGGCAACATTTTCCAAGACACGAAAGAGGACGTAATCTTTGTCCTGCGGGTCTAAACACACGGCCGCGATGGACGAAGGCACTGCCAGCGAGACCATCCCGGACCTGAAAGACATAGAGGTGAAAATTGGCCGGAAGACCCCCGAGGGTTTGCTCAGGTGGATGCGGGAGGATGCGTCCTCTCTCCGGGGAGACGCCAAGCTGAGCACCGCGCACGACACCAGTAAGGAGACGGGGAGGAAGAGTTTGGATGAAAAGATCAGGAAATTGAAGATGGAGATGGTAAGAGTGCTTTTTAGTGTGTGTGTGTGTGTGTGTGTGTGTGTGTGCGTGCGTGTGCGTGTACGTGCACTTGCGTGGTGGCACAGGCTGTTGGACGTGTGGCAGGCTCTCGTTTTCCAGGATGTTGCGTTCACTGAAGTCTCCACAGCACGGAGATATCACAGTGGTGATCCTGCTCCGCTGGACTCTGTTGTTGTTAATATTTTAACATTAATCAGCAGTTTATCAGCAGTTTATCATGACTCATGTACTTTGCAGCACATTCGTATAGTTGTACAACTCCTGAAAGTACCAAATAAGTTAGTTGTAATTAGTTGTAAAACATTATAAAAATGTAAAAAAAACAAACAAACAAACAAAAAAATTGTTTAACACATGACATAAACAAACAATCTTGATATGGATCCCCTAGATTAGTTTTAGACTCCTGACCAAGACACATGCTGTGTTTTACTGTTGAAAAACCAGCTTGTCAGTGCTCTCTGGTGGACAAACTACGTAATGGAAACACTGTTTCTAAATGACCTCAAACCTAGTTTTTGCACTGAAATTTCTTGTTACTTATCGGCAGACACACACACCGATACTGATCCCTCTGCATTAAGCTAATATCGGCTGATATTAGAAGCCCGGGCTTATATAGGTCTAACTTTAAATCTCAAAAAAGTCTTTTCGTAAAATGTCCAGAGACGTTTCCTTACGGGGGCAGTGGTACAAATATTCTTAGACGTTTCCATTTCATGTGCACATCAGGACTGCACCATTTTAAGATGTCTGTTGGCACCTATTGCAATTGTCAGGCTTCCAGTAATCTCACTAACCAATGTTTTTTAGTAATTGCTTACTTAATGCACTTGTGCTGGCATATTATTATATGTTGATTAATGTTAAAAAAAAAAAAAGCAAATAATAAAGCAAAGGATGAGCTGGTATAGAATATGGATGAATAAATGGATACAATACAATTCTTCTGTTCTGTTATTATGTGCCTTATATACAATAAGAGGCACTAAAATGTGTCAGCATATCAGTTCATAGGTTTTTAGGAAAGCCACTGTTTCTCTTTCTTGCTGAGAGTTAGATGAGAAGATTGATACCACTCTCATGTCTGTACGGTAAATATGAAGCTGCAGCCAGGTGCAGATTAGCTTAGCTTAGCATAAAGACTGGAAACAGCGAGCCTGGCTCTGTCCAAAGGTGACAAAATCTGCGCACCACTATCTCTATGCCTCACTAATTGAATATCTTGTTTGTTTAATCTGTACACGAACAGCCGTGCACACACAACACGCTGTTGTGCATGGTTTATGGGTGGTTATGTGCTAAACTATTTCTTGGCCGGGAGCAGTGACTTCCTGGAGTCTTGTAGTCACCGTGAGGAGACAGAGTGGTACAGTACAGGGTTGTATTGATCTTCTCATCTAACTCTTGGCAATTATTCTTATAATAAATTAAAACTCTACTAACCAGTTAAATACTGTGTACAGAGAATTACTGTATGATGATATAAGGAATCTAAATAGATGTTACTGTATGAAATGCATCAGTGATATTTGCAATTTGAATCGTCTTCAGTGATAAAACGTGACGTGTCTCTTCAAACTCACTCAGTCAGTAATTCAAGCTGCTCCTCACCATGCCAACAGCTGCAGATGGCTGTGGTTGCTAGGAAATGAGTTGACCACGAAAGGCCTGTAGAAGTGTGATGGATTCATTGTCCATGTACTGTCAGGTGGTGAACACTCTAATCACTCCATTCATGTGCATTTGTAGTTTCTATCACCTATGGCAGCACTTTATTTCGGTACATACTGAGACTTAGTCTTGGTGTGATATTTTAGGATATCATCATTCTTTTGTTTTTCACATATTAAATGATTATCACATGTAGAAGCTTATGATCTGGAATCAAACGTTTCCTTTTGTCCGGCCAAGTTTTCTTTGTTTTGACTGCAGATTATTTCCTATTGAGCAGCGGTTCAGTTGTTCCATTAAACAAATATCTCTCTGTCTTCTTGTTTACTTAGACCCTGCCTCCTCCAAACAGTGGAGGTCTGTAGCAATAATGCACCACTCTACAGTTGACCCCCCCCCCATGATTATGTATGTCATACATTCCTGTGGTTGTGACACAGAGCACATGCCACCACCGCCACCAAACTCCCAAACAAAGCAAGCTGTCTTCTGAGAGAGTTTCTCCAAAACACATTGGTTTCTTTCAAACATCCAAAACACATTATCAGTTTTGTCACGACGGTAGAAATAGAAACTGCAGCGTTGTGGCAACACAAGCTCATGATGCTGGCAGTCCAGATGCACTTTAGAGGTCTGGAGAGTCCTCAAGAGGAAATAGTCCTCTCCCCACTGTAACTGAACACTTCCTGAAGAAACAGTAGGATTTTTTTTTTAGGAATGTGGGCTTATAAATACTTTTTGGCCCTTTTAATACTTCCAATATCTTGCATTTAGATGGTGCTTATATGTGTAATCTAGTTTAGTTTCGTTTAATTTGCACGACACCATGTGCAGGTCACATTAATGCTGCTTCTGGGGATAAGATTTATGCATCATCACATCATCGTCACATTATTAAATTATATGATGATGCTTTGATACATAATGCATTACCATATGTGTCAGCTTATGAAAGAATGTCCATTATATTATTTTTCCATTAAAATGCTGCTTAGGTTTTAAGCAGATTCCTTACATTTTGGAAAAACAAAATGTGAGTCAGCGTAATTCCATCAACTGTATAATAGAGGACGTGATGAGATGACACCAGTAACTTTACATTATGGCATTTCATTGCTGCTTCCCACCTAATATGGCTTTTTTTTTATTTAAATGAATGCATTTGAGTCATCTGGCCCAGTTGTGCCCATCACAGCTGCTGTGGTGATAGAGATGCGAGTGACGTAAGGTTACATGCACCCTCGCTCTTTTTATTCTTGACTTTTTGGTTGTTGAATGTTGGAGGTTTTGCTGACAGTAGGAGGAGCAGAAACAGGCACCACAACGTCAATAAAAATGTGTGCCAGGCATTTTCCCCTTACGTCTTTTATGCACAAATTGAACATTTGGTGGGAGAAAACATTCTTTCTGAGTGTTTCCAACACAATAAAGGTCCCAAACTAATCCATTCTTCAAGGGTTTGCCTTCAGTCCTCCGTCAATAGCCATGCTAGTAGAAGTGAAGCCTTTACAGTCACATCACAAATCCCTTATCAACCACTTCTGGCACCATGCTGGCATGCAGGCCCATTTGACCGCTCAATATGTAAAAAGTAATGACAGGCCAAACAAATGAAATACCAGGTTAGAAGAAGAAATATCTGAATACGTCTCCAAGCTCTCCGTCAGCCCATTCATTTCATAGGGGAGGATATACATTTTTAGGCTATCAAATTAGGAATGTTATAGAGAAATTAACTGTAACCCCCAGAAAGTGATGTCCGCCAGTTCCAAAGTGTATAGTTGACCAAAGCACCCAGTTTGGATTCACAAAGCATCCAGAGAGTTTCTATAAATCTGCCGAGAGCAGAGGGCCAGACTGATTTGTTGACACTTTTAGCCGTTAATCAGGTCTGCTGCAAAGGAGGGAGGACTGAGAGAGAAGTGATAAAGAGCCACTTCCTAACTGGAGGGGAGTGAAACTTCCAGCACAGAGCCGAGCTGCTCCTCTCTATCTGTGTGTGTGTGTGTGTGTGTGTGTTTCATTCCTCTATGAGAGTGGTGTGGTGTAATGGGAGTGCAGAAGAAGAGTTCTGAGCATTGCACTTTCATCAGAAATCTGCTTAGTAAGATGTGTGCGTGTGCAGAGTGTCTGCAGAGTAATGCTAACACACTGATGTACACACACTCGTGCACGCGCACTTGATCTGGAAGAGTCCCTGGATAGTCCCTGGATGTGGGTTTTTATCCTCACTGTTTTCCGACGCTCAACACTTTCTGTCACACTAATAAGCTCCACATCCACACACACACACACACACACACACACACACACACACACACACACACACACACACACTCACAGCATGTTAAGTAGTAGGCTATCTGCTTCTTCTTCTCACTGTGTCTGTGTATTTGCGTTTGTGTGAGTGTCTCTGTTTGCTGTATTTGCGCTTGTGTTCCACAGTCAGGTCTGTTACTATCTGTTAGTGTCTGTAACCTCACAGCATGGTGATGGTGGGCTGCTGCATCTGTCTACTGTAAGGTCAAGGATGTGTGTGTGTGTGTGTGTGTGTGTGGGCCATGTTGCTCTGCTTCTTGTTAACTGTCAGGAAAAACAGGATGTTATTCTGCATTTCTGATGCTCCTTACAGCCTATTTTTGACTGGAACAAACATACGCTGCCTTTAACACATACAACGTCTTTCCCTTTGCGTGTCTAGTTGACGTAAAAGTACCCTGTGGAGTTTTTGACCACTAGCAATGCTGTGGAGCAATTGTTTGATGCGCGGGGCGCCATTTTGTTTGGGCATGTGGTGATGTGAGTAAGTAAAAGTCCTTCAAAATCTTACAAAAAGTAAAAGTACGAAAGTATTAGCATCAAAATATACTTAAAGTACCAAAAGTAAATGCAGTCATTATGCAGAATGGCAGAATTCAGAAACATATATGTTATATTACTGAATCACAGTACAAGAACCTCAAAAGTGTACTTAAGTACAGTACTTTTAAAGAAGAAGAAACACAAATCACAATTTCCCAGTAGGATGTCTTCAAATCGCCTGTGTAAAGGTATTCAGTGTGGACTTGATGTTAAACAGAGAAAGCATGAAACCCTTATGTTTGAGAAGCTGGAGCCAGATAATGTTTTGGCTTTTCTGCCTCGGAAGTAGCTGAAATATTTAGTTCATTATCAGAAACGCTGCTAATTAAGTTTCTGTTTTGGTGTACTTCATTAGTGAAAAAGGCTTTTGGTGTGTCTCATATCTGGCTTGAGACTGTCTGCTAACACATACCCTGCATCCTGTACAGACTCACACTTTCTCAAGGCTTGTGTCTCAGTGCGGTAGAGAACATCTTACAGCACAGTGGGCTGAAAGCAGATAAACGTTGTTATTAATGATTTTAGTGTTGCTGTTCGTCTCTGTGGCTGCAGTTTTAAAGCGTCTGTCTCCTGCATTCGTCTCCAGCTGTCTAATGGACGACACGCTCTCCACTGATCTAAACAGACTTACTGGATACAGAGACACTCCTTTAAAACCACACAAGACTCACAGTCAGCCACACACACACACACACACACACACACTAACGGCCCTTTGCTGTGGGTTTTATACACGATCAGCACTTGTATTTCAGCTGTCAAAGGGAGACGTATTAGTGCATGCTGTGTTATTGCTCAGGGTATTTCTTCTTTTTTGTCCATGTGTGCTTGTCTCTCTCTGTCTCTCTCTGTCTCTGTCTTCCACCTCTGGGCAGATGAATGACAGCGCAAAGTCAGCTTTGAGCGCAGAGCTGAGCTGTAGGGAATCAAAGTCTAGTCTGTTTAATCTCAGTCTTCTTTCTCTATCGGCGACTGGCTATCTCCTCAAAGGACTGTGTCCAATGAAACCATTGCCAAATGACCTGTGCTCCTTTATTCATCCATAACTTTTTGTTTTCAACAACAACTCCAAGGAATTATGTTTATATGCTTCTAATTTGTTTTCCCAAATATGTTTTAATAAACATTGTTCCAAAGTCAGAAGACAAAAATGCAGTCGAATATTTTCCTGGCGGTATTTTAATACTGTGAAAAATTTGTTTTCATTTGGTCTGGCTTGTACCGCGCAATGAAATCCTCTATGTTGCGATCCAAAGCACGTCTGCTGGTTGGTCTGAAAAGTAGAGACAGAATGAAAGAGATTTTACCGAGCATTCAGAGGTGAACACAGACAGATGGAGCAGTTGGAGGTTCATGGAGAGGCAGGGCCGACCTTCTGCTGTCTATTGAGACCGTAGGGACTCTGCAAGGTCGCCGTATGTCTGCAGACCGGGACGGTGAAACGACAGACAGTGACACCAGGGGACGTGAGACAGAGTGAGAGAGAGAGACGGGCGTTTGTTTTTGCTGGTGTAGGAGAGAACGAGTGCATGTCCGTGCCGTCCCCGCTGGCAGTGATTCAGCAGTCTGTCAGGTAGCTGTGTGACATTGGGAAGCTGCTTTTGCCACATGGGAGAGTCCGCGTCACGGATCACGCTTCAGCCGCGCACTGCATCATGACTGAATTGATGATTGATGATTGTGTTTAGACACTCAATACAAAAAATAAAATGTATTCTTACACTTACACATTCCCCCAAATAAGAGGATGATCTGATCAGAATCTGGAGCACCATGCTGCTTCATTTTGCATATTGACGAAGGGAAACTGGTCTACCGTAACATCCGAAACAAAACTTAAAGGATAATTTGTGTTTTATTGCAAGTTGTGTTTTATTTTCATAGTCATTGTTGGTTATGATAACATTGCACTCACCAAAATAAGTGACGGGTTCATTGCTACAGCGAAGACAGACGGGGCAAGAAAACACGAGCGGTCAGCCAAGACTGGCTGTAAACAAGCCAGTGATATTATGACTACAGATTAGAGTGATGGCCAAAACGACAAAAAAACTCTGTCTGGATAAAACAAAAGGTTCATGGTCCAAACATGTGATCTAAAACACTGCACCGCTGTTTGCTCTGCCACAAAATCCACATGTCCAAGAAAGTGTCCAAGGAAAACTGCAATCTGACAGAGAACCAAAGTCCAACAAAATATCCATAATAGTAAACTTTCCAACAGTCAGTGTGAAGCTGTTGAAGGGACTTCTGATGTGTTTGGGAATCCTGGCACGTTCAGGTTCTCACTGGTTCCTTCCACTTTCAAAGACGTAGAAATAGGTCAGTCAGAATCAGAGATTGAAACACACCTTGGGTTAAATTCCCTCATGAGAGGAGATCACTGAAGTGTTACCATCACTCATCTTCTCAACGTTGCTGGTGCTTGTATTCAGAGCTGACGGCTTTTCCTTACGCTCAGCTGAGTTACACTGAGGCACTCCAAGCACAAGCATGTACTGTACACACATTTAAGGACCACAACTACTTATTTTCAATGTTGGCTTATCTTTTGTGCATTTTGTGGATTAAATGAATTGATTGTTTTGTCTGTGGGCTGTCAAAAATAATGGCAAATGCCTGCCACCAGATCCCAAGATGTTGGTCCTAATGTTTTTTTTTTACTTGGGAAATGACTTATCCAGTAGTCACTGATTACCATTCAGTTGATCATCTTTTTGATCAGATTTAGACTTTTTACTTATAATATATTTAGTTTAATCTGTATAATCGTATTTATCTTAAAATGAATGAAAAACACTGGTTATTATCTGCATTGTTTCACTTAACACGTGTTGCGAAAACAGTTCAGAATGAGGACGATTACTTCCCTATTAAAATGACAACAAAATTCAAATCACTTAGTCAGCAGGCTTATTTTAATTAAAGAGTGATATTTAGCTGAATATTGTTTGCAGTGCACACACACGGCGTCATGTGCCAAATCAAAAGGCAGGAAAATGAGCTTTCCAGAATCCTGTGGATCAGCCAGGAGGCGCTTGGCCTCGTGCCTGAGCAGGAAAACTGGAATCTGTTTGGGTCTGTGTACCGATGGCACAAAAACAAGAAGAGATGATTAATGATGTTTCAGTCCTGGACGTCCATTTCCTGCTCTCTTCTGACCGGTGTCACATTAAAACCTTTTGACCCCAGTTTGACCTTTTTCCCTTGACTGGGTTACTCTCTATAATGAGAAGGTTTGACATCGTCATATAATTAAAGGCTGTAATCAATCTGGAAATAATGAAAATGATGGAGATGGAAGGATTTCCTTCAGGAACAGAAGCATAACACACAATGCAAGACTCGGTTGGCATTCATGCAAACTGGATGGGTTCCACTGTTGGCATAAGGTTGGGCCCATAGGAGTTTTTCATTTGACGCCAAAAAAGCATAAAGGACATATTTGCATCTTTGTTTAGTAACACAATGTAATATTGTCTTTGTATTTTACAATGTTGATCTCTAGATTGACAACCCACTGATTTTAAAAATGAAAGAAAGCATTGCTAAGACCACAAGCAACACTAGTCTTGCATTTTAGATCATAAAAATAACTAGTATGGCTTTTGGTTACATTTCTGTTTTTTCTCTTGCTGTTACTTTATTTTACAGTTATTCGCTGAGACTGTATTATGATTACTTATGTGTGCTCTATATTCCAGGATATAATTTTGAGGAAAACAAACTAATGCGACCAATGATGAGTCTGGCAGTTATTTCCTTGATGAGTTGATTAATCGCTTGGGCTATAAAATCAGAAAATGTGGAAAAAGCGCTCATCACAGTTTCTGAAAGCCCGAAGTGAAATCTTCAAATTGCTTGTTTTGCTCAAAATACCCAAAATATATTCAGTTTAATATCGCACGAGACAAGAAAAGCAGCAACTCCTCACAACTGAGACGCTGGAGTCGAGGAGTATTTGTTATTTTTGGTTACTTGTTTTTGCTGAATATAGAATATAGAGTCAAATGCAGCCTTCCCACTAAAGAAGAATGAGGAAAACACTGAAGTGTGAGAGTAACCATGAATTTATTGTCAGACAGGCCAAGCTCGGCAGCAGCGTGAGCACAGACCGGTGGAGCGCTCAGCTTCGTTAGCATTGTGCCACCTCAGCGCTGACAGGCATGGAGCTACTTTTACTGCCACCCTCATTAGGCACTCAGTCTCTGCCAGCCGAAAAAAACCTCAAACCTCAAACCTGAACCCCACCCCAAAAGTCTGACTGTGCCCCAGGACGTCAGCGGGTTTACAGACACACACACACACACACAGGGACAGAAAGCTGTGGTTGTTGATCTTTAGTTCTTCTTCTTCTTTGTCTGGCAACTCCTCCCTGTAATCATGTGATGTGCGCTTTTATGTGTGTTTCTTGAACAGTAGAGGCGGATGGATGGGATGAATAAGCAGAAAGACATATTCTTATATCTCACTCTGTTTATTTCTTGGTCCTTCGTCTCGTGTTGTTAGAGCTGCGTCTGCCAGTTGTAATTTAGCGTACAGTGTGACTTTAGCCTCAGCAGATCTGCAATACATTGGCCACACAGCGAATGCCTTTGCTTTCCTCTAAACAAGCTCTGCTGTACTTGCTCTTCTGTCCAAAGCGGCTTACAATAAGTGCATTCAAACTCAGAACGGACAAGTTGGACGTCCAAACCTCCCCAGTATACAGCTAAAAGTGGGATCAGAGAGCTGCAGTGCAAGTGCTTAGGGCTTTCGTTCTTTTTTAAGAAATCAGATACAAGTAAGTGCTCGCATGAGGTGTCGAGGTGAATTCCGAAAAAGTGTGTTTTCAGCCATGTGGGGACTCGTCTCACATCCGCGGACAAAAAGCAGGTCCCCACAAGGTTAACCATCTACATATATTTGGATAAAGACTTGGCTTTTGGTTGAAATTAAAGTTGTGCTTTGGTTAAGGTTTGGGTAAGGGTTGGGGTTAGGCCTGCAGTGGTTTAGGTTTGGGTAAACCTCTAAGGAATTAATGTAAGTCCTCACGAGTCATGTAAACAACCACAGTGTTTGGGCTAATGCTGTAGGTGATTGTATGATTAGAATCAGCTGTGTTGACAATTGATATACATTTGGATAACATAGTAGGCTGTTAGTAGCCCCCCCTCCAATATTCTACATGAGGATGCAGTATTATCTAAATTGATGGTTAACAGCCTGTGTGGCTTTTGACTCCTTGAAATGGAGCTACTTGAGACCCCTCATTAAAGGTTATGGCCTGAATAAGTCTTGAGCAGTGAGCAACCAAAGGGGGATTATTCCTCCTTTGACTCTATCATTTGAGGGAATTTTTAAAGGCCTGAAGAGGTGAAAGTATCCAATATTTCGCATGAAAAGGCAAAAATTAGAGCGGGGAAAAATAACAATTTTGTGCAACAGATTTTCATCGTGTGACTTTTGGCACGTTTTATTTTGGCACACACTGGGGGCTCCCGACCCACAGTTAGGACACCACTGATCTAAATCACTTTCTAACCACAGAGGGTCTGATAATGAGAGAGAGGAAGGGATGACACTGAATTGGAGAGGACTAAATGTGATGAAGTAGTTTTACCCCACAGCCAGCAGTGCTCGCTGTCCTGAAGAAACAAAGGTCAGCCACTACCTACGCATCGAGAGGATGTACGAGAGGCATTACTTTCAGTTTTCCTTGTAGATGGAAGAATCTCTGGCTCTTAACACACTGACAGGGAGAGGGGTTTTTTTTGTTTTAACACTAAGGTTATTGACAGAAAAACCATACGAACTAAATCTACAATGATGCATCGCTCCACTGGCGGCATAACCATGCAAATATTATGCAGGAGCAAGAGATAAATAGCTTGGCAGGCTGGAAGAATCAATACGTTCCTCTCTACTGTTTTATTGACTTAACCTGAAGGGTCATAAGGACCCTATATTGGAAATAAGAGAGGTATACAAAGACTCCAAAAGGTCAGAGGGCAAAGGTCTTGGTCACTTAAGGTCTCTGCATTTCTTCCTAACATCGCTAAAACTGCTGTATGTGCCGTTTTTTTGACCATTCATATCAGTTTTGCACAATCTATGATAATCATATACAGTTAGGCTTAGTTTGTGTAGGAACATGCCATGTTTGTGTATTTTGTCTGACTGTGATTGTTATAACTGGGGTCACTGTATACATTATTAAATATACATTATACTGTTAATATAATGTATATTTCGTATAGCATTGCATTGTAACACTGTATGTTGTATAAGCTAGTTTAGTTAAACACAGTGGTGGACATAGTACATTTACTCAACTACTGTATATATGTACAGTATGTAACTGTAAACATGTTATGGTAATACACTCTGTTGACAAACTATTTGTTTTACGATGTGACTGTGAGCGACAGTAGCCTTGAGAAAGAAAGAAGAAGCTTCTGTGGGGGCACAGTGAGAGACATTATGCAGAGGGAACTGAGATACTGAAAGACTCGCTGCTTAAGCTTTGAGAGAGACTGGTTATCTGCAGGGGGGGGGGGGGGTATCATCAGGCCGAGCTGTGCCATATATCACCTCTTGGCCCTGCACTTTACCACAGACCTCTGCAAATGTATTCTGTGGAGGAATTTTCCATGACCGCCGCCGCCTTTTTCCTCTTATTCATCATTTAGCTACCCCCCCCCCCCCACGCCCCCCCCCCCCCCCCCCACACACACACACACACACACACACACACACACATACCATATTCGAAGACACCAGTGGCTGGTTATTTCTGATTAATCATTCCTTTATTTGTTATACCAGATGACATCATGAATAAATGTATGTTTGAGTAGTTTGCACCACCACTACCGTTTGCAGGGTATTTAGACGTCTTTTTAAAGATAGTCTTTCCTGATTTTATTGTCAAACGTGTCAAACTTTCCACTGTATCAAATGTCCTCTCTCTCAGCAGCTTCTCCTGCAGAGTTAGTTTTGGTCATATTTCCCTGTTAACACTTTTCAACAGCTTAATCCACCGCTTACAGTACGCTTCCCTAAACCTTCTGTTCCCTCTTTTACCAGTTTGTCCCTCTTTCCTTAAGCTTTTCCCCACTACCTTTACCTTATTTGTTTCCACATTGGTTGCTGTGTATACTTGACCCGCCAGCGTCTGTTTTACTTTACTTCCAATTATGGTAATCTGCAAAGGTTTAATAGCATTATAATGGTATTTGCACTCGTCTGCAAAGCCAAAGCTGAATGCTTAAAATAAATATCTGGAGACTCCAGGTTCCTATTACAAACTGCAAACTATCAAAACATGAACACACAATGAAAATAATCATAAAACTCTACATGCAACATTTATTGTCTCTTTGTAATTTCATCCATATTTCCTTTTTTATTTCTCCGTAGGCTCACTTGCGCTCAGTGGACGTGAAGATCTTGCAGCAGTTGCTGGCGGTCCATGAAGGCATCGAGGCAGTGAAATGGCTGCTGGAGGAGCGCAGCACGCTGACGAGCCGCTGCAGCAGCCTAACCAGCAGCCAGTACAGCCTGGGCGAGGGCCCTGACACCTCCTGGAGAGGCTCCTGGAGCAGCCTGCAGGACCCCAATGACAAGCTGGACAACATCTCCATCGGCAGCTACCTGGACACCCTGGCGGATGACATGGATGAGTACTGCCCCTCCAGCTCGGAGTCGGTCATCTGCTCCACCACACCGCTGGTCTCAGAGGCTGCTCTTGGGGGCCGGACAGGGGGAAGCACTGCGGCCACGGTCACAGCAGCAGGGACGGGAACTGGGGTAGGGGTGAGGTCTGGTACTGGGGCTGGCAGTGGGATTCGAGCTGGGCCAAATGAAAATGGAACTGGGGTTGGAAATGGAACGGAGGTGAAAGGTGGACTAGGGACTGGAGTTACCAGTGCTATCACCGGGATTGGGATTGCTGGGCCTGGAACTGGGAAACCAGCTGTTCCTGTCAGCTCTCCCCAAGCCAAGTCTGAGGCCCCCAAGCAAGATGCTCCAGTCTGGACCAAGGCTGCAGAGACGGGTAAAGGAAGCCCTGTATCTAAGGACAATACCCAGACCCAAACCGGTAAGTCTAACGGCGTCCTGGAGAAACCAACCATGCAAACAGGCAGCCCAACCCGCCCCAAGCTCAACGAGAAACTGGGAACCAGCCAGAGCCCCAAACTCAAACCTTACAAAAACGGAAAGATCGACTTGGATACTTGCAAAATGAACGGCAAAATGCATCTGGAGTACGACGCCCACTGGCGGTGGGTGCAGTCGCAAGAAGATGTGACGTTTTTGTAAGAAGGATAATAACAGAGGGGAATAAAGCCACTATTGAACACTCCCTCTGTAACATCGAAGACCAGATCACTGAAGGACAGAAGAAGATCGAACTGCTGTCGTGAAATGCACATAGCGAGGCTTTCCTTGTTGAACGACACTGGTTTGGAAAGACAAATGATAACTTGTTTTGTCCTGTTGTTCCCTCCTGTGACTGCACTAACTTTCTATAAAACATTGATGTCAGTATTAAGGTGGTTGCACATAACAGGATTTTGACCATATTTAGCCAAACTGGGCTGCCTCACACAAACTTAGGAGAATTGATCCTGGTAAAATCCTGTGTCACAGTTTTGCTCAGGGTCTTTCTTGGCATTCCCTGATTTTACTCTGTTCTTTTCTAAAGCACAGTGAGAAGATCTGCCGGAGAGCTGAAACATGAGTTCAGATTGCTTGACATATTAACATCAACCAATGTCAATTTGAGGATTTCAATTCTAATTTGACCTTCTCATCCAGAAAAAGAATTCCCATAAACTACAATTCCTCTACTTATACTAAATGTATAATTAAAACCCAGGGGCACAACAAGATTTCTGACCCCCCTTAAAGAATTTCACTTTGGGATCAACTGAATTACTTCATACGTCCTGTGGTGGGCCCTCTACAATCATCACCACCTTTACCTCCACTAATAACAGCACTGATACAGCCTATTGTACTGCATTTAAGTAGTAGACCAAAGTTTCCCCCTATGAACCCCATTATGTTTGAGTCACAAATTAAATCTATTGTATAAACCCTTTGACTTAGACAATATAACTGAACACTGAATGGTTATTGACTGAATTCCTTCATAAAGTATTAACAAAAAAATCAAAACATAAGTATTAAACACCTTTTTGATAAAATCTGTGAGCGTGTTTCTCCCCGAACTCGTAGATACCTGAACAAAAAGTAGTGGATCTGAAAATAGAAGGCAGAGCTCTGAGGTTAGTAAAAGTTTCCCCATATTGAGAAATAAGGTACCCACTGCTAGCATTTGTGTCTTTGTGGAGCTAATAGCTTCAGTGCTTAACCAACCATCTGCAATATTGTATATTCACTGAATCGCAATCCAGCTACTCTGTGCATCAGGTACTAGTCGTGACTGGTTGTAGGCAAATACTGAATATGGCTGAGTTTATTTTTTCTTTTTGAACCGTTGTGGTGACCTTTGCTAGTTTTTATAAGCAGCTGTTGTGCCTGATTGGTGTAAACCTTAACTACATATGCCTGTACTTTCCCTCCTGAGATGACTGCACTGTTGTTATGATAATCGGAGTTTTTTGACTGATTTTATTTGTGTTATTTTTGCCTCCTCCTGGCCCCTTGCGTGTAAAAATGGCTAGACCAACAGTTTGTGTGCTCTCGCCATGTGAGTGTTGACTGGTAAATGTGTTATGTTGGCTGGGTGGATATTGCATGCCCTATGCTGAGAGCTTTACTGGTTAAATCAGGAGAAATGTGTGGAAGACCTAAAACAATCAGAGAGGAAAAGCAATATTTCTTGAAGTCTTTCTACTGGCTTACGTAAGCAGCCTCCTCTCAGCAAATCTAATAATTTTGTTTGTTCTTCAGGAGTTTCCAAGACTACTGACAGGGAGAGGATGTGTGTGTGTGTGTGTGTGTGTGTGTGTGTGTGTGTGTGTGTGTGTGTGTGTGTGTGTGTGTGTGAGAGAGAGACAGATGAGACCTGCCTGCCTGAGCACAGCTGTCCTGCTCAGGTTCATATAAGAATAGATTATTCCCAAAGGTTTTCAAGCGTTTTCAGCTCATTCATCCCGCCGTTACTATATTTCCTCCCTGTCTGCAGTTAGTCATGTCACGCTGCAGCGGCCGTGCAACACTTTTGATTAACGGAGGGGAACATATTACATAATCAGTATAGGCTTTTTTTAACCTACGGTATACCTTCAAAAAAGGCTCCTCGTAAAAAGGTTTGGCTTCCCCTCTCGCCTACCCTATATGACCTTCTGAAAAAAGCAACAGACTTTTCCTTTTAACCATCCAGTTGACCGTTCTCTAAGACCCCAGTCCAAAGCTGGACAGACCTGTTGTGCCTAGTTCAGGAGAGGGGTTTAGCAAACGGTCAAAAGGCCTAAATGGATGGTAGCTCTTTCACGCCATGTAAAGAGTTAACTGCTTGTTAACTGCCACTGCTTGCATATATATAATGCAACTAGTTGTTATAACGTGTCGACTTGGGATTCAACTATAGCCAGTCCATCTTTTTTTTTCAATTTCTGCTCGGTCTCACTGTAAAGAAATTCTATCTTTATAGGCAGCTACAGTGAGATGTTAAACTCAGCATCTCCATTTGTTTGAGCCACTGAAGTGTTTCCTCTCTCCTCCTCCTCCTCCTGCCTTTCTTTTCATCCGACTTTCCACCACCACACTGGTTCGATGGAAATGTTCAGCCTGTGCCAACACACACATCATGCACACACAATGCCCTCTCGCTGGAGACAGCACCATAAAGCCGGCCCCACAGAAACAGCGACTGTAGGCCAGACGTGGAGACAGGAGAGGAAAACTGTGCTCAAACTGGACCTTGAACTCTTGGACGAGTTGGAACATTTTTTTAAAATCTGTCCCCCTGTTTTTTTTCCCCCTCTAAATCTCTTTGAATACAAGAAGAATCGCATCTATCCATCGCTGGATAAGTATTTCAACCGTGGTATATCATCCAGCCACAGTATAGAGATGAGGTCATTTGAAACCTCCTTCCCTTTTTAACATATGTGTTGGCTGTAAAGCAATATTGCATGCCAAAGAGTCTGTCTGCTCCGCTAGTTTGTGGTTTTCTTTCCAAATTCGTCGAGCCATATGGGGGAAAAAAACCCTACATTTTAGTGCAGGGAACAAACCTGTAAAACACATTACATCAAGCTATAGTGTGTTTGTCTGAAGCTATACTGTAGCCCAAGATGTTGTAATGTGTTTTCACTGGGAACATCCAGTTTAAAATTGGAATATGAACATTGTTTGAAAAACGCTCATTGGCAGAGATGTAATGGGTACTGACAGTCTAGGTGCCAGGAGAAAAGCGTTTTTTGAAATAAGGATAATAACTGCTGTGTGCATGGATAAGAATGGAAGTGTTACTAACTGGCACGCTTGTGGAAAATACCTTCCAGTTAAAGCTGAAAGCCTCTCCTCACTTCCCAGATGTTTTAGGACGGTATGGAGGTAAACACCACCCGGCAGGCTTGCGCCCTGAAATCCTTCTGTTCTATCCTTTTATGATGTCCAGGATTTGTCAGATGCCCGGTGCGTGACGTGTTTGCCTTGGCTTCAGGTGCCAGGCACCCTCCAGCTATTCTGGGCTCAAGACAAACAGCATGATTACATAGACGAGTGGATATCCACAAGGTTGCCATGACAATGAGACCTAGCAGGCTTCAGCTCTAGTGGCCACGTAAAACAGAGAGAGTCAGAATAACAACCATTAGAATGATGTTCAACTCCTTGATAGGTCATTTGTGATGAATCCTGTTTACATTTTCAGGTACGTCTACCTAATAAAGCACCCTGTACAAAGGGGTTTCACCTTGTGGTTTTATTAATGGTTAATATTTTGTCTAATTTACTAATGTTTTATAGATTAATTATAAGCCATTTATAATAACAACACTTGGGTTACTAGGTAGTGAAACATCTGGTGATTACCTGGACCTGGTGATTAAAACCTTTTGATTATTAACATAATAACATTTACAACTGCTGACTTGATGGGTTTTTGAAAAGGTAGAAACTCATGAGCATTTGTTCTAATTAAGGCTTACAAGTGATCTATAAAGCATTGGTAAATGATTGATTGACCATTAATAAAGCCATTACTCACAACGCACCAGCAAGAAGATTGAATGTGCTGACAGAGGGAATGTGAATTAATCTGGCTGCTGCAAAAAGCACTATTAATAATTAATTAATATTCCTGGTTGAAAACCTTCAAAAGAAAAACAAACAAATTCTTCAAAATCTCTTGAAAATATTTCAGCAGCGCTTTCCTGGTTAAATAAATAACTAAATGTAATAAGATATTCACCTTGGACAGCTCAGTATGTATTTGTGAATAAAAATAAGTCCAAAGTTAAACAAGACATGCAAAAGCAAATGCACATCTTTCTTGTCCAGGTGCTGTGATTGAGATGCTTGCCCCTCAAGGACCCTTTAAATCTAAACTCTTCAATTGAGATTCTTCTGTACCCGACAAAGAGCCAGTTTGGGCTCAAAACATACTTTTTCCTATGTGATACATTTTTAAAAGGTTGATTAACAGTGTTGAGAGTCTTTGAGAGGCAGAAATCAGAAGCCACACAAGGTGAAAAATTCAGCGTCAGCTTCAGATGATAATTGTGTTCCTCAAGATGATAGGAATTCAGTTTTTCATTTTCATCGCAGCCTAACAATATGCACAGTACTGTAGTCACTGCTGGTACCTTCTTCTCGCACACCCCTCTGCTCTGTTCTGCTAGAGTAAACAGCTCTGCCATCCTCTCTATTAGCCACCTGAAATGATGTCAAGAGCCCTTTGACTGCAAGTTTTGGCCATTTTTGAGAAGCTGAAAGAGTGGTTGTGCCTCCCTGGAGGCAGAACACAGGGATAAACAGTGAGCTGAGCGGCGTAGCACACAGCATGCAGCTAAAAAGAAGCTTCCACTGCCGGTGTCCTGCTGTTTTCTTCCTTCCTCTTATACATACACAAACACACACACGAGCACAACTTATCCCGGGACTGACGTGGGTCGCTAGGTACCTGACAGCCCCTCAAAGAGAGCCATTAAGCATTTCCTTTCCTTGATTCTTATTTATACTTTATCCCTGTGTGTGTGTGTGTGTGTGTGTGTGTGTGTGTTTTGTTCACATCCCAAACAGCTCAAAGAAACAGAAGTGAATTGAAATCAGCCCCTCTGAGTGCACACTGGGCTCTGAACCGGGTCCAAAACTTAACTTAGGCAACACAAAGCTTAGAGGACTGAAAGATAAAAGCCACAGGGACCGACTGCTGTTTACCGGATCAGTCGAATCAATATCTTGCTTGAGTGAGTGGAACGTTTTTTTTATTTCCGTGGTACGATGCATTTTTATCGTTTTGTTATGCAATGTGTCCAGAGAAAAATGTTCAACAAATGACTACGATTATGTTCGTTAATGTGGAGAATTATATTATGCAGTATGTAAATTATACAAGCTTATCCAATGATTAAAGGTATTTTAAATGTTTTTGCTTGTGTTTTTATTCCCTTATCAGATAGGGAAGTGGAAGTAAAAACATCCTATTCGGCACTTTCACCTCTTGATCCGTTGGACAAGTGTATCAAATATTTCCCCCGAGAAAAAGCAAATAAGAAATTCAAAACCGAAACCTGCCCACCCACTCTTCAGTGAGCAGTTGTTTTTTCTCTCCTGACCTCTTAATGTAAACTACTCTGAGTGCTTCCACTGAACCTTATGTAGATTTCTAATCAATACTTGGCCCAGTCGTCCCTCGAAGGTTTGTCAATGCAGATCCATTAGCACTCAAAGCACTCAATGGCCATTTCCCAAAAACAACTTAGAAGACGTCAGTTAAGTATTGCTGTTTGATGAAAATAGAGAAAGCATCATCTTCTTCGGGTAACTCAAAGAAAGAATGGATACGGAGGAATATAAAGTGTATATACACAGATACATTATATGTGTATATACAGTTTATATGTAGCCTGGAGATCACCCGATTTTCAACACATGTAAGGTACATGTACTCCAACAAATGATGGAGGCTTTGTTTAAGTCTCAACCATCATCAGGAGCAGTTTGGTGTCAGGAAACACACAGCAGGTAATATACCAAGTTTGGGTTGCAGGCCTCCACAGCTTGTAAGATAGAACAGCACATATCAACACATACCAACATTCACTGCTCTCAACATCATGTAAACAACAGGAAGATTTATAACTACTACAAAACCATGTACCTTCAAAATGTTAAAGGAATAGTTCAACATTTTGGGATGTTTTCTCTTTCATGAGAAGATCGATACCACTCGCATGTTTGTCCGTCAAATATGAAGCTACAGGCGCTTTGCTGTTTTCCAGCAGTATTTGTGCTACGCACCTCTACTGTGCAAATATATACGATCAAATATAGATTTGGTCTGTTCAGTATTTCTTTTGTAGTACGACAAATGATCAAACACATAATAATTATGATCTGTTTGTCAGTTATCCATCTTGTGCATTCGCACTTGCAATGGGGCATCACACCTCCTGACATGCTCACACCTTTAAAGGGTCACAAATCAAAAGGGTTTAGCCCCACTGTCAGCTGACATCATCCCATGTGTATGTTCAGTGTGTGCCCCCCCCCCCTCCCACTCTTCTGGTTACAACTCAGCAGTATTACGGTTTATCTTCTCTAATGGGGGCAGATTGTATCAGCCTCATGTAATCTAACAACAACCTCTGGGCCCCTTTGTCTGTCTGCTGGAAAGAAAACTATATTCTCACTTGGCTGTGCGAAAAAGAGGCTTAGGAGCGGAGGGCGGTGGGGATGTGACGTGGTCGAGTGTTTTCTGCAGATCTGAACATAAAGTGGTTGGCTGAACAGATTGAGGTGATGATGGTGGTGTGTGTGGGTGAGAAGACGCTCTCTGGGGGGGGTCAAAGCCAGGACACCCAGCTGTAGCTGTATTAGTGAGTAGTGCAAAGCGTGGTGGTCCAGCCTAACTAATAAAGCTCAATCAGAAAGAATGCTTTTCATATGCTTCTTCTCTCTAATTCAAGCGTCTTTTGTCCCCTTTTGTCACCAATCTGATTTCACCACGACCTCTGTCAACCAATAATGCTGTAGCTGTCAGCTGGAGTGCTGTCTTTTCAGTGCTTGATCGGCGCCATCCCTCCACCCCTCCACCCCCGCAATTCATCAGAGTCAGTCCAGAGTGTGATGAGCTTCTCAACAGTCCTGCTCCAGTTCACATAAAAAAATCTAACGGATCGTCACTACCACTAGTATTAAGACTCTGTCTGACATTTCAGGGTGGAGGGGGAGGAGAATGCTTACAAACTGGATGAAAGCTTTTATATTTCCTGCTCTGCACATCTCTGTTGAGCTGAGGGAAATAGGAAACACCTGTTAACACTGATTGATTGACAGTAGGGGAGGCCCAGGCCACCCCTGAAATCGGATTGGCCACCCCAGTTGTCACCCCATTATCCTAAACTATGATTGGCTATCTGCCCAGTCAGGGGCAGGAGTTTAGTTCAAACAACTGTTTGACGAGCAGACTGAATGTTTGTGTAGAAAATATTAAAGAACTTAAAAATGTTTGCAAGCCAACACAAGAACAGACGAATGAAAGTGTTTCAAATGTCCAGGATGGTTGTAATTGACTACGGTATCTTGGGCTGTGTTGCAAGAACCCACTCAAAGCTTTTGTGGCAGTTTTGCACAACTTTAAGACACTGTAATGCCAGTAATTAAAGTTGATATGAGAAATGGTAAATCAATGCTGTAAGTGTGTGTTTAGCCTCTAGAGAAACTAAAGCTGTGCTGACAATGTGCAGCTCCGTTGAGATGATGAACTGCTGTGTTTCGATGCCGGTGTCAGTGTCAGCCATTGATTTTCACAGTCCAGGAGACAGCGGTTTTGTCTGGTAATGCACAGCTCTGCTAATTGAAGCAAGCTGTGTTTGCGGCTGCCGTTGACGCCTGTGTCAGCAGAGACTTTCATTTTACAACCAACAACCACAAGAAGCCGTGAGACCCGCTGATGCTAAGCAGACTGTAGAGCAGCACATTTTAACTCGCAGTTCATCAACTGATTAAGGAAATGCCACTGCTTCAACCTGCGTTCTCTTCAGAGGCCTGCAAGGTATTTTTATTTCCACTTGAGCGTGTTTTTTCCCCAGTGGGTGGCAAGTGTGCGGAGTGCACACAAACAATGTGGGTAGACTGTAAAAGCACAGTGAAACAGTGGGAAGGAGGAAGGCTTCCTGCTTACAAGACAGGGCTGAGGACCCTGGAGAGACACCGAACACTGGGGGGGTGACGGAGAAAACACGAACAAAGGAAAAATGTGACATTTTGGGAAATATGCTTATTTGCCTTCTTGCTGAGAGTTGAGAAGATTGATACCACTCTCATGTCTGTACAGTAAATACAGAGCTTGATCCAGCAGGCGATTAGCTTAGCTTAGCATAAAGACTGGAAGCAGGTGAAACCAGCTGGCCTGTATCACAGAAGTTCACTTACACTTGAACATATATTATATGTCTAAAAAATTTAATTATTTTAATAACTCAGTGGGTTGTGATGCTATCAATTCCATTAAAACACAACAAAGATGCATATGAACTCTTGATACACACCATAAACACATGTAAACTTTGAGTTGTGTAGTGCAGATCCAATAAAAACACATTTGCTTCTTCAGACCTTCTTCGTTCTGTCAGCCGCCCAATCAGGTTAAGCATAATGGTTATAATGAGCCACAGACGACAGCCACACAGTACCACTAATCTCCTCGAGTACCCCTCGATAGCATGACAGCAACCATTCAAAATAGTTTGAGTCTTCCAAAACTGGAGGGGGAAACACCACAGGTCCTCCTCCCCTCAGCCTCAGTGTGGTGTGAGAGGAAACCACAGATCAGGACCTCTTTATCCCCAAGTGTTGCCTCTCGACCGAACATTACCACAGCAGGGACCAGAAAAGACAGTCAGCGATGAATCTGTAAAAAAAACAAAATATACACAAGTGAGAAACTAAATACTGATTCACCTTAAAATAATGAGAGAAGATTGGAGATTGAAATACTGAGCAGAGGAGTGTAACGTCTTGTATTACTGGATAAAAGGTGAGCTGTTACAGAGTGAGTCACATCCCAGCTTTCATTTCATGGTTTGAGTGGATAAAGAAGCCTGGCCATAAATAAAAAAGAGAGGGTATTAGCTCACTAAGTTGAATTTTATTGAAGCAGATGGAATTCAATTTGATGTGGATTTTGTGAACATCGATCCAGGAATCCCAGATTTCAGCTTCTTCATAGCCTGTGACAAAAGAGAAGAGACTTTAGTAGACATGAGGGAAATCTGACACGACTACAGCTATGGTATGAAGAATGCAATAGTGTATGGGGGGGGGGGGGGGGGTAAAAGAGACAAAAACCTATTTAGTGAAAACCAAGCAAAGTATAGGGGGAAGACATATGTAATCAAAACCCCTTAGGATGCCTGGTAAAACATTTTAATCAGGTAAAGGTTGTCACTTACTTCAAATACTCAAGTCTCTTGTTTCTGTTATCAATAACTCATGACTCCAATGCAGTCATCTGACCATTCCCCATATCCCTTCAATTTACATCCAAAAAGTTCAACTCCTCCAAGTTTCTTTCAGCAAAAAACAGTTGGAACTATTCAACCTCTATTTTCCTCCATTCTTAAATATTAGAAGATCAAAAACCTTTTTAATTCCAACCTCCAACCTGCAGTGATTGATTTTTTTGGCCACTTGGTGGCAATGGAAACAAGTTGTAAACACAACACTGACTTATCATCATCTTTTAAAGTGATGTGGTGAGCCGCTTTGTAAACAGTTGCTTCTTTACACAACCAGCAGTTACAGAGCAACATTTTCATTCATTTGGAGTCGTGTTTGTGTCCAATGTTCGCTCTCTTTTAGCTCTAACTCCTGTGAGAAATATGTGTCTCTTTAGCTGCTAAATGCTCCACTATGTTCACCAGCTAGTCTCTGACTGTGTCTGTCTGCTGTTTGGTGCTGAGCAGGAGGTGTACACAGTACGTTTTTTTAATCATCTGACCACCTTCTTGACTGCTGTATCACATTTTTTGCAGACGGGACATGTGCAGTAACCTAGACAAATTAATAAATCAACCTGTAACGTAACATCCAAACGTCTAAATAGGAAATTCTCTCTAAAAATCACCGGAATCATCATAAAATTTATACAACAACAAAGCTATGTCCAGTAAAAATGAGTGCATATTAATAATATATAAATATATACGCGCTCTCATAGCGTCATGTTATTAATCCCATCATTTCTCCCTCCCCCTCACATTAACAACTACTCGGATTCTGTGACAGTTTGTTAGGACGTTCCCAGACGGTGGAATGTGCACGACCGTCCCACGAGCCGGTTGCTACTGTTGAGTGTTTTTACTCCAGAGGTCCCCGGGCTCTATGGGACGCTGAGGGAAACAAACAAAGGGGGCAGAACTAGGCCGTGGTGTTCCCACCGAGTGACGTAACCTGACGTGGGTCAAGGTCAGCAGAGGCCGGGCTTTTTGGGAATTGTTGCTGGAGTTTCCAATGGCTACCCGAAGATTTTGCGGTGAAGTAACTCATAACATAGTTGGGGATGGAGCCATCTGTTTTGTGTTAGCGTGACTGGGTGTGCGAGTGCGTGCATGTGTGTGTGTGTGTGTGTGTGTGTGTTAGTTTCCCAGCAGGATTCCTCGGTTGCAGCATACTCTGCAGGTTGTCATTGAGGCCATTTTGTGTTCACTGCTCACTGTTTGCAAGATGTAATAACATATTTGCGGGCAGATGCCGCTTGTGTCAGACGTCTCGGCAGCAAAGTGAGAGAGACAAGATACAGCCAATGAAAATAACAGGCAGGCGTAGGGGGGAAAAAAGATGAGATATGAAGCTGACCGTTCAACCCAAGGTTATATCACTTCCAATTTGTTTGAAGACTGAATGGAGTATTGATCATGTAATCCCTGACCACAGAGTCAAGGCTCCTAGATTCATTCTTATTCCACTTCAGCGGTCGATATTACTTTGAGGTCCTTGTGTTGTCGGATCTAACTTAGAGAAGAGTTCAGCAGGGAGGAAATCTGTATAATTAGACTGTTCTGAGCTGTATTTCAATAGAGGAGGATGAAAATGTGCCTTTATTAATCTATCTAGGTACTAACTAAATCACTGATTGATTGGAAACACAGGAGGATGCTGATGCTCAATGCAATCAGTGCGAGGCGCTTACCAGCCCTGCACACCCGTGCAGGTGTTTTCACTTATCGTGCCTGATTAGACCTTTTGAAGAATGCGTGAGGATGTACAGACTGTGCATGACTGATACCTCTCTTACTTGTTTTGTTGCACCTGTTAGAAGTGTAACACTCTCGCCCTATCATTATCATTCTTATTGGTTCATGTAGTTTGGTGAAGCAAAGCACGTAGCTCAACCTGAACACAGGTCAGGTAAACTGTGGGGCCAAAAAGTTAGATGAACGCATACAGTAAATGTCTGAAGTGCAGGAGCAGTTTGAGAGATTCTCCTTTTCTACAAGACAGGATGCTGAGTTTGTGAAAACGATCACTGAAACCCTTTTCACCTGTTTTCAGTGTAGTTTGTAATTGAGAGCGTAGCTTTAGCAGAGTTAGAGATCCGACATGACAACACCTACAATATGTTGTAGTGGGGGGAGGGGTGGGGGGTTAAAAAAGATCATGACTACAGTGCTATTGCTGTTACATGTCTCTATGGGTCTCTGGAGAGCAGTGATGGAGCTTTCCAGCAATGCATTAAAAGGAGTGCAACATACCATAAAGCGGGGCTTCTCTGTACTGCTGACACAGCTCATGGAAATGTCTGACACATGCTCATGCTCATGTACATATGCTGACTCTTTCGTGCACACGTATGCACAAAGACAAACGGATCCACAACCATGTGGATCATATCTGCACTTAACTGTGTAGCACTCTGTCCTGTGTTATACCCTCAGTACAGACTTCATCTGTGCAGCAAATGAACTGTAAAAATACCCAAGTAATTGTCTAAAACTGCTGGACATGTTCAAAGAGAAAATAGGCTATCAACCCCTTGGCTTAAAACCTACTTTGGTTGTTCACAGTTCAAAGGAATATTTCCAGAGGGGGGGAGGGGAGGAGTCAGAAAATGGGGAACAAGTGCACAGAAGCCTGGGGTGTTGCCTTGCCACATGCCTGTTGTGGACCTCCAACCAATTAGGCCTTAATTGAGTGTCAGAGTGAAAGGGGGCCATTCGGCTGAGCCTCTTTCACCCTGTTAGCCAGAGACAAGCATGCTTTGTGACACACGTACTGACTGATCTGGAGGCATTTCGTTCATTCGGCCCACTTACGAAAAAGGCTGCCCCGGGTCCCTTTCAAAAGGCTCATGTGCATCTCACGTTTTCTCCTATAAAACAAGTGGACAAATGGGTTTTTACCATGCAAATGATTGGGTTAATGGTTTTTGGTCGAATATCCGTTTTGTGCCCGATAAATATGTGGGGTAATGGTTCTTTTTTCCCCTCATTGCAAACAATCAGGATAATGGGTCACAATCGGCGAGGGCGAGCTCTTTGATGGCGTATTTCAATACCAAGAGCGTGGAAAGTTTGTCTGTCACCATCAAGCTCGGGTGACCTAGTTGTTGTGTCTCCAAACAACAAGAAACAACAGTGGAGAACGGTTGTGTGAGGTAATATGAAGGGCTTTAATTTAGAAGTATGTTGAACACTACTAACACATGGGCTAGTTAACTACACTCAGATCGTTCTTGTTGGATTGAATTGGGTCTGCTGGACGGAGGTGTGGCCTCAGTGAATCAGATATGAGCAATGAGGCTGAACTTCTGAGATTCACAGATGTTTAGCAACTAATCCAGCTGCTGTTGGATGATGAAAACAATCTGATATGGTATATATCAGATGATTCAGGCATTTAGAGAAGCTGCTCCTTAAAAGACATAGGCAGATATTTTCAAGCAAGTTCAGCATAATTTCAGTTTATAGAGGGAAAAATTAGGTTTAAAGAGATATTGAATTTCCTGTTTTGGGTTAAAAGCTTCTCACTCTTATGAGTGATGGGCTCCTTCATGAACACACTGTTTTCTGCCAAAGTTTAGTTGTTTTTTTTCACATGAGAGATTTCTCTATTTAGTGTTTTTGTCATTGCTCTTCTCAGTGGGCGGGGCTCAGCTGAAAAAAAAAAAAAAGGTGATGTCATGTACTTCCATGCACCAATGAGGATTTAGCAGCACTTGACTCCAAATATGATGACAGTTGATTGGTTGTTTGGTCACTGTCAATCACATCTGACCAAACCACACCAGCACAGCCCCAGAGAAGCAGATTAAGTGTTAAACTCTTAATGAAGGATACCTAAAGAGGTTTTGTTAACGTTGATTGTTGCTTATTTAGTTTATTTCATTTCATAGAAGAGAGATTTCTATGTTTAATGTAATCAAGTATATTTCCTTTTGACAAAACAACCCCAGGGCCGTCATTTCAGTCACTGAGCAGTTGAAAATACAAACTCACCACGTGGTGGGCAATCTTCTTAGTGACCTCTAGGGTGGGAAAAACAACACAAGGCAGGTGCAAAGTCACAAAACCTGATTTATTGCATGCTATGTGCTATGATGGTCCTGGATCAGGGCTGTATCACCCAGACGAAGGCATTATAGTGTAAACGCTTGTTAAATAAAGCATGGCATATAGAGAAGAAGAGTTGTGCAACTGTGCAAGAACAGATCAAACACAAACAAATCTTAAGAAATCTTGATCTTACTTGCTCACATCTTTCCTTCACCTCTATCACCTGGTTTGTGATATGAAAAGCTCACGACTATTCATGGAGTCACGTCAGTGGAAAATTGCTCTGAAATGAAATATTGTCAAGTGTCTGATGATATAAATCATACAACAGGCATCACATAACTCATATATTCACAACCCTGTCTGGGAGAAATATGCGTGTCGTCCCAAATCCCCTCAGAGGCCTCCAGCACAGAAAGGGCCCCAAGAGAGGGTCCCAGGGGTCAGCACAGCTTTGGTCTACATGCTTTTTTTCCCTTCTTTCATTCTCGCTCTGTTTGCTCTGTTCCACCTGCTGCCGCAGATACTTTTACCTCATCTGTTTGCAGCGCCTTTTCCCTGTGGCTTCTCCAAATCCATGTTTTTCTTTGTCTTCCTGTCTCTCTCCTTCGCCTCGTGGATGTTGATGACATCGATTCCCCTATAACAGAGCTGCAGTTGAGCCAAGATTACAGATTACAGAGAGAGAGGCTTTACATTCCCAGAGAACCCAATTCTATCCAGCTTGCAGTGCTGTGATGCCTGGCAACCAAGCCAAGCTTTTTTTTTTCTCCTTAGCCCCCGTTGACTAAAAGAAGGAGCACAGCCAATGCAGCGTGCGCAAGCGGCTCCAAACCAGCGAAGGCGGACTTTCCTCCTCGTCCTGGAGTTTTGTAGTGAACCTACCACAATCTGACCTTTACCCCAGATGTCAAGGCCTTCAAAGCCAACGTGGATAAACATCAGTAGCTAAAGCCCTTCACGATCGCTGCACGAATTAATGCCAGGCGATCAATGAAGGATTTACAATGTCAAGCTGCTAAGTCTTTCTCCTGCAGCTGGAGCATGAACAGTGACATTGGTACACACACACACACACACACACACACACACACACACACACACACTTGTCTTTTAGATCTATTTGTCAGTTCACCGATGGCCGGGTTGATAAGACTGTATTGTGCATAATTCACAGGTGAATGTAGTAATGTCAGTAAAACACATGTAGCATAGTAACAGCAGTTTGTCTTAAACAAGCTAAACCTTTTATGGAGCGTCAGTGGACGAGAAACATCACCCACAGAGTGAGTTCAGTACATCTGGTTTGGTGTGTACACATTCTAACCATTGTGTTTTGGGAGAGAGGAGAGGATTTTGGTAAATTATACTTGTGACTTAATTCTGCATTTCATCCAACAGTGGCGGATGTTTTTTCTTACTGTGGTGGATAACCGCAGCCAACCAGTGACGAGCACATCATCATCATCATCATCATCATCATCATCATCATCATCTCCTGGGCTGGGTTACCACACTTGCTGCTGACGCCATCCTGATCATTCTTAAAGATCTTTCTCTGGTGCTCCTTGTTGGTGATTAGTGGGTGGCCCTGCCCCCCATTTAAAGAAGGCTGGAGTTAGAAGGGGCTCTCTCTCTCACTCTCAGATGAAGCTGCCGTCGGCCTGATTTAGTGTTTAGTTCTTTGCTCCTTGTTTTGAGTGTATTTCTTTTGAGGATGAACAATTACGAAATGAATGGATACCAATGGATATCTGAAATGGTAGAGAAAAAAAAACACACCCTACTACCTTAAACACAGTTGTATGGTCTGCAAATTGTGACACGATTAGTTGTTAATAGGCCAAAATATGCGAAGCCACTGCCATGGTCCTTTTAAAGCTGAGGACTAAAGCTTTACCTGTAACCCCTCAGTCACCAGAACAGAGCTGTGGATCAGCATTTCCTTTCCACTCCTCTTCCAGACCGTCCTCTTTACTTCCACTGCTGTTTTCTTCTCCTCCTTTCCTCATCACTTCCAGATGAACAACAGCATCCAGCTCAAAGATAAATCAGTCAGGACACGTGCGTTTGTTTTTGAAGAAAGTTGCAGCACCAGGCAGATATTTCCTGGGAGGCGAGGAAGCTTTCTGTGGAAGTGTTTGTGTTGTTTTTGATTAACGAGGGTTTATTTAATATATGTTTTGATTTTGTAGCTTTCCTTTTGTAACAATGGCTATTATACATTCACGCAAATATGTTTGAGCTTGAGCCTTCACAACCTAATATGGATCATTGAAGATTACAGAACCAGTTTTTACATCACATATGACCACTAAGAAACGATATTTTGTGTGAAATCAGCGTTTTGTGTGAACATTTCACAGTTGTGTCCTTCACATATCAGCATTTTAAAGCCTCTACAGTATAAATCTCTTCGGGTCGTGACAAAGTTCAGGACTTTGAACAAAATCATTTGTGCCAGGAACCTTCAACAGCTCATACGGTCTTCAAAAGGAAAATTGAAGTTAATGTGCGTAATCTTATTTTTCAGTCAGTCTTTTTCCGCTAATGAACAAAAGCTGAAACTTAAGAACAAGATTACTACATTTCACGGATACTTCATTTGTTTACACCATCTCACGGGCAAAGTGTTGGGAGGATTTCAAAAGACCTAATCAGCTCAGAATCGCCCCTTTCATTATTGTCTACATAAGATGCAGTATTTCCCTCAAAGTAAGTCTTAAATACAATTCTAAAAATGCTCATTCCTTACTGGTAGTGCTTCTCTCTGGGAAGGTCCTCTCACTTTTTAGACTGAAGCTCAATCTTTCCGTGGTGATGCTAATTTGTCACAGCTGAGAGATCAGCAGAGCACCAAAGAACTTTCACATGTGCAGCATTTCTCCTGCGGGCCGTCTTATCTCACGACCCCCGTGTTAAGCTGCGGGTTTGCAGACCAGGAAGCAGGTACTGAGGTCTGCTGCCGGGGGCTTCTGGGGGGAATCTGGGTCACTTGACTAGACGCAGCATCACTCTGGAGGCTTGGTTTTGATTTGCGGATCTTTTTGATCACGAGTGGGATGAAATCTGCGTCTTAATTTGAAACACTTGTGTCTTTCTGGTTGGGATCCTTGAAGTCATTATCACCTCACAGAAACACTCGCAGCACAGTTCAGAAAATATAATCCTGCTCCCAAACTATATCCATAACCAGAAACATAACTTCTCCCCCTCTCTGCTGTGTTTCCCTATTTCTCTATTACCATATCTAACCCGAGCATGGCACCAGGCCTGTGCTTTCAGCCAGCAGCTCGCTGCACCATCATGTCCTTCTATGGCAAACACAAGAGACCCAGCACTGAGGGCCTTTAAGGATACAGCTGCCGCCTACCGAGCTCCATTAGTGGTGCTTTTCTGTCCCCGTGTGGCTGCAAAAAACAAATACATCTGTACGACATATTGATCACAGATGGATTTATAATCCTACACTTTTATAATGTCATGTGAAATGCATGCTCGGTCACCGGCAGTTTTTGATTTGCCACGGTTCAGTTTGGTGTGAAACATCTACATATCTTTTATGTTTCTTACTTTGAATAATTCATGGTTATAGGCAGATGTGACACGTTTTAAATGTACAATTACACAATATCACATTTGTTCTGAAAGCTGCCTTTATAACACATTACGTATTGAAATATATGCACTATTAGAGATGTTCAAATGATCTCAACAGATAAAAATGGTTTAACTACTGTCCCTTAAACCTCAGTTCCACCTTGTGTGCATACGGTTTAGTTTAAAGCTCAGTTATAGTGACCTCTAGTGGCGTTTAAGTGATTTCTACAGTACAAAACTGCTAAACCACATTAAATTAAACTGCAGCTCACAAGGGCACAACATTCATATTGAAGAGATTATGTGACTTGTTCCACACAACATGTTATAGGCTACCCTTACAGCTAAATAAAAGACTGAACACCAGACCTTAAACCCAATTAAAAAGCAGTAAAGCTCATATGTGTATGTTTGTTTGTACAACCACCAACAAATAGAGAATATTGTTTTCCCATCTTTACATTTGCCACATGATTATGAGTGTATACCTTGAGACTAATGTCATTCTGGCATATGTTCTTCTTGCAGCCACAAGGTGGCAGAGTATCACTGCAGTTTCAGAGGGGGATATGCACATCTGATGAGTGTGCATGTTTTTGAGTATGTATTTATCTACTCATCTGCGATGATCAACATGCCCACAACATAATACAAAACATACAAAAGAATTGGTGGTGAAGCTGTTTAAGTGTGTACAGATTTAAGTTTACACCTTCACATGATCATGTAAAGCTAATGGTGTGTTTATGTTGTGGTTCATTAGCTTTATCCTATGGTTTTATCACGTCTTGCAAGTGTTTATGGAGCAGCGTCACAACTGAACAGAGCCACTTCACTGATTGTCCAAAAAGACAGCGATGGGCTCCAGGGCCGCTGCAGGCCATTTGGGTGCCCTAAGCGTAATTGCTTTCTTTTATTTGAATAACCATGTTTATCCTTATTTGATTTGTTTCTTGGAGTTTTCAGTTTGGTTTGTGAAATCATGGGGAAGTAATCTCTGAATGACAATATGTAGACTGCAGAATGAAGTCATGAAACCAATCAAAACCTGCAGACACTCTTTGAACAGTTCACTGATAGAACCGATCCCTGTTAACAAACCAGACACACTCACAATAAACACTTTATTTTCACCATGAAAAATAGACAAAAAAATCTCAATATACAATAACAATTTCTGTCAACCATGTTTCGGTATTTTCATCACTTTTAAATTCTGTCTTCCTCTGCTTGCAAATATACATTCTTTTGTCTTTTGTTGACACCAGACGGCAGGTGTCTCTGTCAATGGTCAAACACAGAAAACACATATATCACATATCTCACAGACTGTAACAGAGTCTCAAATGCATTACAGCACAAAGAACAAAAAGACAAGTCTTTGGGTTGGCGGGTGAGTTAGTCCATGCAGATGTTGTTGAGCAAGCTGCCTGCAAATGCAGTAAATTATCTGTCCAAAAATCACCTGCAATTACTCACAGACTGCATCTGTTTTCATCATTAAGTGGGTTTAGTCATTTAGTCACACCAATAGCTTTGAAGTGCCATCCAAGGTTTGCCTTCACTTCACAGGAAACCAAAACTGTGCAGATTCTGGTCCTTTTCTCTCTCGCTTTCTGTGCGTTTATTTATTCTCTTTGAACCTCTTTCATGTTTCACTTAAAATGAAGCCAAAAATGATTCAGCGGAGAATGAAACACAACTTGTTTTCTGCATTATGGTCGGAGCGGATGAGAGAATGAAGGCACACACACAGCAGTCCCACATCTTTTTTTTTTTTATATGCATCTAAGGTATGACCACTGGTGAAATATGCTGCATGTGTAGGATGTTTGAAGCCACAAGATGCCTACCTCGTCTATTGCTCCCTTCCTGATGGCCAATACACTGCTTGTACAGTCTGTCTGCTGCTCTCTGGGAGCTTTAACTGTACATTATCCCACTAGCCTAGCCTCCATTGAAAATATGTGAGTTCAATGTTCTCAGCAGGTAACTGTCTGCAGAGGAGCAGTGCGGCACAGTAGAGTGGGGTTTTAAAGCCCCATAAAGAAAGAAAGAAATGCCTACAAACGAGGCTTGTGCCCTCCTTTTTCCACAGAACACAATAGCAGCATTGATGAACATCAATTTGCAATCACACATGAGTCGAGGTATTTTTACATTTTCCTACTCCACACCTCACTGTGTCTGAAGGAACATATGCAAATCCGCTTTTTGGTTGAGCGCAGTCCACGGCACAATGGATTTGAAGGTGCACACTTTCATTCAAATGCAGTCCGTGTGGGAGTCACGGCCGGGGTGACTCTGTTGGGAGTCTGAGCAGTTCTGAACTGAGGCAGGTACAGCGGAGAAAGGCCACGCGATGATGCTGTCAGCAGCTCGCTTGGGTCCTTGGGGCCGAGCAAAGGGTGCGACTCCACAGAACAGTCCTCTCTGTGCAAAACTACATTTCTAAGCAGGTCAGTTTTTGTCTCCTCCTCTCTCTGCCCCTCGTCTTCCTCACTTTCCTCATCCTCCACTGGATAGTCCATTCCGAGATAATACAAGTCCTTCTCCTCTCTCACCTCCTCTTCGTCTCCTTGCTCTGATGTTTCAGAAAGCTCCTCCACAGAGTTGTAGGAGCGGGAGCGCCGCGGGTCGTCCAGCTCCCACAGGCCGCCGGGGAAAGATCCGGAAATGTCTGAGTTGTTGGCAGAGAAATTGCCCTCGTCGCTGGAGCTGCTGCCACTACCATCCTTATAGTTGAGATGAATGGGCTGCTGCTTCGCATCAGAGAGAAGCACAGTGGCGTATGTGACTGAAGACTGGGCAGAGCTCTCAGTGCTGCCCGGGGGCTTGTCTGCTGGGGGGTCCACTAGCTGTAACTGATCCATTCTTGAGCTCGAACTGGTTAAAGCATCCAGATTAAGGACAAAGGAGGGAGCTCCACCCAGGAGCACCTCGCTCTGCATGGCTTGGGCCCGGCCGACCTCTGAGTCAAACCCTGGAGGAGGGGAGGTAGATGAGGCAGTGGCTGAATCGGGAGTTAGGGACACAAATGGGTCTTGGACTAAAGCTGTCGTCAGAGCCGAGAGATCAACCTTGTCCACTATGACGACTTTGGAAATGTTCTCGGAGGGCAGGAGCAGCGGCCAGGCTGGCAGGCCTTCTGGAGGTCGGAATAGGTGGTCAAAGGTGTCAGCCTAGAAAAAACACATATAAAGTCCAAGGTATTGCCATTAGCTTTCAGAATAAGAGCCCACAGATTAATTAACAGTTATATTTGATTGTTTAATCCATATAAAAAAAGTGTAAAAATAAGTTGTGTGCCGGACTATTTCTTGGCCGGGAAATGTCATTATGCTAAGCTAAGCTAACTGGCCGCTGGCTGTATATATTCATATTTAACAGACAGCCATGAGAGTGGTATCGATCATCTCCTCTCAGTCTCGCAAGACAGTGAATAACCGGACTTCGTTGAGTCCCTGAGTCATCATTTCAGAATAAAATCAGTGTGATTTCACATTCACTTTTACCTTTTTGAAGTCTAGTCCTCTGGCCCAGGAGCACTTGTTTGGGTTGGGCACATCCTTCCACACAAACCTTTTCATCCTGGAAAGAAATGCAGCAGATATATATATATATCATCTCTCTGTCTAAAGGCTTTTTTTCCCCACCTCCCATCAGCTAACATCAAGTGCAATTACACCCTTGTGACCTGTTAAATGTCACTCTTCTAATTTTTCACGGTCAGTGTCTCTGCTCCCTAAATTAGACTGCACCCCGGATATTTCCATCATTTATCATTTCTTACAGGTGTCTGGGTAAAAAAAACAAACTAATTGGATATACCCTGCTGCTGTAAAATTAACACCTGGTACAAAATTAAATATGAAAAAAAAAACTGCCAAGTGTCTTTTGTAAGATAACTCATTAATATCGTTAATCGACGTTTAACTTGGTGCAGCACGTTCTGTGACTGAACATCACTCCGGAGTTTAATTCTTGTAAATATGTCTTTGGATATTTTTGGAGTCTGACCAGGAGCTCTTACTGGTTTTGGGAGAGGACCAAGGTGACAAACAGGACGATGGAGAGGAAGGAGATGATCATCAGCATCATGTAGGCTGCAGGGTCTCCTCTGGTGGCTGTAACGGTTGGAAAACACACATCAGACCTACAATTAATGACACAATGAAAGTGCTGGCATTCTTAAACACTTTGATGTTGAATATGATACTGATACAACAGCCGGAAAGCTGGTGCATATTGGGCTTACCTTTGGCGTACACTGGCTCCCCTTCTCCATCAGCAAACACAGGGTACAAGTAGAAGCCACACTCCTCAGAGCCAAAGAAATCCCCTGAAATTATCCATCGAAACCATGTTGGCCGAGTATTCTTGCTCTTTCCCAGTAACACACACTATATACACAATAAACAAACAATAAAAAGAAGAGGGAGAATGTTACCTCTTAGATAGACGGGGCGGTCAGTGTAGGGCAGTCTGGCCCACGTTTGTCCACTCTGGCCTTGGTGATGATCAGAGTCCTGCTGCCTCTGTGGAGACCACTGGACCACCATGAACAGAGGTACAGAGCTGTTGTCCACCAGACTCCAGGACAGGGACACACAGGTGCTGTTGATAGCCAACACACTGAACGAGCGCACGCAGCGGCCTGCAGTATAGAAAAGAAAAAGCTGAGTGACTTCAACTCTTGGTAGACCTTCTATTACACACCAAATAAAGTTCACTCTTTGGCATATAATCTCTCTGTCTCTCTGTAACTCTACTGGAGGGTGAATTGATTCATCCCTTTTTCTGCCAAACCCCCCCCCAAAAACATTCATTAGAGCATTTTAGCTGAACACAGCTGCCTTCTGTGGCTGAAAACTAAGCAACTAGAGCAGTGAGAGTGAACCAAAATAGAAAACTTGTGGCCCGGACAGGTAAAAAAAAAAGGAAAAAAGAAGATGAAGCTCCATAAAGCCGAGAGGAGCTGCAGATTCAGCTGATAATTCTCTGCAGGTTTATAACTACAAACATTGTCATTTGATACATTATTATAAAAATATATAGCCACTTTTACTTTCCATACAGGGCACAAGAGGTCACTGAATGGTTTGCAGAGGATGATGTGAATCATAAGCTGAGGCCCCTTAACATCCCCATGAGCTATTGGGCTAATTTGTCCTGCTGCTTGTTTGGCTGCTAAAAACACTGAAAACACATTTTCTCTGAATACTTATGGGAAAATGTCACAAACATCTTTGTGGAAAACCATTTTCATTCTGCCGGTCAGTAGTTTAATAAAAACACTTTTCTCTGAATTATGAGAAATGGGAGGGACACACGCACACACAAACATCCCACTGTATTACACAGAGACCTGCCATTTAAAGATGACACTCGTTACCTCTGTTGGAGTGCTGCTAATAGGACTTACTGCACTGAGGCTAATGGCATAGGGCTTTTTATGGGCTCTCCAGAGGCACATGTTTGAAGACAGACATTGTTATATATGTTTTAAAACATGGTGGTTAGTGGTTCAATGACAGCCACCTTGTTGTTTTCTCTCCAGCACATGTGCACCTGTGTCTGTGGGTGTTAGCACTGACCGTGAATCTGATCTTCACCTCACTTTTGTACATTTCTTCACAATGTAATGAAGAACTGCAAACCCTTTTGGTCTCAGCCACAGTTTCCTTACCGGAAAATACCGGCATGTTACAGAATTCAAATCATTGCCGAAGAAGCTCTTTCTTGTGGCTGCTTGAATCTTCATGCGCTGACTTTAGATCCGTCAGTTAATTCAGTCTTTTGTTGTTGACTGAATTAACTGACGGATCATTTTAGCTCAGAAATAATCCCTTTCAACAAGGCAAATCGAGTGACTGGTTTGAATGTTTGTGGGTCGCTGTCCACAAACAAACTGTCTTAGCTGTCCTGGAGACTTCAGGCTACAGAGCAAGAGAGAGGCTGTAAGATTTCTGCGGATGTAGTCTTTGTAGAGGACAGGCAGCGCTTTCCCTGCGTAACTGTCTTGTGAGAAAGTCTAATACTAATGTAATACTGAGAATGTGGGACTTCATGTATCTTCAGGAACAAACCGAGGTGCCTCACACTGATGAGAGGGCAGATTAACAACCCTTTAACCCCCATGTCCTAATAGCAGAATAGTTTCAGTGCACATATGAGAGAGAATATGGTTAATGCTTCCTCAAAATGAATCTAAAGAAAACGTATTTTTCCCAGCTCACTCACGTTTGGGCTGCTTCTCCAGCATCATGTTGACGTTGTTCGAGGAGCTCCCCAGACTATTGTAGGCCTCCACTGTCACAGTTTGGAGCAGCTGGTTCCACTCAAAGCTGTAGGAGGACACCAGCTCGATCCGCTCCCTCGTCACAGAGCCGCTCGAGGACTGGTGCTGGACTACAAATCCATCCACGCAGTAAGAGTGCCCTGACATTTGGAGATGCTGTGAGGGGAAAGAAGCAGGAAACCAAACATCTTAAATGTTGTGTCTTAATTATGAGCCTGAAATGATGTCATATTATTTATTTTAGCTGGTGTACCTCAAATAGCAGAGTGACATTCGTTTGGTTTCTGTATGGGTCATCTTGAAGAATTCTCCAGAAATCGGGGCCACGCTCAGGAGCTGAGGGGAAGGCCGACAATTGCATCACATGACAGCTTTTACCTCTGTGTTGGTGGTGCAAAAGCTAGAGCTAGAGCTGAACTCAGACAGTCAGATGTGATTTTACAGGTCATTTCAGGCATCAAGCCGCATCTGTCAAGGTTGTCGTTGTCTCAAAAGGTCAGCGTTGTTTTGAGAGAGTGAAATGAATGTTGTTCTGCTGTACCTCGGCTGTTTTGAGGCGTGGAGTAGACCGATTCGCTCCATTCGCTCCAGTAGCCGGTGCCGTTGGTGTGCATGCAGCGGACTTGCACCACATACACCCGGCACATGTCCGACACTGCGACCTCCGCCCATGGCACCCGCACTGGACTCTGGACCTGCAGGCATGACATTTAGTGCTCATTTTAGATACAGGAAAATATCTCATCTGTGGAGTGCACATCAGGTCCATCCATCTATCCACTTTACCCAAGCAAAGAGAGAAAATGATCTCCTCATCTTTCTCATCATTTTGACTGAATGTTGTTTCAGCTTTCGAGAGCTCGTGTCCAATTTCAATGAGAATGTTTTAATCAGAGGGCAGGAATATGGCCTCACACCAGGTCATGTCAAACTGACCAGTTGAGTCCATGTCAAAGCATCTTGCCTCATTTAAGGAGATATGAGACTCCAGCTGAGTCCTGGAGCAGAGTGACCTGTTTGTTCCTGTTGTTCTTGGTGGATAAAAATCTTTCTTACAGGTAGAAGAACATTTTGGGAAGACTTTTCAAAATAAAATAGCAGTGAATGAACAGTAGAGAGTTGGATGTGTTTCCTAACTACGCAATAATTACATGCAGATTTATATTTAGAAGGTTTGCAATGTTCTGGAGGGCATCGTCTATTTACCTCCTGCAATGATTGGGTTTCGATATAGGTTAGTGAAATGCCATCCACAGTGCCACTTAGACAAACTTTCTGTCAAAGCCTGCGGTTGCTAAACAATCCAACAGACAAGCTCACCTTCCACTCCGGCTGGGCTCTCACAGCGGACGGTGAGAGGTACCGAAACTGACACTGGAGCCCATCGACTGGCAGAGAGGGAGGCTCCCATGTGACCATCAGGACCCCACTGCTTCGGCTCACTGCCTTCACGCTGGTGGGGCTGTGGGGTTTCACTGCAGGGAAATGGCACGGAAGAAGAGTGTGAGTTTGTCTCAAATGTCACCAATATTTCTCAACACCACTCGTATGTCATGCCGTTTATATCTTTTCAGTTCTTCTGTGATCGAAAGTAATCACTTCCTCAGTATTTAAAAGCTCCCTTCAAACAACTCTTTCCTCTATGAGTATTTAATCTAGCAATGGCTTCCTTGGAAGTTCAATAACCATTTGCCTTAAAACCTGCCATTTCATTAAAATTAAAAAATAATAATAATAATATGCAGAATTTGCCATTTAGATATTCCAGATTTTCTAGAATATCTCAAATATTCATTAGATATTTCCACATGCTGTTTTATTTTGAAAAGACTCTCATAACGCATGGAAAAATCATAACTCCTATGACAATAAGCAATTCATGAAAGTTCCCTTGATGCCCTTTTCAACTTCGGTTAATCTATAATTCGTTCTAAGTGACCAGACTAAATCCATTGTGAAGGACTGACATGTTGTGTTACCGCCTTTATCATGTTGTCATTGTCATGAGTATCATTTCAGTTTATTGCACCTGGAAGGATCTTTAAATCCAACTTTCTGTCCCTTTTTTGTTCTGTTTGGTTTGGATTTGTTCCACAGGTGACTCCATGTTGCTCACCGTGATCTATGGGAGACAGGTAGATGGGTTTAGACCTGATCGGCCCCAGTCGGGACGGCACCTCCAGCCACAGCTTGTAGCAGTTCATCCTCAGAGGCTGGATGGTGCAGGTTTTCTGCCTGGAGTGGACCTGCCGGCAACCGGGCCCCTTCTCCCCCACTTTCTCGCCGGCTCTCTCCCTCTCCTCCATCACATCACATGGCAGGTCAGCCCACCTGCCGCCAAAATAAATAAATGAATCAAGACCTTGAATATTTTGTCATAGTTCTGAACATCATTTCTATTGGTTATGATAACACTGTAGTCCCCACAGTAATTGCTGAGATCTTGGAAAAAGGCAATTGCTGGAACGAAGACAGACGATGAAACTGAGTACGCCCAATATGTCTGTAACAATCACTTATTACACAAGGAAAACTACAGGGGAACTACAGCCAGTACGGCGGGTCAAAGTTGAACCAGGAAGTCGATCTGTAATCTGTGATAGATGTTTACGACAAAAGTTTGTGGATTCATTTTCATTTTCTCCACCAAATAAGTTTGGCTGACCTGGGGATTTGTTTAAAACCTGTTTGATCGTCTGACTGATCATGTTTCTTTGCCCCGTCCTCCTCCCTTCAGACTTCTCTTTAGCGATGCTGCCAGATTCCCACATCTCAGCAATTAACGTATAACAATGTTCTAGGAATCATACTGAAATTACAACTCAAATCACTTAAAAGATCTCTCTCTTTAAAAGATGGAGAATTTGAGAAAAAAGTAGGCAAGAGGGAGAACTGGAGTAAAGAAAGTCAGTTACAAAGTAGTGGTGCATAAACATGACATCATCCTGTCAGTCCTGGTTGTTGTGGTTTGAGCTGTACAGACTTGTCTGTTGTTCAGAAGTACTGATGACGTTGGCTTATAGTTTACTGCGCAGATCACTTCACTTCAGTCCGTGCAGGGTTGGACACAACTATTTCCAGGGTGTGTTCAATAACTGGTACACTCTGTTCAGTAACTTCCTGGTTTCCAGCACACTGAGTTCAGAGCGTTGATTTAAGGTTTCACTGACAATGCTTGTACAAACATCCAAATACACTCCGTTAAAAAGGAGACAGCTACTGTAAACTGTAAACCGCTGCTTTACCTGGATCTGAATGTGGGTTCAGTCCACTGTGTGTTCTTCCAGCTGCAGCCCATAGCGTCGATATCACCGTTGGTTTCACAGTTTATGTCGATGGACGCTCCTGAAACACGCAGGGAGAGACACTCATGTTTAGGTAACAATAACAAACTTCACCTGAGACAGCCTCTGGGAGTTTATTTTGATTCACATTCTTGTACTGTCACATGTCGCCACTCTCTTTCCTGTCTTTGTCCACTGCAGCGGAAACTGATAAAGGGACGTGGACTTCCAGCACCTTGATGAAATGTTGATGTTTGACTTTCACTACAGTCTTAAACTGAACATAAGTGAAGTCTTTCTTTCCTTGGACATGTAACAGTAGTAGCAATAGTCCTTAACATTGCATAATAATACTATATATATATTATATTAATATATTGGTGCAGCAAGGCTCACCTTCTACATAGATTTGGCTGTATGGGATGGTCCACTCCTGAGTGCACTGGAGCAGGTCATACATCCGAGTCTCTGAAGGGCGCACTGTGATCTGGCTTACCTGTTTTGGGTGGGGAGTTAGATTGATGAAGTTATTTACATAGACTGTACTCTTCTAAAAACACACAGGGAAGTCATTTGACTTTTTGGAAATGTTCCGAGAAACACACAAAGAGCTTTTTTTCTCACCCATTGGTTGACCGGGTGGTACTGGCTGCGATGGAGCCGCTGTTGGAAGTTGAGCATCCACATGGCCGTGCTGGCGTTGATGTTGTGGTCGTTGAACACGCAGTACACTGTTACGTTCTCCCCCGGTCGTGCCACCACTTTCTCGGGAATGTAGCTCACCGCTGCACACACACACACATTGTTTTTTTTTATACAAAGCACCTTCAAGGAATGACACATTAAGAACAGACAAAAGGCTAAATGAACGTCAATAGTAACAAAGGACGCCCCACTCATTCTCATTCACCCACAGTTCCCATGTAAGTTTTTACAAAAGAAAAAAACTTTTTCAGGGATGTTGAGAAATGTTTTTTTTTTTTCGTTTGTCTGTTCATGGTCTGAAATAGGTGGAGCGTGAGGGCCGTTATCTAACCACCTCCTCAGATGCAGCTAACCAAGACATCTGTGTTCTGCCAGCAAAAACAAAAGAAATGTGACTCATCAGCAAAACACCTCAACAAAAGAAAACTTAAATCAAACTAAAATTAATTGAAAAAGCTGTTTCATGACTCATTATTGTTGTCCAATACTGCATGTTGGGAGGACGTGTCCTTGAATTACTGTTGTTTTTTTTGGGGGGGGGGGGTTGCTGTATTTTTCTGCTGAAAAGAGTCATTACTTTACCTTCCCCAACACTTCCATTTCATTGACTTTTCTTGTTTCTCTCTCTTTGCATCATCAAAGTTTTTGCGACTCTTTTCTGTGAGATGACTTAGAGTTGTTGAGTCTCACAAACTTTTAACCCCGTGACACACACACAGACACACACACACACGCACACACACACACACACACGTTTTTGCGCCAGGGTCAAGTTTCCTGATGTGATGCAAAGTAGAAGAGCAACCGTCTGTAAACAGCAACACATACATATGCACATATACACTAAATAGTTCAACACTGAAACAAAAGCAGGTATTCACACAGACTCCTATTATGACAACACGGAGCTCTGCCAAATGGACTGCTGTGTTGTTTAAAGCCCTCAGGCTGATGTGAACCTTTGAATTAGCAGTCTGAGGCTGCAGAGCACAAATGAACAGCCAGCCAACACGAACAATTACAGTCCCTGATGGCGTTTAAAGGATCATTTAGAGTGTGCAAACAATTCTCACTCTCATTTCTCAATTCTCAGTTTCATCATTTTTAAAAACTACTGTAAAGATGGAAGGCTGCTTCATGTTCAGCTCTTTGAACAGATTTGCTGCTTGTGGCATTCTCAAGCCACCGTGTGTCATACTCAACGATTTGCAGCTGGCCATTAACCTCGAGAACGACCTCTGATTCAGAGTCTATTGACCATGCTGGAATGAGTTCTTCGTTAATAGCTCGGGCTAATGAGCTACGTTTGTTTTAATAGTTTAGCACTGACATAAATCTACCTGACAGATAATTGAAGTCTGAATGTGCCACAGTCAGTGATGGCTCTTCGTCTGCTGGACCTCTCAGAGAAAGTGAGAGTTGAACTGCAGCCATCAGGGAATGTTTATAATGTTAGTTAACCAAGTTCACTGCAAAAAGGTGAAGTTATATGACTTCACTCAGCTCAGCTGTTGCAGTCCTGAAACAACAACAACCGAGTTTCTACACATCAGCTGTGAGTTTCCAGATGTGTGCTGCGTTCTTATTTTATGCAACAAAATTTAATAGAAAAAGGGGTGAGTTTAGCTTTTCTGTAATTATTATTGTTGACATTTCAGTTGGTTTTGTCAGTTAAATTATTTGGAAACAAAATTTCATCTCACTATAAGCAAACAGAGGAGCCAACATGCAATATGTAAGGCAGACTGACAGAGAACAACCACTAACGGAACAAAAACATTACATTTCCACTGTAAAATGCGCTTTAGCCAGTTAATAGTCATATATGTATTCAGTTTTAGCTGCAAATGTTCAATGATATCATCAAAACCACCCAAAAGATGTTCTGACAAACATCAATCTGTAATCATTTATACTGCGTCTCACTGATTTGCAGACTAAAAGAGCAGCAAACAACCTTTAATAGCAGACACCTTGAAAGTTGGAACTGTCCTTCAGTCTCTGTTGACACAGGAAATCCTCTAAATATTTTCAAGGTTTGTTTTTTTCTCTCTCTCTTTTCAAGCCTGCACCCAAACTGCAGGTTGTAAATGTAATCCGATCAAATTATTGAATTAAACAAGAGTCTACAGCCATGCTAACAGCTCGGTGCGGCTGTAGTTTAGCATCTTAACATGTTAACGTTTGCAATTAGCACTAAACACAAAGTACAGCTGAGGCTGATGAGAATATCATTAGTTTTGCAGGTATTTGGTCGTAAAAAAACAAAAGTATTGGACAAATTAGAATTTTGACCTGATGATGGCGCTAGAGGAAAGGTCAGGAGATCTACAAAGTTGTTGAGATATTTCACTCTGGACCAAAGTGTTCGACCGTCCGACACTGATAGAATGGCCACACACACAACTTCTATGTCCGTTATTTTCTTCTAAATTCAGAGAAGCCCCTGCAGTTCCTCCAGGAAGAGTTGTCTTTTGTATGTCTCTATTTATCTGTCTCTGTATAAACAGTTGGAAGGGAATTCAGTGGTTCTTACTGTCCAGGTAGATGTGGTGAGGTTCACTCCAGTCGCTCCACAATGGAGGCTTGTCCAGGCTGGAGCAGCGAACCTGGATGGTGTAGTTCAGTCTGGGCCTCAGATCCAGAGACGACCTGGGCTCTCCAGGTGCAGACACCACCTGGAGACAGCAAACACACAAGCACACAAGCACACACACACACACACACACACACACACACACACACAAATCAAAGTGACAGGAAAGTTGGGCGTGTTCGTCAGTGAACAATGACTGAATCAAATCCATCACCACAACATGACTGTGGTAGACTGCATCAACCGTCACTGTTACACCCAGGCTACAGACAGAATTGGACGTGGTGTGTGTAGACGCCAGCAAACTCTGCCAGCCTGCCTTGAAAGCCTTTTTCATATGCCAAATTAAAAAGCTGACTCTGTGGCAGACAATGGGTTTTGTTTTTGTTTTTTTTTTGTTTTTTTTACCAAATGTTGAAAACAAATAGAAATTTGATCATGTGACCATTTTATACATGAGCCCAAAGGTTCATGGTGGAGGGGAAGTCGTGTGGCTCAGGTGTGTTTGGCACCACCTGAAGTTGCTCGACGTCCTCAGTTTCTTCCATTTCTTTCCCCGTTAAAGGGTTTTTTCTTTATCTGAATCGAGGGTCTAAGGATAGAGGGGGGTCGCACGCTGTACAGATTGTAAAACCCCCTTGAGGCAAATGTGTGCTTTGTGATATTGGACTGCAATAATAAACTTGACTTCACACCAACAGGGACTTGAACAACCGAACTAATGGAAAAGATATGAGAATCACTGAAACCATATTTTATTTATTTATTTTATTAAAGTTTCCCTCCCTGGATGAATCATGGAGCTTCTGATCTACTGCTGAACACTGAGAGCACTGTTGAATACTAAGTCCACTGTATTTCCACTCTACTAAAACCCCAACTGACGGTGAGCAAGTCGCACTAAATAAACATAGTGTCTCGTCAGTGGAAATGTGTGCTGCGTAAAAAGCAGCACTGTTGCAGTGAAAGGCAAATACAGTAAGTGTATGTAGAGTGTCTATATAACATGGAAATACGTCATAACCAAGAACTACAAGTTCTTTAACCCCATAAAGCATATTTTCACTTCTCCTTCTCAAGCATTATCTGCACCTAATAATTCCTGTTTGAAACCAAGTAAAAGCATGAAGCTCATCATGTGTTTGCTTCTGTGTTTTGTTAAAAATGAACATTTTGGTACCAATTTCTAATAAGGCACCCTTTATTAAGGGTTTATAAGTTGTAACTACTGGCTAAAAAAAAGCTTATATAGATTAATTATAAGCCAAATAAGTTGTTCTTATTAATAGTTTATAACTGGTCTATAACCACCCATAAAGCCATTAATTACAGTTTACAAAACCTTTATAAAGAGTGCCTTATTATAAAGTGGTACAAATATTTTCGGATCACATGACTCCCAGTGGGTGCAGCAAACTCTTACAGGGTATCCCCTCTTAGGTTTTCACCAATGGGTGGCGTTACCTGCCAGTCTGGACGAGTGGTGTTGGAGGAGTATCGGACCTCGTATCTCAGGGGGCCAGTATCGAAGCCTGATGGCTCGTCCCAGTGTAAAATCAGCTCCGCCTCAATGGTCTGGATGTGCGACAGGTTGACTGGAGGACTTGGTTTCACTGTAGAAAAGCAACAGAATCGTCTGTAAAAAAACAGCAGCACATGTAAACAGCACACTTTTCACAGCCGAATCAATAGACATCAGGCAAATTAATCGCAAATTGTAACTCCACTTTGATGCTGCTATAATACCAATTCACGTTTTATCAAAGGTTACTAAATCCTATGGATCATTATCACAATAACTGAACATAAAATTAGAAGATCATGTTTGCCACATGGCTCCTAAAATTACAATATCTGAGTTTGCATCTGTGAGGGATTTCAAGATCTGCTGTGCAGCTGTGCTATATATTACGCCTTAGTGTTTATAGCTGGTGTAGTTATTGATTAAATGTGCTATATAACAACACTGTGCATGTAAAGGTGGCGTTTGCTGTAATCACTCTTATCTTCATGCAATGAAGACCAATACTCTCCTGGTTCTTATGCCAGGATTATCAAGAATTAAATAAATGAATCAATCTCATGTTGAGGTCAGAGTTAATGACAAATATAGACTGAATGTCATTTAATTGATGTCTGCTGGGCGTACACGGCACACTCACCTCACCTTTTGGTCTTCACATACATGTGAAGCTTATGATCATAAATGTCAATGAGCGGACTTTTAATCAAAGCATGTAGCTGGGAATGTTTCATATCCCATGAATCATCAGTGCAGCACATTGAGCTGATGTTTCAACTGAATGACCATTTCAGGTGGACTTCAGAGGCCTGGACCCGGACTTAGTTTTACTGTCATTCACTGAACTGAACCAAGCATAGCAGCCCAGATAACAACCTGTATTTGTCACACAATTATGACCAATAGAAGAAGAGATAATTGAGTCTCATAAAACCACAAAGATGCCTTCTGGGAGAGGAGAGATTACTCAACGTTATGAGTAATAGCTCAACAATTTCTTTTCCAGACTACTCTCACATCAGGGTTTTTAATTCTCCTCTGAAGGGCTCACTTGAACATGTAACTCGAGGAGAAGCCACATTGATTTACTTTCCTAACATAATAACAAATGACATCAACAGCAATCCAGTTGAACTCAGTGGAGGTTCATAGTTTAGGTGACACTTTTTTTACAGTTATAACTCTATCAAATATGAGAACACAGTGTTTTGTGAATGTTGTTTGTTTCCATGGTTACAGAGCAACAAGCAACTGTTCATAACTGACTAAGCATGACTTTTCATGCAAACTGTAAACAAATATTGGCCTGAAAAATAGTCTACAGCTAGCTCTCTGTCTCCATGGCAACACTGCACACCCTGTTTGCATCCCCTAAAGCATGATGGGAAGTGTAGCGTCCGCATGAATATTAGCTATTAGCTATTAATTGCGGATGCAACAATGATGAACTATTTTCATGATGGATTCATCGTTTACGCAATTTTTCAAGCAAATATACCAAAACAAGACCTTTGGTCACGTCACCTTGGGCTCTAGGATTGTGATTTTCACTATTTTCCTTTGTTCTGTAGACCAAATGATTAATTGAGAAAATAATTGGTTTATACTAATACATAATACACATTTTTAGACATTATTCAGGCACAAAATGTCCCCTCAACATCGTTCTGGTATCTCCTGTATCTGTAAACATGCAGATATTTACTGTGTGTTAAAAATCTGGACATAAAAGCAAACAACTAAAACTATTTTATTCTAAAAAAAAAATTCAGGGTTTGCCTAGGGTTCCAAAACATCCAGGACCGCCACAGAAAAACATTATGGAAGCCTTGTTTCAAGAGCAGAAAAAGCTCATTTAGAAGGATGAAGGGTTTACGATTGACACCGTAACACAGACAAGAGGAAAGGATGAAGCTGAAGAGTGAAGTACAGTTACTACCCAGTTTCTGTTCTGCTCTGTCAGTTTAACAAAAAGGTCTGGTTGAACAAACACAGCATGAAAAGTCCTTGTTTATCACTGTGGAGATCTCACAGCTCACACACACACACACACACATACAGAGGGCAATGTCCCAGCTGCTCTCGGCTATTCTGGTCACGTCTGCCATTCACAACTGAATAAAACTCTTTCTCCTTATCTGTCCTGATTCATTACTTTGAAGCTGGATGCTGGAGAATTCTGGTGTTATAAACTTACATGGCTGAATTTATTCTCAGGGCTCTAATGCCAGTAATTGAGTGACTTTGAAGAAAAAGTGAATGCGGGGACCTTGCATTTTTGATGACTTAACGTAATGCACTTAAAACAGTGCAGTACGTAACAGATACGTGAGGTCATACTTAAACACTTAAAAATATCTCAATGTATAATAATTGTCTTAGCACTTAAAAGTTTCAGATTTCCAAAGGGCTTTGGAATAACTATTCTACCACTGTCCAATAAGCCATACTTTGAAAGACTTTATGATTTGTAAATAATGACTTAATTCATGATGATTAAATGATTTAGATTACTAGTAAAATATTATTATATAGTAGGCAATTCGCATTTGTGCTGGACCATCCTTCCCTCAGCTTGCCTTATTAATCTGTACTTCAGCAAGTCATTTCGTACTTTTCCCAAAACGCAACCCTTGCAGCACAGCCGTACCTCTAGCTACAGCGGACGTTTTTCAGTGAAGTGAAAACAAGAATCGCACACCCTTCCTTAGGGCTGCATTACATTATCGACTGCAAAGCCGACAGACTGCAGAGAAAACTGGTATCGCCGCCTCCTCCACAATCGATTCTTCCTCTAACTGAATCAAACTTGAGAGAAAGAAAGAAAGAAAGAAGCCCTTTGATCTTTGATCCTGTGGGAAAGAAGTTTATTAGCTGTTTTACCTTAAGTGGATCCACTAGCTATGAATCCATTTCTGTCTTTAATTATGGGAAAGCAAACTGTGTTACTGACATATAAAACAAAGGATGAGACAGAAAATAAAAGTCCCTCTCTTACCAGGTCGGGCGGGGATTCTGAGTAGAACTGGCGGAGCTATGGCGTCGGAGATGCTGACGGTTACCACGGTGACAAAGGTTGTCGTAGTGTCAAGAGCGACTGAACACGTGAAGGAGTCCTCCGCTTCACAGACAACAGGATTATCAGATGCAGTATTCCCATCGTTCACCTCTGTGTCCTCTTTCTGCGACCTGGGAAACGGATACGAACAATACTTGGTGTTCTCAGTGGATGAACAGAGCAGCAAAATATGATGAATTGTAATTAAATGTAATTAAAACTAAATATCGTGGAATGTCCAAAAAGTTAGAGTAGAGTTGGAGAGAACATGTTATAAGTTTTTTTTTACATAAAACCAATTATTTACCAGAAATGTGTCACATTCATCTCTGTGGTATATTTGATTGACTTCAGACTTGTTTACAATTATGATGACGCTTTTCCACGCACATTTAACCCAATAAAGTTTGATTGTTTCAAAATATCTTTCAGAGTTTAATCTCTTCTTTTTTTTTTACATTTTTGTTGGAAACAGCAGTTGACAAAACAATCAATCTATCAATCACAATCTTTATTAGCTGTTATGGAGCTTTTGATCATAACATTATCTTCATTAGCATGAACGAGAAGTCTTTGAAGTGCTCAGGAAAAAAAATTGACATTTGAACATTTGACGTGATTGAAAGCTCCAGAACAGCTAATAAATGGTCCTTGAGGCGAAACCAATTTGTCAAATTTAGTTTACATTCAAAGCAAACATTTCAGATCAGTGTACAACACCTAAGAGCTGTACAACGTCTGGCATCTCTTATCAAGTGTGTGTTAGATCAGTGGTGAGTCTTTATTCCCACCGCAGTAAAAGCCTGGAGCCAGTGTGATATCACGCAGCTTCCCCTCTGCTGATCAAAGTAAACACACATACTTAACCCCCCGCTGAGCGGTCGGGAAGGGTTTCAGATGAGACTAAAACACACGCAACAACAGAAAAATAGTAAAAGGGTGCAGCTTCGTACTCACAACACACGCTGTAAGCTGACTGCCATGAGACCAGCATCTGCCGTGGCCGACGGTGGACCGTGAGACTGCAGGTCACAAGTGATATTTTCCCAGTTTTCATCAATTCTGCACAGTATGTCCAAACAGGTGCCTGACAAGAAATTACATTTGCATGTTAGTGGCACCATCAGCGCCATCTCCCCATGTCATTTACGCCAGTTGACTGTGACCTCCTGATGAAGGCTTCTGAGAAAACGGCCCAGTTCAATATTCTGTGAACTACGCTTCAGCTATGAAATATTATCTCTGCAAGCAGCAATATGGTGATATGGCTCCATGAAGGGGAAAAAGAGAATTTTAGTCTTAGCTTAGAACTCGACGTTACAGAATTAAATCATTAATGGTGAAATAATTAGGGGGTTTAATATATATTTTGAAAAATGAATCAGAATAAGAGAAATTATTCTGGAAAAAAAAAACAATACTACGAGTCTACCTGCGTGTTAACATTCTCATAATAACAATGCTAACATGCTGCTGTTTTACAGGCATATGCTAACATTTGCTAGTAAGTAACGCTGAAGATGATGGAAGTATTGGACAGAATTTTGAGGAAAGGGACCACCAAAGTTATTACAATTCAACCTGAGGAGGACATGAACATCTGTACCAAATTTATGGCGATCCATCCAATAGTTGTGGAGATATTTCAGTCTGGACCAGAGCAGTGGACAAACGGAGCATTTAAAGTCCAACTGAAATGTTTTGTTTATAGTTTTTTATCATTAAAATGAAAAAAAGGTATTTGGGGAAACACCAGAAATACTTTTGTCTCAGCCACCCGGATGGGCGTGTCGGTGTCTGTGTTTGATTGACAGCAGGTGGCAGACTGCCAGAGTGCCGCTGTTACACCAGGAAGAGAAACTAAGCAAACAAACTTGCAGCCTATATGTCGAGGGCAGACAGCGAGTTGTTAGTGGTACTGAAGAGTTGGGGCCACACCAGCATCTAACCAGACCGATGTGACATTTGCAGGTACGTTTAGGTAAGCTGCTAATGTGCTTTTGAACCCTCAAACAGTGAACTTTGAACTGAATAGTTTGTCATGCACGCTCAATGGATGAAATTGACCACCAAATCACACCTACCACATGTCGTATATTCAGTACATTTTTGTTACATACTCATTATCTACAGCAGGCCTGATCTTGGCCAGAACTCAGAAGTATTTTTTTTGCTCTGGGCTGGGCTGAATCACACGTATGACTGTCAAAAGGCCTCATAAGGGCCTTAAATTTCTCTGTTTAATCATCGTTGCTTAGACATTAAGCTGGAAGCTCTAAGCTAATCACTATTTGGATGCGTCACAGCGCCTCTCAGATCAATGCAAACAAACAAATCCTCCTCACCTCCCTCATGTCTCAATATCGCCTCACCTCCATCCTCACCTCCACACTGACAACATAAAGAGATCATTTTATAATTATGACTCACTTGAACTGGCCCCCATCTGCTTTTTAAACTCAACAACCTTCGTACATTTTCTTCTTGCTGGAGTAGAAGAGGTAAGATTCCCTTGATACCAAAGCAGCTGATCACAGCACATGACTCATATAGTCATCCACCCTGAGAGGAGGCTGGGGGGGGGTGGGGGGTTGCCAGCGCAAAATCCATGAAAGTGCAATGAGTCTGTCAGGCTGATCTTTGGGGGCATCTCTCACAGTGACAAGTGACGGTACTGCAGGAAGAATTACGAGGCTCTGTCGCACTAACCCTGCTGTGTGTGCTGATGAGCAGGAGCCACATGTTGCTACTTGGGATCACAACCGTATCACTTGAATGTTGCCTCGTAAACAAACACAGCTATGCTCCTGTTCCCTCATACAGACACTGATGTTTGTCCTGTACATCTTGTCTGAAGTCAAGCACGGAACAGCCTGAAGCTGCTACCCACTCGTCAAAACGTTGCTCTGTAGCGCCACTAGTGGTCTAAAGTTCCACACGATCCCTTTTAAACTGTAGAAACCACCAGATTTAGTTGCGGTGTGTGAAGCCACCTCAGTATCCTAGTAATTACGCTGATATTGGGTGGTTCCCCACCTCACCATTTACGTCCAGTGCCAATGCAAGAAGTAGCGTGCCCTAAATGTAGCAAGGCAGAAATTAAAAGTGTGGAGGTCAAGATGGTGGATGGGCCCTGTAGCGAGTCCAACTTTCACGCAGGAGACCAGAGTTTGAGTCCAGCCACAAACCTGCAAATAACAATCGTCTTTTTATTATCTGGGTCCAAGTCTATGAACGACAACCTCATGGAGCACCTGAAGACTTATTTCACTACTGCCATTGTCTTTGTTGCGGGAAAAGTTCATGTAAGTTGTCCCAACAAAAAGGCAAGAATCTTTGAATTTATAAGCAAAAGGTGAAGCACGGACTCTTTCAACAGGGCCTTATCAACCTGGACAGGAGCAACTCGACAAGCCTTGGAAAGCTGATTAACATTTCTCAATTGCACAGAATGGAGAGCTTTTCCGACCATGGCAAATGTTACTGCTACTTACATGAATCATTTCTCTGTTGAGGGTGTGATTCGGTGGTCGAGCTCCTGAAGTTGCAGCGGGGATATTGTGGGAGGTTTGTCTCCGGTGTGTGTGCATCATCACCCTCTGCAGCGAGGTGGGTTGAAGGTGAGTCACAGCACAGCTCATCCTGCCATGGGAGGTCCAGGGCACCTGAACGGAGGGAGGCACTCTCCTCTGGCTCCAAACACTGAGCACCTGCTCACAGAGAGGCAGGGAAGTGAACTCGGGTTTGACACACGGACACGGAAAAACACTTTATATTTTCATTTGTTTGGGGTTTTATTTTTCTGCATCAGACAAGTCACATTACAGTACTCTTTTTTATCCATACTAAAGTAGACGTCTGGCTGCTGTTTTGTGTTCATGTACAGAGGCCTACATGCTTCCTCTTTTTGCTAATTTACACATCATAAGGTTATAAAATCAGGTTATGACCTAAGATTTTACTCAGCAATCTATACAATGCAATGTATTCCCTTATTACTAAGTACTTGGGGGAAAAGTATACAAAGAAACTTAAAAAAAGGTATGCAAAGTACAATAAAGTCAAAAAAGTCAAACAAATGTTGTTTTCTTCTCTTGAATTGGTAAATATATGTCCCCTATCAACAATCAAACATAAATCATTGACTTTATATTTGTTTTCATAGAGTAAAAGCCCAAATGGCAGGATTGGTGGGAAATAATGTAAGGTTAGGTTTAGATAGAGGTCAATTTTGGAACATGAGTTTGGGTTTTGTTTCTGTTCCCCAAAAGGTTTTGCAATATCAGCGGCTCTTTCTGAGACCTCTTGCATTTTATTTTGCAGGGCAACAGCCAATGGCTTTAATGACAGTCTCAGTGTTTGTGCCTCAGATGATGCAATGCTGTTGATTTGGCCCAGGTAAAAGTCATCATGTATGTTTGACAGCTGGTAGTGGACAACATACAGCTGATCTGTTTACTCCAAATGTGAACAGGCTGCGCCTGAATATCTTCTAAGACAGAAAACTAGTACAACGTGGAAGAAGACGTCCAACAAGCTGAGAGGTCACAAGTGTTGTGCGGGAGGTGGAACTCACCATGGGACACCAGGAAAACATGCATCAGGACTGTCAACATTACAGACCGAACCCTGTAGAGAGGCAGAGAGGGGATCAGCAATGGAGGGGTGGACAGAGAGAAGGAAAAACATTGAGACTGCAGCTGGACAAAGCCCAGAAACCTTAGGTATAGACAGGGAGAGAGATAAGAGACAGAAATTGAGTGAGTCAGGTATCAAGGGAAACAGCAAAAAATGTAAATGAGGGACTAAAGTGTTCAGTGTTGAATGTGTTTTGGCAATGTTTTTAAATATATGTAATTAAAACCTTTGCAATTAAGGTGAATATGTGTATATCAGTGATGCATTTTGAATTAGCAGGAAATGGGAGTTCTGCAGGTTATGCATGATGTTAAATTACGGCAATCAACGTGACATAATGAATTACTATTTCCAAATCTGAAAATGATTACAAACGAACTGGTGTCATGGGAGAGCAGTGGGAGGTGCAGGCATGTGGTGTGCAATCCAGTGCCAGGAAACTTGACTTTGACATAGTTACAAAGTACAGTGGAAGAACTGGTGGACCGACTTCTGATGCAATGACTCATCTGATATAAAGTCTTGCGACACAAGACACTGGTCAGTAGCTCACGTTCACACATTTTCAGCACCACGGCTCCAAGCAGAGTGTGGTGTCTTCTGATGTTCAGGCTTGTACGTTGGTCTTCCTAAAGAAGCGGTTTGCTCGTGTACCCACCAGTTTTCTCTCACTCCTAATCGCACCAAGTGATGTTCAGGCGCTACAACTGACTCACTGGTAGCTGGTAGTTTATTGTTCATTGTCACAATAGATACACTAAAGATCAGCATCAACTTAGCGGAGCTTCTACACAATCTTTCTACATACTGCATAAGTTCCTCCAGGAATACACAAACCCTGTCCCACAATCACTGTCCTCCAGTATACACAAATAAGTGCTGTAGGCCAAAGTAAATACGCCACCATTACTGCGATTGCATCTCACTTTTCTCACAATTTCATACAGTTTTTGTCTCACGGAGCACTTTCAAATCCATCCTTTGGAGGTTGGACGATGTTAGTGTGACTTTTCTCCCCAAACCTAAGTCATGCCCAGTTTCAGACCAGCGGTTTGAGACTGCATAACATCCTTCATCTGTGGGAGGGGGACATTTCCAGCCGTGATCGATCCAAACATCCGTGCTTTCACAGTCAGTGAATTCAATTAAACAATGGCACCTCAGTAATCACACACACGCACATTAGTCTGTATACTGCAATACTCACATTGTGGTGGTCATAGCGTGAGCATGGCCTGGCTGGGCTTCGGCTGGGGTGAATCTCACTGAGGAGAGAGAGAGAGAGAGAAGGTTTTGATAGTTCACAAGGATCTGAAGCAGTGCTGCAAGTTAGTCAATTTTGACTCCAGCGGGACTGAAGATCTGTGTTGTGATTGGAATAAATCAGAAGCAGACTTAAATGAAAAAAAAGATACATAAAATTCTTGACGTAGGTGGAACCAGACAGATTTCAAAGGTAGTGGCATTAAAAGACTTTCTCAGACAGATCCTATTTCAGAGGCAGATCTCTCACTGATAGGAGCGCCTCCCACTCTCCCCTCTCCAACCTCCACTGACAAAATACTCCAGAGCTGCTGCTCATTCTTGGGAAAAGCTCATTCTGCCACGGAGCACGAGGAAGTACTGGTCATCAATGCCAGAATCATTTCCTACAACAACAACAACCCACAGTTAGATAACAGGATGCTATTGTATTTGTTTAGTTTGTCTCTGCTTAAAATCCAACCTTCCGGTCTCTTCTGGACATTTTTGACAAAACAGTGTGACCATTACTTCTCACATATTTCTTCTCTGGCACTGCTGCGTCTGATTGACACTTCCCTTCATTATAGAGCTCGCGGCTGCTTGTTGTGCTGCCACAACAGAGCAGCAAGGCAATAAATGAATACAGTGTAACTTCACACAAGCCAGTGAGCACATGTATGAATACATTTATATTGGTAGACCAAGACAAACACGGCATGCAGTGACAAACAGCGTTGTGTATGTGTGTGATGAGGTGATCATTGGCAAATCAATCTGTAAATGTGTGCTCAATGTTTAGAAGTGTACAGTCTGTTTTTGTGTGTGTGTGTGTGTGTGTGTGTGTGTGTGTGTGTGTGTGTGTGTGTCTGGCCTTGTATTACTCATGTTGTGGGGACATAAATCTGTTTATGCACTCACACTGTGGGGACAAAACGCAAGTCCCCATAACGTAACTCACAACACTTTAGGGTGAAGACTTGGTTTGAGGTTAAGGTAAGTCAAGTAGTGGTTACGGTGAGGGTAAGTCTCCAGGAAATGAATGGAAGTCCACGTAATGTCCTCTGAAGACATGGCAGTGACTGGCGCAGAGGTTGTACGATCCCAATAAACAAAAGCAAGACGCACTTGATTAATTCATTCATCGTGGGGTGCAAAAGCAGCGTCATCAGCAAAAGATGACGCCGAGCAGCATCTCATGTATTTAAACACATCTGCTCCCACGCACAGCGCACACCTGTCGTCACCTTCAGGTGTTCAACACAAAGCCTGAGCATCAGTCGCTCCTGGGACAAAGGCCTGCCGTGTTATCCCTCATTCATAAATGCTGACAGGTAGAAATGTTTCCATGTTAACTGGAACAGACACTACTGTGACTGATTAACTGGGGACTCAAAACTGTACGGTTCAGATTTGTTTTTTGGGGGTTTTTACTACGTAATGTTAATCTTTGAATGAGCGGGAAGTTTGTGATGTTATTTTTTAATATGGAAAATTTCATGGTGCATCATTACAAAAAAGATGAAACACTTTCCTTCATGTCAGAGACCTCATTTGAGCTTTGGACAAATTCCTGTTTTTAAGTTCCATCTGGATGTTTTTGGACATTGTTTCACATCCATTTTAATTTTCATGTAAGACAGAAAGAACAAAAACTTTCCGCAATATTTTATATTGAGTGAGCAATATAAAATCCCCTTTACATCCTGATATTGACATATATTATAATATAATACATTTTCTATAACCAGATAGGAATGTGTATTATCCATCAATTCAAAGCCTGACAAATCAAGGTACATTTTCACGTTGATGCAAATCATTAAAAACACAACATCTCCACAAAGCAATCTGTCTCATTGATATGCACCACTTCCAATAAACCTTTAATCCAATCAGAGATATTAATAGGATAGCAGTCACAGTACAAACAGTATCACAAAATATCTGACAAATGTATATCATATCACCCAAGCCTAGCAAGGACTCATCAAAATCTCAAAGCCAATAGCAAGTAGTTAGACTCACTTTCATGTCATTGGCATTATTATAGAGTTATCATAATAAAGGGTTAGTTTAGGATTTAAAGCTTAACCAGGGTCTGTTAAACTGTTTCCTTTATGTTGCTGGTGCACAACAACAGAGCCTAATATTAGAGTAATCGCTACACAGTCATATTCATCCACTTCTACTTAACTAGCTCTAGTCTTACTGCGCTTAAACTAGTTAACTTAACAAAAGGTGCCCTGAGTAAACCGATGGATGCTCCACGGATAAAGTTACCCGGGATGTGAGGCCGATCAGCGGGGTGGGACAAATGAACCGAGAAGCAGAGGGATGAAGTCCAAGACAACTTGCAGCAGCAGCCGAACATGCACTGACAAATCTGACTTTTATCACAGAACGAACCTCACTACAGAACCACAGACGATGTGTGGCTGCACCACCTCTTTGCTCCCAGCCTCCCTCGTCCTCCTTGGAAAGAATTAGACGAGATCTAGACGACCGTGTCAAACTATTTTCCACATGTCAGGGAAGCTCCGCTCCCTTCCCGCTGCTGCACCTCGCCAGCCATTCACTCATCCTGCTCTGACTCACTCCCCTGCCAGTCTCAAAGCTGCTCTGCACGGAGGCGCGCCGGGGCTTTCCCCCACCCCCACCCCCAACCCCATCAGCAGCGGCGGCGGCAGCATATTTCTACTTCGTGTCATTTAGCAAGAGAAAACATTATAATAAACTTTTTAAAAAACTGCAACTCTCTCAATGGAAAGAGAATTAAAAGATGTTAACTCACCAACAGACAACGACCTGCACTTTCCCACTGGCACTGACTCCTCTCCAGCCTGTCTGTCTATCTGGCAGAGCGTCCGCCTCTCACATCGCCCTGTCAGCTGTCCCTCTGACAGCAGTGGGTGAGGAATCCCTCACTTCTGCGTGAAAGAGTGGGGGGGGGGGGGGGCAGGCGGAAAGTTAGCGCGAGCGGTTTGGAAGGCGGACCACAAAAACATTAAGAGACGTTAAAAGTGAGAGACAGAAATAACGAGTCTGTTGTCTTACGTCGCTCTTGGAGACGTTTTGCGTCCAGGTTGCGTTTTGTCCGAGTCCAGAGTTCATTCAGGTGAGGAGTTCTTTTTCTTTTTAAGTCCTCAGTGAAGATCCGTGCGCCTCCGTCAGACCTCAGACGTCCATCGCCTGAGTCTGAGTTTCACTCCGGTTTCTCACACACACTCACACACACGCTCGCTTTCTCTTCGTCGCACGCTGTCTCACTGACGCACACACCGGCTGGTCCACAAGGCGTGAGCAAACGAGACTGAGGGAGTGGAGGGGGAGGAGGGGGAGGAGGGGGAGCGTCCAGCCCACCGCGATGCGTTCAGGAACACCTCCGGAAATCCTAACACTTGGGTCGTACACAGCAGCCCAGTGGAAACAACCATTTGTTGGGGAACAAAAAACAAAGACAACACGTCTACTTAAGCACTGTACTTGAGTACAAATGTGCAGTGCTTATACTTAACTTGCTATGCTACTTTATACTTCTGCTCCACTACATTTCAGAAGGAAATATTGTACTATATATGTTGTGTTTTGCAGATTGAGATTTTACACATACAACCATATAATCATCTTGTAAAATGTGATGCACTGTGGTGGATCAAATACCCAGCAATATACAAAAAAATAGTTAACAGTTCATCAGCATTGACCAACTACAAAATTAACATTCTGCCTCTGCACCAGCAGCAACACTAATATAAATATATTATTTATAACACACAGACAGAGGTCATTCTGCTGCAAAATCAGTACTTTACTTGTAATAGAGTTGTTGATTTTTTACAATGTCGTGTTGCTATTTTTACTACAGTAAGTAAAGGATCTGAATATTCCTTCCACCATGGTTGGAGTAAACTTAGTTTTAAGGTTAAGGTTGGGATATGTTTATCCATCCATCCATTCATATCCACTTTCTCCTGAGCTGGGTCACACAATGGTGGAGCCTCTTCCACTGAATTCACTCCCCTCTGCTTTGTGTATCTCTTCCTTCGAACAAAAACTGCCTTCTCTGGAACTACAGAGCACATCTTGAATTTGCATGAAACAGGAGTCCGCAGACTGCAGTGGAGTAGGGTGCAAACAGTCGAGTGGCCCAGTGACCTCATGCAGGCTTCTGCTGAGACTTCTCTCTTATTTCTTCCTTTTTTTTTAAACAAATTCTCCTGAAAAGCACACTGTTTTAATCCTGGGGGGAAAAAAGTGTCTGTGCAGATGTGGATCCTTGGCCACACCACAACATACTTTTCCAAATGCAAACAGACAGTCCAGTCAATAACCCACTTTTTGAATGGAAAGCATGTCTCTATCACTTTTAACTATTCAGGGAATTCCACATGGAGGCGTGAATAGTGAATGATTTTGTTGTACTGGTAATGTGGCCTGAAATTTGTGTGCGATATTTATACTTCAGTCCATGTTTCCCAAAACCTTTAACTTCCATGGCACACCAGTTAGAAAATACAGAAAATACAGAAAACTGTACAGAACTGTAATGCTCCCCAGTGTCCATACATTTCTCCAATTTTGTCCTTCAGATTATATCTTTGATTTGAGGATGTTGAGCGTACAGACAAACAGAAACAGAGGTGAAAGCACATTTCATTTTAGAGGAAAAAGATGGTTCATGTCAAGTGGAAAACACAGGAAATGCCAGTATGGCGAGAGTAAAGGTGGACATTCACAGAGACAAGGATGAGTGGGGCGATGCTCATTTGAGCTTGCAGCTTATCTGTGTTTCCCACGGGCTTAATATTTACTTGTGGTGTTGACCCAACACAAATATCATGGTGACAAGCAAATGGCTGGTCTGTCTGTAGGTGTGGATCCTAATTAAGTTGAGGTGTTAATTTACACTCCCACTCCTTTGACTATACTTTCTGCTTTATTGGTAGGCTGTCACTGGATAATTCGCACTGCAGGAGTTTCTCCAGGCAATGACCGTACACAGTGCATTGTCCTCACAAGTGCAGTACTGTACTGCTGGTGAGGTTTACTGAGTATGTAATCACTACATTGTGGGGACAGAACTCTAGTCCCCGCATGGTTAAGCAATTCTTTCCATCCGTCCAATTCATACATTGTGGTTGCTTGTCCATAACAGGCCTAATGTGTATAGAGAGACAATGACATTCAAACTCACATTCACACAGATGGAGTTTCCAATTCATCTAACCTGCATGCTTTTAGACTATGAAGGGAAACTAGAGCATCTGGAGGAAACCCAGGCAGAAATAGGGAAAACATGGAAAGTCAAAAAAGGACACATCTGGCTCCGGCAGATTCAGAGTCAGGACCTTCTTGCTGGGTGGCAGCAGTGCTAACCACAAAGCCATTATGCTGCCCAGGTTGGAGTTACGACCAGCTCCCAGGGAATTAATGCAACACAATGCCCTCGCAGGGTGGTGTAGTACAGGTTTTGTGTGCATGTGTGTGTGCCTGGGCGACAGAGTGAGATACTGCCTGCAGTCACTACAAAACTTTGTGACGTAGAAAAAAGGATGCGTCACTGTGTGCTTGCATAAATTAGGGGAGGAGATTAATTTGCAGATGGTTTCCTTGATCTGCGTCATGATGGAGGCACATTACTTCAATTTTACAGCCCACTGATCTTTATGGAGATGGATTTTGCTCATTATTGTCAGCAGTCTGGCATCGCTCTGTCCCTGAATTCAGCTGTGACTTTTGGGGATTATCAGCATCTGGTTTCACACAAAATCCCTGCAGACGGGCAGAGAGGGTCAGTAAAGAAGACGGCAGACAAAGGTGTCTTTTTCTGCTGTCATATTTCCCTTTTGTTACTTTTGCCAAGTCCAGTTACAGTCATGTTACTGTCAGATGACTTACAAACATGTGCCAGTGTCAGCTGCTTCCTGTCATACCAGCAAACTGGATGAATAAGTAATAAACTGGCACTGATGATTTATGATTATACAAATCGTCTGTTCAAAAGACAAAACACAAGCTGGACTTTCTTTGGAACCTGATGAAAATTGCAGAAAAACACACACACAGACACTCTTATTCACACTCACTTTGGACATTACTCATAAAGTCAACATATTCGGGATTCTTCGGGAAGACTTAAAAAAACTAACATGCTGTCAAAGCGAATCCGTTATTCCTGCAAACCATGATCTCTAAAGCACTTTCATCTGCCCTTAATTCCTGTTCTGAGAATATTCCCCATTCCTTCACAGCACAGCATAAAAGCGATACATAAATATGAGATTCACAGCCTGCGATACAGTAAGTAAAACTAGGTTAACATGTAAGCTTCACTGATCAGACAGGGATGTGAAAGAGAGCGTGAGCAGGGGAAACTCACTGTAGCAGCAGCCTCACCTACAGACTGCATTCAAAATGAGGAGATGACATCATTCCCTCCAGTGACATCATCCCAACCTGTGAGCAACAATGACGTCATCATCTTGGCATGTAATCCTCACGTGAGGATGTCTGTGCTAAGAATGAATAAACAAGTAAATAAATGAATCTGATAAATATCCATGATTAATGATGATGATGATGATGATGATGATGATCAGTGACACCAGGAGGCAGATACACTGTATCAACATGAGTCGACTCCGTCTAATGAACAGCATGCAATGTAAAAATGTCTCTGCACTCAAACAGGGAAGCCGTTCATGAATAATTAATCAGATTCTCCACATGAGGGAGAGAAAAACAATCCTCACGGGGGGGGGGGGGGGGGGGGGGTTACATACCAAGAGGATGATGTCATGCTTGCAGACTGGTTGGGGTGATGTCACTGAGGGGGGTGATGTAATCTCTATGTTTGAAATGCACACATGATTCGGCTGCATTGTGATTCCCTTGCCAGCAGATTGAATGTCTTTGATCACTGAGGGATGCAAGGTGACCTGCTTTTACATAATAAGCTGTGAATCTCATATCTCTCCATCACTTTGGCGCTCCTCTGTGAACGGGAGGAAATAAGGTGGGAAATAAGGTCAGATGGAGGGCTTTTCTTTGAGAGCATGCCCTGCGGGAATTACCTTAAGTCATGGGCACTGCTCTGTGTTAGTGTTCTCTTATAAGGATCGTTTGCTAAATATGAAGCTACAGCCAGCAGCCAGTTAGCTTAGCTTAGCATAGAAACTGAAAACGGTCAAAAGTAAAATAAATCAATCCACCAGCTCCTCAAAAAACTCTCTAATTAACACGTTTTGCCTCATTTGTTTAACCAGTACAAAAACCACAGTGTAGGTTATGGGCCAAAGTTTCTCTTGGCCAGCTGACTTGCTGGAGTCTCCGCTGGTTGCTGGGCAATGCCAAGGTGATGACAGGACTCCAGGAAGCTTCAGAGGAGCTGGTAGGTGGATTTTTTTTTTTTTTTTTTTACATTTGGACAGAGCCAGCCTAGCTGTTACCCCTTCGGTCTTAATGCTAAGCTAAGCTAACGGTCTCCTGGCTGTAGCTTCATATGTAGTGTACACACACGAGAGGCATCACCTTCTCATCCAACTCTCTAGAAGAATGCGAATAAGCATGTTTCCCAAAATGTTGAACTATTCCTTTAAAGAACAGACACAAGACGGACGTCGATCTTCTAATTTCACCCTCCCAACAAAAGCAAAATGTTGGTCTATTCCTTCAGAAGAATCAGAAATACTGTATCTTCTATAAACAGTACAATTGGAGTGAAACTCATGTTTGCACTTATTTCCAAAAATATTGAACTGTTCCTTTAAGAATTTTTCTAGATTCTATAATATGCTTTCTGAATGAAGTCGGCTCCTTTCTTCCAGCTCTCCACTTACAGATACCATAGCATAAAAAGTGGGCCGAGGAGAAGTCACATCCACTGCTGGGATGTTCACTGCTCTGCTGATGTCTGAAAACTCAAAGTAGGCCACCCTCCTGATGCTCATTTTCGTCTGGGGGGACTGCAGGAAGAGGCCAGTGGGAGGAAAAGGCCAAAGTATGCAGAGCAAGTGGAGCAGCACTGAAGTGGGGCACACAATTGCTAGTTTGACCCCCCACAGGGTAAATATGTGAATGTTCTGTCTTAGGAGACTTGTAGACTTTTTGTAAATGAATTTCACTCTTTTCTAATACATAACGTGGAGCACAGCATGTACAGTATGTTAATCAATATATCATATAATATTCATGGATAACCCCAACCTCCTGTACATGCCATGTCATGATTTGTCATGATTTAGTCCTTAGGCCAGCTGTGGTGACAGGTGAGACACTGACTCTCTGTAGAGACATTTTCAGTTCATGTGCACTTGAATGTATTTCCCTATCTGGCCTTGAATTTTCTTACTCTGAACATGTGATCTGATTTTCTAATTGTGTTTCCAGTTCATAACTAGAATATTTGTATTATGAAGCTCTGTGCCTTCACGTTTGAGGAAAGTCCATGTACTGGACATCCTTATTTTCACTGGCATTATGCCCAGGGTCACACTATGAATATCCTTGTTGCTGACAAATGCAGCAGCAGCAGCCACACTGTCGGAGTGTTCAGACTGAGGCCTGTTGAGCAGAGGAAAGTCAAACTAACACCTCTGCCAGTCCACAGAAGTGTTCTCACCTCACCCTTCATCTCTTTTATTTGAAAGACATAATCACTGACTATGAGCTTCAGTCCGAGTGCACACGCTTGTTAATGTCATGCATTAACTCCATCATGTAAGCATATAGTGTGTGCTGACAAAGTTTGAGCGGGATGTCTTTTCCAGAGCACAGCTGTGTGACGTGTCTCCTCGAAAGCAACGCCGGCTGAAATTCAAGCTGACCCTGCATGTCTCAAGAGTTCTGGTTAATGCAGTTAATGTTTGTCAAATAAAACAGGCCGATAGTTTGGACCCATCAGCCGGAGAACAATAAAACCTGCTGACGTCTGCCATTCTGTGAGCTGACAATGAGGTCCAAAAACGGTCTCATAAGATTTTGTGAAATAAGCGTAAACAGAGCGACGAAAGTACAAACTGGACAGCAGTTCCACCTTCTGGTCATGTGACCACGTCAGCTAACAGGTTACATTCGATCAACTTGATATGAAGCTCCATAAAGCCGAGGGGAGCAACAGATTCAAATGATAATTCTCTCTACGGGCGACCCCCTTTCACACTGTTCATATTCGCTTTACAATGTTTGATTTAGATGTTGCGTCTGCTCAACTCACTTTGCTCTGTTAGGACAGTCATTTTATCGAAAGAAAGGACAAATGGTAGAGATGGAACTTTTCCACTGATGAGTGGCTGTTTATGGAATCAAGAGAGAATATTTCCAGTTGCAGAGCTGCGCATGAGATGCAGCACCTGCCAAACAGCAAGTCCTGTGAGAGAAGAGACAGACGGAAAAAGAGAATGAGTCAAAGTAGCATGAGCCCAAACCACCATATGGCAAAAAACAACATTGAATTGTCCAGATTTACTGACATTTAGAAGGACAAACCCTCTCAAACATTCTGCCTTCTCTCTCACTTTTCCTTCCAAATTAAGCTACAGCAATGTTGATGACTGATTAATCTTTAAGTTATTTATCAGGCTAAAATGGCAAACGTTCACTGATTTCAGCTGCACAAATTGCTTTTCTCTGTTTTATACCATTGTAAATTGAATATCTTTGAGTTCAGGGCATAGACTAAACCATGGCTGAATTCAGAGAATCCATTGTTGTAGGTTCATTTGGTGGCAGTTTAACTAATGAATTAATCAACAAATCTTCTGGACAAAGAGCACTCTGGATGGAAAGATAAGAGGGAAAAGTGAGAGAGAAGGCAGAATGTTTGAGAGGGTTTGTCCTTCTAAATGTCACTAAATCTGGACAGTTGAACATATGGTGGTTTGGGCTCGTGCTACCTCGACTCATTCTCTTTTCCCCTCTGCTTCTCAGACACTTTCTCCGTCTGTCTCCTCTCTCACAGGACTTGCTGTTTGGCAGGTGCTGCATCTCATGTGCAGCTCTGCCACTGGAACTATTTTCTCTTAAGAAACAGTGTGTGTTTCTCTGAATTCTCTGCTTCTCTTATGGTTCAGGTTTGCCTTTGTGTCGCAATACAACTGGAGCTGAATTGAGGTCATGTGCGCGCTTGTGACACAATATACCCATCCAACCCAACCACTGTGTGTGTGTGTGTGTGTGTGTGTGTGTGTGTGTGTGTGTGTGTGTGTGTGTGTGTGTGTGTGTGTGTAAGCAAAAACAGCCCGATTGTGCAACCCCCCAGGAGTTAATGAGACAGAGTTAATAGATTTAATGGCTCTTATTAGTGACAATGCTTATCACCTGCCACAAAGACTGGCTTGGAGAACAGAAGGAGCAGGGAGGTTGGGGGTTTGTGGATGCACAACATGTACAACAACAACGCACACTAGTGCCAGATGTGAGTGGATAACATCTGGCAGTGACTCCGGCTCGGCTTGAAGATGAAGGTTTGTGGGGTATCGCTCAGCATCAGACACCAAAGCAAAGAGCCTGAGGGGCGAGATGAGCATTTCTTATTCATCTTGTGGTCCGTCTTTTCTTTCTTTCTTTCTCCCTCTCGCACACTCCGCCACAAACACAAATCCGCACACAATCTGCGGCAGTGTGTGCACGCTGATGTGATGAAATGACAGCACTGCATTGACTCTCAGCTTGTTCTCTGCGCTGCTGCAACCGCATCATCAAAGCATGATGGAGTCACTCATCAAAACCACAGTCACAGCCTCTCCCTGGGACACAATCTCCACCTTGTTTCTGCACGCGCACAAACACACACACACACACACACACACACACACACACACACACACACACACACACACTCCTGCAGTGAACTGTTCTGTCATTTATTCCGCACCAAGTAGGTTATGTGCTCAGACATTCGCACAGTTTCCCTCTCACTTTCTCCTTTGAGAGACAAGTAACATTATACGGGAGTACCTCTCTTCTTTCCATCTTCCCAGGGAAAAAACAAACATGGAAAGAATTAGAGAGAAAGGCTGAAAGAGAGAAAGTGCTGAGGTGTCCCAATGCCACACATGTGCGTCATCAGATTTGATTATCTCAAACCTTGTGAGACATCCCCTCCGAGCCAACACAATAAAGCAATGGGACGTCGAGTAGGGGACTGTCATCTGGTGGCAGATTGAGGCTGTCTTGGTGCTATTTTGTGACAGTTTTTAGAAAGAAATGGTGTGTAATTTTAACTAATTGTTCCTTCCTGCTGCTTTTGGTCAATTGAAGCTATCTAGCAGAGTTTCAGGAGCAGGACCTCACCTCATTCCTATAATACCCACCTCACCCTCCACTCCTCTTTCGCTCTCGCATACGTGAAGAGTGATGGTGTCACGTTATCAGGGCTGTCACCTGTACACCTGTGTCAATACGATTTGATGTTTCTCGTCAGGCGGTAGCCGAGCAACTGATGGATGCTGATGGCGAAGCATGGATGACGAAACTGATGCCGATCAACTGACGCAAGCACAACTTTAGCGCTCTGCCTGACTGAATGCAATGCTCCATTCATGTCTTTCAATGAAGTCATATTAAATGTATAAGTTAATTATTTCTTATTTTTTATTATTAAAATTAAACCAATTAGTGCCCATAAAACAGCAGCTCTAAATGGGATATAATGCAGGGATGGACAGAAACACGCACATTTGTGTTGTTACAAATGCAATACAGATTTTGTTTTGTGGAAGGGTTTCATAAAGGTGTATTTCATAAAAGATACCAATAAACATGAATTATTGTTAGCCTTCCAAAAAACGTTGGAACATTGATCTAATCCCAGTAGGAGCCGGAACCCATACCACCAAATAAACTCTCTTCCTATAAAACTGTACGTATCTGAGCAATAAATGCTGTTAAGATTGCTCATTGAAGTGTCTCGGATGAGTTGTGATTGACAGGCAGGGAAAGTGAAGAGAGCAAACGGATGTAGAGATGCAGAGGCATTTGGTCTCACATTTCTACATAAAGCCGACGACTCCCCAACCACCCACTTACGTCTGTGCGTGAGCTGATATTTTCATTCAGTGCCCACTCACGCTGAAGACGTCTGCATCAGTCAGTCAACAGGCAATAACATCCAGGCGGCTCTCTCTTTGAGTCATACCTCTCTTCTCTACTTTAATGTCTCACTGCGTCCTCTCAGCTGTGGAGGGAGCATCAGTTTGCTCGTGAAACCTGGGGAAGTGTCATCTGGGCGGGGGGGCGGGGGGGACGTACCATTAGTACGTTCATACTAATGGCATTATATTAGTTCTTGTTTGTCCAGCCTTGTTTTTTCCAGCTTTCTATTCCTGCCACATCAATGCAGCTTGACCTTTCCAATTATCTACACAGATCCAGCCATGACCGAGGAGCACTCAGTCGTGTGTGTGTGTGTGTGTGTGTGTGTGTGTGTGTGTGTGTGTGTTCTGCATGTTTTCATGTTTCTTAACAAAACAGGCTGCCACAAAAACAAAACAAAACACAGCACAGCACATAGAAATACACCTAAATGGAATTGAGGGTGAATTAGTGCGGGAGGAAGAGGAATGGTGAGAGTGCTCTGTATATGGAGGACAAATAAAGAGCTAAACAATAAAGAGGACAGCGATGATGACAGAGAATGGAAAAAGTGGACAGGAAGCAACACAACGAATGAGCCAAAGTGGAGAATTTAATTTCACTGGATATTTTCCAATAAGTATAAATTAAAGTCTCCCTAGAATATTTGCACTGCTGTGCCTCTCAGAGCATTATTATCATAAACCACAAAACAGCAAGTGAGGCAAAGCAGCTTGTTGACAGACTCACAGCTCCAGAACATTTGGCCATGATGTAGCTGATTTAGCTGGTGTATGGTGTCTCTCCAAGCTGGTGATTCACAGACTGACAGACAGGGAGTGGGTTGACATGGACATCAGCACTCTGCACAAAGACACAAAGCACTCATGCACAGATATGCCTGCCTACACCTGCGGAGGCCCATGTAGTTTCTGTTGGAGCGCAAAAAAGTTATAAAAGTCTCTGTAATTCCTAAAACCTTGAACCCCGGGTCTCTGTGGCATTAAACAGAAATCTGTTGCCGGCGGTAAAGTGCATCCATCCAAGGACATGCAGCCTTAAGTGAAAACTTTCATGTTTGAATGTGGATGTCATGTGTTCATCTGTATATCAGCCTTTCGTCCTGTAACCTTGAATAGCAATAAGCATATAGAGAATGGATGGATGGACCTAATTATTCATAAAAGCTCAAAAAATCAGTCAGTAAAAACCAGTTTATCAAAGATTTGACAGGATTTCCAATTAACTGTGCATCTGATTTTGTACCTGCAGACAGGATTTACACCCGCAGACACCAAGACACAGGTTTTTGACTTAGTATTTATTTCTATGTCAAGGAAATTCAACAACTGCTTATTAACCCCAACCAACAAAACTAACAAACAACTTTTCCTCTATGATCCTTGTCATCAATATGAGATTACATAGTTATCTCCAGGAAATGCAACCATAAAATGAAACTTTTCTGTTTTATTTCCCAATATAAATACAATTCTGCTGGAGAAATGATCAATTAATTTATTTAGTTGTCATATTTAAAGGAAAAGTTTGACTTGTTGGGAAATACGCTTGTTCGCTTTCTTGCCACTCTCATGTCTGTACAGTAAGTTTCAGCCAGCTAACTTAGCGTAGCGTAAAGACTGGAAACAGCTAGTCTGGCTCTGTTCTAGGTAACAAAATCAGCCTACCGCCTTAACAAGATATAACGTTTTAATTCATTAGTGGCCTTTAGAGGTGCTGGTCGGCAGATTTTGTTACCTTTAGACAATCTGTTTCCCCTGTTTACGGTCTTTGAGCTAAGCTAAGTTAGCAGTAGCTTCGTGTGTTTAACGTTCGTGAGAGTGGTGTCAATCTATTTATTTAACCCTCCACAAGAAAACAAACAAGTGTATTTCCAAGAATGTCAACATTTTCCTTTAAATATATAGTCCTAAATATAAAAATTCTGTAATCTGCCTAAAAAAAAACCACACGTACAAGTTTTTAACTGCATGAAAACTGTCCCCCAGGTTACTAAACCCCAAATTCCCAGAAAACACACTGAGGACAAGACCTTTGTGTCTTTACTGGTAGTTACAGCACTGCCTTAAGTGTGAACATGAAGATCAACTGGATTAGCACAGGGTTGAAGAATCATTTACACGTTTAGCTCCTGTGTAAATTCAGCCCTTGAGGTCCAACTGAGCAAACAGCACAGTACAGAAGCCCCTCATCACCATGGAGATCTCTGTGATCATAATCTCACCTCTTGCACTCCAAGCTTGAATAAACCAAATGGTCAAATGGGCAGCAAAAACCACCCCTGCGAAATGACCGTGGCTGTTATCTCTGACACAGATTGACTCTCGGCCCTCTGAGGTTCTAGCACCGGGCTGATCGATCGAAGCCAGCCTGGTCAGCTTTTGCCCTGGGGCTCGTCTGAAGTGTGTCTGTGGCCGAAGCACCTGATCTCAGCTCATTGTCTTTTAGTGAAGCCTCAGATACTGCGGTCTGAACATGGAGGCTGTTCTCTGTTGTGGAAAAATTGCTTGAATATGCTATGGCCACATCCATTGTGAGAAGAAATGTTTTTAATCCCAGTTAAGAAGAAGTCCACGTCCACACTAGTGGCTAGTTAAATGAGAACATCAACATCTACCTCATGTCAAAACATCTTCCTACCAGACACACAATGTTTTACCAACGAACATGTTATATTTGTTAGACTCCCAGCCAAAACATGGTCCCAACTTGTCACTTTTACACATGATCTTTTTCAAAGAAACAAGACATAACATGTTTATTCGTAGACTTTAGAGGTGTTGCATGACCTATTTTTGAACTTTGGAGAGACCCAGGCTCGCAGTTTCCCCCTGCTTCCAGTCTGTACGCTAAGCAAGGCTAAACACAGCCCCTGACTAAACACGCAGCCACGAGAGAGTTTCTCATCTCACCCCTGGAAAGAAAAGTAAACACATTCTCAAAATGTAGAATTATTCCTTTGGACTTTTAGGGCCAAAACAAGATTTATCCCGAGCTCACTTTTGATTTTCTGACAAGAGGAAAAAGATACAAAACTGTCTCTGATCTCTGTTCTGTGTTCTGTACTGCCTCATTAAAATTTAAAGTACAAAATATGGAGGCAGGGGAACAATGTAGAGAGAGAAAGCAGCCGATAGGCAGACATTTTATGGCAACAAAGACTTCAGGGTAAGGCATTAGAGGGCGACGGAGAAGAAGACAGAGAGACTTACAGAAAGACTTGGGGGGGGGGGGGGGGGGCACTGCTGGTTCAACATGACAGAAGAAATAGAGAGACTGAAGAGAGACTCAAGGTTGAGGCAGTAGTGTTTGCCAATTATTATTGCAGCTCCAGTGACTCAGTGTTAAAATAATAAGCAAACTGACAGTGTTTTAATTGTCAAGTCAGGTGTGAGTCATTGTGGGCAGCCTGTGTCGGGTGTCATTCATCTCACGGCTTTCGTTCCATGTCTTTTTAAACGTTGTAATATTGAGAGAAATTACTCACCAGCTGTCCCACACCAGCGCACCTCCAGAAGCGCAACATGGAAAATGAAGTTTGCCGTCCAGCTGATATCCTGAACATTTGAGGTGGCGGACTGGGTCCTGACATTTTGAAGTCCCGCAGGCAGAGAGCTTTATGTGGAGCACTGTGTCTCTGGGCATGAGGGGCTATTTTCTGATACACGGTGTCAGAATACACACCAATCACTCACAACACCGCACACAGGCCAGGATGTGCATGCATGTTTGCGCTAATCTGCGTATCTGCAGGCGTGTGTGCACAGTAAGTGTAGATGGGGATTAGATTTTACTGGACAACAGCCATTGCTATTTTGGTGTGAATGTACATGGACTGGATGTGTATATTTGTAGCTGTGGGCACAAAGGGATTTCACAGAGCCTCAGAGAAACAAGAGCCCAGTGACAAGCCTGCGGTCTGTCAGTGCTCACCTCAAACGTTCCCCTCCAGTTGAGGCACAGAGGGGTTTTCTATGCGCCTGTGTGTGTTTGCTTATGTGATGAATGATATTTGATCCCATAATTCCTCTGACGCACTCTAGCCAAGAGTTGCCTTTGGCCTGCAGCGCCACGCCATTTACAGCAGCCCCCTTCCTGACCACACTGATCCAGACCAGGTCAAACACATTTTCGGGGATACGACCCGACTCTGTTTATCAGTGAGAAAAACTCTACAACAGAATATCCGCCATTTGCAAACGCAAAAATAAACTCAGTTTGTTTAGGTGACAGAGGTCTGAGTGTCTGCACACTGCGACAGACGCAAAACTTTTATATAAACGATGAATCAAATGTTTAAGTGTAAAATGACAGGGGTCGCTCGTAGTGATGAACCCACAGAGAATTATCCGCCAGCTCAGCTCTACAGAGCATTTTATCATCTTTCAGCTCATTGTTTTGGTTTTCCGGACCTTTCACTGTTTTGGTTCCCTTTCAATGCTCTCAAAACGTCGGTTTCAGCTCTATCAGGCAACTGTTTTCAGTGAAAAAGCTCTAAAAACTGACTGCACACCGCCTGCTCAGCACCAAACAGATATTTCCCCCAGCAGTTGGTGGAGGCTAGCTTGGGATCTCCGGACCAATTTGCAAATGCGAATTATTCTGGACTGCTCCCTTCATTTTTGATTTCCAAGGGGCATTATTAACAGAACACATACCGTCCAGTTCATTTAATACTGACAGCAGATTCAATATGCGGCCGCCATCTTGGTTGTTTACAAAAATGCTTCAACGGCACTCCTCTGTCAGTCATCGTAACAAACCCGCCCTATATTAAATAAACGGCCAGGTCGGCTGAAAGTCTGTCTGAACGGGAGGGGGGGCCAGACGCATCTGCCAGAGCCAATAAAACATGAGCTCGCAGATTCGTCTGGTTTCCAGGCTAGGTGGAGACCAAAAACAGCAAAAAGAGAGAGAATATTTGACTTACACGGTGTGACCAGAAACATGACATTGCAAATAGCAACAAACCCCAACAACAGCCATTCTATTTTAAAAACAGCTTTCAAAAGCCTGTAAAAGTTATTATTATAAGCGCCATTGTTAGTTTCCATCACAGCTGCAGTTGCATTCAACCTGTGCTTGTGAAGTGGCTGAGCCAAAGGGGAGGCCACTATTTTTAAACTGCCAGTAAGATACCAAAACTCTGCTGACCCCTCGGTTAGAAAGTTGATCCGACACCTGAAGCTGTTTGAAAACAACATACAGCTTTAACTCTTACATGCATGGATGTTCTGCCAAATGTACTTCAGGTCCTCAGAGACCCGTTCAAATAACATCACCACCAATGATTTACATAGGCCAAAACATTTTATTTTCAAAGTACCCTGTCATAGTTATTTTGTGGTCATTGCAACATGGCTGTGTGTGTGTGCAGCAGGCCACTGTTTTGCTGTCAAGTTCACATCCTCTGAGCTAAAGCTGCCACACTCCTATTCCGCCTCTAAATGATCTGATTGCTCACTTGGCACAGAAATATTATCCTCATCATCAGCGGCTAGTACGCTAACTTTTTGCCTGTGCTAATATATAGTATCCATGACACAAAATGAAGCCAAACAGAAAAGTCCAGCACCACTGGAGACACGGTGACCTTTCTAGAGTGAAACTTTTAATCATAAAAACAATGATTGATGATGACAATCTGACACTTAGGCAGGGTGTAATATGGTCACGAGTCTCTGCATTTTAGGGTTAAATATTTACTACTGTTGTACTATAATGATTTAACTTGTGATCATTTTTTTTATTTGTAACTAACAAAATATACAGACCATTTTCTTCCTGTGTAGCTTTTGTGATAATGAAAATAATTGTCACTTTTGTGTCAATGTTTATTGTGTGTGTGTTGTGTTTCTCCTCATAAAGACATTATTGGAAGAAGGCTTGTATGTTTGGGATTTACCAATACAGCAGGTCATCTCTGTCCACAGATTACCCAGGGTTTAAATTTATTATATTAGGAGCATTTCCGTCAAAATCAAGACGGTGGGTTGAGAGGATGAAGGTGCTGTGCTGCTCAGTAAACATCAGGCTCGTTCAGCTCATAATCAGCTAATGATCTGTTGCTTGTTCTCACATGTGAAGGAAGCAATAGAGCAGGAAATACCAAAGACAGTGTTGAAACTAAATAAAATGTTCTGTTTCTGCTTCCTGTGTGAAATCCGCACACCCAGGCAGTAATATCTGTGTCTTGGCATGCAAGATACACATTCCTCCTATTCACATACGCCAAAGCACACGCACACACACACACACACACGCGCACACACACATACCAAAGTGGCAATATCTTTATCTCTTATTGCATCACAAAGGGCACAAAGCAAAATGTTACCTTCCATCAAGTCGCTACATGTAGTGAGTGGTGTTTAGATAATAGTTTATGACTCGGAAATCAGAGCACTTTACTGCATGAAAAAGATAGCAGAGGAAGTCTATTCAGTCATTTGTGTGGAAATATATACTGTAAGTGGGTAATTCAGCACAAAGCGAGCCGCAGTAATAAAACAATCGCAGCGAAACCCCTCATCTTCAGGAGCTTTGCAGACACATGAAACATTATGTCTTTCATCTATGATATGCGATTTAGCTCCCTTAAACATGATTTGTTTTGTGGGTCAACAACCCCCATCAACCCCTGCATCTCCACCCAAACGTCCACTTCTTTTCAGTCACTCCACACGGGCCTCCCCTCGCAATGTAAGAAACCCACTAACGAAGAACCTTGAGAACGGCACGAGTGCATCTGCATTGACATTTCCGTATTAATCACTAGACGACGGTGCTGTATCTGAGTGATTATCAGCACAGCAGCGAGTGCAGGTCATGGACAAATTAATACAATGTCCATGAGGTCTGGCTTCAGTATGAGGAGTCCAGAGAGCACTTTAAAATACATGTTATGGACTCAACTTGCCTGTCTCCTGATAGCCATAATGAGAATTATGTTTGGCAGCAATGGATTTTAAATTAGGCTGCTTTCCTGTTTTTCCCACAGTGACGGTGCCAGCGCATTCAAACCGTCTAAAAGGTCTATCTGTTGGTCAGTTGGTCCACCACTTTGGTCCAGACTGAAATATTTCAACAACTATTGGATGTATCGTATATTTTATACAGATATCCACGATGCCCATAGGATGAATCCTAATGACTTTGGTGATACAGCACCACCCTGAGATTGACATTTTAGGTTATGAGTGAAATAGCTCCACAGCTACTGGAGGGATTGCCATAAAATTTGATACACTCGTTCATGTTCCACAAATACGGAATCCTAACGACTTAGGTGATCGCTTAACTTCTCATCTAGCGTCACACATTTCTTATTTATCTAATACTTTTGGTTAATGAGCAAATACCTGCAAAGTTGTACTGTGTGTTCAGTGCTAATGAGCCAGTGTTAGCATGCAAACACACTAAACTAAGACGGTGAACATGGCAAACATCATACCTGCTAAACATCGGCATGTTAGCGCTGTCATTGTGAGCATGTTAGCATTTACTGGCTGTGGCTGTGGACTCTTAGTCTCTTTATCATGGACTTCTATATTATGAATCTGTGTGTCTGCTGGTCAGAGACGGTCTTTTGATGCGTACAGTCAAAAGAATTCTGCTCGGGTTGTTTTGTTTTTCCCCCTCTTATGGCTGTTATTGTAAATGATGTAAATTTGTACACCTTTCAAATTGAAATATATTAGCAATAGATATGTGTTGCCTATATTTTGGACTTTGCAGGTCTGGGTTCTCTCGTGGCCTTATATTGTCCATATTCAGTTTTGCTACAAAGCTCACATACGCACTATTGAGCATACAACACAAAAGAGCAGTAACACTAGACAGCGAAAATATGTTTTTTTATGTTCCTGATAAGTCCCCCGACTGGAGGAGCAGCATCTCTGGAGACCTACGAATTTCCCAGCCAGTCAGATGACTTTAAGATAAAAACAGTTGCTTTTTTTAAATATATTTATGTTTGCTGCTTAAGCAGAGCGGTACATGTACAGTTTTCCCAGACACATCCGGTTTCTCAGGAACACAGTCAGAACACAGCCAGTCACAGCTGGTTCCAGCAGGAGGTCTTTTATCTGGTGACCAGTGAAGCACTTTGGGGTTAAGTGCTTCCATGGGTAAATTGACATTAGTGCTTGACAGAGTGAGAGGCATTATTTATTCAGTTTCCACCTTCACAACTCCACTGCTTCTCTGGGGCAACAGTCTTGATGCTTAAAAACAATGTTCTGTTGGTTAAATACCATCTGTCACTATGTGAAAGCAGGGTGCATCCTGTTCATTGAACCTTGGATTTATTCAAAACACTGCCTTAAATCTGACCTCTTCTTTTAAATCTACAGATGCACATATCTGGTAGATATACCACTCAGGCTTACAACAAGATCAATCAAGTGAAATCCAATCAAGTTGAATAAAATAGAGCACTGGTGGTTTATAAGCCCGCATTATTTAGCTTAGGAGGGATGCAACGATGAAAACAAGTTGTTCTTTCAGAGGGCAGACAGACAGCTTTAATAAATGGCAAAACTTTGATCAAAAGTAAGTCAACACAGTGAGGAAGAAGTCTCACTTTTTATGGAATATGATATTCCAAAGAGAAGCATGTGAAGGGTTTTTAGTTCTCAGTCATGTTTGGGTTTTTTTTTCATTTAATGCAGAAAATAAGCACAAACATTCTGGCAAATGCCTCCCTCAGTGTGCAGGCTCAGTGACTGGATTGTCCTTAAAATAGTTAATAATTAGTATAATTAGTATCATTTTCTCATACCATTTTTTAAATCCAGAAGTTTGTAGCAGCATCACCTTTAACCGTTTGTGCTAACATCCATGAATGTGTCGATATACTTACATACACTCAACTTACCTCACTGGTACCAAGATGCTTATTTGAGACTCTGTGTGTGTGTGTGTGTGTGTGTGTGTGTGTGTGTGTGTTTCTGATTTAGGCTACCTTCGAGGCCACATTTCAGACTAAAGGCCAGTTAACTGGGGGCAGCTCGTGCTTGAAATTTTTTTTTTTTAATATAATGTCCCCAAAACTTACCTAGGTCAACATGCGCGTGTGTGTGTGTGTGTGTGTGTGTGCACCAGCTCGACAGATGAGACTTGTGCTTAATGGTGTAGGATACCATGAAAAATAAAACATCAGCCTGTGCTAATGGTCTGAATCCATCAGTGCTGAATCTCTCACAGGAAGTGCGTCAGCACCGTCAGCAGAGCCCGTTAGAGGAGGGAAAAACTGAAGAGTGCAGCAGTAACCTTATTTTACAATGAATCACTGATTGGGGGGGTTATTTTCAATTACCTTAAATTTCCTTCTGGATAGTCAAACACTGACACTGCAGTCCTGTTTTTCCCGGATCTGGGCCCCAGGGGAAAACGTATCAACCCCCTAACTGATCACATATGAGAGGAGTTAAAAATGAAGTAGTGAACAGCAGCGTTGTAAGGCAGCTTATTGTTATAGTCTATTTTCATTGCCATCAGTGCTGAAATGCTGCACCTCCACCAAAAGGGAATACATTCATATTGTACCACTCATAGAAAATACAAAGCAGACATTTCTTATATGAAACGTTGTTGAAATGAAGGAAAAACAGACTTTTTCTAACTGGCAGACACGAAATGTTTCCTACTCGTGGGTGAGCTAAAGCTAAAACAACGGAGTACAGAAACTAAGTACACTTACTCAAGTACTGTACTTGAGTACAATTTTGAGTTCTTTGTACTTTACTTGAGCATTTCCATCTTGTACTACTTTATATTTCTACTCCCCAACATTTGTTTTCTATAGCTCCGCTATACAGATTAAGATTTTACATTGAAAACACAGAAACTCATAAAATACATTGTAAAATGTTAAACCTGTGGTTCCAAGCAGGGTCTGGTTGAGGCCCCTTCTCACGTTTCAGATGTCTAAGTATGTCAAAGTAAGACTTCCCTTCTAAACTTCCCTGATGGTGTTATCTGAATAACTATTTGAGGCCCAAAGAGGTTTTATTTGATCATTTTTCTTGTTTCTTGAGTGTTGTTCTTTCTTCTTTCCCACTTCATTTATCATCTCGTGACCCCTCAGCTTTATCTTGTGACACTTTGGATGGGGCCTGATCAGCCAACTAAAATACCAAGCAGCATAAAGTAATTAAAGCTTAGTCCACCTGAACCAGCTACAATAATAACATGATATTTTAGCACTGATGCATCAGTGACAATCTAATAATGTATTATATGGTAATATCTCAGTCACAGGGGCCCTTTTTCTGCAGAGCAAGTACTTTGATACTTTTATACTTTGGTGCTTTTGCTGATACTTCCGTATCATCACTTACGACGGCAACAGTGTAGTTGATGTGTTGTCCGCTGCCACCCTCTAGTGATCAAAAGGAGAAACACATAAACACACATAAAACCCGATGAATGTTGCTCACCCCTTGTTTTCTGTTTAATATTTATTTCTGTGCACTGCACTTGATCATTATGTACATCCTGCAACGGTAAACAGAACTGAAAAGGAGCACAGGAACTGAATTTTTACACAATTTAGTAATACTTGAACAGCAGACAGGCAAACACATAACGCACAGTAGTCTGTATTCAAATCTGATCACCTCCATACATACCACAACTTCAAACAACACACATCCATTGACTACACTATAGAGGTTAGCTTTTTAACATAGCCGTAAGATTGCAGATAGAGAATTCAGTCAGCGAGGGAACAAATGAGGGTTATTTCACATGTAGGTCCTCAGTGTAAATAGAGCACAGACGCACATACTACACACCTCCTGTGTCTGGTAGGTCACCAAAGAAAGCAGTAGCCTCTAGATCAGAGTTCAGGCCCAGTGTTCAGGGATGGGATCCACTCCGGGTCCCAAACCAGTAGAAGAAACAGCGCCTCATAGCAGTCATACTCAGTATTCATGATCAGTCAACATCCTCAACGCAGATGAACAAACTGGGAATCCTGGGCAATAATGAAGTCCAGCAAAGGAAAAAAACAACAAAAAAAACAGTATGATGGTTAACAAGGACTAAAGACAACCAAAACTCATCTAATCCTTCATCTAAACAGAGACAGGGAGCATGAGAACAGTAACGTAAAGAACTTTTCAGCTCATGAACACGTGAAGGCAAATATTCTGATCAATTCGCATGCGCGTTTGAACTGGTAACAGATGTCAAAGACCAGAATAACAGGCAGTAACACAAAGCTGGAAGGTGAGGATGTTATAGGATCTTATTAGTGTCCCGTGAAAACCTCAAATCCCTAAAAGAAATGGAGAATTGCTTCAGTTTCCACTTGCTAATAAGTAAATACATATATTTAGTTTTTGCATATGTTTCTCATTGGCCCATGGACTTCAACCCCAGGACTGTGAAATACTTTTTACACACGAAGACAATGTCAGAAGTCAATTTCCATCATACAGAGGAACAATCACGTTAGTCGTGAAATGATGTGGAGAGAATTGACATCTGTTCTGGATTCAAACTGTTAGAGACGGCACCTGCAACATGTACAGCTCCTGAAAAGAGCCATGTGTGTTGTACCTCGCGGTTGATATGAAATATTACTCATCCAGACAAAAAGCTGCATGACAATCATAAATAAAAGTGTCAGTGGTTTGACAGAAATGTAAACAAATTACGTAAAGTAATAAAAAAAAACAAAAAAAACAAAAAAACATGTTGCAGTCGCTGCAAATCAGTGTTTGATTAAAGTGTGACAGCAGATATCTGAGTGAAATGAGGAATTTGAGATACGGAGCAGTGCGACATTAATTCACCCATCAGTCATTTCATGAGAGAAGTTTCTCTGCAGAATACACCCACGACTTTAGCGTTGTAGTGAGTTTGTGGGGGCAATAGACACGTCAGATGAGCAGCACTGCACTGTTTAAGCCCATGAGTGACTTTGGAAACAGATACTGCAGACTACAAACGGCTATACACATAAACATTGTGATCTAGACTTACAAATTATTCCAGTGTTTTCCTACCTTGTCAGCCCGTTTTTTAAGTTAAACATAATGGCCCAAAAATCCCAAAAACATGTCCTTCACATACATTAGCGGCAGGTCTGATAAGCAAAAACAACAAAATGAAGATGAACGAAACGAAACGAATAAATAAATAACAGTGGCTTTCCTTCAAAGCTGCACCGAGTAAAAGTTGTCAGTTTGTGCTTTCACAGAGCTCCCTTTGCAAAAATACATGTTACTGTATGAGTGAGTATGCATGAGGCCTCAAGGTGCTTCATGTATGGAACTGTACATGTGCTAATCCCTAAAATACAGTGTACAATCCGCAGTTCCCTGCAAACATGGAAACACACAAGGCTTGATTACATTACACCAATGATAAACCCCTCTCCTACAGCGCCACACCTTTTGGATGATCTGTCACATGAATATTAAGTCAGGAAATGGAAATAGTAGCAGCCCTCTGACATGTGTTTTAATTATACTTTTTCTAATTCAGTTTTTCCTTTTCAATTATCTCCAGCAGACCGATCGAAGCCAACCTGTAATCAGAGTTACTGTAGTAGCAGTTTGCTTTCATTCTCTTTGCACTGTCACAACACTTTCTAAATTAGATAGATTGTTAATTTGGACTTCCAAACTGCCTATTTTGGACGGAGAGCAGGTTTGGCTTCATTTTAATTTCACATCAATCAGTGAAAGGCGTGTAGTAGTAGTAGCTGTTGCCGCTGTTCTTTTTTTTTTTTTGTCTTTCTGGGAACATTTAATTGCATGGAAAAACTGTGGATTTTCACACAAAGTACAAAGCAAAATCTACTTCCCCGACTGAATGATTAGTGGGTTGATTGCTGTTAAATGCTTTTGGTGCCTTACAGACTGCCTGGCGCTCCGAATGCCTGTTGAGTTTACCCCCTGATGTGCTTTTCTCTTATCTTGTGTGTGTCTGTCCATCGTCTCTTGCTCTCTTTTGATCTGTCTCCTCTGAATCAAGCTTTTCTCTGGTTTTCCAGACATCCCGGTGACTCTGCTTTGATTGGCGGGTTGGTTCGGAGCTAAGGACACTCAACAAGGAAGGACACTGTTGCACCACATACATACAGTAGGTAGGTACATTTGAGCTACAGGGAGTCATTTGTTTCACTGTTAGTCCGGGCACTGGACTTCTGTAGTCTTTTGCCGTCTTTGCAGATCAACAGGATGTTCCGTGGTGAGAGGAGAAGTACGGGTCAAAGCACGGGTATAAAGGCAGATGTTGTAGGGTTCGGCTGTAGTATGACGACCAGAGGTGGTGACACATTTGTAGGATTAGATGACAGAATCAGAAGGGACGTCCTCTCCTCGCTCACGTCCTCTCACTATTCACTCAGTAGAGGGGTTTTTGTCCTTGGCTTTCAAATTCTGACCAGGCGTCATTTAGTTCCATGAAAATCATCTTGGCATATTGTTCATACGGCTGTCCTGTCGCCTGCGAGGGAAGACGGAGAAACACAGAGCAGTTAAACCCATAGGAAAATCACCTTATAACATGTTTCACTTCTGGCCATATTCAAATGAGTGATGCGAAGCAGGTGTTTTACCTCTGGCAAGACACCTGTTTGACACTACAGATTTATTTCAAAGCTGAAACCTGCTCTTAAAATTCAACAACAGGTAGGTGACAAATAAACTGGTTTGAACTCAAAGACGGTGTGGTCCAAAACCCCAACAGGTTTATTTAAAAAAAAAAGCAACTGAAGCCTGTATGCTCTATACTTCCTCTTAACAACGATCAACATGTCTGGAAGTACGTGCATGCATCTTTGTGTGTGTTTATGTGCTCATGTTTTTGTGGGATTATGCAACCGGATCATATCCGACATGACGCTGCCTCTACGTCTGCCCTGTTTGGCTGATTGAAATCCTGCCGTCTTGTAATGATTAATCAGTGGGTATTGATCTTGTGATTCACTCACTAGACCCCTGTGATGGGGTTCATTTTGGGTTGCGCCTACTGTACGCTCTTGTTCTGTTAAAAGAGAGGATGAGTAGAGTCTTGTAGGTTCTCCTTGCATACATGCCATGACCTCACCACAGATCTTAGAGCCATAACCTGAATATTGAGTATTCCTGACAGCAAAATGAAATAGGCTGCCTGACTGCTGGCTGCTGACTGAACCACAGGTAAGTTCATATTATGGTCTGCTGTTATATTACCTTCCCGTTGCCTTTTGTAAGGACAGTGAGGAACCTAGCTTTGCTGTGCTGTGAGTCATTCTGTGTTCACTGTGTTCATTTAACAGGTACAAACTTGCTTCGATACTCCTGATGGTGGCGCTGATGTTCAGCTAGAGCCTGGTGACTCGCTCTGCATGGTGCAAGCACATCTGCAAAACTGCTCTAGTGTCTGGCTGTGAAGATCCAGAACCAGACTGTGTGGATCCACGACTTCTCTTGGAAGAATGCCCCTGATCCTACATCTCCTAATACTGATCTTGGTGGAGTCCACCATGGGAGCTCCACAGGTCATGAAAGCACCAGACGTAAGAGTAGATGATATCAATATTTTTCTGACTATGGCATGGCAAGTAGCCAACCACATACGCCCTAATTCCAGCTGTTATGTCTGTGGCCTAATGCCCTACACAGCTGGAGAGGGTTTACCTCTGATGGCCTTACCTGCCTCTGACTGTGACACCTGCCACCTGATGCATATTCCCTTGTCTCAGTCTTATTCTCACCCTGATTGTTCCAGCATCTCCAAAATGAGACCACTTAACTGTTCTGGAGGACACGCAAACTGCAAGAGATGTCTCAAAACCCCAAAACCTGTTCCCATACTGCTGATTCCTCAGTCGTTCCCTTGGTGTCTCCAGAATGACGGTGGGACACCTGTAGGACAATCTGACTGCCTTCGTACATTCAAATGGGACCCAGAACACACCAATATGGACTTTAAATCTCTGGATTCTGCACCTCAGCGCTGTTTGGAAGCAGCAGGCCAGGCTCGCCTCAGTGCTCTAGCTCACCGCACTGCTCGCTGCTCCATCTCCTCTCCTGTAGGAATGTACTGGGTATGTGGAAACCTCGCATACCCGTATCTTCCTGTGGACTACAACGGGCGCTGTGGCTTGGCATACATCGTCCCGGCTATGAGAGTGGCTCACTCCCTGCCCCAGAAACCTCTTCTTAAACGAGCACGACGTGGAGTTTCAGATTTGTTTGGGACTCATCATCAATCGTCTTTCAAGAATGTACTCGGCCCCCTTCTTCCCTTTTACGGAGTTATGTCTGCCTTAGATCAAATTGCGGATCTGTCTCACGCAATAGAAGTAATAGCTAATGAAACTGGTAAAGCTCTCATGCTTATATCGAGTGAACTCGCCTCTGTTCGACTTCTGGCTTTACAAAACAGAGCAGCTTTGGATTTTCTTTTAGCAGCCCAAGGAGGAACTTGTGCTGTTATTGGTTCTGAATGTTGCACCTTTGTGCCTGAATACAATGCTACGATTGGTGATATAATTAATCACCTTCATGATACTGCTAACTCTGTTCACCAGGATGGTGCTTCTTTATTTGATTGGTTGAGAACTACTTTTGGATCACTCCGTTATCCCATTGTTGAAGTGATGATTATTTTTGTTGTTTTCATTGTATTTCTCTCTTTGTTTACATCATGCGTGAAAAAGTTCCTGTTCAATATTAGTTAAGTAGGAACAACTCTCGATCCTCCAGCACGAGCGTTTTTCTACTAACTTTGCCAATATTGCAAATACTTAGATGTTACATGTCTACTAGATTATAGTAAAATCATAGTAGCAACACATGGTCAATGACGTTTCATCAGCTTGACACTTTTTTCCCTAGTTGTATGAGAGTTGCTTATAACTGTGATTTTGAACAGATGACATGTTTCAGAAGCCACATTACTTCTGTTTATGGTCTCAGTGCCACAGTTTGCCTCTCTTCCCTTCCTGCAGCCGTCCCCTGCCCCCACTATCTGTCTCCGTCTTCAGCCCCTGCTCTCTTCTCCCAGACCAAGTACTTTCTTCCAACTCCCCAGACCTGCCATCCTCAAGCCTTCCACCAGATGCCCTCAGACTTCCTCATTCACCTGCTCACCAGGAAAAGTCGAAAAGTATTTTTTGCTTAGGAGGGTTCCTAACTGAGTGAAATGACTTGGAACTATCTAAATGGCAGCCACAATAACAGCTGGTCGAGTTCTCTAAATGCTAAAGAAAGGTGCTTCCTTTCCTATCTCCTTCAGCATAGGGTACACTAGAACAGGAAAAGAGATTTAAAGTTCCACAATTTAAAGTGGCCACGGCAGACCCACATTCTCACTTCCCTCATCAGCCCTCATCCCCCTTTTTTACACACACCGCGGTGGTGTCTATGGGACCCCAAACATTGAGAAAATAAAGCCAATAAACAAAAAAAACACAAAGGTTATTAAAAGAGAACTTGTTTGATGTAAAGACAGAGAGCATGCATACAGATAAAGATCCACACTTTATTATCATTATTATTAAGTCTACCAGTCTCACCTTATCTGGGTGGACAACCAGGACTGCTTTGCGGTAGACCTTCTTGACCTGTTCCGGAGTAACCAGGTCAGCCATGCCCACAGGCTTCCAGCGCGTCTCTCCCTCCCACAGTACAGTATGCATGGTGGACAGCAGAGCACGGATGTTGCGCTCCTTCCCCTCGATCCAGTCCAGAATCTGGGTCGCAAAGATGAGAGGGAGAGGAGGGGAGCCATTAGCTAGTGATGACCAGATATGGAACAATAATTAGCAGAAATGCTTTCAGTGATTTTGGCTCTGGCAGTGTTATTAAAGGAATAATTAGAAGAACCAAAAGTTTGGTCATGGGAGACCGACATTGGTTGCTTCATTAATTCTGGAATAAACAGAAAGGCTTTGACAGCCAAAGGTTTTTGAGTACACCATCCTACTTTCGGGAATCACTGAATTGCTTCTATTGTGCTACTCTGGATAAACAGATGACAAAAACCCAGTGAGCTGATGTCAAACTATAATTCTACTCAGATGTAGTAATGCAAGAGTCATGGGACTTCACGATGTTTCTCACAGAAACTTCAACAGCAAATAAAAACAACAAACTTCTCTTTATTCTCCTTAGTACACAGATGTTCTTCAATATCACATCAGAAAAATGTCCCCTGCCTTTAGTTTCTCAGGGTCCATCTCTTTGGCCATCTCCTCCTTCCTCATCTCTGCTATAGTCCTGGGCCCTTTCTTCTCTTTGGTCCCTGCAAAGCCCTGACCAGACAGCAGGTCATCAAAGTTGGCATGCGAGGCCTTGGGCTTAGAACCTGGCAGAGAGGGACACAGAGAAAGAAAACATGTTTTTTTTGTTTTTTTTAAAGCTGCTCCGCCATTTATCATCCTGCACTCAGAGATGCAATATACCATGCAACTGACTGAGGGACAGGTCCATTCCCACTGAAGAATGAATGTGCACACAGCATATAATGTATTCAAATTTGAGTCATCAAGGTTTACCTCTACCTCTTTGCAACAAATATCTCTGTTGTTTGTTACTTAATTGAACAGAAACACACATGTAGAGCGGAGCGATGCAACAGATATAATGTATACAGGCCATCTAGCTGAAGCCGTCCCTGCTTAGGCTTTTATATTCAGGTTAAAACAATGACTGTGTAAGCCTTGACATATAGATGCATCAGTGTTAGTTAGTTAGTATCAGTCTAAGTATATGTGTGTATAGTTTGTAGGTAAACACGTATGTGACAGGTGAATGCATTCTGAAAGTCTTTCAGTGTTTACATTTCATCAAATAAAATATCAAATAAATAAATATTTCAATTGATTTTCACAGTAGTATCCAATAATCCTATTTCTGTCACGGTATGGATCTGCGAGCAGCCTTTCTATGACAAAACAAGCACTCAGACAGCGCATGCAGTTCCTTTTCCAAACCTGTACCGTCCTCTTGATTTACATTAATAAAATGTTTAGGAGGTTTTTTTTTTTTATCTACAGCTGAATCTGCATTAAAGGAAATGTAGTGATAGAAGTCACCTAAATCTTTGGATTATTAATAGATTGCAGAACAATAAATTGTGCAATATTTCAAGTGAATGAGATGATTACCACTCAATCATGGCCATTTAAATTCATTATGTCACTTTAGTGCCACCTAAAGGCACATTTTTTTGCAGGATCACTTAAGAGTTAGGTGTCATCTAAATTTTGTTTTCTCGAATTACAGCAATTTACGTCTAATATGTCATGGCTACAAGAACTGAACAATTTCACCACCGGACCACAACATTTGAATCATAACAGACATCAAATCTAATTCAACGTTTCCTGCTCACCCATGCCAGCCTGTGCTTTGCCCCCCGCGCTGGGCGAGCCCCCTCCCATTGCAGAGAAGCTAACATTGTAGTTGGGTCGGTTCTGGGGCGATGTGTGGGGCATGGGGGTGTGGCTGGGGCTGGGCTTTGGCTGCGGGGCAGGGCCCTGTCCTTGGGGTTGCCATCCTCCACCGCTTCCAGCACCTGGCTGCCACGAGGGGAAGCCAGGTGCGTGCTGGGGAGATGGAGGGGGTCTCGATGGGGAGCCCATGGGAGGGATGGAGGGGGTAGTTCCAGTAGGGGTGGTGGGTTTGCTGGAGAAGCCAGTACCTGCTAAAGCAAAGGACAGAGATTATGACACAAGACATGGTAGCGAAAATAACAAAGACTCAGTTCATGTACTACTACTCCAGTGACTGACCTCCAAGGCTGCCCCCGAGGTTGCCTATGTCAGCGAACGGATCCAGGGTGTTTGGCTTGGTTTGGTGGGTGGGAGTGCTGTGGACCGAGCCTGTGGGGCTAGTGGTGGCTGACCGACTACCCATACCAAATCCTCCTCCTGGATAAATCAGTAAACAACAACGCATGAGAAAACACTGGTACTCACAAATATATCTGCTTCTTAGTTATTTTGATCTTCAGCATTCAGTTCCACCAGCTTCCACTGATGTGAAAACATACAAAAAGGTTTGGCTGGCTTCTCAAATTGGAACATTTGATGACCATTCAGTGTTGTCTGTGTGTATGTAAGTGTGTGTGTGTGGTTGGGTAACTGGTTTCTACCTGTGCTTGTGGTAGCGGGTCTGTTCCAGTCCCATCCTCCCTTGGCGTTTTGCTGCTGAATGTTGACGGTTGGGGTGGTAGGCGGGACAGGGGAACTCCGGCCTGTTCGAGCACATAAAGGTTTGTCACAGACTGAGCACACAGTGAATGGGCACTGAGCAACATGAACCCACACAGCCAGAGAAAATAATAGCAGGGTTGAGTCACATGAGAAGTGTTGTTAGGGGGCTGTCGGATCTAGTTGAAACTGTTGATATCCAAAAAGTGTCATACCACACGGCAAAGGTCATGTACAAGTTATTTGTAATAGCTGAAATTGAGGTCTGCAACCTCTCCTACTAATATATCAAGCCTGTTGAGCTCAGGCCAGGTTCAGACCTGTTTTCACAAGCATTACTGTAAGCTCAGGTTGGGTTCAGTCCAGCAATAAGTATTTGTATTATAATTCTATAATTTTACAATTAGCATGATGCTCTGATTAAACACTGATAAGTGTGTTGCTGTCTGGCTTCATCGTGCACACCCTGCTCTTTAAATCTATAGTAGCAGAATTGTGGGCGAATTATTGGAAGAGTTTAGGCTGAAAATGTTAATGGGGAATGATTCGTGCCGGGGGGGGGGGGGGGGGTGAAATATCAAGCCTGTGCAATCTCTATGCAGTACTAACCAGACAGGCTGCAAATACATCATCATGCATCATGCACACCCATTCATTGCCAAACATACAGCAGCAATATAAAAAAGGCTATCTCTTGCAAAGCCAGTGTGAGTAAGCAATAAGTAGAGCAAAGCTAAGAAAGAAGGAAAAGGACGTGCAATCTAATGAATCTTGGGAAAAATAAATAAATGAATAAAACATGTTTTGACGGCAGTTTTAACCTGAGCTGGCGCACAGCGACAATCACGATGCATGATGTGTTAAGGCGTGGCAGACTTACTGTGTAACATGCCTTACCCTGATGTGGACTCTTAAAAAGGTTTCATTACATCCACAGTGAGTGAGAGTGTGCAGCAGAGCAGCAGAGGCATGCCTTACCCAAGCTTGTAGGCTGCAGGGTGGGTGATGGAGAGCGAGCAGCATGCAGGAAGGGGTCTGGCTGCCCCACGTTACCTGGTCCGAGGAACGAGCCCATCATGTCCTGAGGCTTAGGCATGGGACCCGTCCCAAAGGGATCAAACGCTGAGGGAAACAAACACACCATTGTTATTGTCTTACTCTAGAAAAATACTTTAAATTTTTTTTTTATTTTCTTGCTTTACAGAATGTGTAGAGCCCCTCCGTTTCTTTGTATAATATATTTTCAAATAATAATAACTGGTTTTCCACGTGCCAAAATGAAAACTGCTTTGCCTTAAGACGTTATTGTCTGCAATTTTTACTTGTCAATATATCTTTGTTTGTTCTAATAATAGCATTGCATATTGTGAAATATTCAAAATGGTATTCTTCTTGCTTTCCTTACAGACTACTATTAGCTTTAGCAGGAAAAGTAACTGAACTGTGATAAGACTTTTCTGGCCTGTGACCCATTTTTCAGATCTCTAAATTTTCATGACCCATGTATGAGAATTTGAGTAAAGCATTTTTTTTTTTTGCCTTACTTGACTTATTTACAGCATTAATTTTTATGAATTTAAATCATTTAAATAATATGAACTATATCAGTTTGACTGATTAATCTTAACTAATCTCCACTTAAGCTCTGCTGAATATGGGATGTGGAGATTTCATCTGATGAAAACCGTTGAAAGCGCCAGAAAAAGATAATATGTGAACTTTGAGTCAAGATTATTTTGTCAGACTGTTACTTCAAAGTTCAAGAGTTAACTTTCATGCTTAATTAACTTCTACTTCTTCTAGAAATCTACTGAGACCCTAAAAGCATATAAAGCAATCTAAGGGTATAACGTTTTAATATTTGTTTTAGGGTTGTGCTTTCAAACTTGGTATCTCACCTGGTGGCGCAGGAGAGTGACATGGTGAGGCAGTGTTTGGGACTACTTTATGTGGTGTGGACTGGGCAGATGACGGCACACTGGTTGGCTGGGGTGGAGCCCCGAACAAGTCCCCTAGGAGGTCAGTGGTTGCGGCTGCACTAGACGGGGGCTGAGATGAAGGACACGGGCGGTTGATCTCCTCCCCATCGAGGCCTAGAAGATCCACTTCCTCAGCGGGTGCAGGGGCGGCAGGCATTGGAGCAGGGGGGTCGGGCTTCTGGGGGGCCGCGCTGGCGCTGCTTCGCTGGCTGGACAGGGAGAGCATCTCATCATCCGATGGCTCGCTCTCCTCGCCGTGGCCCCGACCCTCTGGACCTCCGTGGGGCCGGCTTGGCTCTGCAGGAGGGTGAGACAGAAATAGAAGGAAAGAGGTAGAGAGAGAAAGAGCCAGATGAACAATGCAGTGAATTACCAAATGACAAAGAGGCATGCAAAGTACAGAAAGTAAAGAGTGGAAGAAATAACAAAGAAGGAAATTAATTGGGGCAAAGCAGACAGATATATATACAGAGTAGGTTAAGAGAAAAAGGGACAAGAGCAAGGTAGAGAACTATGGGAAACTGCGTAGGTCATCTCTGCTACAAGCACCTGCTCTTCTCCTGATGCTGTGCGCTGTGTGCTAGAATACACTAAGCTGCACACTTTCATTGGAGTAAATAACATGTAAAACAACATGATGAATCTTTATTTAAAAATCCAACAAATAAATATATGCAGTATGCTTTAAAGAAGGGGTGGGATGTACAGTGAGACTATAAACCTTAGCTAGTGTTAATCTAGAGCAATATTTCACTTTGGTAGAACATTTTTTAATTTGTACCAGTGCACATTTTTTCCCTTTGCTTCCTTTAGCTATTATCACTGGGAATATGCATCTTTATCCAGTAAACATTTCTCTAGATACAGGGAAAGGAGACATTGGCCTTTTGTTGTAGGATATTAGGGGAATTTATTCAGGTCCCCAGTCAGACAGAGAAAAACCATCTACCAAAATGATATATCACTGCATAACAAGGATGGGGTTCATTTCAATTCAATCAATACAGATCGTAAGTGATTTTCCAATGACAGGAGAGTTACTCTTCAATAGGGTCAATGCTCTCGTACATTTTGGGGAGAGTATGACTGAACTGAACCCAGTCCTGGTTAACTAATGCCACTGAACAGTCTCTCTAACAGGTCTGTGGTCTCCTCTACCGTCTTACCCTCCAGATCCAATCCCTCCATCTCATCTTGTGGGGACAAAAATGAGAGTTAGTTCATTAGTTTGCTCATGTGCCTGCATGTTAACGTACGTGAATGTGTTTTTGCATGTGCTGCGTGATATTACCATATCAGTGATCTACTGTAGTTGTGCGCCATCTTGTTTTGCATAGCAATTTGTGTATGATAGAGATGTACATAATGAATTTGTGAGTGTGTGTTTGTTTGTGGATGTGTATTGTTCACTTGTTTCTATGCGAGTTTTAGACTTTCCGAGCGGCCCGCCCTCACAGTTTGTGAGTAGCTCACAGGGTTACAATTAGAGTAAATTAAAATTAGGGTTAGTGCTTAGGTTAGGGTTACTTCAGGTTCATGCCTAGTTTTAAGTAAGGCTAAATAGTTAGCTGTTAAAGAACAACTAGCCATTTTGAATATATATCACATTCAGGTTGGGAAGCTCTGACACAAACATTTTCCTTTCAACTACAGCTCCCATGAGGCTTTGACACTTGACAGCGCTTCTGTGTCAACATGGGAAATGTTGTCATTGAATATTAACAAAACAATTACTGTTTTATCTTTGTTTAAATGACAAGCAGCCAGTATGGTAGTGGACACCCTATCTAGCTATGGACAGAAAAACCCTGGTGTGGATCATGGATCAGAAGCTATGACATAGAGCTTCCCACCTCAAGTGTGATGTACAGTAGCCTAAGTTATGGATTAAACATATGTGTGCAGTCCACTTTAGCAGAGGCAGCTTGTATTTGTCCCCAGTGTACCCGTCCCCACAGTACCAGCAATAGCCAGTGCGTCCTGATGCTCCTGGTGGCAGGAGAAGAGCACGTTGGGGCTGAGGTCTTTACAGGGGAACTGCTCCCACGGCGGCGTCAGGTCTTTCTGCTTGTCCGCTTCCTCCACCTCCACATCCAGTATCACATGGAAAAGCTGGGGATACTTCTCAGGAGAGTCACATGCATCCAGCTCGGGTCTGAGAGGAAAAACAGGGTGTATGACAAAGAAAATGTATGAGTGTTATAGTGAGTAGTCTATAGAGAGAGAGAGAGAGAGAGGGAAAACAGTCTGGAATGAACAGGATTGTTTACAAAATGCGTATTTCTGATCATTTCAGTCCAGTTTTTCAACCAGTTACTTGCACTGTTGTTTGTTGTTGGAAACCGTATCAAGATATAGTTATTGTTAAGGGTTCAGCTGGGTTTGTTTTTCTGTCATACTCATGCAAGTGATTCAATAAATGTACTTACTTGTTAAACTTTAACATGGTGGTACCAGGAGCAATGAAGCCTGTGTGGAACTGGATCTGGAAGATCTGGGTGTTGGACACCTAACAACAGTAGAACAAGTGGAAGTTTGGACCATGTGAGATTTTAGTGTACCATACCAAATTGCATCAATAGTCAAATGTCCATAGAAAGAGAGATGACATGTTGCTTTGCCATCCTTCTTTGTACAACGTAAGTCTGTTTTCATAATTTTTGCCATCATTCCTATGACAACATTTTACTCATCAGCTGAAATGCCAGAATACAGGTTTGAGATCTGCAAAGTCTGCTCAACAGAGTTAGTGGAGTCTGAGGGGGATCAAAGGGGGGATCAAAATGCAGTCAGTCAGACTTTAACCCATAGATTTAGAATTGAAAAAGAGGGTGAACTGCTAAGCTATTACCTAAAGTGTCTCTTGTAAAGGTCAGTTTAAGTAGCTTCCTTCTAGGAAGATTTGACTTACTGTAAAATCTGTAGCATTGTGAGACAATGCCATTAAAAGTAAGGAAATGTTGGGGGGCGTATACCTTTAAACCAATATATCAGCAAATGTGCTGTTAGAAGTAAAATGATATGATAACTGAAAGAAAACTAGACCCAGGCTGTTAAATGTTAGTGCTAGCTATAAAATGTCTACTGTTTCTCCCAGTGCTGCTGTTGGCGGAAAGCCACGTTGTTACATGAACTGAGCACGTCAGGAAATTAAAAACCTGTCTCCCACATGTCACTTCTTGCTCCTTCTTTCCTCCCGATATTTTGTGGGATGGTGTTTGGAACCGAGATGCACAAACATTCAAATAAGTTGCAGCCACATCCTGAGGCTGTTTGATGGTTGATAGGTCAATATGATTATCAGTACACAGACATAGTTTGTCGTTTGCTCCCTCAACAGCTGCCGGCTCTTACAGCAAAAAGACTTTGTTGGATACAGCGTAGAGCACATGGGGTTTACCTTGGCCTGCAGACGTCCTCCAATGGTCGACCTCATGTGGTAGACTGAAACAACGACGTCTCCTTGCACACTCACACCCAGAGGGAAAACTACCTTACCCTCTTGGACCCTGTGCTCTCTGGACACGCATGAGTATGTAGGAGAGAGATGTAAAAGTTATCGTCACAATGTCTCATAATCATTCAGTTGTAATGAAGGAAAGTGTTTGTTAGCAACTGTTGATGTTACTTTTTTACGTTTTAAATCTTACTTTGAGCATCAGTCACAAGCCCCTACCTCATCCTCTCGTAGTCCTGTGCAGTGGTGAAGATCTTTGTCTCTCCTAGGAGGACGTCGCAGAAGGGCCGACAGCCGCTACGCTGCTTGTTGAAGCAGGGGACCGGAATCATGGTGAGGGCCTTGATCACCATGGGCTTGGAGTGGGGTAGACTGGGCTTCTCTGACACCATGCTACACACATAGCCTATGTACCTGCATGGAGAGTAGACAAGATAAGCATTTTGATCCTGTTGCATTTTTCAGCGTCTTGTGCATCCCTCACTTTTTTTTTTTGGTGATATGTATCATCGGTCATTCACAAACTGGCACACGTTATACATACAGTATCAAGCCAACAAGCAGAGGCACAGCGCAGTTAGAGGGAGGTGAAACACACTGATCAATTTAAGGACTTTGAACGACGCCCAGAATGAATATTATTGCTGCCATTTCCATAAACTCTCAGTCAACTTGCACTAAAACTCTGACTCATAAGGGAGGTCTTGCTCGAGCACGGCTGTCAACTCTGCAGCCTAAGATTCATTATGCTAGAATCTAAAAAAAATGCATTGCCTTTTGGGGAAAATAAGAGAATAAACAGCTGCCTAAATAAAAATAAATAGCTAATGGTGGAACCTGCTGATGATGTGACTGCGTTTCTATATAATAGATGGTAAACAATGGGAATTAATGACAAACACAGGAAAGAAGATGTGTTACGGGGCGTTACAAAGTATGTCTACTGTAGATGACATGTTCCTGTCCTTTGTTTCTCTTTAGCTTCTCATTCTCTGTCATACACACACAAGCACACATGTTCAGGGATGCAAACCTGCGGTGTGAGGGCCAGAGGCCGGAACCTGGTCTCTTGGCGCTTAGCAGCTGCATGGCAGGAATCGGGTTGTTGAAGAGGTGGCAGAAGCAGAACATGGCACAAACCAAAACTCCTGAGGGAGAAGGACCATCCTAAAAACACACAATAAAGGAGACACTGAGACACTATATGAAATACTGGGCAATTATTATATTTTAAGGCTCAATATACTTTTCGGTCTTAGCTGCCATGCATGTTCACTCCTTAGCATTTCAGCAACAACAGTATCAAGTGTGGATATGTATAGATGAAAAATGCTTGCTGTAGATCTGCACTGTAACTCCAGCTCTAAGATGAACTGCCAAAGTAGCCAAAAGCTACCGAAGTGAATAAGCTCAAAGAAGTTCATACAACATTTAAGTTTAAGGATGTGTCTGATGATGAAGCCCTGTGCCCAAATAGGCCAACACTGAATGTAATGTGGTGGTAGAGATGTTTGTTCCTTGAATGTATTCACGGTTATAAATTTACCGTGAGTTCATTTCAGGTTACAGGGAGACAAAAACATTCTTGTGATCTGAAGCAGAGAAAACAGTTTTTAGAAAGGAACCGTTTGGTTCTTATGCAAGGCGGAGCCGTTTGCCAAGCCACAGCCAAACCGCAGTGACTTGGCAATAACATGCTACACCACATGCCAGTGTACAGTATTGCTGTCACTGAATTAGAACAGTCTCACTGAATACCTCGGTAGGGACTGTATTGAAAAATCTTTGCATTGCAAACTATAAAGGGTTTTAGCTTGACTTGTATGCATGACATTATCAAAGCTTGAATGCGTTACCATAGGTGTACTAAAAGTGCAACTGGACGCTCACGAAACTTTGTTGAGTTTTCCAAACTGATCTCTGTCACGCAAAATACATCTATTTTGAACGGGAAGACTTCTTTATCTACCTCTTTACCAGTAATATCTCTTTTAGCAAGACACTCAAGAACATTCAGAGTCCCATCTACCTGTTCCAGTTCTATGACCAACAAACAAAACATGAGTCACATCCATACTTTAACTGAATGCGAACCTCAAAGGCCAACATGCGGGACTAAAATGCTCTCCTCTTCTACTTTGTCAGGGACAATCAATTGTCTTTTATAAAGTATAAAATATAAAGACCAACAACAGAGGTAGAGAAACTGAGAGGAAGGCCTGATAGGAACTAAAAAGAAAGAATTAGAGCAGTTTGGTGAGCTCCAAGCTGTGTTACACTGTATTTGAAATTCAAAAAAAGGCAGACCAACGTTGCCACATCCAGGGTTGGCAACAGTGAGAGGAGAGGAAGAGCAGAGACATAGGAAAGAGGCTAAGAGTGGGGTTTGTTTCCCTTCTTAAGATCCCTTGTCAGTGTGGTATCGTAGCCTTCATGTGATGGAAAGTGGGAAGATCATCTTGCACAATTTTATTTATTTAAACACCCCATGAGGTTTAAGAAGAGGTTTTTAGGATCAGGACTTCTCAAAAGCGGCCAAGTTGACAAATCACCCGTGTTGGCAATAAAATTGTACGTAAAATGAATCATTGTGCAGTGAGAGGGGACACAGAGGGACTTTGACTGTGTTTCAATTAGTCCTCTGGCAGCATATTTGGAGCACTGTGCACAGACTCAAAAGTGGGTCACAGGACAACTAAAACGCAACTCCAAAAACTTGGGAATGTGTTGTCAAATCAAAAGAAAAGTGCCTTTTCATGTACTTTCACTTCATAGTAAACTGAAGGAAGCATAGGAATGTACGAGGTCAGCAGTGGAAAAGCAAGCAGTACTTAAATCGACAAGAATCCAGACTATCGATGACAAATAAATGGAGGATGGGGATGAATATGATGAAGGTAGTAGCGTGAGCGTCTTCTTACCGAGCAGGTGATGACACACACATTCTTGGGATTCTGTTTGAGCCAGTTGTGCATGTTCTTACACACAGCAAACAAGTTGTGAAGGCTGGGAGCCTGGCGAGAGGGCCAATTACACTCTGAAACCTGGAAAGGAGTTGGCGCGAGAAATAAGACAGGGAAAACAGGGAGAGACAGACACAGACGGACCCAGACATGGAAAAACAGCAGAGAAGACGCAGAGGCCAAACAAAACAAAACAAAAAGAGCAAAGGGAGGCAGAGACACAGGGGAGAGAAGAGGGAAGAAGAGAGGTAAAGAAACAGAGGAAGAGTTCAAAAGACATAAAATCAGGAGGGGAGGAGAAAGAAGAGGTGGAGGTTAGCAACAGCACTGCAGCAGCAGAGCAACACAACACACCAGTTGCCATGATGAGTCATCTGCTAGAGATACAGCTACTTCCACAAGCAGACAGGGGGCCATCTTGGCCACGTTAACTCCACAGACTCCTCAGCTTTCTTGAATGTTTCCTGCCGGAGGGTGGCAGTCAATCTATAGAGATCCCACATGAGCCTTCATTTGAATCCAAATCCAAAGGAATTCTAGCTTTTGAATGATAATTCAGCTGGGAAAAATTTGACGAGTGACCCATGAATCATATTTTTTATGGTTAAGTGGTTCTTGCTGTGGTAAAAGATACACTGCGTGTTAAATCACTGCTGTTGTATCTCTGGAATAAAAAGGACTTTTATGCAAAATACACTCCCTGATGTTGCCAAATCACCCAAAAGCATCATCTTCATTTGCAGTTGTGTTTCCGGACACCTGATGAATGAAAGTCCAATATTCACTTTCCTTTTAGCTCAGTTATTGGTCTCCACTAACTCCTGAGGGAAATATCTGTCCCTTTGGCTGCTCATTGTTCCACTATGTTCGCCGGATAGTCACTAACTTTGTCTGCTGCTGAACACAGCTGCCTGCTGCCGCTGGAAGCGACACTGATGAAAGTGTTGAGGGTGGAACAAAACTAAAGTTGCAGGTCATACAAAACGAAACAATAAGGAAGATGCTAAAGCGCTCTATAGAGATGTGGGAAATTGCAGAGTCGGGTGATAATTCTCTCTGGGTTCGTCACTACAAGCTTGCTCGACGACTTGCTCCCCAGAGGACAAAAGTGACTTAATGTCAGAGTGACGAGCAATGACAGGTCCAATTGGGGAAATCAAATTAGAGGGTGCGTACCATAGTTTATGAGCACGCGTAGCGACAAGGCGGGCCAAAAATAGCCAGCAAACTGTAAATAACTTCTCATATCTCATTCCGGTGTTGACATAATTCAAACAACTAAGTACAAACTAATAATTCTGTAATGGCTTCATCTGTAGCTTCATGGGGCTGTATCACACTCACCCTGTTGGAGAATTTGGCGCCGCGGTAGTTGCGCTGTGATAGATTGAAGACAGTGTAGTGGTCGGCATGGCGACTGTCGAGGAAGGAGCGAATGTCCTCTACATGGTTCTGGTAGCCAATCTGCACTGACTCTGCTGGGTAGGTCATCACTGGGGGGGGGGGGGAAATCTATTATTCAGCTGCTGGATGAGATGGTTTGAAGAACGTAATTTACCATTTTTACATACACGGTGTGTATAACAGGCTCACACTGACAATCTAATCTTTAACCCGTCTCCACGATTATCCTGCAATAAGTGAATTGAAATTGTAAATATGGAGAGTAGGCACACATTCAAGCATGACTATCAGCAGTTGCACACAAAGCATTATGGGATAGAAGCCCTCAGGTGACAAATGTCCAGCTGACTATGTTCTCTAAAGGACACGCTGCCGCTCCACACTCATGAGCATGTGAAGCTGTTAGCAATTTGAGAATGAGAGAGGAGGACAGAGGGAGAGCTGAGCATGCAGGTGTCCATTTATCTGTATGTGTTTATGCGTATGTGTATCATATCATACGTGGTCATACATGAACCCCCATTCTCTTACATTAGGCAGATATAACACACTTTAACCTTCTTATCTGTGAAGTAGAGTTTTCTACATTCAAAACTAACTTTTCAGGGGCGACCAGACAGATGTTGTCCCCTGATTTATTATAGTGCATCTATCTATACACACACCTCACACATGCACACAAAGTCGATTAGCTAAGACCAAATGTGCTTACCTATGATCCGTGATGTGATGTAGGCAATGTCCAGCTCCCCTTTAGTGTACCTGTAACAAGGAAAGTGACCATTGAAGATTATCTTAAAGACTATTTCTTTTCTCACGACAGACAAAAAGAGAAATAAGAAGAGAAACAGATTACACGCAAAAGCTTGAAAAGGATTTGCTCAGTATTTGTGGAATGTATTGTATTACAGGTATGCTGTTATATCAGTTTTCAGACAACTTAAGCATTTAGTCAGGAGGGTGAAAAGATGCCTTATTCTTGAAAAAATATCAAATCATTCTAAAGAGATCAATGCATGACTGTCCAGCATCCAAAAGGTTGATCCACGCCTCTGCCGCTCGCCGTCAGTGCATCGGGCCGCATGTCATGTAATTATATCCAACAGACTTTAGAGCAGAAGCCTCCATGTGTCTGGCTGTGGGGAAGTTGTTCTTTTTCAGGCTCACCACACTAGGCTGAACTGCTCGAGATCAAAGGACTGCCATATGTGAATTCTTCAATTGAGCACCATTGCCTTTCATTGCCAGATTTAGCTATTCCATATTGAACTCTGAGAGCAGCTGCAGCGCACACACATACAAGAAATCCACGACTGCTGCACCACGGAAGTGATGGAAAACAGTGCTTATGAAGCACTGTGAAGCAGGTGCAGGGTGGGCTTTTGGGTTGGAGTGGGATTTGTTTTGATGGACTACAGTTGTCTTATTTCTTCTTGACATAAACAATCAAAATAATTTTCTCTCAATAGATACGAGGGTGACAATTATGCAATCCGCGCTTCTTTCTTGTCAGTTGTAGCTGAAAAAAAGACTGAATAACCATTAATATCTATCAAGTTACCTTGACACAGGTTTAATGATCTAAAGCAAATGGTGCTTGGCAAGATTATTTATCTTGGACAAGAAAAACATTTTACTGATTTGAAGAGTTATTAACAAAAAATGTTTTTACTCAACAGCAGCAGACGGCTCGACTTCCCACTGTACTGCAATTATCACGCAAAACATATTAGCAGGCTAATGTGTATCAAATTGAGTTGAGTTGTTGCCTACTGTGAAAATCCCCCAAGCAGGGCTGATCTGGGGCAGTCATCTCAGTGTGGTCATGGAGGACTGCCATATGGCCCTGATGCAATCCTAGACCTGGTTATGTAATGCAGTGCTACTCAACTAGTCTGCTTTGGAGTGAGAGCAGGCAAAGTGTGTCTTGGGGATTTTCTGGAGTGTTCCACATAAATGCATTTTTGGATATATGGCAATTCCTAAAATGTTATTCTTGTGTGGCGCAGCCTTGAAAAAGCAGACAACTGCTAATATAACAGGCAGACAACCTGAGTTAAATCCATCAGAGGGTAAGGTGGGAGGAGACGGCTGTTGTGTCTGTAAACCCTGGATAATGAAGTAATTGGACCACAGTTCAGGTTTCTATTTTCATCCAATTCTGTGTGTTTATCCCCAAGTGACATGTTAGCGGAGTACTGGACTGTTTACTCCCTTTCAAGCCAGTTTACAGATTACAGAGGCTGCTGGAGCGCAAATTGTTTATTACCTTGCAAAAACAGAGGAATGTTGAAGGAACTGAAAAACGTGTGTGTGTGTGTGTGTGTGTGTGTGTGTGTGTGTGTGTGTGTGTGTGTGTGTGTGTGGTTTCGCCTGCTTCTCTCCTGGAATAGCTGGCTGGCTATTAGAGGAGAGAAGCAGGTCAGGTGTCAGGTTTAAATGGTCATGGCCAATAGCCATGGAGTATGCAAATGAGCAGCCTCCCTGACCTCTTGAAGATAGAGCTGCAGCCAATTAAAATGTACTGCAAGGTGTGAATGAAATGGGGGGGGGGGGGGCAAAGCTGCATAATTTAATACTACTGGATTTCAATGGAGAAACTCTCAGAAGTAAGATTATACAGAGGAAACAGTCATTTATCCAGCCCTTTTAAATTAATGTGCAAATGAGCTAAATAGTTGAAATGCAAACGTACCACCTTTAAGTGCTGACCATGTTAGACTTCCCAAAATGGAAGATGCAAGATCAGAGAGGTTGAGATTCCAAAATAATGACTTGATTCCTTTTGATTCATCAAATAATGAAATACTGGATGAGATTTGGTACAGTGTATGTTGGCCTTTTTGTTCCGTTATGTGTTTGACTTTTACTGTTGTGGACTCTGTGTATATTTACTAAATTAACTGTGCTGTACTTGCCAAGGGTGATACTTTGTGTCTTACTGGCCTGAGGGTACAATACTAATCAGTTAGTCTATATAGATTTTGTAGTTCTCTTGTTACCTACCAATACCCTTGGTCTACCTATCTCATGTTTTTTCTACATTTTAATAACTACAATTTGCTCCCAATACTGCAATTTCATAATTTCACAATTGCTTCTAACTACTGTATTCAACCTGCATACTTACGAGCACAGTGAGGGCAGAAGAGTGACAACAAACACACACACACACACACACACACACACACATGCAGACACCCACAAGCACCAACACCACAGTGCCTGCTGTTTATGTTTCCTCCAGGAAGGTAAACATCAGGAGCACGAAAGCCATTTTAGGCCTGATTATATCAGTGAAGAGGTGCTCTAACTAAGTCTCCAGTGACTACGCACACACACAGAGACACACACAATCAAACACACACAGTGTAAGTGGGTTAGATCCCGATGGATATTAGATTTGGCTTTTCTACATTCCCTCCATGCTTGTCTCCAAAATTCTCTTTTTAGCAGCCTTTTTGTCTTTCTGAGCAGCATTCTCAGCATATCTGCTTCATAATGACTAGTTTATAGTAGAAAATGACAACCAACATAAGGAGTAACTGAAATGTACTGGCCGTAAAATGTTTCACTGTAACCCACTGACCCCAGGGCCTGATTTAATGTCTTTCACTCTTTACAAAAAATGCTGCCAAAACTTTTTTTCAAGTTGATCCTGATTTGTTTCATCAAAGTTCTCTCGACTCGTTTAACCTAAATGATCCTAATCTAGCAAGAGATGACTTGATGATTTCTATATTTTGGCCACTGGAAAAAGAGAGAAAAACTGTTGTTTATTGGAGAAAGAATTACAGAGAGACAAAGAGAGATGTCGGCCGAGTTTAGGGTTCTTAGTGGGAGAGGATGGATGAAATCCAGTGAGAGAGAGAGAGAGAGAGAGAGAGAGAGATGAATGTGTGTCTGGTGGGGGGATGAGGGGCGGTCTGGGTGCAGACCAAGGACACTGTGCCTTTCACAAACCCAGATCACTTCATCGCCGTTGTGTTTCTCACAGACAGAGGAACACACAGTTGAGCGTTGTTGCCAGATTGGTTTCCCTGCAAAACTTCTCTTCGGCCAGGTAAACAAACAAGCAGGCTGCTTTAAATAATTCACCAACGGCCTCTTCCTTGAATATAGATCAGACAGAAGCAGAGAGAAACCAATCAAGTATAGTTGGGGGCGTTAAAAGAAAGCCTGGTGAACAACTGTGCTCGCATGGGTTTTGCCTCATATCACGCATGCTCAGGGGAATTTCTGCTGAAGTCTTCAATAATAAAATTCAATAAACTGGGATGAAACAGTCTGTTTAAGAAGTCACACTTACTCCACCTCCAGCAGAGATTCTGCTAACCTAGAAAATCTTTGAGCTGCAAAAAAAAAAAAATCCTATATAAAAGCAGAGAAATTTCTGGGTACAATGGGGTAAACAAAAATTGCTTGAAACTAGAAAAAAAATCAGGCCACCACAAAACATCTAGTTTTCTCCGGTATACGTCCGCGACAAATTATGCAATCCACGCTTCAATATCAAATTCAAATTATAAAATCCCTTTGCAACAGGTTCAATGATCTAAAGCAAATGGCGCTCGACAAGATTATCTATCACAGATAAGAAAAGAAAATATGATTTTATCATCTTAAAATACGACATTATGACTTCTTTGGATTGCCTGTTTTGCGGGGTGAAAGAGAGCAGCCGACCTCTCGGGGATACACCATTAGATCCTGCAGCTCTTTATTATATCTCTCTAATTAACTGCTGACTTGGACACTTCACAACATTATGTATTCATGAGGGCACCCTCAACCTTGGGAAATCACTTGTGTTGTCATCTTTTCTGTCCCTCCATTTCTAAATAAAGCTACTAACTGTTACACGTACAACAGCAGGATCATTCATGTTGACACGTCATAGAATCATCAAAGAAACCTGCCTAAACTGAACTAAACTGTGGCACGTTATTATACCTCTGCCCATCTACCTTTCCTTTCTGAGGCTTTCAGCCGGTTGCCACGGTAGCCTGCCTCCCACCGCCCCATTATCCCAGCCGCCCACTCACACATGCATATACAGTCCACACAAACACACACCACCACACACAGGGCCCTCATGAAATGAATCCTTCTGTATCAGCGGTGCGCTGGCCATTCGGCACAATGAACTGCCATGAATAATTCAGCCAGGAGAGGAGCGATAGGCGGCAAAGAGAGGAGGGCATGGGGGGGGGGGGGTGAGAGGGGTGAGAGGAAAACACGAGGGGACGACGGGACAGGAGAGTGGGAGTTTGCCAAGATGTGAGCAGCAGAGGGAGACACGAGAGAAGAATAATCCCGATCAAACTTGCTGAGTCAATAGTGAGAGAGGAGCTGTGTGTGTGTGTGTGTGTGTGTGTTTCTGACAATACAGAGGCCCCTTTGTGCTGCCCTGTGCAGATGCCTGTGCACAAACACGCTGGGACGACCGAGCCGTGCCAGACTCTGCTACATCCCTCTTTCCTCCCTCCATCCACACTGCTCCGTTTCACTTCGAAAGCTGCTGGAGACTCACTTTACATTGTAATCAAGCAATCAGCCGAAACAACATTTAATTCATCAAAGTAATCATCATATTTCATGTTGAATAGATAAACATGTTTGCCGACTATTTCAATATTTGAGCAACTTTGAGCAAACTGTATTGTGTTACTTTATAAACGGCTTCACTCATCATATGTCTTGTTACAGGCACCTATACAGTGTGCAATAACAACAATTCACAATGTCACACCGTGCGAGATGGGTCCAATAAAGTCTTGGTTGCAATTTACGTTAGACTATAGAATATCATAAGAAGGCATTTCAGATGCAATGGCTGCCTGCTCAGCTCACGTCGTCCGTCAGCACTGCTCTCATGTTTTGAAAACATAGCAAAGAAGCGCGGACTGTGACTTTGGGGTAGATATGTTTTTCAGCAGTACCATTCGAACGGCCGAAACCAGGCCCAGCCGATATCATCCTGATGCAAAGCTGTGCCTCTGGACCTATTCCAACCTGTGCCTCACAGGCAAGCAAATTGCAGGTGATAGCAGCGACAGCTTAGAACTGCAAATGAAGCAATTTTGCCACTTTCACCACCAGCAGACAACAAGGGTCAACCTGTGTCCTTTCAGACTGTCCTGGTTAATTTGGAAAGGAAGGAAACGGTGAAAGGACGGAGCTGAAAGAAAAGGAAAAAATAAAAGAGAGGGCAGTGTAGGTTGAAGTAAGTAAAATTCGTGAGTGCTGTTTCAAGGTGCGTGTGGGAGAATCTTGTTGGAAACTTGGAGCCACTTGATCACAGCTTTTGGCTCTTCAAAATCTAGTCAGTCCCAATCCAATATTGGATTTAAATGTAGGAGCCCACATCTTCAGTCACTTAGTGTTAGATTGGCTGTAACATACAAAGTGCCTAGATCATAAATAGGGCTTAGTAATCCCATATTATACAAAAAATATCCCCAAACTTATGTCATTCAAACCAAAAGTGATGATATGATAAAAGTATGGCAACCTTATATTGTAGCTGTAGTGCAACAAAGAATGCAGTTAACAGAGGGTGCTGTGCGATGCTACAGTACATCATGTGCATGAATGCAGCGGTAACTCACGTGGCAACCTGATGCATGACCTTGGTGGAGGTGTCTTTCAGCGTGTCCTTCAAGTTGTCCTTGAAGTTGCTGAAGAACTTCCCGGCTCCTCCCTTCACCATATCCAACAGTCCTCCGCCGTAACTGGCATCCATGTCTGGGGACAGAGGAACCTTTAGCCAATCAGACTCCAGAGGGAAACAAAGTACACACACACACACACACTGAGGATGCCAACAGAGAGGCACACTTCCATGTAAATGCAGAGAAAATAACGGCCATTTTCTATGCAAATGATGTCTTTTAAGAACGAATACAATGCGTATTGAATAATCGTGATCCTTCAATTACAAACTGGTGTTAAGAGGTTTTTATTTGACTTCAGTGATGAACATATGAGTCACTGCACAACACACAGAGTAAACACGTGTATAGGTGTAAAGGAATGATGGACAAGGACACAAGACACAATAAAATGCAGGCCATCTGGAGCTGTGTATTGCTGTGTATTGCTGTGTGTGTGTGTGTGTGTTTACACTGTCTGTTGGAACAGACTCAAGTGTCATATCTTAGTCAGCATCCCTCTGGTCATCTGAGATTCCTGCCCCCCCCCCCATCTCTACCCTTCATATAGCCACACATAGCAACCACAGTGGCATCACGTGAGATGTGCCGACAAATCTACAGACATTAAACATGATGCAGCAGAAAATCACCATCAACAAGGATTTTCAGCATATTCACCAGGAGTCTCCTCTACGCGCCTGGGTTCGTCACAGACGGACCAACAATTAATTTAAGGCGGATTTTATGAGGTTAAACCTTTTGATTTACAGTTCAGAATCAGATTTCACCTGCTGATAGCACTACTGCAACACTAAACAGATGTATCATACATCCGGCAATATCGTGCTTTATTCCCCACGATAACTGTCTTTACATTCACTTTGTGATATAGAGTGACAGTGAAAAGGTCTGCCTTGTTTCATTACTGAATATGAAACCGTTCCATGCTGTTGAGGTGTTTACCTTCTTTTGTTCACTGCGATAGAGCAGTGATCACAATGACCAGAAGGTTTCAAGAGGAGACCATAACTGAGCCTTTTTTAGCTTCACGTTGTATTCACTGTAAACAATCTCTATTGTCTAGGAGAGAACACAAGCTGCCCATGGTGACCATAGCTACAGCGGGCACGTGCATGGGGTTCGTAGCTTCACCATAGCCCCTAAATGCACAACAGTAAGTAAAGCTTACAGTCAAGTAACGGAAGAAATCAAGTAAAGCCTTGATAAAAAGGGAGCTTCTCAAAATCCCCAATTTCCCCAGAGGAAGGCAACATCGGGATCGTGTCTATACATCTGTTCTGAATTTATTACTGTTAGAAATGTCAAGTTCAGCTGGGAAAGAAGTTCTGAGTGTGCCAGCCATGTTCATCCAGCCAGTACCAGGAAAAGGTACGCTGAGTATGATATCGAGGTGAAGCAGAGGGGTCATTATGATGAGATACTATGGTGTCATTAGCTGGTACTTGGCTGCAATTTGTTTGATGTTATTGCCACTAAAAACATAACCTAAAGAGGAATAGCTAATTGGCTATTACAGGCCTTTTTTGCTTTATGCTGGTGGGCCGCTGTGCCTTACTCTGTGAAGACCTAGTAGTTACATTATGGCCACTTCAGTAGTTGCTCTTCATATGTGAGAAAGCCATTCTGTGGGTCTAAAGCCGCCATATCTCTTTCTCTTTGATGACAGAACAACCGAATTATAATGTTGGAAGAAGCTCAGGTCTGATAGATGTGGGTGCAGGCCGGGTTCAGGTCTCCAGTTCATGTCCATGCCATATCTCCTCACATACAGTGCTGATATTATCACACTAACTGCCAAGTTTTTCCCAATTGAAAATCCTCCGAGATTTCTTTTTCTGTGGAGGGGCACACTTTTGATTGATTTTAACAGCAGACTTTCACATTTAGGCACATACACACAGAGACATTACAAACACTGTCTCTGAGGAAATCTGTCTAGAGAGAAATGCTGGCTGCTGAGACAAAGTTTCCTGATTAATCATAAACAGTAAGTGCTTTAAGCTCTTTCACTCTGTTTTCTCTCTCCCCTTACTCTCTCTCACCCTCCACTCCTGTCCTCCTTCACCAATTTCTTTGTGACGATTCTTCACTAAATTCCAAATTTAGACGTTTCATCTCTGCACAGGCCTGAAATGTGTCAGGGATTTACTTGAAGAATAAAGCTCCTGCTTGTTGAACTCGGACAGAATATGATCCACGGACATTTCCCAAACATATATGGATCACTGTTAAATGAAACTTGGCCAACTGAATTACAGAAAACGTTTGGGCACTCACACAGTGACTGATGTGTAGTAATAGCCTGTGTTACAAATCTGGGATGTGGAGTTTATGGGCATTTACCAGACAGGGAGGGCCTAACATGAGCTACTGCATTATGTGAATTGTAGGATCCAGTGTTTTTGGAGCTTGACCCATACTATAGGCCGAAAGTCAAGATACCTCGGCCTCCAGTTGAATAAATGTGCAATGCTAAATCGCTGGCATGCGAAGGATATAACCAAAAAAGCCTTATTTTCATCTACTGATCTGAAAGGGCTTCTTTAAGCTTGGGACAAACCTGAAGCATAGCTGAAACCTCCCAAGAACGGACAGATTTTTTAGTCTTTGACAGTCAGGAAGCATAAAACTTACGCACCAGAAAAACTAAAACAGTGTACAACTGGTCGCAGGTTCTTGTACCAAAACAAACAGGGACAGTAACCGGCAGCTTTCACTATTTATATGCAATAACATTTGCGCTGAATAAGCCAAAAAAGGACGAAAAAGGCGCAGAGTTTGGGTGAACCCCTATTTCAGTCGTCTAGTGCTCTCTCACACCACAAACCTTTTCTTCAACTGAAATGAATAGCCGAAGCCGGAGTTATGGGGTTTTTACATGAAAACACAAGCATTGAAGCACAATATAAAAGGACCAAAAAGAATTAAAGCCTAGTACTGCACCACTGACATTATCACATCTGTGCCTTGCAACCTTCAGCTGACAGCAGGCCTGTTTTGTTTTTTTTACATCCTGATGTGCTGGTGCCCTCTGCTTTTTCAGGTGGAATTTTTGTGTGTGCTCGGGTCATTTCATCTTTATTTATCTGTGCAGCAGAGAGTGTCAACACTTGGTGAGAGAAAAAGAAAGGGAGGATAACATGCCGCAAAAGCCAATAAAAAACATGTTCTGCCTAATATACAGAGAATAACCCTGTTAACTCCACTGCTGACTGAATTAACTTCTAAATAATTTAATTTGTTGATTGTATCCTGGGCTAATGTCATACAATCACCATTTAACCTTCATTCAAAGGAATAGCTCTACATTTTGGGGTAATAGGCTTATTTCCTTTCTTGCCGCGGGTTAGAGTAGAAGATCAATATCACTCTCATGTCTGTATATTAACACGAAGCAACAGCCAGCAGCTGGTTGGCTTAGCTTAGCAAAAAGACAAAGAGGAAACAGCTAGCTTGGCTCTGTCCAACAGTAATAAAATCCACTCACCAGCACCTCTAAAGCTCTAAAGCTCACTAATTAACATGTTATATCATGTTTGTTTAATCCATACAAAAACAAAGTCTGAAGGCGGATTTTGTTGCCTGCAGACAGAGCCAGGCTAGCTAGTTTCCCCCTGTTTCCAGTCTTAATGCTAAGCTACGCTAGCGGGCTGCTAGCTGTAGTTTTATATTTACTGTACAGACATGAGAGTGGTATCAATCTTCTCATCTAGCAAGCAAGCATCTCAGCAAGGAAGCAAGAGTATGCGTGTTTCCCAAAATGTCCTTAAGCATGGCAGCCATATTGAGCATGTCTACACTGAGGAGTACAAACTGAAACTACTCCCCTTGCATTCTTTGGGCAACACTGTCATTTCACCAGTAAGTTTTGGTCTATTTTTAACCTCCTTACTATGTAAATTTCCCAGCCAGTGTGACAGGATGTATTAGAAAAACATGGATCCGGTTCTGCCTTGAAATCAGCAGCTATATGAGTTCAACCTGGATCTGCCAATCATGTTTGGATAACATGCTCAGGTAAAGAGGCATCTGTGCTGATGGAGGGGGAAAGAAACGTGCTTTAAAGAAATCTCACTACAGGGAGAGCTGCTCCACAAAAACAGGACCAGGCCAATAGCTCACCCCTCCTCCCTCCTCAACCGCCTCCTATCGCTTTCACAGAGTCAACCAATAGAAACACAGAGAGAGGGAGAGAGCTGCCTGAGGGAGAGGAAAAGAAAGGAGAAAGACAGCTCTAGTTATGTCCAGAGGGATCAGTGGGCTGTCTGAATATGTCTCCCTCCTCCTACAGACCCAAACCTTTCTCCCTCAATATCCGGCTTGGTGTGAATGACACAGATGGACGCATACACACAACAATAAAGCTCGACAGTGCTACTACACTGTGCTGGGCCTAGTTGTGTCCTGGACCTGAATGACTGTGGCGTAAACCCGGACTCTAATCTGCTTAATTATAGGAGCCGCTGATGAGACAAGGACTGTATGATTACTCATCTACTATACGGCTTAACCAGAGGAGTGTCCCACTGCTTTGAATGGCAAGCAAGCTCTTACTGGCTGCTAAAAGCACTTGACATCGGCGAAAGCTGTGACAAACTGTACATGGAGATGCAAACTTTGTGTAAAAGGTCTTAAATTCTTGACTACCTCTCTACCTTCAAAAGGTTTCACATTGATTTTAAAATGCTTGGCCTAGTTTTAAATTATGGCGGACCAAACAGATGCCTGGATTGGCCTTGGATCCTAAATTAAGACATTTCTTATTTGGATTACAAGGCTTCGGTTTTTTTTTGGGTGGGGGGGTTGTAAGCATTCTTCAAAGTAGATTAATACAATTGGTGTCCTAAACCTGTAGTGTCCAAACAAGCTCTTAAATGTGTTTGCTCTCTATGAGTAAATACGCATTGTGTTTTTTTTGACAGATCTGGCAGTGACAGTAGTGAGATGACACCGGAACGAGGGGAGAGAGAGACGGGCAACGACATGCAACAAAGGCTCCCGGATGGACTCGAACCAGGGATGTTGCAGTTCATGGTCAGCAACTTAAACCCCTATAGGCCACCAGGGCGCCCGAACACTGCAGTCAGTGTATGTCGATAGCTGCATAACAAACTGAATCCATCACTTTGAGAGTCAGGCTGGTTTTACTACTATCAATCAAAATATAAGCAAGGCCACTGAGAGGGGAGACACCTGCCTCATTCACAGCAAAACACGTAAAGTAATATTGCTGAGAAATGAGCAGAGCTAGCGATCATGCTGAAGATTGAACTCGCTCTTGGTACCCTAGTTAGAAGATGAGCCCGGGCTAATAGGCTACAATTGCTAATACAATAAAGATTTTCATTTTTGTTGCCTAAAACCATCAGTTCCCTTCAGCCTTAACCTTTAAAATAGTGTATTCAATAATGAAGCAGTGTCTGCTGGCGATCCCCTCTCAAAGGTTGAATATGGCTGTGCTGTGAGCAGTTCAACCAAAGTGTGATTAAACCTCTCAGACTGGTTTATTACAATAACTGTTAGAGGCCCAAAGTTTCCAGCGTTTCACACAAGACGCTGACAGCAAAGTCAGAAAACAAAATCTAAATTTGAATGATATTTTTTGGGACTTTGCTGTCCCATTAATCACCTCGTGACCCCTCAGATTCAGCTTGCGTCTCCTTGGAGGGGTCCCAACCCCAAGGTTTGGAACCACTGGTCTACAGAGGCTTAGACCTAGCTTGTTTTGGAGACAAATAACTTGCTAGCATTAGGCTATATATGCAAAAACCAGATCATACAATCAACATAATCAGTCCCATTGCCAAAGCGATGGATTTGAACCATCTAAAATAACTGGCCTCCATTTGCTCCTCTCTAAACAATATGACATTTTTTTTTAGGTGTTTCTTTATTTACTTTTTATTGTCCAACTGGGTGTGCTATGTTGTGTCATCGCCTTTTATATCTTCCGTGTGTTGCTTCCCATCCTGAGTATGACGCTGTATAAATCAATTGTGTCGATGAACCGTACCTTTGCGCCTTACATTTCTGTCCTCCTGTATATCATGTGCTTTGTCTCTATTTCATGTTGTATCTATTTCTCTGCATATCTGTGTGGAGACTTCCCGCTTGCTTGCCTATCTGTCTATTAGCTTGGTCTATGTGCCTCTCTCTCTCTCTCTCTCTCTCTCTCTCTCTCTCTCTCTCTCTGGCCAGATGGATGTGGGAGTGTGCAGACTGGTGAGCCAGTTACAGTGACAAACCTTGCTAATACCCACACCAGGGGAGGCTCTGATAAAGGCTCCATCAGGTAACACAGCAGCAGAGAGCCCAGCCGCTCACAGGAAGAGAGAGCGGGACATCAACAGAACAGAGAGCTCTTGGCATTGCCAGAAAGATCAATGGTTTGTTTGAATGTGTCTCCCTCCTTCTAGAGTGCCAACCTTTACCCCTCAATATCAGGCTTTGTGCGAATGGGACGGATGGATACATAGAAACACACACACACAGACAGGGACGGGCACACACACACACACATAAAAGAGACCATCCGTAAGGCCTGGCAGGCAGGCCAGACAGACATCTGACACTAGAGCCCACCACCCCACTGCCACCCCACCCTCCCCTTCACCAACCCCAATCCCCTTTCCTCATTTACCCTCCTCATCCAGCTTCTTTTGTTTCACAGAGTGCTCATCCCTGGAGGCTGGCTGACTCCACAGAGCACTGCAGTGAGGTGAACACAGGGCAGGCTCTACAGACTTTAACTTTAAACACCCAAAGCAGCAGACTTCCCAATTAGCCTTCATTTATGGCAAATACTATAATTGCTGTTGTAATATTGGCAGTAATAGTTGTCGTAGAAGTAATTTTAGTAGACGATTGTCCTTTTTACAGCACATTGAAAACAGAGGATGATTTTGTAAACATGGGCGATGCACAAACACTGAGTTGGCTGTTCAAATATGAAACATTTAAATTGGATGTTATTGCATTTCTTTTCTTTCTTCTGTTATTCAGTGTACACATAAAGATGACAATCGAAACTATATAGAAGTACATGTTGTAGCCTACATGGTGTGATGATTTTCTTTTTTTTTGATGTTGAATAAATAGTGGCGTATTGATGACACAGAAACAAATCAAGTACTAATGGCGGTGACAGTTATAGCAGTATTAATTTTAGTAGGGGCAGCAGTGATGGTCACAGTATCAGAAGTAACATCATCTATCATCATAAAAACTTTATTCTTCTCAAGAGGCTCTTTTACAGACGACAGAATTGATCTCAATGAGGACAAAGTGTCAAAACAAGTGAGTTATTATGACTGAGTTCAATAAAGCATGTCAGAGATGTGCCATCGGATTAATGATAAACAGATGGATTATAGCATGCGCCTTTATCATTCAAGATCATATTTTTCTTTTAGTTTTAATTGGATGCATTAGGCTTACAATCCATCATTCATGGCCAGTTGACTCAACTTCTACACTGAGAGTAGTTTGTGCTTCTGCTGCCCAAAACTGAAGAAGGATTTATTCTACTGACTAGTGATTCACAATTTCACATTAAAAGCCAAAGCAAATAGGCTATGAAATGTGGTTATCATGGTAAATATCACAGAAAATTGGCTGGAAAATGAGTTTGTATCCATATTTTACACATTTTAATATTTCATGGACACTGGAATGGAGTGCTATGTGCATATTATCTAAAACATTATGCACGTTGGAAATATATGTAAAAATGTATGCGCAGACTTTTTAACACTTACACATCTAAAGCATCTAAACCTTTAAGTCTAGTCTGAATTGTATGTTAAATGTATTAGTATTAGTTTCCAGTACCAGTCCTGTCTTCTTCTGTTCTGCATCAATAGCCCAATATGGCTATTTAGGTGGGGTCTGGGATCCACTATGAGCCCTGGAGGGGATTCCGGGATGTGCATAGCATCATTGTATACTTTCACTACTGTTAATACAGTGTAAAGTCTTCACATTTTACTCAAGCACCCTCCGCGTCAGCGTACAATCGCCACCCCGGTTGCCGGAGGCGGTGAGGACTCTTACCTGAGCTGTCCATGGTGCTGCAGTCCTCCTCTCTCAGCGGGCCTGCCTTCGGTCCAAGGGTGGCCGCTTTGGAGCCTGCGAGTGTGGTGCTGCTGGCGCTGCTGCTCCCTCTGCCGATGCTGAAGCCGTCTCCGCCGCTATCGACCAACTGCAAAGATTCATAGCCATCGTAACTGGTCTTTTTCTTGTAGGCCCCCAGCAAGCTCATCACCGATGGACACACGAAAAGGGGAATTAAAGACAAAAGAAGCCCCAAAGACGTAGTGGGCTACGCCGCGTCGCCGCCGCCGCCGCCTGTGCTGCTACTGCTGCCGCCGCTGAGTGCACCACATGTCCGAGGAGGAGAGGACGACCGGTCTCCTCTGTTTTCTCTGGAAAGAAATATTCTGCCGGATGCCCCCTCTCTCTCTCTTTCTCTCTCTTTCTCTCTCTCTCTCTCTCTCCCTCTCTATCGCCTCCTCTTTTCTCAGCAGCAGCGTAGTAAAATGCGGTGCTGCTGCTGCTGCTGCTGCTGCTGGTGGTGGTGGTGCTGCTCTCACTGTAGTCCCCGACTGAGTAAAAGGGAAATCCACCCCAACACACAATCCTCTAATGTTATTGCTGCGTCTATTATTCACATACTCTAATCTGTATCTGGGAATAGATCGTAAAGTCACAGTACACTCACTATTGAGCACCACTGACACACTATAGTTCCCCATTAGAGTATTATGGGGATATCATAGTGATACCAATATAAATATGCCTTGAAATAGTACATTAAAATCTGTATAATAGTAAAATTATAGAAATGGCAGAGTTGCTCACATGTTAAATGATAATGAAAATCCCACTTCTGGGGCCGCCACACTTCCTATTCTGGGTGGATTTCCCCTTTTAAAGGACCTTTTCAATATGTCCATGGGCTTCTAGCCAATTATGATGGCAAGTGTTCCACCATGCCTCTTGTACGTTGTTTTCATTGAATATTACCTGCATTACACAACTTGAGGAATTAAGTAGGCTGTGACAATTGCTTTTATTACCAATTGATATGACCTTTATTTTCTGGATAAATCGATTAATCGTTATGTCTATATATTGTAAAGAATGCCCATCACAGAGTCCCAGGTCTTTAAATAGCTCACTGTGTCCCACCATCAACCAAAAAAGATATTCAATTTACAATAATATAAGACAGAGAAAAGAGGAAAATATTCACTGACATTTTAGCTTTAAAAGTGACTCAAATGATGAATCGATTATAAAAAATACTTGCAGATTGATCTTCCATCAACGAATCATTTCATTTTTAAAGCAGACCAAAGTAACTGCTGAATGCAAGACAGTTGCATCACACATGTATGTAGGATGGTGTCTCCTGTATCTATGACTGCACATGGTGTATAGGCACAGGCGATAAAGCTTTAAAGGGTGCTAAAAAGTCAAATTTGCAGTGTCATCTATAAAAAGTGTTCAGGGAGAAAGTGTAGAGAATGTAGTGCCTCTCGTGCTATGACCTGCTTTCTTGGGTATAAATAAGGCGCAAATTATGAGTCTGGGCCCATAATAGAGCACGTATCTTACTTGAGTCCTGTGCTGAAAATTAAGGAGGACCCCGGGCCTCGTCATAATAAAAGATTCAAATAAGAGGAGTCTGGTCGTCAGCATTGCGAGACAACAGCACCATGCTTTGTCGGAGAAAGGAAACTCACCCTGCATCACAGGGAGGTTTCTTAGCCTCTACTCGACTAACAGTGGCCTTAAATGTTAAAAGGCTCTTTGTAATGTAATTCAAGATTTTTTTTATTTTAGCTACAAATTTGTAATTGTATCTCCACTATTTGTGTAATGACCCTGGATCCATGGAGGACAAAACGCTGACCACTGATGGCATGGCATGCTTCCTTCCTTGGCCTTGTCCCCTGGCAACGGAAACCCTGCATGGTTCTGAAAAGAGGACATGAGCCTGGGAAACTCTTTTAGGAGAGCAGACGGGAGCTCAAAGCACAGCGGGAACGGAATGTCCGAAAGGGAGGAACGATACCCCCACCATAACCGGACGCAAAGTGCTGCCGCTCCATTGTTGCAGCGGAGCTTCCTGGCTTGTTCCTGATCGTGCCTACCAATATTTACCCCCTGATGCCCTTATGAGCGTGACTGCATACAGCAAGCAGGTGCTTTAAGGACACCACAATCTCTGCCACCATCAGAGGTTTACACATGAAGACATGACAAGCCCGGACCCAATCAAAAACGTAAATAGAGCTAAGTATATTGATTATTAAGTCCATCTGCAGAGGATTCATGATCATTTATTTTGTTTGTCTGTTTATTATTCTGTTCATTTTTCAAGCAAAATTGCCATTCATTAGTTCCAGCTTCTCCAATGGGAAGATTTGCTGCTTTTCTCGGCCTTATATGATAGTGAACTGAATATCTTTGGGTTTTGGACTGTTGGTCAGACAAAACAAGCAACGTGGCTATGTCACCTTTTTTCACTGTCTTCTGGATGTTCTACAGACAAAAAGATGAATTGAGAATATAGTCAGCACATTAATCAATAATGAAGGTAATTAGTTAGTTGTAGCCCTGAAAGGAAATGTTGGAAACATGATATCTTCCAACTTGAGCAACATTCCAGATTTTGCATTAAAGAAAAGCTTATAGAATAATATTTTGGCTTGTACATCAGACTCTTGTTCCAGAAGTATTCATATTACTATTGCATAAAACAAAAAGTAAATGCCCACAGTAAAGCTAGTGCAGCATTTGCCTTAGCGACCTGTTGTGGTATCAGGGACGCTGTAAAACAGATTTTCTTACGTACAAAACAAACCAAAGACACAAACCGGCTTCACATGTTCCTTGGATATTGAGTTATTGGCATTGATTCTGTATTTTACACCAACATTGGAAGAGATTTTATGATGACTTTTGAGGCATTCATTTACATCTCTCTTTTAAGAATTCCTGAAAGGTCTTTAAATGCAATGCTCAGTGCCATTTTAATTGTTTTATGGCATTGCTGACCATGATATGACCATGGCCTTGTATCTTAAAAGAGGCAGTGTCACTATTTTCATTGGGTTTTTTTTTTACCACCACTCTCAAGGATAGATTGAGGATTAATGATTATCCCCATGGCAGTTAAAGCAGAATCCAGGAATCTGCTGGATCAGCTGTAGGACTCACTTGACAAGGCAGACGGGGGACTTGATTCTGTGGCTAAATCTGTGAGACTTTAGATCCTGTAATCCAAGGATTCTTGTTCTGTGTGGTAAAAACGGGAGCATAACAGACACAGGATCACAGTTTCTATCCTGTTGAAATGGTGCTGAGCACAACACAGATTCTCTACCTGTTTACCTGTCTCTGCCTTCAGCCATAAAAAAGGCTTAAACAGAGGCACTACGAATACAATAATCTATACATTTAGTAGGGAGATTCTACTTTAAAGACACAGTGAAATGCAAAAGCATATTTTTCCAAATCAATGCACCAGCAATTTTAATCCAGTTATAGAATATAGGCCACATTATTCTGAAATAATAGTTATGACGACGATTACTTTTGGTACTTTAAGTATTCCAACATTTTGATGCTAATACTTTTGTACTTCTTCTACTTACTTTTAAGTAACATTTTGAATGCAGGACTTTCACTTGTAACAGAGCAGGTCTACACTCTGTATGCATGTGCTGCTCCACCCCTCCCCTCTTCCTCCTCCTCCTCCTCCTAATCCTGACAACACAGGTGAGGGTAAACAGTGCTGTAGCTGCATGCTCCACATCTCTCAACGGCTGTATGCGATAAGCCACGCCCACTCTAGAGCGATCCAATAAGATCTGTAGGATTTTATCCACTGGCAACTAAACCCCGCCCATATGATGCGTGTTACTTATATTACATCACAGAAGACCCCTGACTTTCATTTCACTGCGACTTTAAAATTGTAATTTTTTGTAAATATAACAAGTCTGACGGGTAAACAAAGGCACGACCAGAACATGACACCACACCGAGCTGGGTTAAGCTGCTCACGTGCCGTGCGTGACGCCGGCGGTGATGTGACGGCGGACTATTGGACAATCCAAGAGAGGAGCTGTCCTCTCAAGGTACAGCCGGACCTGGACGACGGAGATGGTGGTGACTCTGATAACACTGACGGTCGAGATACAGGAGACCTCAATCACGTCCGCATGCCACACCACTCAGATTATGTTTCTGTCCTTTGAAATAACACATCGATTTGCAGATGTGTGTGCCCTTAACTGGTGTCCTGACACGCCGTCACCGAAATCATCAGCTGAAGTGGCAACCTTCACACTGTTCTCTCGGTCTGGGGATGCCATTCACAAAGCAACAGTTACAGTAACAATCACCATGCAGGAAAGACAAACCGTCTCATCACACAGAGGCGACGTTGAAAAAAAAAAGAAATAAAAATCGACACCTGAACGAAAATAGCCCAAATGATGTCATTCATGATGCTCGTGCGCGCATCTAGCCACAAGAGGCCCCGAGCACAGAGACGAGTTTGTGATTTTACATGAATTTGCCTCCTAAGTGAGAGCGAACAAGTGCATGTTGATGATAACCCCTCTGTCCGCCGGAGGGGGGGGGGGGTGAATTTCCAGAGGTAGCCTGGTATTATGTAACATCCACACACCGATCATGATGCTCTCTCCCTCTCTGCCTGCTTGGAGATGTGTGTGTGTGTGTGTGTGTGTGTGTGAGAGAGAGAGAGAGAGATGCCAAGCCAACATAACGAGCCTCATGAATCACATCAAATGAGTGGAAACGTGAAATCCTGCGGATGCCTTTACCTTTCAGACCGCTGTCTACCATTCTCCCGGGAGCCCCGTCTGGTGCCGTGGAGGAGATGCGCTCTGAGCCCCGGCTCCGCGCACAGACTCCGACCTTTGATTTGTCATTCGCTGCCAGTCAAAGGTCAAAGCGTTAAACGTCCCGTGAGACACACCGTCCTGCGCGAGAAGCTCTCCCCGTAAACCTGACGGCAAATTTACACGGGCGCAGCAGCAGGATACGGCACCATCACATAATCACATATTGGCATAGCTATGAGCAACAAACAAGGTCCCGCGATGGCGATTGGTAGATCTGTAGATGCTGTGGATGAGCCAAAGCGGGGCAGCACAAGGCGGAGCGGATGTTCGCGGATCTGTCCAGTAGAAACTGCGCCGCTCAGCGCATCCTGCCTGAGCTGCCGGTGCGGCTGGGCCAGCCTGGTAAAACCTGGGCTGGACTTCAGAAGCGGGCTGAATGCAGGAAAGATCTGTGCTGCCAGTCATCAACGGCGAACCAACAGGCGGTGATAAGCTCGCGATAGTCTCATACAAGAATTCTTTAGAGATCAGAAATATCTTTAAATGTGTTTGTATCGTGTCACAAAACGTCTGAGCACCGCTCGCCTACAGCAGAGGTCCCCATAGGAACAGGGATTGTGTTGGGATGCAACAGTGACCTCTGTGTTTCAGGTGTTTGGACAACAAGCGTCTTGTTGTGCAGGTGAGAGCAACGGCTCATCTGAATCCGCATCATGGTTCATGCGTCCACAAACTGCAGCAGCTGCTGTCAAAGGTAAACACGCAGCAGATGAGACGGTAATCCGTGACAGTGGAGCAGGAGTTCCACCCAAGCTCTAATGCACATGGGGTTTATTTACTGATCTGAGAGGATTATAGAGAGGCGATGTAGACAGCACTCCTATGTGCGTGCGTGTGTTTGAAATATCCACCATGGCTTTTTTCGTTAAGTGCAAGTTGGCGCGCCCTCCCGCTGCTTCCTGTTTCCTCACGTGGTATAAAAGATCAAGGGAGGAGCAAAGCCTTTCAAATATTTGGCTTTTGTTTTGTTTGCTAGAAAGAAAGAAAGATGAAGCTTGTTTTAGCCATAGATTGTAGTGAATATCCAGAGATTCTTCAGAGTTGTCAAAGTAAGTTTGGTGCAGTTTGAACAAGGCAGACTACAAATAAAACTCAAAACTTCACATATACTGAAACAGGTTTCAGGTATGAAACTAGGAATTAAATAATGTTTCTTGTTTTTGTTTTTGTTTGTTTTTTTTGTGGCTACTCTGCCCTCTTGCTGACGGTACGTTTGGACTGAGAAATAAATGTTAAAAGCATCCACAGAGAAATCTGTCTACACCCAAACAAATTAGTATGAATTAGCTGGTCGTCTCCCACAAAATACTAGCTGATCTTAAGACACGGTAAGTGACCAACACAGATGTGCACATGTACAGTAGGTACATTGTGTTGGGTAACAAGTGCGGGATTAATTACAAAACCACCATGAGAAAATAGTTTTATTGTTCATGGAATGTAACATGTTTGGACAGCATGGTTTAAAAATAGGGGGGGGAAGAAAAAATCCACTGCGGTGTTACACAACAGCAGCAGGGTGTGGTCATGTTCAACTTAACCCACCATGCCCATTCATTCAACAACACACAGTGAGCATCCAGGCGTGCGTCGCTCCCCAACACGACACCAAAGTGTAACTCAGACGCTGTAAGAAACACAACTCCTACAGACTCATCCTACTTAGACACAGCCCGACTTCATCAAACTAACATCTGTTGTTTTCATACTTTAGGAAAACGCCACGAAAAAAATGGTACGAGGCACTTTTTACCTCATAAAAGAACTGATTGAAAGTGTTTTTGCATGTGACGGGTTATTTTTTTTCCAATCCCTGAATTAGTGCACGTTGCTATTTCGAGGTTTCAAAATGAATTCAGATGAAATCATTTTACTATAAAGTTTAAAAACTGCAAAGCACGATTAAAGCCTATTTGTTGGCATTTATTGCACAGGTTAGTCAATAGTGTGCTAAAGTTATTTTTGTAACTTCAAATGATGGGCCACGAGCTATTCTGTAAGTTGAGAAAGTATTACAGACATTTACCAATCACTTACATAAAACAAATTAGAAACATTTTACATGTTGTTCACCCAGCAACAGTGATTTATACATTCAAACAATCTGAAAAACAAGACCTTTACATATAGGATCACAAAAGTGACCTGTTACTGACTAGATCTATATCCAGCAGTATTTTAAAGTTGAGCAAACACTGCAAAACATTTCAATTTATGAACAATAATCTGATTAGAGTCTCAAGGCAGCCTTATATATTTAAAGGAATGTAACAACATGGAAGGCACTCTATATTCTGTGCATTGGTCTTCATCGCAGCCACAGAGAGTGCTGCAGAGTGACTGTGAGGGCCTCCTACCGCCCAGTAGATTCTCCTGCATGTTGACAGTCGCATATTGCTTAATATTCTGCAGCACAAAATTAAAGAATAGCAGTTTATGCAGTGCACATTGTTTGCATAATTGATGGGTATATCCCGGAAACACTGAGCTGATAAAACCAAAGAATTAAAAACTGGTTCTGCATGATAGTGACCTGTAGGCATGTTATACAGCATATTACACAGCACCCAGGCTCAGGTTTCAACTTTCTGGAAAAAAATGGACCCAAATAAAGCATGTCCAAGACTGATTTTGGCTTTAGATGCGACACAATGCATAATGTCAGTATTGCCCTCAGTGAGATTAAGGCTGTGGTGAGACTGAAGCTAATAAAAATGACTTTGTTAAGTGTAATCTGCTCAATGAAAACTGCAACTCCTAAGTTTCAGAATGTCATGAAGTACTTGAAGGGAAATGGAAGAGTTTCACTCCAAAATTATTCATAGAGGCAACAACGTGATATTGTTTGCTTGATTATAAAGGTGTCATTTAAAGTGCAATTAATCAAATCTGTAAAGATAACTATTTAAGAAACATTTCCTATGTCTACTTTCATCAGTTAATACGCTTTATTTTCATGACAACAATCATTTTATAGAGCTGATAGAGTTTACACCTCAGTTGTTGGTCTCTAGACATAAACTCTTGATACTGGAGAGCTCCTTCTCTATTTACTTTTTCATTTGCTTGTAACCTTCTAACCGATTGTACCGCAGCGTCCCTGAATGAGCTATGATTTAAATTCAGTGTGTGGGAATTAGAGCAATTGCAGATATAAAAACCCAAAAGGATTGCTTGATGGTGAGTGCTTGTGTAAATTTAAGATTTATAAGAAGAAAAAAAACAAACATCCGTTTTGATAGTGCCTTGAAGGATCTGAGCATTTCACTATGATAATGCAGAAATCAACACAATCAATAAAGCCCTTGAAATAGTTGCACACGACCATTTGAGCATTTGAAAAACCAACAAGTAATTGAATCACAAATATGTTGGATGACGACGATCAGTGTCCATCTCTCTAAACTTCACTATTAGCGAGGAAACTGAACGCTGAGGCCAGCAAGTAAAAACATCACCCCACTTCCTGATGTGTCCCTGTGGTCTCTTCATTCAGAGTAGAGTCAGGGCGTCTGGGTTTGGAAGGCATCTGATGGCTGCGCGTGCATCTTGGTGCTGAGGAGAGAGTTGATATAAGGCCAAATCCGGTCCGTCTCTGTACCGGAAAATGAGTGCAGGATTCCCTGTGACCTGAGAGAGTTAATAGGAGAACCAATGAGAAGGCAAGATGGGTAAAAATGTAAATATTGATTGATGAATGTGGCTGAGTAATCCCTACGTGTTAAAGGAGCACTCCACTGATTAAAACAGTTTTTTATTCCACACATTCTTCATCCTTGTCAAAAACTGGCACCTACATTACGCACAATGCAACTTAACCGCCAACAGTTCGGTCGGAGATGCAGGTGTGCTATGCTAGTAGCGGCTAATGTAGCCCCGAGCCGCTAGCATCAAGCAGGGATGAGGAGCGGGCTACATCGGTCTGGTAAATTCACTTCTTTCTTAGTTATAAAATAATAAACTATTGGTCACAGAAAAACATTAGTTGAGCGTTGACTGCTGAATGAAAGCATTTTCAATGCATGAAACTACCAAATTCCCATGATCCCTTTCATGACACCCATGCTTTGTTATTGTTTGACATCTGGGTTTGATTTTCCATGAATGTACACGAATGTACTGCTACTTAACTACTGTAAAGACCACTTAATGTTTATTTTGATGGCTTATCCGTCTCAACAGAGTTTCAATCAGATATTCATAAAGTTGGCAGCAAGAACTGACACTACTGGCTGCCTGTAGGAAAATCACTGCTGAAGAATACTGTGTGTCGACTATCCCAAGAAAGGGAAGTATTTACTGACTTGTATAAGTTTATGACAGGCTTGGCCACATCTTTGTAGTGTCTCAGTCTGGACATCAAGGCTTCTGGTTTGTCATCATCATGCTGAATCAGTGGCTCCCCAGTGAGGTCATCCTTACCCTGAGGAACGCAAGACAGGGTCACAACAACAAAGGTCAACTCAAGACAATGCACTGAAATCTCATGGCAAAGGGGATTACAACACAACGCAGCAAAATCTAAATCACACTGCAGGTAGACACATATCTACAGTCGTTCCTGTGTCAATATCAGGATCTTTTTGTTCATATATTATAAAAATATCAACATTGGCCATGAAATTTGGTGTAATGGTGATATCTTGGCTTTAAATGCCTCCTTTGTCACATAAAACTGCCACCATTTTGTCTCTTTTTCTTTTCTGCATTGTGTTTAACAACGAAAAAATGCTGCAAAACAACTTTATTATGTGACTGATTTCCTGTAGTGAGGCCATGCAAATCGATGCCAATGGTACATGACCTCACAGTCAAGAAGCATGTGAGCAGTATACTGGAGACGGAGGACATTTGCTGTCAGGCCACCAAAAGCTCTGGAGTAGCTTCCATTGAATACGAGGCGTCCTCTTTTAACTCCACTAAAGACGTATTCACACAAACTGGCTTTTACTTTAATTGCAGACATACAAAAACACTCAAGACACAAAAGATCCAAATGCTAACCAGAATGTTTTAATCACTGTAACTATACTGTCGCTTCTAGACTTTTGAGACCTGCACTCGCGGCGGGTTGAAGCCCATGTTGTAGACTCTACCACTGGCTGGATGGATCCAGCGGTCGCTCAGTCTCTCCCTCAGAGTCTCGTAGGGGATGTTGAGGCTGATGACCAGGTCGAGCTGACACAAATCGTTCAGAGCTCGGGCCTGCGCCAAAGTCCGGGGAAAACCTAGACAAAGACCAGAGGGAGAAGGGGGAACGTGTGAGGCATCATCAACCAGGATCATTCTGAGTCAATAACACAAGGAAGACATACTGTACATGAATAATAGGCCATTACATGGTTTCTTACATACATACATACGTCCTGTTTGCTGTAAAAGTTGTCAGCAGTTGACAGCAAGTAAACTTATTATTATGTACATGTGAATGAACTTACTGAAAAAACAATGCCCTACATGACCTGGATGAACCACCAGTAGTAATGAGTCTATACTGGTCCTTGTAGAAAAGTCAGATGATCACCAAAGTTATCACAATTCATCCCGAGGGGGGACGTGAATGTGTGAACCAAATTTCAATCCATCCAATAGTTGTTGAGACATTTCACTCAAAACAACAAATGTATGTCAACCGCATGGTGGCACAATAGATAAAGTCAGGGGATCACTTCAGTCATTAAGAGTCATCATCTGGGAACCGTGAATGTCTGTATAAAATTTATGTCCATCCATCTATTAAATATTGAGATATGTACTGGATAAGTGAAAACGTTGTCTAATTGATGCCGCTAGATGGAAAGTCAGGGCATCACCAAGGTCAACAGAAATGATCGTCTGAGGACCATGACCATCTGTACCAAATTTCATGGCAATCCATCCAATAGTTGTAGAGATATTTCACTAAAAAACAAACATCTCATGGTGGCACTAGAGGAAAAGTCAGGGGATCACTAAAGTCAGTAACATTCATCCTCTGGGGACCATGAATGTCACAAAATTTCAAGGCAATCCATCCAATAGTTGCTGAAATATTTAGTAGTGGTAGTAGCGTGGTAGTAGATTCACAAAAGCAGAACTATTGTAGTCTTCTATTCCACTTTTGTTATGAGTTTTGTTATTCAGTGTCTTGCTGAAGGATGCTTCAGTGTGGTGGGTGTTCATATGGCAATCTCACTGTAAATGTAGTTCCTTCCGTTTTTCTCTCAAACCACAAAACCTTTTTTTTTTTTTTTGCTTTAGTATGCTTTGGAATTTAAGCCTTTGTGCTTGTCTTCAGTTTATTGCTTCCTTGTGTGTTAGAGCAGAAACTGGCATTCACTCTGTATGTTTCTTTGTTTGGTCACTGAAGAGCTGTTAAATCTCTCTAACCACCGGAGTGTCTTGCCGCCCACAAATGAGTGACAGGAAGGCACCAATCAAAAGTTACAAGAGGGAAAGAGAATGAGAGCAGGCAAGAAATTATGTCTATACAGTACTGTATATTTTGGGGGGATATATATGCGTAGATGTGTCTGTGTTGGGGGAGTGAAAATGAACAAGTATGACATGTACGTTTGAAAACTCAAAAACGTGATGAATACCATGCAAATCAATATGCTGTGGACACTTATAACCCAGCCTATCAGAGTCATGAGATAAACATGATGAAATTAGATAAAAGAAGGCAACAGTGTGTGTGTGTGTGTGTGTGTGCGTAACCTTGATTTGGTTGCCCCTTTCTCCTGCTAAACAACAATTATTTGTTTAGTGACCATGTTTCAAGGTCAACAACAGCCAGTTTGTTTCATCAATGTTTAGCATCTCCCTTGAAGATCCTGGATAATATTTAACTTGGAAAAGGACATCTCATATGTTACTAATGGCTCACACTAAATATGTTACCAGATAACATCTTCCACGCAGTTTTGCATTTTATAACTTCCTAACCCAACTCACTTCTGAGGCCATTTCCAACCAGTACCAGCGCTGGTTATGTGTCACATGCACAAAACCTGTGTATTGGCATGTAGAATGTAATAATATTGCTGCAGGTGTTGTTGTGCCTTAAAGAAAGAAATACAAACCTGTTTTTTATTGACTTACGAATGTTGTCACAGAGGTTGCTGAGTGCGAGCTTGGCACTGAATGTGAATAAATTAGAAATGGTGAAACTTGCAATAAAGATCAGAAAAGCACAGGGAGCCCTCCTGATATTAACAGCAAAAAAACATTTTTAAAGGATATCTTCTTTGATTTTGATCTTTGATTTGACCTTTGATTTGAATCCTCTATGACTCAAGTTGGATAACAGTCGAGAGCACGCACAGACCTGCTGGTGCTGGATTCAGTACCCCAGAGTACTAATTACCCCCAGATTTAGGATAATGTAGAGCATATTTTTCCACTTACTTGCTCCTCAGACTCAAGTAAAAGGAGGGACTGCATATGGCACTACGGGGGCCGTGTTGCTGAACATGCAGAGGGGTAAAATAATGCTTGCCTGATGGCCCTGTCTCTAACTTGGCAGTCTGGGGATTGTGGGGGTGGCACCTGGGGTGGCCAATCAGATTTGAGGGGTGGCTGGCAATTCCCACCACTGGCCATGACGCTGCATTATGAAGAGCATATTCCCTCACTACAAATGCTCAAGACAAAGGATGGAGGCTGCTGTAAGATGAAGAATGCAAAGCTGGCGCATCAGCGTGCATCAGTAGAATAAGGCACAGACCATGCACTCTGATTGTACCAAAAACAAAAACACTATTTTTCTTACCGTCCAGCAGCCAGCTGTGGCCACTCAGCTGTTCCAGCCTGGGCAGCATCAGTCTGGTCATCACATGATCAGGCACCAGCATGCTTCTTTCTACGTAGGTCTTCACCAGCACACCTGCCTCTGATACACAACAGACAGGTAAAGACAGTAAGTGTCATGTCTTGTGTCTCCCTCCTGCTTCTGAAATTCAAAAACAAGACAGGCCAGGGCCTGTTCAATTTATCCAGGCCTTGAAACACACACAAACAAACACTCTTTGTACCACTGCAGAGTATCTTACCTGATCAGAGATATCAAATGGTTAAAAATGTCACTGCAAACTCCTGCCTGTGACCTCTCCTCTCTTATTAATTTAAAATGACACTGGAAACTGAGGCCTGCTGTGGATAGTTCAATCAATATTCATGCCAAGTTACTAAATTCATTAAACACACACCAGTTTATAGAACACAAAACTTGTTTTAAAAGAAAAAAAGGGGGGGGGGGGCTTATTTATCCTCTCCAGCAGGTCACAACTTTACTGAAACGATTCAGTAACGGCAACCAAGCACACATGTTTCTACTTAAGCTGAACTCCAATTTTATTATCAGTGTAGTGAGCTTGGCACATGCTGGGAGTTAAATTAATACCAGTTGGATAGTCATAATGAGGAAGTTTAAAGAGACACAACCAGTGGTTTAAGGTGTGTAGCCTATGTTTTGGAAAGTAATTGTAATAAATGGTGGAGTTGATGGTGGAGTAACACTGAGTCTCTGTGGGGTTGGACACTTGTGTGCAAGTAGCTACACTGGACTGACATCAGATCAAGGAAAATGAAGTTTCCCGTCATCCATGTGTCTCACAGGTTGGATAGAGGGATGAAGGTTTACTCTCGAATGAGCGTCTGGGAAACAACCAGACAATGCACACTGCTCACTGAATTCTGCACACCTCCCATTGTTCTTCAGCTGTGACATGAACATTTCACTTGTGTTTGATGTTGAGACAATTCACGCATGCAGCACAGAAAATGACGCGTGTGACCAACTCCTTTCCTGCAGACTGGTCCGTCGTGGTAGTGTTGGGGTCTGGGCTACAGTACATGGGCAGATGTGTCCTACCTGTATTTGCCGTTATGCTCTCGCGTAGGTAGTGGCCGCTGGACAGATACTGCAGGCCAAAGCTTTGCGCAATCCTTTTGGATATCGTCCCTTTCCCTGATCCTGGTGGACCCATGATAGCAGCTCGGAATAACTTGGCCATGTCTTCCTCGAACGCAGGCTGCGACTGTAAAAGCTCTGGGGGTGCACAAATGTTGCTCCTGCTCCTTTGTGCGCGAGGGGACGACGTGAATTACCTCTCAATTCAACTCCCCAAACAAACAGTTGCACTCATGGGCGATCAAACAGGTCCACAGCCTGGATGGCTTATAAACTTGTCTTGCCAATGTCAATTTCAGCTTATCTCTGGAGTCTGCGGGTCTTCACGCAGAGCCCATCGGGGCTACGCTGCTCTATTACTGGGATCAAGTCAAAACGCCTTTTTCCTTTTTTTCTTTTCTTTCAGCTCTCTGATGGATACATTACGCTCGTCTACGTCTTTAAGGACAGAGACTTTTCCCTGCGAATGAATGAGGGAGTCGCCACAACGCCCTATTTTGCTGCGTACATCATCCAGAAAAAATGCGGATGACTGACTCGCACGAACTTCGCAGGGTAAACTGGTTACTGTAGTTTTTATACACGAGTGATGCACAACAACAGCAACTGCAGTTAAGACACTGGCTATAGTTTCCATTAAGAGAGAGAGAGAGGGAGCTGGGGGGGCTGTGATAATCCTGATTATATCTGACAAACACATGGATGTCACAGGAAAACGTCCTCACAAGAATATTCCATCTGTCTGTCTATCCGTCTACCTGTCTGTCTGTCTTTCTGTCTAACAAAAGAAGCAGAAGTTCTCAGAATGTTGTAATTCTAACTCATAAGTAGACTGTAAGGACAGTATGGGAATGCCTTACTGTACAGCAGGCTTTGGCTAAATCTTTCCAATTGCACCCTGGGTGGGAAGCCATTGGCTTTATAAAGTTATTTCCATGGGAAATCAGATAACCCCACCTTCAATACACGTTGGGGCTTGTTACAAAAAGCCATGCCACTCACTTAATCTAATGTCACGTGACCTCATAAAAAATATTGATATTTTGTTTGCAGTGGAAACAGAACTTAGAAAATAGATAAGTATCCCTCTACAGTAAAACAACTTTCAAATTATTCAAGGGAAGTTGACATTTTGAGACTCGGTTCTGCTGTACACAAATGACTCCGAGAGTTATTGTGGGCCTACATCACGCACGTTATCCCACTGATTGATAAAGTGGATTCCAACACTTGTTGACAGCATCTCTCTCAAATCAGAGCTTTGGGTTTTTTGTTTTTGTCTTTTCTCATGGTTCACGGGGTTGTTATTTCTTATGGTTTCGCACTGCTGGCAGCGGGCGCACAGAGAGCACATGAGTCGCTGTCATTCCGCGCAACGTTTGCGGACGGAGGGGAATCGAGTGAGTACTTGTTGCGAGCCATACGGCGGCGGCAGCGTCCCGGAGCTGTCAAATGTTGCGCACAGCCTTCAGTCTTCAGTCAGTGGAGTAACCAGACTAATCCACCAGACAAACAACAACTCGGAAAGATTAACCTTTTTTAGCCTCGCGAAACTAGTTTTTTTTTTTGTCTGCACACCCGGAAGCCTGTTTTTAGAACCATTATCAATTTGTCACATGGCTTTGGAGAATTCAATAACAACAAAAAATGGCGACAATCACGTTGCTCTGTGTGGTCTTGCTGCGTCATTAAAAATATTCATGTAAACACGGGGAATTGAACGGGAAAATTGCAGGTAAGCGAGCGAAACATTTGTCATATATTTAATGCAGACTGAATGTAATTAAGAATAAAAGATTATATTGGGATCCTACAGCATGCTGTTTGTTTTTGGCTAGGAAAGGGGTGTGTATGCAATGCTGGGGCGTTAACGTTTGGCTGCACAATATTCATTACGAACACTGCATTTATGTTTTGCCTTTAGTCGCGCTTTAAAGGGCACATTTAGCCAAACTAAAGCAGGTGTGTATGTAATGGCATAGATAACGGCGTTGTTTAGAATTGGCCAACTTTTGTTTATTTGTAGAGAACAGCAACAAGCGTTGGCACAGCCTTCCAGTTCTCGCTGTTGCCCTTATTCCCTGACATTAGTATCGGAGCCATTGGTCTGTGTTGCTGTCTGTTAGCTTCACTGTCAGTAGGTTATAAGACGTTCGCCAGTTATTTACATTGAGGGTTTATACAATATGGACGCGCTTTCTTCACGGGGTCTCTTCTTTACAGACACTGGTGACAACAAACGGAGCAGTCAGCCCTGACGGTGGGTTTGTCCTCTGACCCTGTTTAGTTATTTGCACATGTTGTTTTGCTTTTCACGTCCGACATGAACATTTTTGGCCAGTGCCCTGTGCAGCGGGGCTAATGGAGTTGTTTACATGAAGTGCGGAGGGCGGACTGACGAGGAGGAGGAGCCGCTACGTCGGCCAGCGACGCCACCGGACTGCTCGAGAAGCTGCTCGCGCCGAGGGGGGGGCGGAGCCCGCTAGGAGAATCATAACAAGTCTGACGTCACTCGGCCTTGTGGTTGGTATGAATAATATCGCCTACAGAAGTTTGTCTGTTTAGAGTTTATGTTTTGTGCCTTTTTCACTCTGACTTTATTAGTTAATTTTCTAGTCGTCTTGTTATGTTTCCCCAAAATGTTATGGAATTTTAAAGGTTTGAATGCCATGGTTAGAGGGCAAACGATTTCCTGCTGGTGACCACTGGCGGGAAGGATATTTCATAAACTATGAGGGATTGTTGGCTTACATAACTATATTACTCTGTTATAGTATTAGCTAATGTATGTTACTTAAAATTCTGTATATGGAAACAAATGCTGGACATGAAACTCGCATATGTTTTGTATGAGATGCAAATAAGCTGCAAAAATACAAAAGGTATGGTACGTATAAGGTACGTATTATCTTTGCACCTGTTGACCTAGAGACCTACAGATATTATGGGTGGACAACGAATGGAGCGCGAAGCCCCAGACTGCTAGATTTGACAGGCTGCCCTGGTTCAGTTATCACAGTGCTGATGCTGTCCCCATCGAAGGTACAGTACTGTGATAACTGAAGGATGGCTGCCAACTAGACACGAGTGCAGTGAATCAAAGCACGTTTGGCTAACGAGCCAGAGGACCGAAGAGAAGAAAAAGATGGTTGTGGTTTGTTGATTTAGAAAAGTTTAATGGGATATCCAAAAGTCCATGTGTTTTTATTTACAAAATACTTTTCCCTTGTTTCCCATGATCTGTCAGTAGTTTGTGGCATGCTCAATGACAAATCTATTAGGCTGTTATTGTGTATTTAAGTATAAGAAACATTCATCTCAAATTAGTTAGTATTATCTTCACTACTTATGTAACTTCTGCTTAACTACAAGAAATAAAGTGAATTTTCTTTTATTGAAGTGTGTACATTCTTTTATTTATCTTTGCTCTTAAAAATTCAGTGAATCTTAAATAGACAAGGTTGCAGCCATAAAACAGTCAACTATTGAGTGACAGAAGTTTCCATCTGATCATTTTTAAGATTCAATTGAATACTTTATGACAGCTTCTAAATTTATGCTACTTTCTACTATTGAATGGGAGCACTGGTACTGTATAATTTCCCCCTGGGGATCAATAAAGTATTTCTGATTCTGATTCTGATTCTCATTGACAATTAAGTTCCAGTTGCATTAAAACTAATGTAAACCTGCCCACATTCATTTCCTGCATTGCATGTCTTCTTTATAGTCAAGCCTGATGACTCCAATGCTTATGAACCTTGCATTGCAACATAAGTCCTAACCTTATAAATATCAATTATATAATAACGCTGTGTTCTTCAACTTATTTCTTGACTAAACTATTAGGATTTAGTATGTCCACAGGGCGTGTTAGGTAGTCCTTGGTTGCTCCACATTGTTGTCAACAGAGGGAGCTAAAGATCCATTATTGATGTGCTTCGTGGTCGACATGACAAGGTCCCATTGTGTAATCTGTTTCTGAAACCTGAATAATGAATATGTTGATGGCAAAGTTGTTAAAACAAATTAAGTGCTCCTTTGTCATGATTCATGTCAACTATAGCCTGAAGGCTTGGCTGAATCCAGTTTTGATAACACAAAAAAAGGAAGCTCTTATTTGTTGTTCTAGTTCTATGTGAATGAGAATTTCTTCCAATAAAACAGAAAAGTTGAACATGATCCAAGACGCCTGCAGTACGTACGATTCACACCAATGACAGCCACACTCTCCATTTTTGTATAAATTGCTATGTCATTGTTGTTTTAGTGAATCTTAGGTAATGTTCATTGTATAATATCAATATGTCAGATCAAAACACACTTGTACTGTGATCTGTGATGTCAATACGCTGAAATGAATCATATTTTTCAGAGCAGTGTTTTGAATAATACATGCACTGTTTGAGTCATGTCTGATAAACCACAGGTCACTCTGCACCTGTCCTTAGAATGTTTGCTACCGTGGAAATCCCCCAAGAGTCATGATACATATTTTGTTTTTGTCTCACTCTAACCTCAATCTGCTCAACTCCCCTTGAATCACATGTGTTTTTCTGACTCACCATGTGATATCTTGATACTTTGTGGTAAAGTGTATTTTTTGATAATAAAGTACGAAAAGTCAAGTGAGGTTTACATTTCTTGAACATCTATCTATATATGCTATCATATACATCTCATGATAGCATACTCAACTACTATTTTTGCTAACATCCAAAACACTTGCCATGGACAGCCATGATCATGGGGAATTTCTGCCATATTTCCTTTAATGCAAGAGAACAAGTGATTACTGGGATTTGGCATGGGAAGTCCCACGCTTAAAATGAACCACCCATTTTTATGTGTTACATAAACCTCTACATCCTTGTTCTTTCGTTGAGGAAGTAAGTAGTTTTCCCTTTTTCCACGCAGGTCCCTGTCTATTCCCTAAGCTGCTGGAACAATAGACTTGTTAGAAGTGACTAATAGTTGATGACTGCAGTGATGTGATTCGGTGCTGAAGGCCAACCCCTCTGTGTAGTACCCACCCACAGCTGGAGAAGAACTGTTGTTGACACTGACCACTGCACACTGGGAACTGATGTGAGGAAAAAGGGAAGGCAAGAAAATACAAAAATAACAAACCCAACTTGGGAACACTTCACCGTAACAGATAATGAATGACAATAAAGTAAAACACAACAGTAATAATGTAAGATATGTCTACAGTGGAGAAGTTATGCTTCCTGACAACATTAATGAACACTTAAAAATGTCCTTATAGCTGCGCACAAATACATTATCATGTATTATAAACCATTTATTTAATGTTTGTATACTACATGGATGCTACATGTAGCTAACCTTACTAATGATCATCAGTTATAACTCAACCATTTGAACTGTTTGGTTTCACATTCACAGAGCCATTTATTACAGTACCATTTGTAAACCAAATCATGAAATATGTATATCTACACATGAGAGAGAGAGAATAGGTCACATGTTTTTACACACTTCCTTGACTTATCTGTCTATGATTCCTGAATTCCCCTTTGTCACAAATGTCCCTTTAAAAGCAGGAACTGATGTATTACATGACTTGTCGCAGAATCCCTCAGTATGTATTATGAATTGTGGTGCACCTAAACACATTTATTAGGATATTGGAGCTGATGTGCCACTGGAATGTGTTCACACTGTTTCCAGTGAACAACCACATCCAAAAGGACAGTTATGCAAATTGGTTGCAGTGGTTATTGCAAACAGGCTATGACTACATGCCGTCAGGTTTGGAAACACAATCACAAAGATGTTTTAGATAGCTCAAACAGAGCCCTGGAAGGAAGGAAGGAAGTACCTACATTTTTGCCACTTACAAAATGTCAAAGATGAATGATAACCCCTGTGCACAACTGTGAAGTCCATGAGGGTGAAAAGTCCTCATTTCTTCCCCTGTCTTTGTGTTGTTTTGTAACTTGAGAGGACATTGCATTGACCTATGTTCATTCCCTGGAGACTTTTCTTCATCTAAGTTCTCCGCCTCTCAAAAATGTGTTTTGCTTATTGTTACTGCACTTGGATGTTTGACCTTCATATTGCAGAATGATGTATATGCAGAGTTTGACACTAAAAGGCTGTTTTCAAAGTCACCTGCTGAGGGGGGAGCGTTTCTCTTTGCTTGCCTAAAATATGAGTTAAAGACGTGTACCTGAAAGCATCATTTTGTGACATGACAACTTACGTGGCAACATAATAGCTCTAGTGCACATACACTGAGAATTGAATTTTAGAGTTAATAGAGTCAATAGAGAGACATCTTGTGTCCTTATAAAATTAAAATATTTGCATCTTCATAGATTCCAGATTTTCCAGTGACGGAGAAGAAGTAGTTGTAATAATTAATGTTAATTGAGCTTTTTTTGGTAGAAAAACCACATCAGACACAAACTATTGTTCAAAGCACATGCTTTTTTTTAAAGTCTTCAAACATGTCTGGAGAGGATATTTAACCATAAACATTACCTGATTTTCCCCAAACCCTCCCCAAGTCTTAACCTTAAAATGTTGTTGAAATTGAAAGGAAACAGCAGTTGACAAAAACGAATGCCACCACAAGGTCCATTCAGTAGATGATCTGGAGCTTTTGATCCTATCACACGGTCTTCCTCGGCAGATTGAGTTAGAATAGAATAGAACAGAAAGCCTTTATTGTCATTGTACACGATATTAGGTGTTATATTATTAGGAGCGCTGCTCTTGATCAGTGTGTTAAAAGACACAAGTAAAAGAAATAAAACAACCCCAGCAATAGAAATAACTACAGCCAACAACACAGGCTATGACATAATAAATAAAATAAATATATGATTTGTACAAGCTTGTACAAAGTTGTCCAGTTGTCATGGGTATGTACATGTAGATGTTAAAATTTCCTTTTTTTTTCCTGGATGCTTTAAAGACTTCTCAACCATGTTGGATTGAAAGTTGAGATTGAATGTTCATTCTTGACCTTGGAAATAGCATTTGACAAAGGAAATGTGTTTTAAATGGTATGGTTAATCATTTGGGCACCACCTTATCTCTAAATGAGTGAGTCCTCATTGCGTGAATACATTTCTGTCCCCACAACATGAGTAATACAAGTAAAAATGCACACATACACATAGTGTCGAACCTGAGTCCAATAGAGGGTTAATGTCGTCATCTTGAGTGACGGGCTAAACAGCCAATCAGCTGCCGCATTTTACACAAGGCCACTGCGTTGTTTTCGGGAAAGGGGACGTTACTTGTCAGGAAGGGCTAGCAAGAACAGAGGTGGACTGCGTCTCCGTTTAAGTTACCAAATATCAACAAATTCCGAGGAATTAACCCAATATTTCTTTCGCTCTGGATACTGGATATTTTTTAGAATCAAATAGCCGACAAGCGATACTTAAAATCCTTCGAGAGAGGATCTCCAACTTGGTTGAGGCGTCTAATGTACTAAACGAAACGGAAGTAACTTGCCAGCTGTCTGGCTAAGCTTGTGAGGTGAGTAGTTGAATACGCGTTTATTAAATGTTCCCATCGAAAAAAACGTCTGATTCTAGTCAGCTGAACACATCCACTTGTTTGTCATCTGTCTCCGTTGTTGTCAAGTGGGGGAATATCCAGCTGCTGTTTGCTTTGGCCAGCTAAGTTAATTGGCTAACAGGCTAGCTAATGTCAACCAACGTTTACCCACTTGGCATGATAGCAATGAGACTCCATCCATGTTCAGTGGCAAAATACATGTTAGACCAATGTACGGTGTGATTCAAATGTAATCTAAACAAGAATTCAGTCAGGAATTTACAAGATTACATTAAACAGACTGAGGATAAAATATTAGGAAGATCTTGTCATATGATGCAATCCAATACAACAACGCCATTTTATAAATTGTAAAAACTGTATAAAAAAGTTTCTCACCGTGCTCCAACACAGTCAAGATGGATTTAAGTAACACGGTTTGATTTTATTTTTTATTTTTCTGTTAACTGGCAGATTATGGCTGTTTAGGCCAAAGCTACCCCTTCTTTAATTTAGAGCTGTGACTATTACGTTAGTCGATTAATCCGTTATCCCATCCAGACAGAAAATTAATAGTAAAGATTTTGATAAGCGATTCAATATTTAAGACATTTCTCAGGCTAACGTGGCCAAAATTCACAGGTTCCATCTTCTCAAATGTGAATATTTCCTGGTTTTCTTTCTCCTGTGTAATAATAAATGGGATATCTACTTCTTCTATTGGGGTTTTGAATGTCGGGCTGACTAAATATGACATTTTGACCACGTCACCTTGAACTCTAGGAACTTTTCCTTCAATTTTCTTTTTTTTGACAATTTATATACCAGGCAATTAATTGATTAATTGACAGAATAGTCATAAATTAATTGATAATGGAAATGTTCGTCAGCTGCAGCTGGCTACAGATAATTCCCTGTTGAACAACAAAAAAAAAAAATTGCATTCATGAATCGAGCCACGGCAGGAGAGTCTCAAAAAACCCACACAAGAATGCAGTGAAGTTCACACATGACAAGTAGTTTGTAAATGCAGGTTCAGCTGTCTACATAAATGTGACAACATCCAAATATGTTTTTGATGGCAATTGCAAATACTTTTAAATAGCTTACATGTATTTGTTGATTTCTACTACTTTTGTTTAAAGCAAGAAATATTTGTGTGTGCATCAAAAAGACATTGTGAGTGCATTGAAAAATATTTTACCACAATACATTTGTGAATCCTTCTGTGCTAAATCATTAATATTGAGACTGATCTGACTCCATAGCCCTACCTGTAATGCAAATATTGTACGGAATAATACAAAATCGCGACAATGATGGCTTCACACATTTGAGGTCGACAAAAGTAGGTACTTCCTCCTGAGACCAACACACACACACACACACACACACGCACTCGCACTGTTTCTGGCCTTACCACCACTCACTAAAATTTTTTTAATTTTTTTTTCATAATTATTCACCCAAACCTAGGCTGTGGCTTATGTAAAATTTGTCCAAGGAATTGACATGTGAAATACTAAATGCTAAGCAGAAATGATTATTAAATTGGAATAATGCAGATGTGGATAAATAATCTGACATTTTTAATGTACTTTGATATGGGTTAGTGATCATAGTTTAACATTATTAGTAGTTTGATCTTCAAAATGTTTAAGCTTTGAGGTTTATTTCAGTTGAAGAAGAGAAATAGGCCTGCTTATTGGTATTCACCATGATAACTTGATATTTAACATGACATTTTTAATGTACTTTGATATGGGTTAGTGATCATAGTTTAACATTATTAGTAGTTTGATCTTCAAAATGTTTAAGCTTTGAGGTTTATTTCAGTTGAAGAAGAGAAATCGGCCTGCTTATTGGTATTCACCATGATAACTTGATATTTACATGACATTTTTAATGTACTTTGATATGGGTTAGTGATCATAGTTTAACATTATTAGTAGTTTGATCTTCAAAATGTTTAAGCTTTGAGGTTTATTTCAGTTGAAGAAAAGAAATAGGCCTGCTTATTGGTATTCACCATGATAACTTGATATTTAACATCAAAGAACACTAAATTATCACTCACTTGACCTTTTCTTGTAAAAACCAAGTGGCCTCTGTGATGTTGCTGTACCAGCCTACTGTCTGCCCACTGTATTTTCATTTTTTTTTTATTTCCTGCACATCCAGATTACAGCATTTTAATTTAAGCATAGCCCTCTTTCCCCTGCTTATATTTAAGTTTATAAAATTCAGTGGCAATGGAATGTTGAATTGACAGTACCTACTCTGAATTGACATTACCTGCAAAAAAAAAAAGGTTGAAGACTATGTTATTGCCTTCATAAAATGTAATTAAGATACCTTTTCACTTGGTTGCTTTTCACTTTGGTTAGTTTCTACTTTTCTGGTTTGAAGTAGGAAATCAGTGAAATTACTTGTCGCCATACTAGAATTCTTAATGCAGAACCAGTGCTTTACTGTAAAGTTAATATTTAGATTATTGTGGCTATGGTGAAATTAAATTATGTCTGGATGAAGTATCAGATGTTTATAGAATATGCCACTGAATTAGAATTAGATTCTTTTGCCCTGGAAACTCAATAAGTGCAGGGAATCAATAAGGAAGAGCCCATAATGAAGATAAAGAAAGTTTCAGTCCCTGTCCATTAAAGCACTTATTCATGCTTTTGTTAGTTTCATTTTCTTTTGCTGTAAAATAGTACAACAGAGCCAATTTAATGAACTTCTCTACTGTATATAAACAGTTTCAGCTTTTGAGTGCCTGTGTCCTGACTTTGACCAATCCACAGGGGTACACCAATAATGTATTGATAATGATTGAACACACTTAATGTCACTATGCTTACATGGGTGCTGAATTGTGAAAAACGGGTACAGAAAAATCCCTGGTAGGCTATTGTACTAATTCAATGATTTATTAACACTGACACCTTTCTGGGGATGTCCTAGCTCAGCATGCACCCTTGCAGCAGTGTTGCAGCCAAGCACTGATCACTTTTGTCACATTATTGCAGTGCAGCAATGTAGCCATGTTATGGACAAAAATCACAGAAACCGATCTGAACAAAACATAAGATCAAGAATGAGACTGATTTGTAATGTACTGAACATAATAATAAAATGATAAGATTATCATCCTGTGTCGCAACTGTCAGTGTCATGCAAGAAACACATCAATGACAAGGCGGCGCCAGGTGGCATTAAAGTACTAAGATAATAAGTCCAAACATTCTTCTTGTGTCTGAAAGTAAACAAACATGAACGACTAACCTTAGTCCATCATTCAGTGTAGCTAAATCCAAGTTAAATATCTATTTGTTCAATGTGTAAACTCCAAATTATCATCACATCAAACATGAGGGCCGGAGGGTGTGAAGGCTTAAAATATTTTATGAGTTTTGCATTTCTTCAGCCCTGATTGGCTACATCCCTTTTTGGCTTGCAAACAAGAGCAAATTATTATAGCTAATTGTTTACTTGGGTTTACATTAATACGTGGGTGAATGTAATTTCACTTGATCAAAAATATTTTTGGATCAAACCCAGCATCAGTTACGGGTGTGGTCACAAGTCAGAGTTAAAAAATAGCTTACAAGCAGCTATCATTGTACCTGAGTTCTACTCTTGTTTAAGACTTTATGAGTTTTGTGATGTGTTTCATGCTGCATAACAGAAAATACTTGTGTCATTATATGGCTAGTGCTGAGTTCTTCTCCTGGATGGTTTTGACTTTGACAATGTGAGAAGCTGACTGTCACCTTGTTTGCTATTGTCTCCCACTGTTGGGCACCTGAATGCCTGTGTAGCCTTGTTTTATAACCCAGAACAGGATAGTCATTGCTTACCTTGATTATTGGTCGTGGTGCTTTGTATATGGCCACTGTCTGCAGCTCTTCACTTTAGCAGTCAGTGTATGGAAAGGAAAAAGTGAACTCAGTGAACACAATAAAAGTCGTACACAATTGTCTTTGCTGGAAGGGTTTTATTGTGAAAAGTAGCTACAGGAAGTTTTGTATAAGAGAAGGTTGAAATGGGGAAAAGGAGGCTCATTCTATTTCAGTTTCACTTTCTTGTTCTGCAGCAGCACTTCATCCTCATGATGATTGCGGTCAGCTTTATTTTGATATCAACTTTTTTGATGGGCTACATACCTCAGACAGAACTCTAAGTGATGCAGAAGAGCTTATTTGTTTGTTGGTGTAATATTTATTTTCCATTGTTTTAGACCACCCAATCAACATGTATATACATTGTCCACAGCATATATTCATTGTATTCGGTCCATGTATGAAAGCACTAGCACCAGATGATGCATTTATAAGAAAAAACTACAAAACCCTGGAAAACATTCCTAGACTGAAGATTGTTAGTTTTAGGATCTAAGTGACAACAATGCACGTTTCGAAATGATGCAGTGAAAAGCTGAAACGATTAGATGATTAATCAATCCGTTTATCGACAGAACATTAACTACCAACAAGTTTGATAATTCCTTAATCATTGAAGTTATTTGTTAAATAAATAATGTAAGAAATTCTCTGGTTCCAAGTTTTTATGAGCATTTATTTTACTGTTTTTTGCAGTATTTCGTTCTTTATTTTTATGGAAAACATACGCAAATAAAGGCAGTATTCGTTATGTCTTTTGTGTAGACTTAATTTTATCCACACCTGAATCACCTACGCAGCTGTCGGGATCAGTTGTCAATCACTAGTTACATTACATTCTGCTCCAAGGTCTCGCTTTTGTTTGCCAAATATAATAATTACATTTCACCTTCTTCAAAACAGCAGCATGCAGACAAAGCAGGGTAGTGTCACTGAGGGGGAGAGGGAAGGACTGTCAACATCTTTTTTCAGCTGAAGTGGACTAATGATTGCAAAACGAACTCTAGTGAAACTGGCATTAGATCAATGCTGCCAGTCGCAACCACTCCCGATCATGTTGTTTGTAGCTTTATTAATATACCACACACAATTTATGAGACATTTTTACCCTTAACTATAGTACACATAACAGCTGTAAAAGTAGAAAGAGGAGGAGGGAGGGACATTGACACACAGGCTGATTAACTCAGATGAATCATCGAAAATCTCTTCTCAAGAAATTCAGCTGTAAAAAATGAGAATGATGACAAATGATGACTGTTAGAAGCTAGCCCACTTGCCAGGCTGACGACTTTGCTTACCCATGGTTATGTTTGAGAATTGGCAAGATGTGAATGATTGGAATGGGATCAGTTTAAGCTTAGTGTGAAACGGGATGAGCTTAGCAGGGTAGAGTGAATATCTGTCCTAAGTGCAGTAATTTCACAAAATGTCTTTGTCAGCTTACTAGGAAGTTAACAGGAGTTATGATGAGCAAGAAGGGACAGTGATGAAACGGATGAGCAAAGACTTATCAGTCAGACTGTCGCTGTACTGTAGCTATTTAGGTCAGAGGGCCCAGGATGTGTCTCTGTCTCTTTTTATGTTTGTTTATATACACTTGTGTATGTTTGGCATCAAGTGTGAACAGATGCCTACGCAATCATTCATTCATCATCATCATCATCATCATCATCATCATCATCATCAACGTTTGCTGCTAAGCTGTCAGGACATTGCATTGTTACACCTCATTGGTTTAAAGGAAGAACTTACTGCATAGTGATATGAAATACACAGTTACGGTAATGAATGGCTGTGTATGTGTGTATAGTTGTTGTGGTCCTAGTCTTTTCATATTGTTATGTTCATGAGTTCACTGTTGAAAGCCAGAGAGCCTTCAACTAGACTTAATGCTCACTGAAGTCCATCTCACCTACAAAAACTAGTAGTATTAGTCCTGCAACAGGCCTTAAAACCTGTGTGCATATTCCAATAACATCTGCCTAACATCTGCTTGCGGCTAAGGCAGAGTCTGTTCGGTACACAGAGATAAAGTAAACAAAGTTCTGTCTTATGTCAGTGACTTGCCAAGATTTTCCAATTGCCAATAACCCTTCTGTTCTTTTCAAAGTTGGTTTATCATGGTTAACCAGAGGCAGACAGCTGATGATGTTGAGCTGATGTTGAGTTCTCCAACGCAATCAATCGTTGAAATGAGAAAAACATGCCGGTCAGTTGTATAACGATTAACAATTATGATTACAATTACCATTCATTTATTATCATTTTAAAACTAAAACGCTGGCTGACCCACAAGTCACACACTGCATTATAGGACTGAAATTTGTGTCTAGCATTACTGAGTAACAGTACAGGAAGTCCAGCGTCAGTAAATAGTTCAGTCTTATTGTCTAACAAAACTTAACCATGTAAATGCTGCAGACTTTAGCTTCAATAAGCGAAACCCCCTTATACTCTGTACAGTGTAGCCAGCAGCTATTATTGTTTCATTGGCTCTTTTTGTGTGAAGATATAGAATATTTACTAAGTAGTGTGAAGGGTAAGGAAGGTTTACCTGCTGTCTACACCTGATGTGTTTTTTTAACTAGTGGCATTTTGCCTTATTAGACAGATCCAGTGGAGAAATGACAGGAAATGAGGGGACAGTAATGGGGAACGACATGCAACACAGGTCCTTAGCTGGATGTGAACTGGTGATGTCACAGTTCATGGTCGACGCCCAAGGCGTCGCATCTAAACCAATGCGGCTGTCTACACCGGCCAAATAACGCCTTGTATTCACATGCGTGAAGTGTCTTTTCTGGCTTTAAGTACATTTTTTTCACTTAACTACATGATTGTTTATTTAGCTGTAAGTGCTGTCAACACACCATTGAGTGAAAAGCAGTACTGTGAGTGAACGGGTCCAGTGTGAACGCTGATGAAGGACTCACAGCTGCTGCTACTGTGCTGCTGTTGACATGCTGCTTTTGCTCTGCAGCCGGCGTAGACAGGCTATTAGACTCATCTAGTAGTGAAGCCCGAAGTCCTCGTTCGCAGCCCCATGCGCAGCGATCATCTGTCTTCCATGTTGATGTCATCGGCTCAGTTGAGAGGCTGATGTAATTTCAGTGGGACAGCACTGTATTCTCTGTGCTTTTGTGTGTTAGGGCTCTGCACAGTCTTGACATGAGTCATCGGGTTAATGAACATTGAACTCAGAGTCTCAGCTGTTGTTTACTTAGCTCACTGCTCAATCAATACTTTTGCCTTACTGTAACATGCGCGTGCGCACACACACACACACACACACACACACACACACACGATGTTGATGTTAACTACACAGTGGTCACACATTTCCTCAGAAATCGTCGATTATATAATGATATAAGAGTGGGACAGGCTGACATAAGTGAACTTGGTATTAAAAGCCCTTGCCAAGTTTCAAAAACAGCCTTTAGACTGTAAGATAATAATATTAATGCTACTTAGTAGAAATCACTTCAAAGACAAGGTATCTGAAGTTTGATTTACCATTCCACTAACCATTAAAATACAGTAAGTTATGGGTAAGAGAAATATGAATTAGGTTGTTTCCCATGTTTATGTTTTCTCATTTGTCTAATTGATCCTGAATTGAATCAACTGCAAATATGGTACACAATACAGTGCTGTATGCAAGCCAAAAAACGTTGACCTTTAATCAAAAGTTGAATATAACACGCCCACTTCCTTCATTTCTCTTTTTCACTTCACTTATCCAGCGTCTGAATGCCAACTCTGTGGGTGATGGAGTTGAGCAGGCAACTCTGCGGGAAGATGAGGAGGTCCAGTAGGAGGACCCAAATCCCCTCTTCTCCTACTTCCACTTTAGGCCTGGAGATCTACTTTTACACACCGGATGTGCAGCAGCTAGAGTACCTCAAAGGCTGCTACACCGTGGAGGAGCTCTGCGTGGATGCTGCCAAGAAATGCTGTGAGTGACTGAACTGTTGGCTAGTTGGCAAAATCAAGCTGTGTTGTAGATTTTACTGTGAATATAGTATGTGGTATATGTGCCAAATCAATTGGAGATAACAAAATTATATCCCCACTCTTAAATGACATTGCATAAGGCTTAAAATTATTATTTATTATTTTTTTTTTTTAAAGCAAACAAACACTTTTATAGCATGTAGACAGAGAAAGAGAAATATGAACAGAGGGAGTGTAAACAGCTGGTAAGAGAGGTGATCGTAAATGACATGCACTGATGCAAGAACTCAGATAACGTACAAGAATACAGTTTAGCGCTGGCTTGAATCAAAGACAAATCAACTGATTACAACACATTCATTGTGGGTTATTTGGTGATACAGTAAACTCTGTAGTGTTCTGTAATGATGTTCTGATGTTCTGTAAAGATCTTATGTAGATAGGTTTGTCTCCTTTACCAGACTTCCTGACTAGAAATAAACTACTGTATCATTTGGATGTCCTGTTCTATAACAATTGTGTAAAAACCGTTAACGTCTTTAACAAGTCATTTTCTGCTGGGTTCTGCTCTTTTTCTGATTAACGTCATGAGTCTAAGTTAACTGTTGAGCGAGAGATAGGTGTTAAACGACACTCTCACCGATGAGAACTTCTCCCTGTCTGTTACTGTTCTCAAATCCACATGAACATGTATTACTGCCTTACCTCTAAGTGCTACCATTCGGCTGTCAACATGTGAAATAAAATGCATTAGATTCCAAAGATGGACATAGTGGTTACTAGAGAATAGATCGCTCATTTCATCATTATATAATCAGTACATGGCGGTACTGCAAATCAATTGCAATCACAGTTCGAAACCCATGAATCAGTTATTGTAAAACTAGACTAAGTGCCACTCTAGGGGCTCTTAGAAGAAGTGTCTCTCGATCTCTACCCAACCATTGGTCATTTTAACTGACTGCTTATCTGTTTAGCTGACTCTGGTGAACTGGGCTTAGATGAAAATTTTAATTTCAGGTATTTGAAGACTTACATTTAATGTAGAAATGTGCAAATGTTCTGTATAACCAGAGTCCTACCTTTCATCTATGCCTAGGTGTAAAAACATACACTGTAACCAAGTGAAATTGATATGGTGGAGCATGTATGTAGATCTTTCTGTTTGTCTTGTTTTATAAGCAGATTTTTTTGCTGTTGCTCTTAAATCCTCTTTTGGTAGAGCCTCTGTCCCAATCCAACAATTGATCTGAATATTGATCTTTTTTTCTTCTTTTCTCTTTCCCTTCTCAGCAATCTCTCCCTTGTGCCATAACCTATTTGCCCTGTACAATGAGACAACTGGCATGTGGTACCCCCCCAACTATGAGTTCAAGATCACAGAGGAAACCAGTATCAAGTTGCATTATCGCATGAGGTAAGAATGGCATCACAGCAGAGCTGACTACATTGGTGTTGAATATTATGATTTTCTAGCTGCCATATATCTCCATAAAGTCATTTCTTAAATTGAAAGAAACTGTGTTTTTCCTTATTGAACCCCTTAAAATGTAGTGTAGTCCAGAGTAAGAGCAATTTAAAGACCTGTATGGAACGCCCACCTCAGGAAAGAGTAGCCATATTCTGGACTTTTGATACTGGGGCACCTTCCTCAATCGAGCGCCTTCACCAAACCTGCAAGATTAGGTGTAGGGATTTGTGTGTTGCCAGTTGGGCAGCAGAGAAAGGCGGGTACCTTGGCATGCTGACTCCTGGCTATGAAAACTGGGTCCTGGGATGTGGAATGTATCTTGTCTGGTGGGAAGGAGCAGGAGGTGGAGCAATACCAAAGAAATCATGTCCCATGGCGAACCAACGTGCAGGCCACCCCAGAAGATCCAGTTGAGCTCACTTTTGCATAAAGCACAGCCTCTGGAGCCAAACTCACAGAGAGGGGCAGGGCTGTTTGCTTGTTTGGGGTTTTCCAGGGTTAGAGGAACCCTGGGAGAGTGTGAACAAGGACTCTGCCAGGGGATGTAGATGGTCATTTGGATGACATCAATAAAACTAGGAAGGGAGTGTTCGGGAGAAACGGCCTGCTTTGAACCCAAACTCTGATTTGAGCCAGGACCTCCAAGTCAGAGGCCATGATACTCTATGTAAGTGGGTGAGAGTTTCTGCCATGAGTGGAGAAGTTCAAACATCTTGCTGTCATTTCATGAGTGATGGTAACATGGCACGAGAGGATGACAAGTAGAGCCATGTACCACTGTCAGTGATGTGGGGTTTGTTGAGGGAGCTGGGCCTGAAGGCAAAACCTTTGATTTACCAGTCAATCCACATTTCAACTAGGGATGGGTACCGAAACCCGATATTACATCGACCCTGGGGCTAAATTATTATTATTGATAAGCTCCAACGTTACCGGCTCTGCTCACAGTATTGGAGGGAATGAGCAAATAGATTTCCTATTTATTTAGGCTGCATAAGGTCATCTTGCACCTTTTATCTCACCAAGTCTGTTTCTAAGTTGCAATAAGATTAGGACATTCGTTCTCCCTGGGAGCCTGTCATATGTAAGAGGCGCGGGACACACACACACACACACACACACACACACACACACACACACACACAGGTAGAGAAATGCACAATTTTTGACTGCCTCGTTGCCCCATCCACCTCAGGTATGTTATGTATGCTAGCAGCCTAGAGCTACATCTCATCCTGTCTCTCTCCCCCCTGCCTGTCCTGTCTCTCTACTTGAAACCAGGATTCAAGTGGTTGAAGTGTGTTCGCTTGAAGTGCTGTTCCTTTGTGTTGAAATGATCTGCTTTGGATCAGGATGATTCCTGTAGGCCTCCCTTCAGAGGAGACTGTGGGACTGACTGTGAATACACTAGAGGTATTACATATCCTACATCGATACATGGAGCTGAAAGGTATGGCAAGGTGTATGCCAGGGCTACCTTGCTTATCCTGCTGCCATCATGACATGTGCCACAACATTTGGTGGAAAATTAATGGAATATGGCGTCTGTTGGATATATATTTGTCTTGAAAGCAGTTTTCTAAAATAGACACATACTGGTCAAAAGGATACTTGGGGATGTGAAATGAATAAGAGAAGGAGCATGTCAATTAAAACCTCTGCATTGTGTGAAAGCAGTTTGCTGAAAATTGTGTACGTGTGTTGTAAATGAGCAACCGTGGGTCTGGTTGTAAAAGATCATAACATGGCAAAAGGCACTGGGTGGCTTGGCAAGCTGAGACACATTCCAAGTTCCTGCAGGCTAGTTGGATCTTGATTCTCGCTTTGGCTTAATGCGAGGAAAGACGAGGGAAAACAGCAAAACAAACAAACAAACAATGAATTCAGCAAAAGATGAAGGTTAGCAGTACTTCATAGAGAGCTGTTTTAAGACTGGCTATAAACTAATATAATCTCAGAATAGACATAGAAGACAATTAGAATAATTATAGAAGAGTCACTGATGTCTTACATCCTTTACAAGTGATGGCAAGAGTAGAGTCTAACTTCATACTTAACTCAGTGATATGAGACTAAATTGCTCATTATACCCAGTTTTATAGGTTGTGAGAAGTCTGGAGGGAAAGTTTCTTTGAGACCAGCAATGTAGTATTTGTACCTGACAGGATTACTTTGAAGAGAGTTAAGCCCCTCCTCAGATAATCCATTCTACAAGTTAGGTAGCATTTCATGCATAGAGGGGGAAAAAACACAACTGTGGTGTCAATTGCACTTCCTCTTTCTCTGTGTTCTGCTTTGACAGTAGCTAGTGGAGAGAAGAGGGAGTGTGCATAGAGTGTAACTGTGGTGTGTGTTGTATGTCTGCTTGTGTGTTTTTTTTCTTGCTGCAGCCTGCTTTGCGTACTGAAGTGCAGTCTGACAAACAAGCAGGGTATTGTGGTCAAGTCTTGATATGCACACAGTCTTTAGCATAAACAAATGTTCAACACAAACACACAGTGATTAAAGTGGCACCAGGATGGATTCCAATCAGATAAAAAAAAAAGAAAGAAAGAAAAAGGACTAACGACAAATAATAAAGAGAGAAGAGTCTACAGCCACACTAGCGGCTCTGTGAGGCTGTACTTAGGCACAGCAGTGCTTTGAGCTGAAGGCATGCTAACACGCTCACAATGACAATGCAGCATATTTATGTTCAGCAGGTGTAATGTTTACCATGTTTATTATCTTCTTTTAGTGTGTCACCATGCTGACATTTGCTAAATTGCACAAAAACACAACTGAGGCTGCTCTGAATGTTAACTAACCGATACATCGTCTGAGAGCCATGAGTGTCTGTGCAAAACTTTGTGCCAATCCAAATGTTAGGATGAGAGACCCCACTTACTGGACTTACTGTCAGTCCAGTAAGTGGGGTCCAACCGCCAGACAGACCACCCGTCATTACCACCCCGAGAGCCACGTCGCTAGCATGGCTTGAAAAAAAAAAAAGAGAAAAAGGTCAGCAAGGTGGCTCCTTACGGGTAACATTGTTGCCCCAAAATGGTCCTGGCTTCTGGTGGCCTGCCTTTCTGTGTGGAGTTAATATGTTTTCCATGTGTCCCATGGGTTTCCTACCACAGCCCTCACTCTTCCTGACATTGTCTTACAGAATTTTCTCTCTGGCCAGTAAAGTTTCAGCAGTCCTATCATCAGTATGTGCATGCCTGTTGGCTGAATATTATTTTTGTATTTTTGTATACCTTTTTGCATGTTTTTCAAATGTTCTCTTGATTTGGATTACCACATCACCACTTCCCCATGTGTGCTGCTGGTCTGGGGAGGGTATAGACAGACGTCTGTGACGCTGAACAAACAGAGATGATATACTGTATTTCCTCTGAAACGCACAGGCTAGCTGAACAATTGCATTATCTCATAGAAAACAGGAACAAAGAAAACCCTAAAGGAATAAAAACGTAGATGTTGCCCAGCACTGAAATTCTAACTGGCTGGGTGATCTTTGCATGAAAAGTGAAAATGGAGATGACAAAATGAGGGAAAATGGGCAAGTGTTTTTTACACTTTAGTCACTGCATATAACACAGGAGGCAGCAGAACACTTCCTGTTGTATTGTTTCACTGTGCACACTCAGGTGCATGACAAAGCCCATTTATGATTCAGGTTGGTGTTATAAAGCTTTTGATTTCACTCTTTCATCTTCACTACTTCAGACACATGTGGACCTTTTTGTGTAGTGGATACCAGTAGTTCAGCAGCACACATATAATGATCCAGAGTTCAGCTCATCTTTTCATTTAGAGATTCCACCACTGGCAGGCATCTCTTTCACTAAAGGCTGAAATCCTTCATCTTGTTATTCATAGAACCAACATCCTCCTTCCTTTCAGGCAATAATTTCAAAACCAAGTAGTAAATTGAGATCTAAATCGGTGCATTCAAGAACAAAATGGGTTTCTGGAGTTAATTAACAGCCCATGTTATCTTGTAATGCCACTCTGTATTCTTGTGCTTTTTTTTATTTTTATTTTTTTTTTAAAACCATGCATACTCTCTTGCATGAGCACCCTGTATTCATTCTGTTGCCTTCTTCCTCTCTCCTGTCAGGTTTTATTTCAGAAACTGGCATGGTACCACTGAGGGAGAATCTCCAGTTTGGAGACACTGCATCAGTAAACTCAGAGGAGGACTTAGCCCACAGAAAACACCAGAAGGAACCCCCCTACTGGACGCTGCCTCCCTCGACTACCTGTTTGCCCAGGTGAATAGATAATTGTACTCATTACTTTATATTGTCAGGGGAGCGTTTTAGGCATCGCTGTCTCATTGTTGCCCAGTTTTTGAAATATTTGTATTTATTATTTGTTTCTTTGAAATATCTTTTGAAATTACATTTTGATTAAAAGCTCAAACATCAACACACTTCACAATTGAGTTTCAAAAAATCAACTGCTGGGAGGAAATGTAACAATATCAGGAAGTGCAGCTTTAAGGAGAGCAGCAGATAATTCAATTCTTTTAGTCCATTAAAATATAAAAAGTCTGAAAGAAGTTGTAACTCAGCTGGAATTGATGTTTCCAGACTTCAAATAACATCTTAATTGTCAATTGTCTAAAATATAAGAAATCTATCTGAATTTCCAGTAAATAAGACAGTCTGCTTTTTCTTTTTAAGTTCTTTTTCGGTGTTCATGTTCATGTGTTCAGTGTGTCCATACCTGTGCTGAATATAAATGTGTGTTTGTTATGCAGGGCCAGCATGACTTTCAGAAAGGCGTGATTCCACTGAGGATGTCCCAGTCAGAGGCAGAGCAACACGAGATAGAAAATGAGTGTTTGGGCATGGCTGTGCTCGCTATCACTCACTATGCCACAAACATGGATATTCCTCTGCCCACTGCTTCCCATGAAATCAGGTAACACACAATATGGCATGGGCTTGAGCCATTCATTTTCTAAAGAAGTTTGGAATGGAGCGGCTTCAACAGACTTTTGATTATGATCTTAAAATAACAACATTGTTAAATTCAAAGCACTATCATAATTGCTGTCAGGAAAGGAGTGGTGTTGTCTTGTTTATAGTCACAACTGTTCACAGTTATCTGATTAGATTTGTTGACAAGCTAGGGGGCACTGGGTCATGAAGCTCCAGTGGTGGCTTTGATATTCTAAGCTCAAGTCCAGAAATAGAAATGCTCTCCTTCGATAGTAGAGCAGTGCAAAGTGTGTATTGAATGAATGGACACGCCCCAGCGTTTTTTTTGTAGGCTGAGAATATACCATATTTTTGATGTTCTGCTTCTGTGGCAGGGAGCTCTTTCATCCAATACTTAGCTGCAAGAGCTGGCTAACCTTTCATTTGGTATTTTTTCTTCTTGTCCTGTGGAAGAATTCATACATTCAAACACTTTAAAGTACATTTCCAAAGGAGGAAATAAATATATATATATATCTTTTTGAGGGCGATATCCATTATATGGATCGGTCTCTATACAGGGGGAATACTGCACATGCATGTGGCACTTCATACATCATCAGCCCATGTATCAGTTGTACAGTTGTACATACCACAGGAAGTAACTAAAGAATGATTGCTACTAATCGATGGCTACTCTTTAACCCATAGTTTCTGAGAACACATTATTTTTCCTCACCCTCAAAACACTTGCACAAAGCATAGGAAGTACGAACTGAAAGAAAGTGTTCATACATTTCCATCTATCTTTCCATCTTAATCCCACCAGCTACAAGCGTTTCATCCCAGAGTTGCTGAACCGCAACATTAAGCAGCGCAACATTCTGACCCGCATCCGCATCAACAACGTCTTCAAGAAATTCCTCCGTGAATTCAACCACCGCACATTCAAGGACAGCAACATCACGCTGTACGACCTGAAGATCAAGTACCTGGCCACGCTGGAGGGCCTGACCAGGGGCCTGGGCAGCGAGCTGCTGGAGCCCAACTCGCTCAGTGTCACGCAGGAAGGAGAGCTCTGCAATGGCGGTTACAATGGTAAGATTTCAGGGGATGCCCATGATTTAAAATTCTCAGGCACTGTTGCATGCCAGATTTGTGGCATGCAACAGCTTTGAGTGGGGTTTTGTTTGAGATGTAGTTTTACTAGAATTACAGATTATTATAGATGACTAAAAAAGAGAACTATTTAGATAAATGTTTGTTTGTTTTTGTGTTTGGTGCTTACATGTAGAGTACCTGTGATGTCCCCACAGAACTTTGTTGACATCCAAATATACCAAAACAGTGTGAATTTGTGCAGATGCTGAAAACCAAAAGTGAAAGGAACAAGATGTTTACATGTCACATTAACCCACTTATCGCAGAGTAGACCACACCCTGTATGATTCTAACCAATGTGTGAAGTTCTCAAGTCCTGATGCAGAACTGGATGGTTTGAGTAACCTGCTTAAGATCAGAATCTTCTTTCAATGTAAACATACAGTAGCCAAAGCCAAGTATACATTTCCCTGTCTTCACTCGTCACTGTTGTGTGAAACCAATTAATTAACGCGTCAATATTTTTTCAACGATCGCCGTGTCTACAGTTTATGTGTCTTGTAGCTACAGCATTACAATTTGGCTGCATGTGTAACTGCTGTGGTATACTGTTTGCTTGTTGTTTCTAGGGTACTACAGCCACAGCCAAAGGCAGAGCCAGAGTCAGAACATGGAGACAAGCCATGACATGCAGGTCCTGGTTACTGGCACCACTGGCATTTCCTGGAGGAAGAAACCCACTGCAGTGAGTGAAACTGTGTGTATGTGTGCAAGGCGGTGTGTTAGAGAGATGATGGCAAATGACAAATAACTGTCAGACAAATGTCTTTGCCATTATCTGGAGAGCCAGACACAAAGGTTATATAAGAAAAATATCATTAACACTCTGTGGAGTAGCTACAACAAAACACGTTTGTATATGGAAAATTAAGATTAATTAAGTTGGATAAAGTCACCTTTATTCAACTGATATCAGAGAAAGTTATCAATATTAAAAAAGAAATTAAGCTCAATATAAAGTCACGAAGTCACTTCAAAGCATATAATAGGAATATTATACAGAAATGAGAAACTAAGTGAACTAGTGATCTCTTTTTTTTTTATGTTTAAGGGGATGCTACTTAACAGTGTGTCCCATCCACATACTGCTGTCATTTTCCGTACAATCCTGCTGAATAACATAACACATCTCCTGCTGACTGTGTGATAAATATTTGGCATAATCAATAACATGTATCAAATTTCATGTGCAGAAATCAGATACTGAGAACACATTTCCTTATATTTTAATGAGGACAGACAGACAGAGGGTGAATTACTTTGGAAGAGCAGCACAGTTGTCTTCATTATGTTACAGTATTTCGTATTTTGCACTAGTGGTAACTAGTCCCAATGTCATGGTACTGCATATTACCTCGGGCAAATCAGACATGATTTGAAAATACTGATGGTTTCTTTTCTTACATAATTTGTGTGTGTTTATCTGCTTTGTCTAACTTTAAAACAGGCACCTGTGATCTCGAAAGAAAAGGGCAAGTCAAAGAAGAACAAGCTGGATGGAAAACAGAAAAAGAAAGAGGCGAACGAAAACTGGGTGGTGTTCTGTGACTTCCATGAGATCACACACGCTGTCGTCAAAGAGGCAATGGTCACCATCTATAGACAGGACAACAAGAGGATGGTGAGACAGACACACATACAAACAAATCAAATAGTGGTGTGTTTCATGTGTTTTTGATGACCCCAACTGTAACTTTGCATGCTTGTTTTGAGCCGTGGATTGTCATTCACAACATGTGGGTGTGACTGCATAGCAGAGTCATATTCTGTGATGTTCTCTGTAAGTATCCAAAATATGTTTGAATATTTGTTCTGAAGCCTGCTCATAATTTTAAAGATCAATTGTCAAGTTCTTCATTCATTCATAATTACGACCAGAATTTGCAATCATCGTTCCACAAATGTGATCTAAAAGTTTTGGTATTTAAAAAGGCATTTACTGTACAACATTCCTGTGGCTTTGTTGCTGCAATGGCCTGAAACCTACATGTCAAAGTAAATACCTTTTGTGATGTGTCTTCATACAGTCATAATCGATCACTCTCTTATTTTAGCAACCTGGACTACTGCCTCCACTTAACGTGACCGACGGCAACATTTGTTTGGATTTACCTCATGTTGAAACAAAGCCTGCTTCTCGCTACATGCTATTAGCTATGACTAATGGTGATATCATGCTTCATCATGAAAATGGATTTTGAGTTTTGTAATACATCACCACTCTTTTAGACAACCCTCTGGAGTATTGAGGCTTTCTAAGAGCTCCTATTCTGATCACCTCTTTCCTCCTTCCTTCTCGTCATCTCTTCTCCTTTCAGGAGTTACAAATGGCTTCTAGGGCTGAGGCTCTGTCCTTTGCAGCACTTGTGGACGGGTACTTCAGGCTGACAGTGGATGCCCACCACTACCTGTGCAAGGAGGTGGCCCCTGCTTCAGTGGTGCACAACATCGACAACGGTTGCCACGGACCCATCTGGTTTGTACTGGCAGATTTATCTATGGAATGTGTGTGTGCCTGTTTCCTCACAATAAAGCAGTGTTACTGGACACATGCTATTTTATTACAGATAGACCATCTCTTACTGAGCTTAATTTGTATTTGCTTATACCCTGTCTGCCTCCTACATGCACAGATATCACACACTGCTTTTAAAAGCCAGCCTAAATGAAGGTCTTATGATAAAGGCTACTGTCATCCTCATTGTTAACCTACCATTTTCAATCAACCTTTCCATTGTTGCAGTTTAAGGTTTGTCTAAATGTTGTTTTTGTGACTGCAGTCACCAAACCAATGTCTATGTGTCTCTGTTATTCTGTCGTTGTATTGTTTTGTTGTTCTGTCTTTGTATAGTTTCATTTTCAAAATGTTTTAGTCACACTAAATGGATCAATGATAGGCAGACGGATCACCGTATTAATCCGTAGAAACTGGTTTGGTCACCAATGTTCAGGGAAAAACAAGTAAGACAGGTTACGGAAAACTGCATACAGTATGAAAGACATGCAATACAATAGTAATACTAACAGACATACTGTCTTTCATTGAAGCTTGTATTTAGTCTTTTGTAGAACTTAAAACCTACTAAACCTAACTAAACTTCTACTTGATGATAGAACCCCTTTGCTGCCCCCACTTATTGCGTTTTCCCCTCCCCAGTACGGAGTATGCCATCCACAAGCTGCGTCAGGAGGGCAACGAGGAGGGCATCTATATCCTGCGCTGGAGCTGCACTGACTACCAGTACATCATCATCACTGTGGTCTGCAATGAGGTAGTGTAGACTTATTCATTATGTGTTAGGAAGTTACAGTTAAATCGGAAGTCAACAAATTAACCCCACAAATTGTTTTACAACTATCCCTTCCTTGTTGGACTCTGGAAATAGGAAATTATATGCATTATAGTATTGTAATTAATACATTTTAGTTGTTACGTGTGTTAGTAGTATTGTAAGTATTATTGTATTATTATACAGAGTATTTTCAGAGCCTTGTGTTCAGAGCCACACACACACACTCTCTCTCACACACACACACTAACATTCACAAAGCTGACCAACTGGATCAGCTTAGCCACTGTTTACAGACACGGTTTATGCAAGGAATGAAATATGGTTAATTTGTTACAGCATTGACACACGTGTGTGGTGTTCCGTGTCTCTTTAGTGCTTTAACTTTATAAACCTTTTGTGAAGAAGAAACTTTCTAATATAAATATAGTTTCTTTAATAAATGAACGCTTGAGTTCATTACTCTTTTACATTTCTCCTTGCACACTCCCACTCTCTGTTCTTCCCTGCTCCTTCTCCCTTTAATCATTTTTTCTCTCCTAATCTAATTGTTCTGTTTTCTCTCCGCCAGTTTCCTGTTCCTCCATGTTCTAGTCAAAAACTCTCTCTTTCTGCATCTAGCTCGACCTGAAGGAGTCTCGTCGTGTTCCTCAGTACAAAAACTTCCAGATTGAGGTGGCCCCCGATGGGTTCCGCCTGTACGGCACTGAGACGGTTCGGTCTACTCTTGAAGAGCTCTTGGAGCACCTGGAAGGCCAAAGCCTTCGCACCGAAGACCTCCAGTTCCAGCTCCTGCGTTGCTGCCCTCCACAGCCTAGAGGTAAACTTAATGACATGTGATCTACTCAAAGACACATGCAATAACACAGAATACCCAAATAGAGAGAGGCATTAAGCTAGAAAAGGTTCATTCTCGTCTTAAATAATAACTTGATACAAAAGAGCTGACTGACAGCAAAAATGTTGTATTTCTGGAAAACATACAATATGCACCCCTGTTCAGTTTATTCAGCCACAATTACACCAAATAATATCAGGCTGTGTTTCAGATAAAAAATAATCTATCAAACAATTTGCAATGCACATTACACATTACATTAGAGCAATAATGGAGTTTCTTGGAGATAAGACTAATAGAAATCAGTATGTCTGAAGTGTTGACTATTCAGATCCAAAGTGAAAGGCCATTTTGAATCCAAGGAGAAAATAGTTTTTTGCTACACGTTTAGAATAACATTTAAAGCTATTTAAAGCTATTGTGGTAGAAAGTGTCACAAGAAGTGTGATAGATGTGATAAAAGACTGGTTTCTGAGCGACATCATTATGCATTATGAGATAGAAAACAAGCCAGAATGATGGAGAACCCATGATGATAAACAGCAGGAATTCCATATATGCCAGTGTTATTTTATATGTTAACATTACTTGTGTGAGGTGGGCTTTCTTGATTTATTATACATAGGGAATCTGTCTGTTGTGATGGTTGTAAAAAGAACATATTCCTCAAACACCACATTATTTTTATTTTGTCAGGTCGTGGCTAAGGTTAATTGATACTTCGATTCCATGGTCCTAATTGCAAGAAGCTACCACAAATGCTTAAGAAAAATGCTATGATGAGTCTGCAGTGTTCGCACTTTTCAAATGCTAAAGCAGACTGAAAATCCTGCATGCTCTGGCATCTAGCAGTCTCTGCGTCCTCAGTCCACGCCCTGTGCAGTTCAACACTTCTCTGTGCACAACTACAAGTACAACAGACCACACCTAACTGTGATATTGGGTGGGGTTAGAAGTGCAATAGACCTAAACTTTTCAACCCTTAGAGGTCAGTGAAACACAGCTTTCTCTCCCCACAAGATTTAGAGTGGAGTTTCTCTTTACACTAAGTGTGTGTGTGTGTGTGTGTGTGTGTGTGTGTGTGTGTGTGTGTGTGTGTGTGTGTGTGTGTGTGTGTGTGTGTGTGTGTGTGTGTGTGTGTGTGTGTGTGTGTGTGAGTGAGTGAGTCTCACTAACTGAGGGTAAGTGAGGCTGGCATGAACAATGCGTGCGTCTGTGTGAAATGGTGTCAGGGAGGAAGAGAGTTGTAAATGTGGGTTTCCGGAGCCAAACTAGCACCCTTGTGTTTACTTCACTCAGGGAAAGGTGGAGCCATGTATTCAATTCAAAACAATTTTATTTATATTGCGCCAAATCATAACAAAAGTTATCTCGGGGCACTCTTCATATAGGGCAGGTCTAGACCGTACTCTTTATAAGATTAACTGCAAAGACAACAATTCAAAACTCCCTTTTAACAGCCTGACTGGTTTCGCATGCCATGTATGCATGTGTGCATGTGTGCATGTGTGCATGGAAGCTGTTTTTGTTTGTTGGGGTTGTGTGGTGTTGATTATTATCACAAGGCATGACTGTTTTGGGTTAGGGCTTGTGCTGTGTCTGCTTGAGAGGAAGATAAAAGACTGGAGTGCTGCTGTTAAAATATTTATGATGTATTATACAACATTCATGCTTCAACAATAACACAACGATATGCCCACATCCCGAGAATATGATACAAACAGTTTACTTTTACTTAGTGTTGTTTTGGGCCTATGCATGGTTTTTAACTATTATGAAAATGATGTAAAGTATATATGAGAGTGGCCAGGTGTGTATACCTGTGTCACTAGAATCTGGGTTTTTAACATAAGAGGTCAAGAGGTTAACGAGTGGGTGCAGTGTAATATCTGCCATGGTAGGTGTGGGTACGTTACATTTGGGTTTTGCGTAAAAACGCAAATTGCATGTTATGGAACAGTGCTCTTAACACTCTTTGGCGGTTAATGCAGGGTGATGCTGATAGAGTGGAGATACCTTTTTCCCCCTTAAACCACGGTGCGCTGGTTTTGTCACAACATTAGACACCCACAGACACGCACACACACAGACACAGACACAGACACATATGCATGTATAGTACGGGAACAGGCACAAAGACACATTTTCACTTCATCCTCCCACACACAGCTCCGTATATACAAAAAATTAACTGAATCAGTAGGGTAACCCAACCTGAATAGCTGCTCACATCATTGCCACATTGACGTAATTGTTGAGAGCCTGTCTCCCACATGTAGACACAGTTTTGCTTTCATGCCGAGTACCAGTGCATATATAAGCATCTGTAGCATTCTTGTGTGCCGCGAAAGACATTTCAACCCAAGTTTATCTCACATTGAACATTATCTCTGCTTTTATCGTTGTCAGAGTTCATTGTTTATTGTGTGAATGCAGTGCAGACAAATCAATCTAGAGTTTTGACAGTGTTACAATAACATGACCTTGACAACCATACAAGCAGACATGACAATTCTCTGTGAGGGATTACCCCACCCAAACAACTGTCAAGTCTCCGCAGCATGATTTTGACAAAGACGAATCTAAAACACTGTCATACTTTTGAAAATGCTCAGCAGTAATGTAGATAATATACGCTTTTAAAGTTTGTGTGTGTGTTTGTGTTGTAGAGATTTCTAACCTGCTGGTGGTCACTAAAGAGAGAGCACCGGCCCCTCAGACACCCATGCAGGAGAGTCAGCTCAGCTTCCATCGCATTCTCAAGGAGGAGATTGAACAGGTACACCTTCTCTTCTTCATGTGTGTCTCCTGTGTTATGATTATAATGCGGTTACAGGATATCTGTAGATGTAAAGATGTAAGATGTAAAACTCTCCATATAAATGATATGAAGTCCATATAATGTATTAATAAGATTTTGTATTAATAAACAAAAATGATTGTCGGTGCATTTTTTCTGTTGCAGTTTAAGCTTCCAGTGTGCTTCATGTTATATATGTAAATGAGTGGCGACAAAATATTAGAAACACCCTTTTAATATAATGCAGTTTTAAGTACAGCCTCAAAACATACCGCAGTTTAGTCAAACAGCTAAAGTGTAGCGCTGTCGCAGGCCATTGCATTTGCATTATCAAGGTGTTTTTATTTCAGAGATTGTACAGTATGCCAATTATTATTTTTATTCTCATACTTGCATTAATCCACTCTGTTTAACTTACACCCTTAACAATAGTTTCGTTTCATTTCAAATAAGGGTGCACCAGCAGATGTTGACTGTCCCCCATCACACATGGAATAGATAAAACTTAAACTAAGACTCTTTTTCAGGACAGAAATTTAATTTAACAATAGTTTCAGAGTCTACATAGCTGTGTTCAGCTGAAATGTAGTCTTTAATTTGGCTACAGAAACCCTCTTCTTGTAGTAGCTACAGTTTGGGTACTGGATGTAACAATTTCATGTAATACTGTGTTTTCTCTGCTCCCTGCTGTGTTCACCAGGAGGAGCACCTTGGACGGGGCACAAGAACCAACATCTACTCAGGCACACTGAGGGTGAAGAGTGAGGAGGAGGAGGATGCAGGTTACTCATCCTTCCAGGAGGTCAAGGTGGTCCTGAAGGTGCTGGGTTCTGGACACAGGGACATCTCCTTGGTGAGACACACTCACAGATCCTGCACATCCTTGTACACCTGTTCTTATGAAGACTTTGACTTCTTTCTGAATACCTTTGACTACAAACTGAAAGATGATACTTTTTAGCAGCAAGCTGGGTCAAAAGCTAATCAGACCATAAAGGTTTCTGTAATGTGCTATGTGTTGAGTCATCTTTGTCTTTCTGTTGACAGGCCTTCTTCGAAACAGCCAGTATGATGCGACAAGTGTCCCATAAACACATAGTGCTGCTGTATGGAGTGTGTGTCCGCCACCAGGAGAGTAAGTGCATGTTGAGAACTCTGTGTTTCCATGTGTATGAGAGTGTGGGGCTGTTTCTAACATCTTTGACACGTGTCTCCTTGTGTTTGTGTGGAACAGATATCATGGTTGAGGAGTTTGTCCAGCTAGGACCACTGGACTTATTTATGAGGAGACAGCAGAGCCCACTCAGCACACCGTGGAAGTTCCAGGTGGCCAAGCAGCTGGCCTCAGCTCTCAGCTACTTGGTGAGACAGCAAAACACACACACACACACAAACTATAAGAATGTAAGTATGTAGGTCCTGGATGCATCCATGGGATTATGTGCACCATGTTTGATCCATTTAATCTTTATGTTTGCCCTCTCAATTGTGAACTAAGGTTTGTTGTATTTTGTGTGTGTTTGTAGGAGGACAAAAAGCTGGTCCATGGCTTTGTGTGTGCTAAAAACATCCTACTGGCCAGGGACGGACTGGGCACCGATGAAGGAGGGCCCTTCATCAAGCTCAGCGACCCAGGAATACCCATCACAGTGCTCACCAGAGAGGGTGGGTACAAAGTGCACACATATTCACACACACTCTCTCTCTCCCTCTCTCTGTCTCTCTCCCCCTCTCTCTGTCTCTCTCCCCCTCTCTCCCTCTCTCTCCCTCTCTCTGTCTCTCTGTCTCTCTCTCTCTCTCTGTCTCTCTCTCCCTCTCTCTGTCTCTGTCTCTCTCTCAGGGTTACTAAAAGTGAAACCTAAATGGTTACAAAACAGCCACCATGGAAAATTTCACAATAACTTCGACTTTCCTTCGCAGTCAGCTGTAAATAACAGTGAAACCAAAATGAGAACACAAATGAAGTGAAACTAAAAAACTAGAATCATTTGTTTATATTCATTTCCATACATTTTTAAAACTAACTAGGACCCCAAAGATATGGTATAGACAATTAAAACGAATTAAAAAACTTAATTAAACACGTGAAACTATTTTGACCTTGACTCACACTTCACGGAAACAGAAACACATACTGACACACATTGACGTTGGTCTGAGTCTGATGATTGGCCACATCAAACTCATTTCAAAATATGCTTCTTGCTTGTCTCCTAACACTTTTAACTGTTACGTATAAACTAATAAAATGCTTGTTGTAGCTTCTTTGCTTGAAAGTCGTCATCTGAAGCCTAATTTCTTCCCACATAAAAGAAAAAGAAAAAGAAAAAAGAAAAAAAAAAGGAAGAGCATTTCCGATCAAGCAGAGGTTGTCAGTAATGGGAATCATATTTGTCACATGATCAATACACATTGCGCTGGGCGCATTTCCCTCTTGGACTGTAATTTGTCTTGTAAAAGCTAGATCTGGGTTCAGGGAAGATGGCACAACAAGGACATTTCTCAGATTGCACAGTTCCCCTCAAATGGCCGCCTCATGTTTCTGTTTGTCTATAAGAGTCAGAAGTTGTGTGATATAACACAGTGCGGCTGTGCAGATGGATCGGCCGAACCACAGTACAGACTGGAAATGTCTCTTTGCAAATGTCTATCACCACTGGCCCCTGGGGATGCTCCTCCCTCCCTCGTTGTTCCCAGAACTCTGAACATTTCTTCTTCTGTCTCCATCCCTCTGCAAAACAATCAGTCTTCCAGTTACACATCGATGTCCTTGTACATAGATTTGATTGAACACACATGGTGGATGAAGTGCTGAGAAACCCACTGGGAGCGCTCCTCTCTTCTTCCCAGCAATCTCTGATCACTTTACTCGAACCCTCAAATCCCTCCCTCACTTTCTCTCTTTTCTCTATTTCTTTTGTCCTGACACTCAATCACCTTCGTCCCAGCTCCTGCTGCTGTCTCCATCTTCCCCCTTCTCTCCATTCAGCCCCTCCACTGCACTCTTCCCCTCTTTACTCCTCCTCCTCTTTCCCCAAAGTCAATCAGCCCATGTCCAGTCTGAGCTGCATGCACTTACCATGTTATAGATTTATGGAGCCAAAAAGCCAACTGTGGAGGTCAGCCAATCAGTTAGCTTCTTCCAGTCAGAGTAATATATTTTAGCCAGTCGATGCCCAGGCTTTTTAGGTCCAGTGGATGCAGTCAGTCAACATTTTAAGCCAGCTAGCCACCCAGTCAGCCTGTCAGAGCTGTACTGTATTTTACTGCTGTTGTTGGTTCCTGGTATTTGGGGCATTGTGAGAGAATGTTGGCTACGATCCATGAGGTCACGCCCTAACCATTACTTCCAAATAGCGTTCAGCACTAGAGATTTGTTCAGCATTTGGTCAAATCTTTACTCTTTAGAAATAACAGTTCTTAGTTTGCTACTTTCTTTAAATAAAAGAACTTGTTTAACAATGTACTGTTGATTGATCTGAGATATCTGAAGTGAAGTATAGATAGTCTAGTCAAGTCAGTTTTCTTTAGATAGCCCAAAATCACAAGTTTTCCTTAAGGGGCTTTACAGTCTGCACAACACACATTACCTCTATCCTCAGACCCATGACGTGGACAAATCAGAGATTAGGAGAAACTGCACAAAAAAACTCCAACAGGGACAAAAAGGGGATAAAACTCAGAGGAGCAACATAGGAGGGATCCCTCCTCTAGGGCAGAGGGATATGCAATGGATGGTGTATGTAAAGAGAAACAACAATAGTACATAACAAAATTACAATACATAGAAAAAGGACAATACTAGGACAATAAAAAGCAAACAAATATGAAGAATATGGATCAGAGAAGACTGGAAGTGCTGCCGAGCACTGGTAGGACCTGGACCACAAAACTTAAACATATAGATTTAAGTATGAATGTTACAGCTTGATGAGGACAGGGCCAGTATGGTGATTATGTAGTTTATCAGTTATTATTATATTTCAGTCTGTTGAGGGCGTTTGGGTGTAAGAAGGTCAGTTGGATATGTTTTCTTTCGCTTGTTAAAAAGATTATGTCAGTATTTCACATTTGGTATTAATATTCCCATAGTCACGTCTTAAAGGGCAAGGTTTGCCTTTGACGGTCTCATCGCCCAGAGCATCACTTATCATCACTTTGGTCAAATTATTTTCCACTAATTAGGTCGAGCCCACGTTCCGTGTTTCATACATATCCAGTAATCATCTGTAGTTTTTACAGAGACACCCAGGGACTGAAACAAATCCTGTGCTGAATTGATTTACTGTTGCTAAAGTTGACTCTGTTTCTGCAGAGTGTGTGCACCGTATCCCATGGATCGCTCCGGAGTGTGTGAAGAGTGCGTCTTCCCTGAGCGTCGCAGCTGACAAGTGGGGTTTTGGTACCACCCTGTGGGAGATCTGCTATGATGGAGAGGTCCCCCTCAAAGAAAAGAGACTCACAGAGGTAGGGGGCACACATAAGAACTTCCTATGACGATGACTGCATATAATCATACATACAGCTACACTAATGCCTTTTATTCGAAATCTGAGGACTATCCTACACTTCCTTTTTATTCCTGTTCCTTTTCGTACTCCTGTTTGCATGCACTTTCTCATTCATTTGTATGTCTTTGTGCTGAGCAGAAGGAGAGGTTTTATGAAACAGAGTGCCAGCTGGCCACCCCAGACTGCAGAGAGCTGGCCCAACTGATGACCCACTGCATGAACTACGACCCCAAGAAGAGACCCTTCTTCAGGGCTATCGTCAGAGACATAGACATGCTAGAGGAAAAGAGTATGTACATGATAATATGTATACAGTAAATATGCACATTAAATGTTAGGTATTTTCATGTAACGGGGTGGGTCCAAATATGAAGTACAACCTCATTTTGTCATTTACCTCATTCTGCAGAACAGACTAAAAGCAGGTACAGGTTGAAAGTAGTTGTTTACAGCTGGAATATGATCTGAATGTTTTGCATGGTTTGTATCTCACCGAGCAGCAGCCCAGTAAGCAGTGAGAGAGAAAGAGAGAGAGGGAGAGTTGTTTACTCAACTCAGATGTTCATGAGGAAGTTCACTGGGTGCATTATCACTGATCTGCCCCTCAGCTGGGCCCCATGGCAACATAATACTCTGTTCTTCCATCTGCCGGCCAGAACTGGATACTGCAGTCAGGCGTACTAATGCTAAAGCTTATTTGACCATCTTATATTAAAATCCCAAGAGAGCCACAAACTCACCTTAACTTAACTATCAATCTCCTTATAAGTTGCACCTAAAAAGGCTTGAAAGTCAGATTAAAAACACAGTTTTGGTTAAATAAACTAACGTAAGTTATTTATTATAATGGTGATACAGAATAAGTCTTGCATGAATAATGAATTGTCTTACTAAAAGTAGCCATTTGTGTGGAAAACAGAGCAAGCGGACGGTTATGTAACCACAGAAAATTCTGGTGAGAACTTTGACACTGTCAACCACAATAGACTTCCTATGACGCAAGTCAGCTTATGTTGAAGAAAAGACATGTTTTACCCAGTATGTTTAATGTATTTGCTTCTTTTTCCATCTCTCAGACCCACTCATCAAACCCAAGCCCACACCAGAGGTGGACCCAACTGTGTTTGAGAAGAGATTCCTGAGGAAGGTCCGAGATCTGGGAGAGGTAAACTGTTCCTGCTGTATTTATGCCGGTTTTGTGCTTTTGGGTTAATCTCTGTGCAGCAGACCTTACCATTTGTAAGAATGACCAAACTGACCATTTCCAAATGCACAAATAAAACAACTTTTAGTTTACATGCACTGGTAAATGTTTTGTCTTAAATCTATGATTACCTTCAGTGCATTGCACTGTGAGTAGTGTGGTCATTATGGTTTCTTATTTTATAGTTTACTACTATTAAAAAGATGCCACCTGGGGTATAAAAATCCTTGTGGTGCTTCATGTCCTAAAACGAGCCGTAGGGATTTGACAAAATACACAAGACAATAATCTACAGACCAAAGATAAGCAAGAGCCAATGCAGAACTTCAGTAATTTAGGCAAGGATAAGAAACAACTGGTCCCCACACAGGAAGAAGACTAGAACTTGTTCACGATTGTCTGAATAACTCAAGTTTCTCACATTCCTCATGCAGGGCCACTTTGGTAAGGTGGAGCTATGTCGCTATGATCCTCGGGGAGATAGAACGGGTGAGCTGGTGGCTGTGAAGTCCCTGAAGCCTGAGAACCGGGAGGAGCAGAGCACCAACCTCTCGCGTGAGATCGACATCCTGAAGGCACTCTACCATGAAAACATTGTTAAATACAAAGGCATCTGCCAAGAGGAAGGTAAGATGGAAACATACACTGTATATATTTATTCAGTTGGCGACAGTTAGAACCCCATTAATACAAGTATTGTTGGCTCTGTGCTCACTGAAACGCCCTCCTGATGTTTGATCAACACAACTAAGATCTCATTACATCAGGTTATATCTTTTTAATTCAGGTGTAGCAGACATGTAGTATTGACATAGTTTGGTGCTTTTAGTGTGTAAAAGGCACATGCACTACAATTAACAGATATTTAAGTGTTAAACCAGCCATCTGTACCTATATTTTCATATATGACAGAAGACATAAATGCTTCTGCTTGCTGCCTACAGGAAGCCAGCAGAAATTAAGCTTGGGTGATTTAACTTTCAAAATAAAAGCATTGTAAACAAGCTGAATAAAATGTCACTTGGATGTCACTAGATTCTAGTTAACAACATTCGCGCCTGTTCTGAAGGTATTTCCAGAATCCTTCAAGGATTTTTTAAATATCTAGATGATAAAATATTCCATCCGCAGAACAAAAGAAAATGTTTTTTAACCTGTTTCCCAAGTTTTGTATTCACAAGCAAAATAGAAACGTCAATCATACCAATATTTTTTTTGATTTTGGTTCAAGCAAATTGAGCTATATGATATGAGATAGATAAGATATGTTGAGATATGTCATGTCCAGCTGGTCAGAAAAAAGAGGTGCAACTTGGGCAACAGCTTAAAAATCATTTTTATCGTACAGGGAACAGAATGTATTTTCATCCAGATGGTTAAAAGTGGTACAGTGGAATTTGTGCCCGTCTCTGAATGCTTTTATGTGTAAATCTGTTTGTAGGGGGTCAGGCCATCAAGCTGATCATGGAGTACGTTCCACTGGGCAGTTTGAAGGAGTATCTACCACGAAACAAAAGCAAGACCAACCTCAGCACCCTGCTCAGCTACTCTGTCCAGATATGCAAGGTAACGGTTTATTTTCCCTGAGCTGTTTCCTCAAACCAGCTGGTGCCGTCAGGCATCTTTTATGGCATTTAACTGACAGTAAAGTACCAGCCGTTGGCCTAAAGCATTTAACACCTGACCACTCTGTAGTTATTTAAAATTTTAGCACACGCTCAAAGTGTTTTGAAATGTTTTAACACTTCCTGTTACTGGTGGTGAGCTGCCTTCCAAAACAGTAGTCATGTGATTGTCACATGGTTTTAATAAAGGCATAAACAGGAACCTTCAAATGGTTGTTGTGAGTTCATGGTGTTGGTATTGGATATTGCTTACTGGCCAAAAACACTTCAGAAAAGATGACGTAACTCTTTGTGTTCTGGTATATTTGGCCAAAAAGCTCATTAAAAAATAGAACTTAAAGCTGAGGGGTTGCCGTTGATGGAAAGGTTTAGTGTTGAAGATGTCTGACAATTACTGAACCAACATGACTGGCAGTGTTTCAATTAATATATAATGCATCAGGTATGAAGTCGTAGGCTGTTCCTCTCCCACCAGGTGTAGCTTTGTTTGTCTGCATGTTGCATTCAAAATCACACAAAGCCCCAGGCTGCCTTTCAATCACTCTGAACCCGTTGAACAGTGGCCCTGTTTTTGTTTTGTTTTAGGGAATGGACTACCTGGGGTCTCAAAATTACATCCACCGGGACTTGGCTGCCCGAAATGTGCTGGTGGAGAACGAGAGGACGGTGAAGATCGGAGATTTCGGTCTCACCAAGAGCATCAAGGACAATGACGGATATTACACAGTCAAAGACGAAAACGACAGCCCTGTTTTCTGGTGAGTCAAGAGGAGGAAAGGGTGGCAGTTTGAACAGCACTGTAATTTTGATTCTTTCAGACCCGACTATGATAGCTGAGGTAAAGGAATTTGTGAAGGAAGGAGAGAATAAAAAGGGGAGACACTGTGAAGGAGAAATGTGGAAAAATGGTGATCAATTCAAGAAAAGGGTGAAGGGATTTCATTCAAAAGTCCTTTTCATCCAGGAGGTACTAAATTAAAATGGACTCAGGTGTCAGTTGTAGCTATAGCTAAAGGACTTGGTAGCATTGAGATGACAGAGAATGAGGTAACGAACGGAGAGGTTTGCATCAGGCGGTTAAATTACTAGGGTCTGTATGTATACTATATATATCTGTATATATATATATAGATATAGATATATATAGATATATATAGTGCATGGCACTGGTTTCCTAAAAGCATTTAGTGTTTTTAGAAAAAAATGTGCATTTAGTAACATTAGACAAAGACCATCCCTTTTCCATTGAGGACACTTGTATGATTTCATCACTAATATTTCTTGAAACAGTCACACACATAAGTTCCATAAGTTCTGTGCGGGAGCTGAGTAACACAAAAAGATGAATAAATACACTGCTGTTTCAATCCCAATCCTTCTTTTCAACCACAAATGCTCCTCCTCCTAATGTTTCTTTAAGCAAATATGTATTTTTAAAAATTAGACTTAAATCAGTAAGAGAGCCTGAAAGTGTATGATACTGTGTATTAAAGCGGTATATGTCAGTAACGACATACTGTGTGTGTGATATTAACATTGAAAGCCTGCCAGTGCAGCATACATGCCTGACACAGGGAAAGCATGGTCACAATGTTGAAACGGACAAGTCTTCATGCTCGTGCACTTTGTTTTTCAGGTATGCTCCAGAGTGTCTGACTCACTGCAAGTTCTACCTGGCTTCAGATGTTTGGTCCTTCGGGGTGACACTGTACGAACTCATCACCTACTGTGACTCCTCCAAGAGCCCGATGGTGGTCAGTATGCGCTACTCTCCTTATTATCTTCACTCCCACACAGGCATCCAGAAGTGCTTCCAATACTGGTTGGATATTTTTGGAAGCTTGGATAATGATTCCACATTAAATACATATAACACACAAACACACACACGCACACACAGTCATTTGTTTGTGACAGATGGTGTCGGTCTTTGGCCAGAGACTCCGCCAGCAGCTGTGTCCAAACTGCAGCCTGTGCCAACGCTAAGAGCTTAGTTTACCATGAAGATCTTTCATTTACATCCGGCTTTTTAATCTGCCACTGTTATCGTGACTGACCTACAACTATTACTGGAAGGCAATTAGTAATAAAGACAAGTGAAGTGAAGGTTAAAAATGAGACGTGTTAAAAGGACCTGGTGTGACAGAAGCTAAAAAGAAAAAGCTATTACAGTACAGTGTTGCATCTTCATTCAAATGTACTTATCACTGTCTTAAGCCCATTTCATGTCTAAATAAAAAGTATTCAGTATTGAAGTACGTTGTTCCTTTTGTAACCCGTCCTCATCCTCGCCCACGCAGCTCTTCCTCAGTATGATTGGTCAAACTCACGGTCAGATGACGATCATCCGATTGGTGAAGGTGCTGACAGAAGGGAAGAGGTTGCCACGTCCAGACGGCTGCCCTGAGCACGTAAGAAACTGTCTCCTCGTTACCAACATAACACAACACAATAATGACGTGGACATTATGAGGTGTGTTCTGAAGAATTGTCTTTATTTACAAAACGAGTGCAAAGAACAGCAAACAATGGTCAGGTTGAAGAAAGAGTAGCTTCTTCTGCACAATAGGTCTTAAGGTTCAAATAAACAACCTGTTGGAGAGGAAACGGGGAAGAACAAGGTTCTCTTCAAAGGAGGGCAATCTCCAACATCACTGGTTTCTGTAGGGACATCTGAAAATACTGTGCAACACAATCAGTGTCACTTCTTTGAGACCCTGAGTGACACAGTGAGTTATTTACCCTTTCACATGGAGCTGCTAGATCCTTAAAGTCTATCTTAAAATACTTCCTGATGGTCTTTGAAAAGTGTACATGAAACATTGCTAGTAATACCGGCAATCTTACAGTCTCCAGCACTCGTGGCTCCTGCAGGGAACACGTCTTATAGCTGCAGTTTTGTTTTTTTTCCCTTTGTCAGGTTTTACATTTTTACCACCTGTTATCTAACACAATTCATGTTCGACAGTTGTACGAGCTGATGCGCAAGTGCTGGGAGACGGCGCCCGACAAGAGAATCTCCTTTAAGCGCCTGATCGAGGAGCTGACCATCCTGCAGCAACTGCAGCAACCACGCAATGACCTTTAAGCCTCCAACTGTTCGAGGCTCTGGGAGTGAAGTTGACTTTGCGTGCGGACTTGGGACCAGATGCAAACAGCAAAACTGACCCCAGGTCAGCATCTGCTTGTGCCGCTTCATTGTACTGAGGGACAGTCCTGAAGGATCAGCACTTCACACAAAGCCATGCTCCTTCATACTCGCATATAAACCTTCCACGACTTTTGGTCATAATCAACTATCATTTTAGTCTGCCATATTATTCTAAATTTTTATTTGCCCTCACATTATGTATTATATATTTTTCTGTTGTTTCCTAATTTGAGTTGAATTTCGGCTGAAACAAGTCAATCCTGTCGAATGTTGTAGCCTTAGCGCCTCCTTAATGTGACCTTATATCTTACAAAAGGACTTCCAGGTGTATCTAACGTACATTTAGCTGTCTGCATTGAGAGAAATGTTAAACTCGCGTGGACTCGTCAGCCTTAAAGTTGTGTGGATATCACTGATGGACGCTTGTAAGATGGAAACCGTGCAGAGCAAGTTCAACGCTCACTTCCACGCAGTTAAACGGTTGCGTGGCGGTCTTCTTTGCAATGGACACCGAGTGGATCACTGGTGAATCGTGTCGAGAAGTGGATGGATGGGATGAAGAAGGTGGGACACAGGCATTAACACAGATACTGAAGATGTGTTTTCTTTGAACATTTTATGCCACTGCTGTTTGATTCATGGACTCCTCTGTTTGGGAGAAAGTCACCCGATTTGTGTTTCCTTCAGTTAGAGAGCCGTCAGACGATCTGTGATAAGTGTCTGGATTTTCTGTTCACGACGTGCAGATGTCAGCAGTGTTCCCTCACTGTCGTCATGGTTTTAGAGTTTGGTAATGGTTTCATTGTTTAGGTATTTTTTCCTTTGGTTTAGACTGTTAGTTGGACTAAACAAGCAATTTTAAGACATCTTTAGGCTGTAGGAAACTAATCGAGAAAAAGAATGCACAGATTCATCAATTATGGACGTAATCTCTGTTTGCAGCCTGCATTGTTTAAATGTGTAATAAAAGCCTGTCTTACAGTAACCAGACACCAAGGAGAATACTTTCTCTGTGAAGGAGCTGTTTGAGCTGTATCTGCACAGGAACAGAAATCTATATATTTTTTTCTTTTAGGGGTTATGGCTCTGTAATCATCATGTTCATGTTTCATCCTCTTCCAATCACCAGGAGCGGATCATTTACCCCCCCCCCCCCCCCCCCCCCAAAAAAAAATCACATCTGTCGCACGGTGTTAAATCCAATCTTGAGATTTTTAAGGTTGTGATCGTTTCAGGTGATTCTGTTTATGATCTCTGCGTTTTGTCATTTAAAGAATGTGACAGATGTTTTAATTAGGACCTGTACGCCTCTGATTTCATCGCGATATTAAATCCTTTAATATTCAGCACTTGTTGAACATGTTCGTTCAGGAGGGAGAGATTAAGTTTAGTACCTGTGAGAGACACTTGAGGGCAGTATTATGTCACTTTTCCTCTACTGTACACACTTCAAATCTGTCAAAGCCACAATTATTTTATGAACTCTATATATTACACATGCACATACATAATAATGCAAAAAAAGGAGCCACTTGCCATTGTTGCATATGGAAGGACTTCAGATGGTATACAGAATATGACTCATCATATGGCATTTTATGTTCATTTGTTCTGGAAAATATATTACTTCTATTGGTGACATGAAACCCTCATAATGATATATATGTGCATTTTATTTGTATCGATTACTTTTTAATTCTCCAATATTCCAGAAGTTTATACAAGTGTATTTTATCTGTGTGTGTATGCGAAACTGTTTGTGCAGAGGGCTTTTTTTTCTGTTTGAAATCCATCAGGAGATGTGAGCCGTGTAGCCGTAAAATCTCGCTCAGTCATATATTATCGCAATGAAATGAAATGATCAGCTCTACGACGCAATGCAACTGTATGGCTTTTACTGTGAATGTTGGCAGAAAGGCAAAAAAAAGACTGTCAAGAAGACAAAGTTGCGCTTCAGTCCACATTTTATTTAGGAATGTAAAAGACAATTCCTTCTGCTCAAATTAAGAGAAAAGAAATATATATATTTTTCAAAAAATAAGACGAAAGTATGACTTATGGAAGGTAAAAGTATCCATAAATACACGATGAAAAAATAAATAAAATCAATGTTTGTTGTGTTCTGTCCTTGTCAGTCCAAATGCAATATATTATTAACTACTGAAAACAGTTTGTTCTATATATTACAGTTGTAAGTAGGCATGCTAAAATTGCTCTAGAAATACCTTATTCACAGTAAAACAATAGCAATGTCAGTGTGATATAAAATGTTGCAAAATCTACAGTATATTTCAGGTCAGAAAAAAAAAAATCCACATACTTTACAAAGCAAGAAGCACAGCAAATCTAAATTTATCTACAGCCAGTACAATGTGTCAGAAAATCGTAAATACTTTAGTATTGCAAAGCTTTGTGATCAACACACTCACACACATTCACAGTCATTCACTATTGCAAAGTCCAGCCTCACCACTGACCTTGTGTAATATGCAGAATACATACTGGTACAATGGCAACGCACTGAAGCTTAGAGGCTCCGTTTACACAAGAACAGAAAAGTCTGGATTTTAACCTGAAGTGATTCAGCGGTTTCTGTTAATCCCACAAACAAAAAAAACGAAACGACACAAGACTACAAATACGATTTTCTGTTCTGATGTAAGTGAACACTTAAAAATCAAACCAGCTGCATTTTCGTGTCAGCATCATACAGTAGTTCTAGCAACTGAAGACCAAAACATGAGCTGGAGGCTGCATTTGCACAGAAACAGAATTTGTCCTGAACTCTCCGAGGTGATTCAAGAACATCCTTCGCTTAGTGTGTACGTATATGCAGGCTTTGCTTGTGCTCTGTTAATTTCGGGGAACCAGGCCCCGTTGTGTACAATCATCATGAGGACGTCACGTCTAGTTGTTGGCACAGAAAAAAATAATAAGAGATACAACCTTTTCTCCATCAGTCAACCACTCAGGAATACACAACATCCCCCAATCAAAAAAGGGCCTGATATTCTACAAAGGTAAGTAACCACAGACATAAAATATGTTGTACAACTATTGGTATTTCATACTGAAACTGTGGGAGGCAGTTTTAAAGATAATATTGCAAAATGACATATTCATCATCTGAAAAAAAAAAAAGAAAAAAGTCAAGGCTTATAAAATTGGCAACAACAACAAAAAAAAAACACGATGGAGACTGAGACTAGACTCTATTCAAAGAAGCAGACATGCGTTAAGAGAAGCTGATCATTTGGGGACTTGCAACCCAGAGTGACCTGTGAAACCAAACTAAGCTTGTACGACTTTCTCCTCACGTGACATAAAGCTGTGTCCAAGCCTGCGAAGGTATGTCCTTTTCAGACTGAAGGCTGGTGGGGCTCTACGCTGCACCTCCTTCCCAAATGACACTTTCTGGCCTCACCAAGACCAAAACTAACGGTGCCAGGAAGCCAATGCCAACATATACACTTGTCAAGTTTTCAAAGGAGTTTAACTCAGGCCTGAGCTTCACTTCGATACGATGCCAAGCATATGCCGAATCGATAGAATATCTAGATTAAGGTCTTCGACGTCTATATGAACACTTTAACATCTCTGCTGGTAAAAACGAAACACTCCTGGAGAAAGGAAGACTCCTAGTGTAAGGGACTGAAAGACACCAGATCAAATCTGCCCACAGCATCGACAGTGGACGGCTGGAGGAGGATCAAGGAGGACGTCCACCATCAGACACCAGAGATCGTCCTTGAACAGAGACACGGGTTACCATCAAACTGTTATTTTACAAGGTCAAGAATGAACACTGAACTAAATCGCATCTGTACGTCGCTGCCTGTGTCGAGAACATGTCCAGGCTGCTAACAAGAACAGCCAGGCTTTTATCATTTACATCCTGCAGGGGCCCTCACAAACAACTGCTCACCAGAGTTACAAAAAAAACAATCTGCAGTGAAAGGGACACAGAGGGACACCAACTGTCCTTCCAAATTCAGTAAAGGAAAAGATCACATTTCTCTTACGAGTGGAGGAGTCCTCTTGGCCCCTTTGGTCAATGAAGTATCCAGTTTTGAAATACTAATGCTAATGTTCAATCGCAGAGGCTAAACAGTGTATACTGATGCAGCTGTTCGGCAGATGTTATGGCCACATTGTCAGTCTGACTGTCCCAAAAAAAAAAAAAAAAAAAAATCCCATGAAAAGACAAAATCAACAAAGAACTGATCTGATCTGGAACTCATTCTGTGCTGTGGAGCTTTACTGTTGTACATAAGCATTACAGACACATCAATGAGCCACACTGAGGCTACATGTTCCTTCATTATGATGAACGTCACACATACATACATACTCCACAAAGAGCCACCAAATGTGGAATAATCCGCAGCAGAAAATAGTCCCAAACAAATCAGAATCAGAATCAGAATCAGAAATACTTTATTGATCCCCGGGGGGAAATTGTACATATTGTACAATTGCAACATGTACAAATGCACTAATTACTACTCCAGTGCTCAGCTGTTTTAGGAGATGTTTTAGGAGATTTTAGGAGATGTTTTAGGAGATTATTAAGCCGTGAAACTATATGATTGTAATCTTTACTCTTCAGTGGGAGTAAATGAGTTTGGGGCTGAAAACCACAGACAGGTTACGGACTAGCACATTGTTCGTTTTGGTCTTTTCCTGTAATCCCACTAAATCTGCACCGATCACATTCATTCTGCAGAAAGCCGCCCCGTTTGTACGTCCCACGACCGACGGGTTTGGAGGCTCGACGGCAACTGTGACCTTATGTGTCTGTATTTGAGCGGCTACAATTAGACTGCTGTCAGGATATCTGCTCACCAGGGACGGAGGACTGACGTTTGTCAGCTGGCCTCCGATTAAAATGCATACTGTGATTGTTTTTCCTCCGCTGACATCGAAGAGGCCGGACAATTTACTCCACAGGGGGGACGATAAGAAGCATAAAAAACATGAGGACAATAAGGTATTCATGTAGATTTGGGTCACACTAGGAGAGTTGTGTGAGAGCGGAGGGGGGAAATGGTCTACGAGAGTCCAACTAATACAAATACCAGAGCTGAGAGGAGACGTTTCCAGTGTGTGTGTGTGTGTGTGTGTGTGTGTGTGTGTGTGTGTGACAGCTCTACAGGTAAGTGCAACGTGCAGGAGTCTGGCAGACATAACCAACACTCCTCACTGAGCGAGCAGACAGAAGAGGAGAAAGCCTAAAAAAAAAAAAAAGAAATCCCTGCAGGCTGAGCGACAGCTGGAGTTGTTTTTCCCTTCCCCTGTCTTTCTTTCTGCCTCTCTTCACCCCCATTACCTGCCAAGAGCACACATTCAGAGAGCTACACACACACACACACACACACCTATAGTACCTACAATTACTGGTTCCAGCACACACAGAGAACCAGTCCAAGTAAACACCAGTTCAGCTCTCTTCTGGAACAATCCATTGTGAGCAACCGCTCCACAAATAAGAAGCTTGCGGTGGAAAATATGCTTTTGTAATAGTCACTCTCAACCTGTCAATAACACATCAAAGATGAAGCCCACAAAAATATAGGAGCAATTAACAGTTAATTAGCGTCATTTTTTGTTTTTTTTCCCCAACGTAAAAGCAGATGGACCACACTGGGAAGAGGAAGACAAAGTCGAACAGAGTGACACTTCACTTCCAGCAGAGGTGGTTCTGCTCTCAGTCTGTTTTTGAAGGTTGTGAAACCTGGTTAAGTGACGGGCAGAGGAAGGTTCGGTTACACTCCTGGTTTCTAGTTCTATGTTTAGGAATGTGTGCTCTCGAATCTGAACTTGCGAGATTAGAGCTTAAATTTGATCAATAGTTTTGACACACACACACACACACTGTAGAGTCGTGGCTCTACAGCAAGTGAGAGATAATGCAGAGAAAACGCTGACACAACTGTTGGAATACCGCTAAAATAATTCAGGCCTGACTGACTTTAGTACTTGAATACATTGTGGCAGACAGCCGGACTGGAACACAGGCAGTCAGGAAGACAGACGGGAAAAAGCGACGAGCAGACAGTGCCGTCTAAAGTCTGCTGCCTCAGCTGTTCACATCCACAAACACAGAGCCCCCCCCCCTCCCCTCCCGTCTCTGGTCCGAACACACTCACTCAGACATCTCCATGTTGCCCCTCAGAGAGGTGGAGGTGAGAGCAATCACCCGGCACAAAGAGAGCACTGGAGCCCCGCTGGCTGCTTCTCATCCACTCACACCAGAAAGCAAGTCAAACTGTGGCTCGGAGCCAGGTCAGTGGTCTGAGGGACACGTCGCCATGAAATGTGTCTAAGTGGTTACAGCGGATTCGGGGGGGGGGGTTGATAAGCTTGATAAGAGTGGTATGAAATAAAAAATCAATTAAAAGACTTGCTTAAGAGGGGAAAGTGCAAAATGGCCACGGATGTGGAGAGAGACGTTGGTGAAAGTAGATTACAGACACAGACTCCTCAGGACAAGCGGGGGCTCTGTCCCCCCTTTTAACACAGGGACGTTAGCAGGCCGGCCAACTGGATCTCTCGCCTTCTCCCCCAAAATGACTTTCTTTTGCTATTTCAAGACAGAAAAATCAACAAAGCAGACTGAGCACACAGACAGTTCAGGTGTCGGAGCAGCACAGCGGAGGTGGTGTTTGAATTACAGACCTACCCAGAACTACTGCAACATATTGATAATTTGTCTTTGTGCAATATGACAGTGATACATTCATTCAAACAGTTAATTCAATTGTGCCGTTATTTAGAAGAAAAAAAACTGAATTCGCAATATACATAAACTCAAGTTTTAGGTTTTAGGATCTGAGGGGAAAGCGAGACACCATCAACGGTCTGGATTTAGATTTTGCCCTCACACAAATGTCATGTACGAAAATGAGTACGAAAAACAGTGTCTGGGATAAGTTGTAATTTTGTCTATATCCTCCATGAATCCACGAAAAACAGTGCAGAAACGGGTCAATGGTAACATGAAAGAAAAAGGAAGGGAGCCATTGAATGCAAAAAAGTGATGAACTTCATTAGACTTAATATGTGCCCACAATGAACACAACAAATGCTCTCGCTTGTTTTGCAATCGAAGGCTCCCCTTTTCTTCTTTGCGTTGTTCATATCCTGCATAAAGTCTTCTATGGACGCATGCTTCAAAACAGTGTCACAGTTGCACGCTGAATACCATTCACTGTGAACTGAGAGCGACACTCGACACCTTGAAACGCGTCGCAGTAAAATCGAGTCAGAAAGCATGCAACTGGATACAGAGCAGACAGCAAGAGGTTATGGAAAGATACATAGAATAAAAGGGTTTTGGGTGTATTGCCCTCAGTTTAAACTGAAGCCATTTTATTAGTACTTAATAAGCGTACCTGCACACCACCACTGTGACTGTGTCAGCGCGGGCGAACGTCATGTGCATCCTGTTATCCCAGAAACTCACACCACATATGTGGACTAAACGGAACTGAGCTTACCCGCTATTGGGCTTGACAGTGAGTGTGGTTGCCATGGCGATGCAAGTGATATTCTGCTCTGTATCATACAGTCAGTCAGTCAGTTATAAGCAGGATACAAAGACACATACAAAAAAAAGAGCTTTTACTAAGCGTAGGAGTATATAATGCTGAGTGAATGGCAGAACATTTACACTAGCAAAGAAACACTTTACATTCAACTTTCTACAGTAGTAGGAGCCTTAGTTATTGCCGGTTTGTTAGACAAGAGGCGTGTGCACATAACAAACCTAAAGTCCAAGCTGTAAAATACCAAGCCCTCTCCTTAGTAATGAACAAACAAACCTTCTGGACATGAATTATAATTCAGTTCACAGCCTTTGCTCCAATATTAATAATGGAAGTGGTAAAAAAAATCAGCTCTGCAAAGATTAGCATGAATAGTTTACTATTCTCTTTTTCTGCTTCCCCTAAAAAATGAAAATAAAAATAAAAGGTGGGGAGATTCAACCAGAGGCCATAAAAAACACACGCAGAGTGGCTTGTTGTATAGTGGCATGTGATGAGCAGAAAACAACTAAAAGGCCAAAAGGTTTTTGATTCAGAGAATCGTACAGTCCCTCAAATGATAAAGACTGTGTCCCAGTCTCATACTACACACCAACGTATACAATGTATACTAATCTTTATAGTAACTGCTTTTTGCAGTCGGCATACAAAAACAAATCAACATATTTTACTGTTTAAAACGGTAAAAAATGCTTTTTTTTATCCTCTATTCCCATCAACAGCACGCTAAAAAAGATTTGAGCAATCTGTCTTTTGACACTTTTGCAAACACACTGCGTACTCAAAACCTGCTTTGAGTTAGCATGTAGTATGGATTCGGGACTCACTCCCGGTCTGAAACCTTTGTGATCCAACGGCAGCTGGAAATGGAAGGAAAGCTCCTGTTACAGCCCCACCAGACCAAAACACCCTAACGCGTTACAGCAGATAGAAGAGAAGAGAAAAGACTGTGCCCTAATATTTGGCTTGAATATTAAAAACCAAACTACATAAGTACATTTAAGTCAACACATTTTGATTCAATATTAATAAATGACTTGAATTGCCTTGGAATAGTATTATAATCATATTACAAATATATAACAGTATAGATTGAAAAAAAATCAGACACGTAGTAAATGCTTTCCTTTCATTCATGTTGTACAATACGCTCACAAAAGGAGCTGGGAAACGTCCATTATATACGATATTGTCTGTTACGCATGGCTTTATATATTCTGTATTACACACTGTATTTACACCAGCCTTTTATTTTCTTTTCTAAGAAAGGTCCATTCATTGAGAGAAGCTATTGTAAGTCACCACAATTAAGGGCTTTGATTGGTTCAGGCCCTTTTTTTCCTGATGTGCTCCCAAACCTTGGGATTGAAATGGCTGACACTTCCTACAAAAACAGCATATCAACACGCATAAACACACACACACACACACACGCACGCACTCTAATTCTCCGCGGGGGGAGATATAAAAACCTGGGCAATAAAAGGAAAAGAGAAAAGACACTGAAGCGGGAACAGAGAGACGTCAGTCCGACTGGCTAATCAAAGAGCGAGTGTGCAACATCAGACACATTTTGTCTTTTGAAAAGCAGACAGAGAGGGAGAGACTTGACTGTAAGACCAGTCCTAAGACAGTTTCAGCAGGCAGGCAGACAGGTCGCCTGGCTGCAAATACAAAAGCAGCTTATACGTACAGATACAGTATACTTTAGTTTACATTATATTAGAAAAGAAAATGTACAAGATAATATCAGTTAAGTACAGCTGACACACTGAGAACCAACAGTTTAAGTTTAAGAGTTAAGGCTTGAACAGGACAAAAGCAACACCATGTTTGTGTCTGTCTGTGTGTGTGTCTGTCTGTGTGTGTGTGTGTGTGTATGTGTGTGTGTGTGTGTGTGTGTGTGTACATAAGTGCCAGGATCAAAAGAGCACTATGGCTTACTTTCACTTGAGCCATTTGCAACCCCAAATTCTATTAAACTCAATACCTACTGTAGGGATGCAAAATGGCCGCCACAGAAAGGCCACTAGAGGGAGCCGTGACATCCAGCAGGCGCTGGGTGTGTGTGTGTGCCTCCCTCCATAAGCTTGAGGCTTTAAGGTGGTTTTGGTTCATACTAGAGCCTCTTCCTCTTAAAGTAGTCAGCGTACTGCCCTCCCAGGCCTTGGGAGTGCTGCCCGATGTAGGCACCATCTGATGATGTCACTTCCTGCACCGCCAACTGAGGGTACTCCCTCTTGTGGCCCCTCGTCTGGTTCTGAAGAGACAGGAATGAGACGAGAGGGAAGAGTTAGAGGTGAAGAAACGGCACGTCTTTCGTGTTAAAGGAACAAGATCATCTGCTGTTGCACTTGGAGGTCCTAGAGTCACATGTCAGGTCATTACAGAAGTCTTGTTTTTAGATCGTGAACACTGGAAACTCTTTAAAAGATGGTTCCATCAAACTTCTGTGCCTTTTTGGAAAGTTGCACATTCACAAAGTCGAGACTAATTAACTCTAAGCCAAACAGCAAACAGTTGTTAGTAGATCATAAGACTATCCTGGAAGAAAAGCATCCAAAACGTCCCTAATTTTACATTCAATTAAATGCACAGCTCTATTTCTATTTTTATTTTGTCCTTTTATGTTTACCTGTTTTAATGCAATTATAAAACTCAGATATATGTAAATAAAAATAATAATTTACTTTTTTTCATTTTCCGATGTTCAGTAAGAGAGAGAGAGAAAAATACCCGTACCACAGTATATTCCAAACATTTTTGTATTTGCCGTAAATGGAAGTTTGATGGATTTGAGGTCATTTAATGCTGCAAATCAAACGCTTGGTGTTAAAACATCTTGACAAAGTTCCATTCTTGCAATTTCTACTTGAAGGGCCTTTCACAGCCAAAGTCTTGCACTGACTTCAATTTAGTAAAAGACTGGTCACTTGACAACAGTGTTTGTTTTGTGGTGTGTAGCAGATTACTGACACGAGTGCACGCTGCTGTTCATTGCTGCACTGATGGACACCTTAAACTGCAGATAAACTGAAAAGAGAGATTGGAAAAAAGAAAGCTGGAAATAAAAAGTGACTGGCTGTGGAATTTGACAACAAAGCAAACTTCCTGTGTTTGCGTGTGTGTTTTTAGGTCCAACAGTCTAAAAGGTCTTAGCTCCAGTGAGAGAGGACCACAGAGGCTGTCTGTACAAACAAATGTAAATCTTTCTAGAGACAAGGCTTAGCTCAGGCGTCTGGATCCTGTCTGCTCACGCCATCATGCTCTCTGTCTCTCTCGCAGTCCTTCCCTCCTCTTCTTCTCTCTATTGATTTCTCAGCTTTAAACTATGAGGACGACATTAAGGCTGTACTGTACAGCTCTATTGCCGCGTGTGCTGTACATGTACATTATACTGAATTTGTCAAGGAGGAATCGTTGGCTTTGCATCGACAGCAAAATAAAATGGAGGCATATCAGAAAACAGTCACGACGTCCACAGTAAGACGTCTTTCTTCAGATATGATCAAATATACTTCAGAAAGACCAGACAAGGCCTGTCACTGATGTATCCCTTTTTAAATTACGACCTGCTTATATCTGCAGTCAGGCAAGCCAAGACCCTGGCCACTATTTCATAATTTACAGTGGTGATGCATTAACAGGAGCTAGAAATGCAATACAACACTTCCTGTTGCTGCAAACCACTTTCCTGTTTGTTTGCTTTTATTGTGAAGTAAAACAAAGGCTGATTTATACTTATACTCTCTCAGTTTCAATGACTCATTTTTTAACGATATGTAAGATAATAGTCTGTACTAATATTCATTACATTGCTTTGGCCTTTGTTATTACACATAAAACCATCCAGTAGTGGTTATTGTAAATTTCCCCGCTGTGGGATTAATAAAGTCTATCTTAATCTTAATCTTATTCTGAATTATAACTTTGAATTCAACGAGCTGAATGGTGATGTTCACCCCTGTGTGTGAGTGTGAACCTCTCGCTACTCACGTAGTAGTACGTGTTCCAGTCAGTGGCGGCAGTGTGTGTGTGCGTGACCGGGCTTGCCGTGGCTGCCGCCGGGTGTGGCGCCCCGAGGAAGCCGGGCATTAAGGGCAGGGTGCTGTAGGCTGGGAGCACAGCAGCAGCTGGCAGGACGGCCGGTGGAGGGGCCGCGCCGTTACTGACGGCGTGCAGAGAGACTCCTAGAGGCTTACACACATCTACCTCCTAGAAGAGACACACACACACACACACACACACACACACACACACATTGACTACAGGTGGTAAGTCAGGAAAACCACAAAGGAAATATTCCCCAAAGCCCTGACGCTTCCATCACGTCCATTTTGTTGTTAGGTGGCATATTGTTGTTGAAAGCACATTCTTTCATTTATTCATTCATGTTAACCTTTCTGCCCCCTAGTGGCTATAATGAGATGTACAGCCATCTACAGATGACGCACTCAACCAGGATCACTCACTCGCCCCCTCCTGGCTGCTGTTGCATGTTGTGTTCTGTTTCCTGAGGACAACCAGCCAAAACAAAACACTGCAACGTCCCGACGGCACATTCTCAGTTCAGTTTAAAGCCAGGAGGAAACTTTATGTCTGAAACCCACCGTATCATTTTTTCGGCCTACCGTGACCTCAGAATACCAGAATGTGACTGCCAGGCAATGAGATCCATGGCTGCATCTTCAAGCAAATACTTCACACACACAGCAGCTGATAAACCTGAACCTTGCTGCTCAGGGTGTGTGGAGATGTCTGGTATCAGCTGCTGGGTGCAGAGTGATGTGTTCCCTCTAACAGGGTATCAGTGTCTCAGAGAGGGGTCACTCCCTCCAAATAAATAAATACTATCTCTGAGGTCAGTGAGTGTTGTGTAATCCATGTGTGAAAAGGTCTACAGTGTGCCCTTTGCTGCTATGCGTCAGGTCACGGACAATCTTTCTGTCAAACACGACGGTGCATTATCTTGTATCGTACCAACTTTATCTTTGTACCATTTGTAGTCACTAATCTGACTAATTTGTATCAAACTTCTCTCCCTCTTTAGCTCAACTGCCTTTGTCTGTGATTTGAGTTCAGACCTTGAGAGGCATTTTGGCATTTTGTGCTGAGGGTTAAGACCTGGTTCTGGGGGTTATGGTTTTGATTGGGTCGGTTAGGCATGTGTGTGTACCTTAGTGGCGTAGGCCTGGTTGGCTGTGGCAGGCTGGGAGTAGTACTGAGTGACCGCCTGCATGTAGGAACTGTAATCCCCGTAGGTCGACACTGGCGGAGCCTGCAACACAAGAAGGTTGTTTGGTCATTGTTTAAAGTTTTTAATGTATTTTAAGTTAAAGTTAAAGTTTAAGTTAAGGTCCAGGATTGTATCTGTATTTATTATGAATAACTTAAAAAGGTTTAAAAATATCAGTTTCAGTTTTTTTATATTGTGAGCTGCTTGTCACCACCAGAGGATCCTGCTTTCTGTGACTTTAAGTTTCCCACTTTGGTGTGTGGGAACATGAAAAAACACATGCAAACCCACGCGGTAACACATGAGTGTGTGCGTGTTACCTGTGTGTGCTCCTTGCTGTAGTCTGCGGCGGTGCTGTCCTGTGGAGCAGCAGTGCTGTAGTTGTGAGCTTGTGCTGCTTGGTAGTGCTGGTACCACTGCTGCATGGCCTCCTATGACACACACACACACACACACACACACACACACACACACACACACACACATCAGCAAACATCAGGTGCAGAGCGGCTGGAGCAGACAGATGAATGTTTGCTCAGTAATTTTCTTGTCTTTGCTGATTTTTTGCCTCCTTTCTTTCTCTTTCTTTGTCATTCATTAACTATTGTTCCTGCCGACGGCCCTCCCCTGTTCCTCTCCTTTGTCTCGTCTTTCCAGACAAATTAAACAGGCCGTTTTATTGGTTATCTAATCATGATTCATTTGTTTGGATGAGTAGATTGTAATTAACATTTAAAATTGGGTTTGTATCACGCTGCAAATATCAGATATGTCACTTGCCGCCAGAGGAGGCATAACTACGAGAGAGAGAAACAGAGTGACACAGAAAGAAAGAAAGAAAGAAAAGAGATGCAGACTAACTGCCAGTAGGGAGGATTCATGACTTGTTCAGAGTGGAGTGTTGAGAGAGAGGAATGGAGCAGGGACAGATGGAAAGACACAGCGCTCTCTGCCAAATCCTCTCTCATTCTGTCTGTCCAAATATCCATACCCATCCTCATCTCTTCCCCCTCCCTGCCTCCTCTAGTCACAGCTCACTCCGACACTGCTGCACTCATCCATCCACTCATTATGCATCCATCCATCCATCATCTATTCAGCCGCCATCCGTCTCTCACACATTTCGGGCCGAGTAACACAATTGTGAACAGGCAGACCCACATCACACATGCATCTCTCACCATATTTCTTCATTTGTATCTCCGTACAGTGTGTGTGTGTGTGTGTGTGTGTGTGTGTGTGTGTGTGTGTGCGCGCGCGCTCTGCAGTACCTGTGTGTAGGCCTGGTTGTATTGGCTGTAGTCAGTGGAGGTATCAGTGGTGTATGGAGCTGTGGTTGTAGCTGCCGCGCTGTGGGAGAAGGAGGCGGAGCCCTGGGAGACGACGGGAGCAACCGAGGTGCCGTACACCCCGGAGCCGGGCTGTCCTCCCTGGGCTTTACTCCCCACTGACCCTGAACAACAGGGGAGGGAACCATGGAGGAGGCTCAGCGAGATAGGTAACATTGTGGGTAATCGCACTAATATGGGCATTAAGATCGCAAAACATATCAAAGGAATACTCAAACAGTCGTGCCCCTGAAACAGCTGTATTGTGTGTGTAGATTAACAACAGTTCCTGGAGCATGATCCCCTTCTCCAACGCTGACCTGTATCTTCAGTATGTACCAGACTATCCGCGCTCAGCATGTGGGAGAGCTTCAGAGGTATGAAGAGGTGGCAGTGTGACACAGCAACAGTGTATTTAGGATACTGAACATACAGACCAACATGGGATGAGTGATTCTGCTCCAGGAGGGAAGACTTCAACATTTTGGGAAAATACGCTAATTGGCTTTCTTCAGAGAGTTGGAGACTGATACCACTCTCAAAAAAAACAAACAAACACACACAACACAGAGGAATCGATATGCTTTTGCCAAAGCTAAGCTGATTGCACATACAATAGGATAAGATAACAACGTGTTTGCTTTCGTTTGTTGTGTGTTTGAGTGCTCACCTTGCAGAACCACCCCTGGCATTACACTGGCCAGGTTCAGGTAAGGATTGGAGGGCAGTCTGACTTCTTTAGGAGGATCGCCCAACAGAGAGCTCTGACCACTGCTTACCTAAAGAGAGAGAAGCAGATTCATATGGTATTATTCGCCGTATCAGTACGACAGTAGCAAAACAGACTTCAGTCTGTAAGTTTTCTGGTGTTTTTTTTTTGGGGGGGGGGGGGGGGGGGTAATTACTGTGGCCTGTGCTGCCAGCTAAGTGAATTCACTGCTACCACACCAACCTCGACAAATGTTTTTTAATGTCGCAAAGATTCTGATGAAGTGCTGAAGAGCTGGCAAGGCTGTGCTAACCTGGGAGGATTGTACTCTCGGTTAATCACACTTTCCCTCTATTAAAGAGACTTTAGAGAAGACAGCGCTGGGACTGGAAGCAGTTCCCCTAAGAACTTCAGCGCTGTGATTATCTCTGTACACTGACTTATTATGGATGATGATGTTAGAATAGCAGGGCTTTATTTAAACCAGGCCTAGTCAAAGACATGTAGAGGAGCACAAAAGTAGACAGGTATTCAGCGTGTACAGGAAGGCATACAGGTGAGCGGGCAGGTAGGCATGGGGCAGGTAGACGGGCTGACAGGGCAGAAGAGAGACGGCTGGGCAGGCAGAAAAAAATGTCATAAAACAATGGCCATCGTAACTGACCGCACACTAAACCCCTCCATCATCCAATCGTATGGAAAACAGTGACAATCTGCAGAGTTTGGAAGGTGGTGCCTTTCTACAACCAAAGACACAGGAAAGTGGCAGGAATGGATGAAACAGTGTTAGTGTTTGTCTGCTTTAATGTATACGCTAACTCCCGACAGTGATTCTAATAGTTACTTCCAGGGCCAAGGAGCACATCATTACCTAAAGACATCAGAATCAGAATCAGAATCAGAAATACTTTATTGATCCCCGGGGGGGAAATTGTACAGTACCGGTGCTCCCATTCAAGAGTAGAAAGTAGCATAAATTTAGAGCTAAAGTATGTACAAAATATAAAAATAAGAAATAGAAAATAAAAATATACACATTTACGTAAGTGAAAAATAAAATAAAAATAAATAAATAAATAAAATAACAGTAAAAAAAATATATACAATAACAATGTATATGTATATATATATATGTATGTATTGCACTGGAACATTTAAAGAATAAATAATGAAGTAGTATATGAACAGGTGAAGTAGGTCCAGATTTCCAGTCTGTTTCTTCTGAGTGTCTGACACTCAGAGGGAGGAGTTGAACAGTCTGATGGCCACAGGCAGGAATGATTTCCTGTGTCGCTCTGTCGTACATTTGGGAGGAATGAGTCTCCCACTGAAGGTGCTCTTGTGCCTGACCAGTACATCATGGAGAGGATGTGAGACATTGTCCAAGATGACCCGCAGCTTGGACAGCATCCTCCTCTCTGACACCACCCTCTCTGACATACATATATGGAAGTAAGTTGGATTCTCCTTTTAAAACAAGTCCACTGAAGTCAAACTCATGAAACGAGTGTTGGCTTAATTAGCTAGCTAGCTACAGCCGAAAGTGCAAGAACGCAGAGCTTGACAGGTGTAGCAACAGTAACTAAGGGGGGGCGGGGCTTAGCCATCAGTTCATTTCCAAGTCTTCCTTGAATATTTTAAATTGAAAATGTTTTTTCAACAGAGAAAAGCAGAGAGATCCAGAGACAGATAATGACACATGGAGAGTGGGGTTATACAGCACAGTGGTGTGTATTTGCTGTGTGTGTGTGTGTGTGTGTGTGTGTGTGTGTGTGTGTGTGTGTGTGTGGATTTGCGTTCGCTGTGCTCACCATGCTAGACATGGGGCAGCCATCTGAGCTGTTGTGCTGGCCTGTTGACGTATAAACTCCTCCAGGAGGGATCGGTGGAGGCGGGCCAAGGCCTGAGTTACTTATACCCAAGGAATAGCTCTGTCCCTGCGGATGGGCGCTCACCATGGTCCCAGGAGGTGCCGGCTGCCTGTCACAGGAGGTGGAGGAGGAGGAGGAGGAAGCACAAGGGTTTGTGGAGATAGAATGGGTGCTGTTTTGCTCTCCCCCTCCAGCTCGACCCTGGAGGTATGGCATCACACCTGCTGCTGATACCACTACTGTGGCATTGTGGGTAGATGACGGTACTGACTCCTGGCCCAACTCTAGAGGAGAGGAAGGAAAGAGAAGGGGAGAAGAAGACAGAGAAGGGAAAGGAAGGGAAGGAGGAGAAAGGAAACAAGAAGGAAAGAAAAGGAGAAAAAACACAGGAAAGTTAAGGAAAGGCATAAAAAAGGTAAGGACAGAGAAGGAAAGGAAAGCAAAATATGGGAAAGACATAAAATACAACAGAGGAAAAGGGGAGGGAAGGGAAGGAAGGAGAAGCACGGAAATTAAAAGGAAGGGAAAAGAAAGCAAAAGGATGTCAAAGGAAAGGAAAGAAAAATGGAGGAAAGACAGCACCGAGGAACAATGTAAAGGAAAGGAAATTAAGTGAAGGGAGATGAGAGCAAGGAGAGGAGAGATGCCAGATAAACACGAGAAATGGCTTCTACTGATGACCATCAGCGTCTCTGTCTCCTCTGGACAGAGTGGAATCACTCAGACGGATGGAAACTGAGAGCTCGGCCCGAGCATCTCTCTCCAGAGCCAGCTGTAATATTTGAGAATGGGTTTCCTGCTCATACATCATCACTTATCATGTTTATTTACAGCCCGGCACTTTGCTCCACACTCCACACATTACATATACACAAGCACAACGAAGAAAACACAGACATAGAAGCATGCGCGCACACTCACACACAGAGTCACACTTATTATATATCCAATATTGCTGTGACAAATGGCCTCCACAGCACAATAAGAGAATCAGCTCTAACAAGCCTTAAGCTAACAATCCCAGCAGACACATGCACTGATAAAAGCCTCACATTACACACACAAAATTGCAAACTCATGCGCACACACACATAAATACATCAGCACACTTACACACAACTGCGTGTGTTTTCTGCACACACAGTCTGTGATACGTAATTTCCATTTAAAACAACACAGCTTTTCTCAGCTGGAGATTTGAATTGGAAATGCTCTGCAGTTTCCTGGGTGTGTTGTACAATAACGTACGACTGTGAGACATTCAGGGATCTGCACAGAGGCAACTCTGACACTAACATACCCTAACATATTATGATTGAGGGTTATTGAGGTTTTTTTGTTTTTTTTACACCAGTTACTGTTCAAAAATACTCCAGCTGTTTCGTCCCCCCCCCCCCCCCCACACCCACTTTCAGAATAAGTCCTTTTTTTTATTTTTAAGACATACCTGAGAAAACTGAGGCATATGTATTCTGCACTGCTTGAAACAGGCGGTCTCAGTTTGGGTTTATGTACGCTTATTTTTAAAAGCAGAATTTTGGCTTGAGGTCGGATGTGCTCATCTTAACAGCCTTAACAGGATATTGGCCGTGAGTTGAGGCACATTCAACAACAAGGCTGTCAAGATTTAACCACGAGGGTAAACCTAAGAGGTAAACGTTCTGGGGTTTTTTGGCGGAGGTGAGAGGGTTACTTGCTTTTATTCCCCCTGCTTTGCTTTGACATTGACAAAAAGCAGTCCTCATTTATGTGCTATGCCCATGTTTGGTGAAAACAGTGTACGCCCTGCTAACTGTCACAAGGCTAACTGTCGAAATGGTGTTGATATTTTTCAAGATCTTATTTGAAATCGTTTTTTAACATCAGTAAATCATGACTACATTCATTTTGAGAAAATAAAGAAAAAGTAGGACCATCACTGAGAAGCTGCACAGCCACTACCAGCCTTGATCTGACATCACTGCATGTGCCACTTTACAAGAAGTCATGCGAGATTGTTTGACTGCATAAAACAGACACAGGGGGCTGATACGTACTGTAGGTCTCAATATGGTCTCATTAGTTTGCAGTAATTACACCGAGTCATTTGACGAGGCCATACTGTGATACTCTGCCCTGCTCACCTGTAGGAGAGTCTCCCAGGAGGCCTTTCCCCAGCGGCACAAGGCCTGGAGGCCGCAGAGACAAAGCTTTCTGCATCAGCAGCCTGGACGGGTCCCCGAGCAGACTGGAGACCTGAGAGGAGGAGGAGGAGGAGGACATAGAAGAGCATTATGTAAAGACAGAAGGAAGACACAGTGAAGGGAGAACGTGGGGAGAGAATGGCGATAAGGGAGAAGATGGCGGAAAACAGTGGAAAAGAATGAGCCAAGCAAATACACATTATAAAAAGTGGCGGAGGGTCAAAAAAGAGAGAAAGAAAAAATATACACAGCATTTTCCTTCTCTGGGTTCTGAATTGTCATCTTACAGTTTCTAAAACAGCATCAGACATTCCAAACATCAGTCACTGTGACTTTTAACTTTCACTTCAGCAATTAAAGGAAACAGCAGAGACATTTCTAAAATATGCAAATCAAAATGAGATTTCAACACCTCGAAGTTGCCTTTTGAACAGAAAAGAGGCAATTAGGTTGCCTGAGTTTGGGGCTGTTTGGTTTCATTATGCATCAAGTGCTGAAGATGAAAATATACGGGCTCATATGCACATGCCCACAACTATGTTTAACCCTCACCCTCACCTATGCAAATTATAAATCTCACACACACACACACACACACACACACGTGTGTCTTACGCTGCTGATGCGCTTGTCTTTGATGTGTAGAAGCTGCTGCTGTGCGAGCTGCATATGCAAGAGGTTCTGGAGGACTAGTCCATTCCCAAGCATAGCACTCTGTGAAGTGAAGGAAAACAGACATTATTGCAACAAACACATCCACACACACACAGACACGCTGAAATATCCCACGCAGATGTTGATGTTATTGTGACCTGGTGTGCTTTTCCCAGTGTGAGCAGAGCTGTGGTGAGAGGAGGTCTGAGGAAGGGCAGGCTGGCGTGACGCCCGTACTTCCCTAAAAACACAGCCGAGCAACAAATAAAAACATCAATCAGTGCTTTTTCTTTGTGACTTTCTTTTATGAGGTCTGTTTCCACTAATGCATTCATCAATCATCTTCTCAACAGGCATACACAGGCAGGATTATTAGTCAGACAGCCAATCCATCAGTCACTTACAGCACATTTCAAACAATCACGCAGCCTTGCTTTATAACAAGCACAAGTAAAGCAATATTGGGATATTATGTTAGCACAAAGCACATTACCTCCTTCAAAACGAACTTTTTCCAAGTTTAAATTACATTTTGATGCTGCAGACAGTTACGAAGAAGCTCGAACAAAAAAAAATCAATTGAGAAAAGAAAAGCAGTAAAATGCAAAATGTAAACTCTGTCGATGGTACTGACAGTTTCCTCAGAAACAACACAACTAACTTCAACAGCTCACTGATGTTTTTCTCAATTCAGAAAGTGTTTGTGTCTGACTTGTGTTGCTCACACGTCACTAAATTTACTGTTGGGGCTGACTCTTCTGTATTTTACTCTTTTGACTTTTACTCTTCAGGATCAAAGTAAAAAAGTAAAAGTACTCATTATGCAGAATGGCCCATTTCAGAATCATATATATTATAGCATTATAATTATTGATGCATTAATGTGTAGCTGCGTCACTTTAACGTTGCAGCTGGTGAAGGTGGGGCTAATTTTTATTACTTTGTATACTGAAAACTTAAAAATATTTCCTTCCGAATTGTAGTAGAAGTATAAAGTTTAGAGCAGTTATTTTCCACCGCTGACTTTCTACAGGCATTTAATGTTTTGTGCTTCGACAATAACAGTTTTACAGTTAATCTACACTTTTTTGAATCCAGTTTTCTTGTTACTCATTTATAAAAACACCTTTGCTCTAACTCTTGTTTATTGTATCTCATCATTTTCTTCATTTGTCGTCACTATTGCTGAACTTGTTGTCCAATAACATTCCCTGCTTCACGTACAAACCTCAAAGGCCAGCTGCTGCCTTTAACTTTCATTGGCGGCGCGTTGAGCTCGGCCGCGCGGCTGTGATAAGGACAGCCTGGTTGGTGAGAAATGTAATGAAATGGTTCCAGCTGTGCGTGTTTGTGCACCAGTAATTGTTGTCTTTTCTTGCACGTAATGAGTAAACAGCAGTTCCCTTCTGCTGTTCACGCTGATCAAGTCTGGCGGAAAGAAGAAGCATCGCCAAGTGTTGGTTTGTTACTATTTCTTTGTAGTGCTGAATAATTTGAATTGAACCGATGTTGAAAAGGAGCAGTTACGTTGTATTTTTCCCATCAGTGGACATATATCAATCCTCTTGCTTACCTAATCACCATGGCAACAACAAGAGGTCAATTTGTGTTGACAAGCATTTATTCATTCCGACTAATATGGTTTGTTGTTTTTAAGCTACAGTGGTTTATTCAATGGGAAAACCGTGTATAGATCTCCAAAATTTTGGTGGGTTTGCCCACATTCACACGCATTTTCCCTGTTCGGGATTCATATCAGCAGAATTGGTCACAGGGCGTCTCGCTGGCCTTCGGGCAAGTGCCACCCTACAGCTACACACATACAGTACACACTCCCTTTCTTCGGCTTTTGTGTGCGTGTGTCTTACTTCTCTGTATCACAAGGTCTCCTCATAATAAATGTAAGCGTCAATGCTAATGGTAGCTTCCACCAGATTAGGTAGAGAAAGTTTAACATTTAATCAAGGTCCTAATTTTAGACTTTAATTGTGCGTGCACTTCTTTAAGAGAGCTCCCCCACCTCCCCCATCTTCTGTCCTTCCTGTTCTCATTTGTTCCGCTAATGTCACACGATTTCATTTTAATACCTGATTAGCCATTCATCAAATAATGAAGCCGTTGAAGAGGTGATTACAGTATATAGGAGGGCCTAACAGAGGGGCAGACTCGTACAGTGGATCTTTGATAATCATCCAAGCCCCTCAGGAGGGGAATGACTACTCAAAAGGACGAGTTCAGGATGCTGATTTGCTTTAAAAGATTATTCAAAATGTGCAGCGCACATGCAAATTATATATATATATATTAGATATAATATACCATTTTCAAGTTGAAAGTTTTTAGCTGCGTGTTTCTAAAGGGAACTACAGGCAAGACAATTTATGAATACTAAAAAAGCATTTTAAGAGACGCCCCCATTTAAAAAAGTCTAATCACAGAAACTGGTGAAAGCTAAAGATTATGATGTTGAGAAGATTGAAAACAATCTGGCGCTTAAATCAATTTACTTGAATTCAGCAATTATAACGCTGTGTTTGGTTCACAAATTCAACACGAGGCGTTTTAAATTTGCTACCGCTCTGATTTGTGCCTCTGTCTGGCTCCTTTTCCATAGCAACAGAGGCCGAGGCTCATGGGTAATGTGGTATTTAGACCTGTCCGCCATTCCAAAGTGAAGGTCATAACATAAACCTATAGGATCGCAGCATTATCCAGAGTCCTGTGTGTCTGAAGTAACATTAGAACATGAGAGCATTATTTTTTATTTATTTTCTGACAATCACACTGCTGTCATTTCAGTGTACAGGCAGCTATCTGCTCTCCAAACCTTTAACTTGATGTGTGACGTCTCCTGCTGTGCCAGTCATTCTCTATCAACTCTCCTCTCCAGTGCACTCCCATCCATTTCAGCTCTTGATACAGTATGTTAGGGCCACCTATGAGACTACCACTTTTTCCAGCACAAGGTTGATGTACACTACTAGCCGAAGGTGTTGTACACAACATGATATATTGATGATGAAAGCCATGATGTATAACTCAGTGGGCTAAAAGAAATATTACAAATTCAGACTGCGTTAAAATCACGTATGTGTATCATAACTTCTGGGGTTTTAGGACTCGAAACCAAATGAAAAGCTGATCCATGCTTCATGCAGCAGCACATTTACAGTCGTACCTCCTCTTTTCCCAGTGTGGTACGGTCTCATGAGGATCTGTAGGGCAGCAGGATTGGTCATGCTGGTCAACAGCTGGGCCAGGTTGGGTTCTGGTAGCAGACCTTTCCTATTACTCAGAATCTGGAGAACAACAAAATACACACAAGTTAGAGGAAGAAAAGTGAGACTGTGTGTGTGTGTGTGTGTGTGTGTGTGTGTGTACAGTATGTGTTTTGATCTCGTCATTAGGAGTCCCTGATGGCTGTGGTAATCATTACACTAGTTTACATCATTGGGAAATGTCTGCAATGTCAGCAGCGGGGAGTCAATCTGGGAGACAAAAGAAAATAAGCAAGAGAGAGAGAGAGAGAGAGAGAGAGAGAGAGAGAGAGAGAGAGAGAGAGAGAGAGAGAGAGAGAGAGAGAGAGAGAGAGAGAGAGAGAGAGAGAGAGAGAGAGAGAGAGAGCTGTTAGAGAAACAGAAAAGGAGCAGGAGGGGGAAAGAGACAAAAAAATCTGCTGCAATATTGCCATCAGGCTGAGGTGTGAATACAATTTTTTTTAAAAAATCACACTGCGAGTAAAAGCACGAACAAGACAATCTTGTGAGGATCTTGCACACAACAGTTTAATGTACAAACCAATCACAAGAGGAAAGCAAGTGACACTTTGAAGCCCCTGAAAACATGGTTTCAAACCATTTCTCAAAAAACTGTACATTTGTTACCAAATTCGCAACAATCAAAGTTAAGTTGAGAAAAAACAACATTGTTAAGTATCATTTATTAGGAGTGTAACACTAATCTACTTAATAAGGACTGTGTGTGTGTGTGGTTTGATCCCATTTCATTGACAGTGGTCTGGCAACAGAGGCAAACAAGCCAACAACTGTCCTGTCCTTTTGATTCAAATACTGCTGAATCCCACTTCCACACACTTCAGACCAATGAGAAGAGCTCAGAAAAACCACAAAATACTGAAGTATCTCGTCATAAAACGGTTTGAACTTTGGCATAATATTGTGTGCTTATGGAGAATGTCATGGTTCATAATATAAAGAGGCTCACAGAGATTTTGAAAGCTACATAACGAGGACCTTTCCGTAAAAAAAACAACCAAAACACATTTTATAAGAGATGAACCCAAAAATGTTACAGATTCCATACTTGAACGGGGATACAGACTCTCTTCCAAGATGCCGTTTGAAATTGATCTCTGTGATCAAGGCGCAGCACTGTCAGCTTTGATCGTGTCTCTTGTGATTGACTTGCATACTGTGGAAGAATGTTGTAGTCTTGCAAAGCTACCGTTTTTATTGCATTTCTTAAAGATTATTCTTCACCTTTATTACAACAGTCTTAAGCAGGTCTTAATCATTCATCTACCAGGTGTTTAAAATGTTACTGGGTCCTACTGTAAGTAGAAAGAGGAAATACGTGTCTGTACAACTGCTGCAATAGATATTAACTTGTGTTTTCAGCTTGCAGCAACCTGTAACCTGACAGTATGTGTCTATTTAGCACTGCTCGCTTACTTGTGTTGCGCCAGTTTTAGTTACTTTGTGCATTTAATGTGTCCCACAGTGTTGCTGCAGCTGCATGTTCCATTTAATTCTTTTCTGAGCACACATGCAAGGCCAGTTTTACTCTTTGTGCGCGTCCCCCGTTAATAGCAAAGCTTACGTTTCATTTGAAATGAGCTGGATTTCCTGGAACTAAACGGATCTCCGCTGACTCGCTTTTAATCGAAACACATAGTGTAAGGCACGTTCCCAAATAAGAATTCAATCACCCATTACGCTGCGAAATGTAATTCAACGGACTCAAATGAAATCCTATCGAATTAGACCGCGTCCGATCGAATGGAGCAGCCCTTGCTCTGGTAGATTCTCCTCAGCACTGACAGTGTGCCGGCAGTACTCGCTGGCTGGCCCAAAGACACGGCTATTTAAAACAACATTAGCAGGATGGTGATATTTCCTCCTCGTCTGCCCCTGAGCTACAGCATGACTTCAGCTCAAGTCAACCTTGTTTCCTCCCTGTCACATCCTGAAGAGAGAGCATTACTGACGGGGATGGAGTGGGTCTGACTCCAGCCTGTCAGCAAGAGAGGAAGAGGAGAGAGTCTGGTGCACACATACAGTATGTGTATTTGTGTGTTACAGCAAGGAAAGCTGGCCTGTGTGTGTGTGTGTGTGTGTGTGTGTGTGTGTGTGTGTGTGTGTGTGTGTGTGTGCCGGTGATGAACAAGGCCAGTCATAGCTGACAGCGTCTTTCAAGGCAAGAGAGAGAGAGAGAGAAGGAGGAGGACGGCAGGAGGAGGAGGAGGAGGAAAGCTCTCTCTCCTTTCTTTTCTTTCTGTTGGGGAAAAATGTCATCATGCATCAGTCTGTTTGGCTACTGGCACAAAATCCAGCCACACACCCACGCACTGACACACACGCCAGGGAGGTAAGGAAGCCGCGAAGAAGGGAAGGCGAGAAGTAACGCGCAAGGAGAGAGATGGAGGGAGAAGAAAGGAGGAGGGAGGAGGAGGCCATCTGGTCCTCAGCGTTCACACTCATATTCACTGACTGGAGGAACAAGGCCTCAGAGGAGATCTGGAGCCAGGAGAAGGTCTTGATCTCTTTCTGAAGGTCTGATGTTTCTTTTACCAGCTGCTCACATTCACTGCAATAATCTTAAAACGGAGACTCGGGGTGCTAATGCAACCTTGCAGTCCTCACAGGCTCAAACGTTTTCTCTCTCTCTCTCTCTTCCTTGTCCTTCCCTTTTCTGGTCTCTTTCTCTCGGCCAGTCCAGTGTGTTCTTACCTTCCTTCCATCCTCACGTCTGCCTCCTCTTCCTCAGCTAATTCATTCACAAACACATTTTCTCTCAGTGTCTTTCCACCCTCTTCGTTGCAATTCAGACTAACTGTGATTGTCGCTGCTCTGCTTTTCAACCTGTCATTTTCGAACCCTCCATCTCAAGGCCGCGAGCGCTTTACTTGCACCTGATCTTTCTTGTTCTGTAACAGCTGCGAGTACAGCTGTCAGACATGTACGCATGTCAAACGTGGCAGTTTGAAATTTAAGATTGATTTTGACTTTTAATTGTAGCCCTCCATAAGCTCAATTAGTGTAACCTGAAATACTTATCACCAAACGAGCACGCTGTCATGGTTGTCCATGGCCTATGGGTAGCTCATAATGAACCATAAACCTGCAATTCATGTGAAAATACAATAACAGGAGCAACATTGTTGTATTTTGAGCCTGTAGGCTGTTCAAGGGAAAATATGCAAAACACAAATTACTACTGACATTATTGGAGTTTACTGGTAAAGCCATATTAGAAGAACTCAAACAAGAATCTACTAAATCCACATTTTACTGTATTGGCTATTGATAACAAGACCCCACTTTCACAATATATACATACAATAAATCTATCAAAATAATGTATAAAAATGTGAAATAATTCACAGTTTCATAAAACATTGTGTTAATTGAGTGTAGCATGACAAACTGCAGTCTATTGGGGGGTTTTATGGTTTGTTTTTTTCTGCCTTTTTACATTTTAACATCTACCCAGAGAACCAGCATTTATCAGTTGATTGGTGTATTAACAACCATCATCAACACTCGTCTAACCGGCTGGTGAAGAGAGTGTTCATTCAGCTAACTACTAGTTTCCCTCGCAACTACCACTACCCTCCTCTACAGAGACACTCAGAGACAAAGCGACTATGAGTCATGGAGAGACACAGAGCAAGAAAGACAGACAGAAGTGTGTGAATGCATTCAAGACATTGAAGTTCTTGTCCTCAAATGTAAGACAAACCTACTTTTTAAATGCAATTTCCATTATCCAATATTTTTGGTCAGTATGGCAGTATTCTTAAACCATTCACCACATCGTCCGTCTCTCACTCCCTTTCACACACACACACACACACACACACACACACACACACACACACACAGCATTGAGACTCAGCGTGAAATGTTTACCCTTTTTTGTCTAGATTTTGTACCTGTGAATATATAAATGTGAAATTACATATATAAATCCATGTACCCATGGAAACTAGCAAGTACTTTTCCTTTTCCACAACTGATTGGAACTCTGACTTGCATTGACATCATGTGTGTGTAAGTCTGCTGGTGTGTATCCATTTGAATGTCATTTGAATGTGTGTGTACGAGTGTCACACTGGGTGTGAGTTGGGTGTGAGTTGGGTGTATTTCAGGCAGCAGGAGACAGTGGAGGAGCCCAATCAGTCTATAGAACTATAATTATCATGTCAGTGCCTCTCTGCTACCACAGTACAGTGTAGGAGGGATACCACAGCTACAAAGACTATTTCAGCCAGCGAGAGTTCACGCATGTGCACCACGTCAAACGTCAGTGTATATGAACGCTGGATGAGCAGTTACCAGTTGGGACTGGCTTCACAGTGAGATGTGGCTGCGAGCATGTCTGCTTGTTTGTGTGTTTACATGTGAGTCTGGGAAGTCCGATGTGTTGGTGAAACAGTGTGAGGACTTCGAGATTTGAGGAAATCCAGTTTTTACGGAGAAGATTCTTTTTTTTTTCTCCCCCAAAGTCATCCCTGTCAAAACAGACATGTGTTTGCATGTTTTTACTCACACTTCTGTCTGAGGTGGAGCTGGATTTACCAAAGTCAGATACTGCTTTCACTGTTATTTTGCTAACACTGCAGCACGTGCACTGTATGCAACAGCTCCATGCGAGGCTATTCAGCATATAATAAGCTCTTCGCGCAAAGGCAGTGAAGTCTGCAAGCTTGTTAAGCCTGTGTGCTGCTACGCTCACCCATAACAAACTGTACTCAAAGCAACACACAGTATATCCAACGCACCCCCTGTAATTGGATGAAGTGATGCTGCCCTGCTCTTGTGTTCCTGTTTTGCTCTGCCATACATGCCAGATGCTACACTGCTCACCAGAAAATGCTGCTATAATTGCAACACTCACTTCGGTTCACACAGTATTTCATGAGCCCCGCCTCCAGCCCACCAGCACCACCCCCCTGTTGGCTCTACGCCTAAAGACCCCCTGTCAGGGAGGTCTGCTGTGTGGAGTGACGGGTTTAGTGCCGAGAAGCCAAATATAAAGCATAAATATAATGCATTCACATAATAATCCGTTCCGTGGCTGACTGAACTACTCTGCACTTTATAGGATTAAACCTCTGACCAGAGGGCAGCAGTTTGTCCTGGTTGTTCAGTGGGTTGGAGCCATCATGTGTGATTTGCTTGACCTTGCTGACGGCTGACGGTTCTATGGGCGGAAACTATTATTTGGCACGCATTACGACAGACCTTATTCGCTTTGTTACATTTTTTACATGTTTTTTTTACTCATTCTTTGGGAAATTAGACACTGAAAAATACCATCAACAGCATCAGAAGGTTGTTCCTTTTTGTGTTATAAGTCATCTTCACAAAACATTAGCAATGGGGAGATCCCACTGGAGGACATATTTGCAGTCCAACATGTAGATTTGGTGCCTGATGATTCCGTAGATTGATGATGAAGTAACCTGATGTCCTCTAAGATCACAATTTGTGGATTAGCACATCGGTCTTTGACGACTGAACTGGGACTGTTGGCACGGCCTGTTTGGAACATTTCATTGTGGGTATAATGCAGTATGTGTGGGTATGCGCCTTTAATATGATGGTTTGTGCCGCTCTTGCGAGCACCATACTCACCATACCCTGGGCGGCGATGAGTGCAGCCAGGGTGCTTCTCCCTGAGGTTCCGGGGGAGCAGAGGGACAGACGGACCTCCTGTCCTCCCACCAGTGTTCGGTCCATCTCTATCAGCACAGCCTCTGCCTGCTCTGCGCTCTCATACTCCACCACGCCGAAGCCTCGGACTGGGCTACCCTCATCCTGTGCAAGCTGGAAGAATAAGGATATAGCTTTTTTAATTTTTGAAATTCAAACATTTGTGCTTCAGGGCAAGAAAGACTTCACTTATTGACCATTTTATTTAACCATGAGGATTATTTATGCTTCTGCAGCAGCTTTGCTCCAAGAAAAGTTGAATTAAACCTGCACTGTTTCATGGCTTCATTTTCTTTACCTCTGCGAGATCTGTAGTTTGATGTGTGTTACTGGGGCACAGAATAATCTTATTATTACTTCATTATGTAACCCAAAGTTATGCACACAAGGCACTTCCTTTTGTCACTTACTCCCCTGCTCAAGTGTCTGGTTAAAATCATAGGACGTTGGTTGCCTCCTCTTATTTGTGAGCTGCTCCTGTTAGTTCACAGGAAATACTACTTCAAGGTTCACGGTTCATTCGTTTGTCATTTTACCACATACGGTTGTACAATGAAATTAAAGTTGTAGCCCACTTCACGCTACACACACAGAACATATATACAAAGATTTAAAATGAACTATTATTACTTAATAGACCTTCACTAAAATGTGGCATACTTGGGTTATTCCAGCATCCCTCATACCAGCATGTTACCCCTCTTTTGATCACGTTGAAGAACTCCTGACAGCAGAAAGGTCCTGGGTTTGAATCTGCCATTTCTGTGAGGAGTATTCATGTTTTCCTGCTGGGCTTTTGGTTGCCTCACATACTCCAAGAACATGTAGGTTAAGTGAACTGGAGTCTCTAAAGTGTCCTCAGGAGTGAACTTGTTGTGTGTCAGTCCAGTGAAAAGCTGGTGATCTGTCCAGTGTGCAGGATAGCTAGCTCCCTGCAACGCAACCCTGACCAGGATAGGCATGTACAGGTAATGGATGGATGGATGGCAGTGGTGGAAAGTAACTAAGTCCATTTACACATTAAAATGTTTGATAAGTGTATTACACACAATGCCTTGCTACAGGTTAAACCAGGGGCTCCCAACCGTTATGGCTTGTGTACAAAAAAGTTATACAAATGTGTGTTAGAACTTTGTTTTTTCATTCTTTCTACTCCCATTAATCATCTGACAAACCATCAGATTTATCTGGTGACCCTTTGGAGGGGCCCGATCCCCAGATTGGGAACCACTGGGCTACAGTACAGTACATTTACTTTTGATACTTTAAGTACACTTCAGTACTTTTACTTAAGTAGGATTTTGAATGAAGTACAATGTTGAACTGGTACTTTCACTGCAGTAAAAGATCTGTGTACTTCTTCCACCACCGCTCACTGGAGATGTTCATATTCAACAGCATGTGGGCCAATTGAAACCTGTAACCACTGTGGCTGTTTACAGCAACACCAATGATGCTAACTAACTAATACACCACCAAAGGCATTATCACCAAGAGCTGTTTTAATGGAGTGAATGTGCTTTAGAGTGGCTTTTTTCTTCAATATGCAAGAGGAAATGTACTCACTGATAATTGTAATCATCTAATATAAGCTGCATGCTGTTTAATAGAAGCCCTCTTTTTTTCCCTCACCAGAGAGGGCAAAATGCCTGGAAACATTACTTTAATTTATTCTATCTTTTAATAAATCACCGGGGCAGGCAAAGAAGGCCCCTGCAAACAGTCTCTTTTCTATTTCTGCATCAAGTTCATGGCTCTATCTAGGAATAGTAAAACCATTTATCCAGAAAGCTGACTGGAAGGGCACTTCACACATTTGGATTCAACGGCCCAAAAACGCAATCTCCTCCAGAGCAAGATATTTATGCAGTCGAAGTTACCATGGTGACGTGCTCCGCTCAAAAGCTAGTGACCGGCGTGAGACTGCAAAGCCAGCAACAAGTCCAAAGTTGCTAGCTCATTGCTAATTCAGTCATATTAAGCTCACAAATTAAAAAAAAAAAAAAAAAATCATCAAATTCATGCAAGCACGCCAACAAGAACTTACAAGGAGGATCAAAGTTAGAAATGTAACTTTGAACAAGAACCTATACACTTCCTCTTTCAAGTGTGTGTATATTTCTGTGTGTGTGACAAGGCAGTAACTGTGTGTTGCAGTGGAGGTAAAAGAGCTCGTCTCAGCTTCTTTTGTCAAAAAGGATAGATAAAAAAATGACATGATGTAAGAGATGCATCCTCTTCCTGCATTGCTCCAGGGAGTGACCACACGCACATAAACACACACACACACACGCACATACACACAACCAACGGCAAGTGTCCGTATGTGTGTAAAAGCAACCAAAATGGCGGCTGATCTAAACCAAGTAATCTCCTGCTACCAATTTAAAGGCTGCATCCAGTGAAACGCCTGGTCTTTTCAAACATGGACAGTTGACGGAACAATGTTGTGTCACATTTTCTTTACGGCTGCTGGTCAATAAAGGGATCTCTGCCGGCCAACAGTACTGCTGACCAGTAACATTACATCCGAAGGCGATAGACTTTTCTGTCAAGAGGGTTCAGTCATTTCCAGTGTGTGAGGAGCAGCTAAATAATGCAGGCAGGCTAATAGCTTTAAGCTAATGGATGATATTGGATAATGACAATGGCTAAAAGCTAATGGCTGATGGTTAAAACACACCACTTGACTTATTGTCGGCTGTGGCTGAATTCAATCAAAATACTGAAAAGATACACGAGTGTTTGATTTATCTTTCCGTTCAAAAGAATGTGTCCACTGTGAGAGACTGTTTCTGGTGCACGGATCAAAAGCATCTGAGCCGCTTTAAATGTATCCATGTCATACTTCCATATGTTTTCTTGTAGATTAATATTGAAGTGGCTAATTCAGTTGGAGACACTGAGCATTCAGAGTCAATTCAAAGCTGAATTTGTGTGCACCTTTTCTGCTCTTGAGGTTCGTTTCGCTTGTTTCTATTGTAGTCAAAGTACGCGCGGTCTGAAAAGTGATTGCCATTGTTCTCAAAATGTCTACTGTGGAAAGGGCCTATTCTGCCAAGTATGAATGCGCCTTACAAGTTCCAGACCAGACTGTGACTTTAGTGCTCTGCTCTGAAATAAGGTGACGCTCCATAAGCACAACAGGGAGGGTTCATAATATTTATTCAAGCTTTTAATGTGCTAACGTAAAGCAAAACATTAAAGAGGTTTATAGCAACACATACAGATAGGATGGTCCATGTTTTGTCCCTTTCCCCAATGCGTCTGATGTGGATGCTTCATAAGTAGACGAGGGCTAAGACTAACGATTATTTTTAATACAGATAGAATAATCTGCCAATTATTTTCCTGAGTAATCGTTTGTTCTATGAAATGTCAGAAAATAGTTTCTCAAAGGCCATGGTAATGTCGTCAAATAGCGTGTTTTGTCCAACCAACAGCCTTAAATCCAAAGATATTCATTTTATAATCAAAGAAGACCAAGAAAAGCACCAAATATTCACATTTGAGAAGCTTGTACCAAACAATTGTTGGTGTTTTTGCGTTTTTAAGAAACGTAAATGAATCAGTTATCAATATTCTGGCCTACTAATTCAATATTAAATGTCAATAGCATTTACAAGAAGGCCCAATATAGTTTCAGAGGATTTGTGATTGCAATTAAATATATAAAACTATCATATCATCACACTTATTAAATATAATCACATCAGACATTACGTATTATAAAAATTGACAGAATACGTATCAGTGGGAGAGAAATGTATTTGTGCTTTCTCAGCCTGAGCGCTGACGCCTGTTTCCATCAGCGCTCAGTCAAGTGGTCCTCCACTTTCTCCCTCCTTCCATCCCTCCTCTCATTCGTCTGCTGCTCCCTCCAGTCTGAACAGAGGAAGGATGGATGGATGGAACGAGGGAGGAAAATGGATGTATGTGTGGAGGAGTATTGTCGATAGGCTATTATCATCAGCACACATTAAGCAAAACGTATGGAAATGGCCTGAACCTCTTGAGAGATGGATGGATGGATGGATGGGTGGATGGAAGAGCAGGAGAGGCTGGGAGGGTGGAGAGAAAGAGAGAGAGGAAGAGGAGGAAAGAGGAGAAGAGGAGAAGAGAAACATCAGTGACTGAGTGATGGAGGCTGACGGAGGATATGAGCCAGAAAAGACAGAAAGGAAAACATCTAAAAACCTTTTAACAAATAAAACCGGAGTGGGAGTGGGCAAACTGCGAATACATACATTATATATTAAATTGGATTCAAATTAGATTGTGTGCAAATGGTATTCAAGCCATCATCCACTATATGTGCGTATGAGCATGCGTGAGTGATGATGATGTGAAGCGAGCCTCTCTCTACTCACCGACTACACTCGCACGACAGAAAATAATCAATCATTATTCAGATCTGCGTGGACACGTGCCTGCTGTATGTGAGCCTTGTATGTGCCAGCTGTGTATCCTCTAAAAAATACAGATAAATGCAATTTTTTCGGCGTCCCATCCAGGCAGAAAACAGCAGCTTCCGCACAGAGTGAACATGTAACGTTTGTTGTAACCACAAAGTAGCCTTGACATTTTCAAGAAAGGTTTGAGGACGGCAACGTATGGCAGGGAGAGAGTCAATAGAAAGTGATTGAAGCACTGTTCGTGAGTCGTTACAATGAGAAGCTTCCCTTTATTGGAACCCCTTCAGTATCACAGACATCTTTTACTTCTTATTGTAATGTCTGGCGGTCGCTCTACCGAGTCCTCAAGGAGTAATTAACTGCATGAATTTGGTACTTCAGCCTTCATTCTGTAAATGATCATTGATGTTGAATCAAAAACAGATCGGCCCTCCCCTGCAAAGTGTAATTACCATTAACAGTCTAATCGACAGAATATGTTTTTCATGCTTTGGCCAACAGGTAGTAAAGTTGGAATAACTGAACTAACCTACTGCAACATACGCATGATCATAGCTGGTTTTTCGGTCATGATGGATGTGGCTAGTATGTCATACTGTGGCCTCCACTCAATACTGTATATTACATCAACAACTATAATCACTGTACATGTTGTTGGTCATATGATGCATTGTGATTACTGCTCTCCGTCTCAACAGAGTGGCTTTTGTGTGTACTGAAGCTGATTAATGAGGCATTTGTGCAAACTTTGTTCAGCTCAGTTCTTTTAAACATCCCAACAACGTGCTTATGAATTATATTGGCCTTGTTTTTGCTTTTTATAGTGGTGTCCACTGTCCAGTGACTGAATATCAGCTATATGTATTTTACAAGAGAGAAAGAGGGATATCATGAAATAGACACTCATTTCATAGAAACTCTTTAGGCAAAAATACCAACTTAGCAACAGACCTAAGACCTAAAACCACGAAAAGTACATGCTCTTACATGTCGATGTAGCCTAAAGTGCATCTCACCTACATTTAAGTATTCCTGCATCAGAAGACACCATATTAATAGAGGTTCCTTGGCTGACAGTAGGAATAACCTTCGTCTATCATCATCAAGTACAATTGGTTCAACAGCAGAAAAATAAAGTGTGAGTGAGGACTCTTCTCCGAAGTCACCAAGGCCTGAAGGCTGTTTGATCGAAGACTTAGGGTGCTATCAACACAGTAACACATAAAAGGCAGCAGACGTTTGTGAGGAGAAAACAATCAATGTGTCAATATTCTGATGCCACAGCTCAGGTTTACAGGTATTGACGGATATTTAGAAAAACAAAGGAAACTTCATAATAAATGGTATTTTCCCAAATGCATTGTGTACAGTATGTCTCTGCATGTGTGTGTGTGTGTGTGTAAGAGTGCAGAAAGATGCTAAGCTAGCTATCAGTGTGTCTGACAGCTCTTGACCCCAAGTCGTGGTCCCCAGCCAAGACATGCTGACTGAGTCACTGGCAGGTCGAAGACTGTGTGGATCACCCCTGTGTGTTTGTGTTTGTGTGTGTGTGTGTGTGTGTGTGTGAGACGGAGTTTAAATGGCCACATCAGCTGTCTGAACTGAGTGATGAGGTCACGACAGCCCTGTCCCAGCTGTCTGTGAAGAAAGGTACATGACCTGTCACAGTGACAAGTTTAACTGTGAAGATCTTTATGGAAAGAGAGCTGGATGAGAGTGTGTGTGTGTGTGTGTGTGTGTGTGTGTGTGTACATGAAAGTGAGGGAGAGACTCAGTGGATGAAAGTTAAAGTATCATTAAAAAAGATCATTTAAAAGTGGAAGAAACTTGATAAAATAGTCAAGAAATCCTTGGTCTTAAGACTGGGTGATCTCGCAGGAAACAATTCCGCTAAATCGAAGTTGAAATTCACCAAACAACAAATGTTTGCGGAGGTTTTTTTCATAATCTTTGTGTGCTGCGCCGCCATGACATCTTTCTTCTTTGCAAGTTATTCTTCCTCTGAATAAAACTTTGAAAACACCGCACGTTTCACCAAAGGGGGGCAATAATTGTGTCAAGCATCTCAAGATTGTACTTTAAAGACTTTAATTAGCTGTGCGACAATCAGCGCCGATGATTTCGGAGGAACATGTTTTTCAGCGTAAATCACATTACATATTCAAAATCAGCTTTTCTCTGCTGCTTCTGAATAAAACAATGCAACTGTCTACGTTTTCTGGCAGCAAAATAAAGCTCATTATGTGTTTTTCCTCTTACAGCCTCTTTGGTTCACTGTCGAAAGTGCTGATTTGTACGGTGGTTTTTATTAATCTTTATATTCTTCCCTACTTTATGATTTGTTCTGCAATCCATGCTATGCTCTTAAGAGTTCTTAGTCCACCTATATTTACACGTATGTAGAATTATCTCTGATTCATCCCACTGTTTTTAATGCCTCCTTTTGTTTCCCTTGTTGCTGAGAAAAACATTGCAGGGCCTGTATGTTAGATTTAACTGACACCGTCTCAGTTGTCGCTACTATGATACTTTTTGACTGTACTTTCAATTAAACACCGTCGCCAGTGACTGGACATTACCACCATGGTGGCCGCTGTGCTACCTGCCGCTCTTGCTCTGTTCCTTTTCCAAACAAGCATGTCGACGACTTACAAGTCCTACACAGCAGCAGCCGCTGAAAACAGCGAATGTAAAAGCTCGTAATTAACTCAGGATAGCATGGTAAGAACTGCATACTGTCCTCAGTTGAATAAGAATTACCTGCAAGAGCAGCTCTACTCTAACTCCTCCCCCCCTTCCCTTTAAGTAGCTTCAAAGTGAAAAAAAAAAATGACACCGTATTTAATCACATGTATGTGCCTTCTCTTCCTTGGAGCTAAATAACACCTACAGTACGGCGCATTAGGTGGAATCTGTTTTTGTAGTGGCTGCACCATAATATCAAATGGAGTAATTCTAAATGTTTGGTGCATCGTGCATGTATATACATTATCATGTAACATGGCCAAATCTATTGTGTATCGTTGGATATTATAAGCTCTTTACCAGAATGAAGAAATGAAGTTATGTTCTTAACAGTGCTTGTCTGTGCGATATGGGACCATAATCTGCTGCACAAACGGTGGCGAAAGAATGCAGCTGTTGCTAAAGAACAAACAGAAAAGTAAGTCATTGCTCTAACATATGACATGGACAACCTTATTGAGCCAGACAAGCATAACCATTTCTGCTCAGTCTGCCATTCATTTGCCTTGTGCCCTGTAACATCTATCCATCCTTATGTCCCTCCCTGTTACGCCATCCATCCAGTTTTTTACTTGCCATCAGCCATCATTATTATATTTACAGTTGCAAATATGAAAACAATTGTCTACTGTGGCTGACAGTCTACCTCTCTTCACCAGTTCACTTCAGCTCTCCATCTCTCCCCGTCTCCCTCCCTCTATTAGGCCTGATACTGTCAGCCCTCTCCTCCCTCTAATAGGTCTGGCATTCTCAGCACAGCCCTCCCTCCTCCCTTCTTCCCTCCTTACTGTCTCCATCCTGCTGTCCTTCCCTCTAATACGGTTGACATTCTTTACCCTCTCCTCCATCCACCTCTCCTGGCTGACTCAAGCTAAAGTGCTGCCTGGAGGGCCCTTTCGTGGGTAGCAGAATTATAGCGCTCAGGGCCAAGGCCACAGGTTAAGTGCACTCTGAACAGAGGAAAAGTGACAAGAGGGCTGAGTTCCACCTGCGTGCACAGGGGAGGAAGAAGGTTTACGTAAGACAGACTGCAGTTGACGACAGCAAGACATTAGGTAATGATTTAAGACAAATGAAAATGCAGCAAACAAAGACCAACTTCTTTCTAGGTATCATAACTGTTTAAGTGTCCATGAACGATAGATCAATGCGAGAGAAAGAAGGGATGACGTCCAAATATATCAATCTTTATGGTGGAAAATGGTAAACCGGACAGACTGCACTAAACATAGCCGGGTATGTCCCTTAAAACAGAGCCGGCGCACTGGGAGTAACGCTTTTCACACAATGTTTGTATTTTCCTGCTTTGAAAAAAAAAAAAAAAAGTGAATCCCCAGCGGTATCACACTTGACTAGCTGACAGTATCTGCAAGCAAAACAACATCAGCCACTGTGCTTCCAATGAATGCAAACCTCTACAAAACCTTCCACAACCGCGCTGCCGTGTTTGCAGTCATGCAGAAATGTGAAAATGTTAATTTAAGTATATATATATATATATATATATATATATATATATATATATATATATATATATATATAAGCAAATGAGGCTGAGATTGTACATACAAAATAAAATAAAGACACATGTTCACAAAGATTTCCATGGACTACCTGCCCATAAATCCCACCTCTCAGCTATTTGCGAATTACAGAAAATCCAAACTGTCCAACTGTTCTGTCATTTTAACCCCTTGGATTGTGCTTCATAAATGAATGACACTCTCTTTCCCTGACAGCCACAAAACAGCGGCTCAGTGTATGAAAGGTAAAACAAAATGTACCAACGGGCAGGAAATAAAGCTGGGTAATAGAGAGGTAATGAAATTGTGATACAAGACTGGATATTCAGTGGCATGTTTTTCCGAACTTCACATTAGAATTGATTTCATTTCTGCATCCTGTTCATCGATGTACAGGGTTTCATAAGCTTTGTGCCTTAAGTATTCTAGTGCACACACATTGAAGAGCAGTAACACAGGCAAGCACATACTGTACGGTACATAAAAAAAAAAAGCTGAACCATAGGTCAAAGCCTGCTGGCTCTGTAACAGCAAAGCAACATGAGCTAAACACCCACAAAGCATCATGGGACCAGGATGATGTGGGTGTATTGATTTCTATGTGGGAGTGGGGCAGAGGGGTGGAGCTAAAACTGGAAATGCAGCAGATGACAGACACCCATTGAGTGATGTCTAAATGGGCATGTGGGGGAGGAGTGGATGCAGTGGGGCAGGGTGGTGTACAACACAGCTGAACTGGGCAAGAACAGAGCAGAGCGGGAGGGAGAGAGGGAGGGAGTCGAAGGGTGGGGCTGGTGTCACCTCACCATGGAAACAGTTGCTTGGTGATGCCGCAAGGTTGGCCAATAGGGACGGAGCTGACCCCTGAATTTTATATCAGCACCACTCACCTGGTGGTGTTCGATTGATAGTGTGTGTGTGTGTGTGTATGGTGTGTGTATGGTGTGTTGAAGGAGGGAACCATTTCAAAGTGAGAGCATCATACATATCATGAAGAACAGATCCTTGTGTGACATATTATGATATGAATAACATGCTCTTTACAGCTGCTGCTAGACTATGAGACTCTGAGAAAATCAAAAACACAATTTGGGAGCATTTATCTCTTACACAGCACGGACATGTTCAATCATTTTGCAGATCTGATCTTGCTCGTATGAGGTGTGAAAACTAAATGTTCACGTTTTTGTTCGGCTGCTATTATACTTATGCTAAACTGCCCGTCATATGCGGATGTCTTGGCTTCCAACATACCATGAAAGGCTACGAATTAATAACTGTGTGTCTATATGTCTGTATGTCTATCAGAAACACACACTCACCTGGCAGAAGACAGGTTTGTAGGTTTCAGAGAAGAGCTGGGTCAGTTCTTCAGAGTCGCAGAGGTCCAGCGGCAGCCGGTTCACGCACAGACACTTGGAGTGCAGGTTCTCCTCTTGGCTGAGCTGGTTGACGTCCATCCACTGCACCATCAACGAGCGGTCGGCCTGCACAAGTAGTAGTAGAGTAGAGTTATACAGAGTCAGACTTTTAAGACCCTGAACTAGCTTCACACTCCTAAACGACACAAGTACCCTCTAAAATCTGCATGTATTATGAATAAATATTTTCAAATATGGCTTTACTTGATATTATATATTCATGCTCTTGGCTCTCAAGTGCTGATTTGAAAGCTTGTCAGCCTTTCAGCTGCACTTCCAGCAACAGTTTCACTGCTTGAGATGATCACAAATGCAAGGTCAGACAAACTGATTTTGGTGCAATAAAATAAAATGAGGACGTTATTTTATTTTTTATTTTTTCTTCCCACAAATGTTTTGAAATTTTATATTTTATACTCAGCCAATAAACTGTCAGAAGCTGGCAGAGCCCGTATTTGTATGGATGATCTGTTCTCCCCTGTTTGGTCAGGTTCTATCAACCGAGACTGATGATCACTGATGAAGTTTTGTGGGAGTAAAAAACTCAATGAGAGGATGCGGCCAAAGACTCAATCATCATTCCCCTTTCTGCTCACTTTTATGTTTGAATCAAATCAGGCCAGCTGGTTGCAGTTTTGTTTGGAGCTAAATTAAATAAAACTAAATACGCACATAACCTGCTTTGTGTTGGCTAGTAGTCCAATCTAGTATAATCAAATCCTTTGTTACAATCTGGGAACTTAGAAATAAAATTTGAGGTAAGAGTTTATCAAATCACGAAAAAACACATACGTTTAACTGCAGTCAAATCGAGCCAATTCAAGTCAAACCAATAAGGTTTAGCCCAGGTTTGGCTCGGCAAACTAAAATGCATCCTTTGTACTCATCCCGTACTCATCAAAAAAGGGTTCAAAGAAATAGCCCTTCGACAGAGCTTCCTGTCTTACAGATAAACGTAGAATCATCATCATCAATAAATCAAACATGACAGGATTATTTTAACCGCCGCTCTAACGTACCAGCGGTCGGCCCAGCAGCTCAGAGCGGGCCCGTGATGCGGAGTCCTTCTTCATGTACTCAACGAACCCATATCCCTTGGAGTGGCCCGTCAGCTCGCTGTACACCAGGAAGGAGCGCTCGATGTTCCCGTAGGCGCGTACCAGCTCCTCAAACTGCTGGGCAGTAAAGGTGTGCGGCAGGTTGGTGAGGCAGAGCAGGGAGTCGGTGGGCTGCAGCGTGACGTTGATCAAGCGTCCCCGGACAGTGCTGTGATGGAGGGAGCGGATGGCATCCTGAGCCTGGTCCCCGTTCAGCAAAGTCACAAAGGCTGGAGGAGGGGACATTATGGAGACAGCGACGAGAGGAAAAGACAGACGAAGACAAGAAACAGACACA